>NC_062285.1:14178750-14783571 GCF_902655055.1 Lutra lutra | reverse complement strand
GTATTCATCTTTTCTCGATAAAAAAAGTATTCATCTTTTCTGATGGAGGCATAATACTCCATAGTGTATATGGACCACATCTTCCTTATCCATTTGTCTGTTGAAGGGCATCTTGGTTCTTTCCACAGTTTGGCAACTGTGGACATTGCTGATATGAACATTGGGGTACAGATGGCCCTTCTTTTCACTACATCTGTATCTTTGGGGTAAAAACCCATCTTTCTTAATTGAAAAAGATGATCTGCTATCTATCTATTCCTATCTATCTATCTGCCATCTCTCTATCTATCTACATTCCTACCTCCCTAATTTCACAACAGATTGAAGCAATGGGGCACCTGGGTGGTTCAGTCGGTAAAGCGTCTGCCTTCTGCTTAGGTCATGATCTCAGGATCCTAGGATTGAGCCCAGAGTCTGAGTCAGGCTCCCTGCTCAGTGGGGAGTCTGCTTCTTCCTCATCCCTCCACACTTCCCCCTGCTCGTGCTCTCCCTCTCTCTCTCAAGTGAATAAATGAAATCTTTTTTTAAAAGCAATTTGAAGCAACATAAAAAATATAAATAATAGTTTAAATAGAATAGAAATATTTCTAAAAATTAAATAGAAATAAAATTAAATTCAATAGAAAAATATAAGCCAATCGAGTTGGAGGAACTCTGGATAACAGAGAGTCAGATCAAGATTGGAACGGATACCCAGATATTTAGAGCATTTGGAAAAGTTATGCCAGCTTATCAGCAAAAGGAAATCTTGCCCTTACACTTAAGCTTGAAATAAATTTCTTACATGAAACTGAAAATAGAGAACACTGAGTGAGGAAGTAGATGACATTCTTAGTCACTTCCTTCTGTAAATGCAGCAGAATCGTGCAGGGGGCTCTTGCTTCTAATGTACCTGAAAGTCAGCTAGGAGGCCCACTGCCAAAATAAAGTTTGTAGGATGTTAAAACACTGTAGTTCCAGTCTGCATTCTTTTTTTTTTTTTTAAGATTTTATTTATTTGGCAGAGAGAGAAGGAACACAGCAGGGGGAGTGGGAGAGGGAGAAGCAGGCTTCCCACTGAGCAGGAAGCCCGATGCGATGCGGGGCTGGATCCCAGCCCCTGGGATCATGACCTGAGCCGAAGGCAAATGCTTAACAAGTGAGCCACCCAGGAGCCCTTCAGCCTGCATTCTTAATTCCAGCTTTATCTAGGGGGAAATTCCGGTAGTTCTGTCCTATTTTTCAATTTTAATTACATATTGTCTCCCTCTTTGGAGACTTTTTTTTTTTTCAAGATTTGTGTATTTGTTCTAGAGAGAGAGAGAGAGCCGTGGGGAGGGACAGAAAGAGAAGGTGAAAGACTCCAAGTTGACTCCATGTTGAGCACGTAGCCAGACATGAGGCTTGACCTCACTCTCCTGAGATCACGACCTGGGCCGAAACCAAGAGTCAGGTGCTTAACCAACTGCACCACCGAGGCACATCCCCCCCTCCCCCTTTGGAGACTTTAGATGAAGAGTTGAGCTGCTGCTCTCACACACACCTGGAGTCCAGGTGTGTGTGAGAGCATGGCCTTTAAAGGTGATCCCTTCCCATAAGAGGACATTTTGTAAAAGCTGAGGCACCTAATCATTTCTCTCCACAGAATGGGTAGGCAGCTTGCCCATCCCTCCACCTGTCTTGTGCTTAGAACATAAGAGACAACCAGCATATGGGACAGCCGAGGATTCGTACTATGTTACTGACACCAATTCCCGTGAGTGTGCCCCAACCACCACCAAGGAAATTGTCCCAACACCAGCTGCGCTTGCATCCAGCTCAACTCTGACAACATCTTCTTGGAGATAGCATCGAATTCCCCAAATTAAGGGCTCAGTCTCCCAAGACTGTCCCTCCCCTTCAGATGCCAACCAAAGGTCAAGATGTCACCAGTGTTTGTAACCCGGTGGCTATAGATCAGAGGTTCCCACAACACCCACACCCTTCTTAGGTTTGCTTAATTTGTTAGAGCAGCTCACAGAACCCAGGGAAACATTCTACTTACTAAATCACCAGTTTATTATAAAAGGATATAATTCAGGGACGGCCAGATGGAAGAAATGCATAGGGCAAGGTATGGGGAAAGCACGTGGGCCTTCTGAGGGCACCGATCTCCCCGCATCTCTATGTACTCACCAACCTGGAAGGTCTCTGAACCCCAGTCCTTTAGTGGTTTTAGGACAGCACCATTACATAGGCACAATTGATTAAATCACTGGCCATTGGCAATTAAACTCAATCTTAAGCCCCTCTCTGCTCCCCAGCAGTCAGGGAGATGGGACTAAAAGTTCTGACCCTCCAATTACATGCTTGGTTCCCCGGGCAACCAGTCTCCATCCTGCACAGATTTAGGGACTTTCCAAGAGTGTCACCTTATCAATGTAACAAAAGACACCTTTTTGTTGCTCTCAACACTTAGGAAACTCTAGGGACTTTAAGAGCTCTATGCAAGGAACAAGATGAAGACCAAATATATATTTCTTATAAACCACAGTATCACATAAATTACCTATTGCCTTGACATCAGACTGGGAGAGCCTCACATGGCCTAATTGTGGGTTCTTCTCCGAGCTCTGCTCCTGTGGATAAGGCTCACTAACCAAACAACCCTCCTTATCAAGAAGCCCGGACACCATCCCTGCTAAGCCCTGCGAGTCCATCATATCATTCAAGCAACCCAATCACATCCTCCTGCAGGAACTAGAGGGCACCCCCCTCTCAGTGCTACAAACCATCGCCCCCTCAATCCCCCATTATTCATTCTGATTCCCAAGAGCAGCCTCTGAGTGGCCCTGCATGGCGATCAAAACATGGCCTTAAAAGGACACCCCCAAGTATATTGAAACAACCTGGTCACCTCATTCTTTGGCCATCAAAATCATCCGGACCAGGGTGATGGCCAAAGGCTCTTTTGTCCTTATTCTCTTCGGTGATTCTCAGCCGAAGAAAGAGGCAGCAGAGGAAGGGTCTTTGTAAATCAGCCTCATCCTTCTGCCTGCCTCCCACGCTCATCATTACCCCAAGTCTTGGTTCTTCCCTCCGCACCCCCCTCCATTTTTTGTGGCCCATCTCTGTGCTGCTCTATGTGATTGACCTTTCTCATCATTGAAACTGTTATCTTTTGCTCCAGTTATATCCATCCTGGAGGTCAACAACTCTTTTCTCTTTGTTTCTCAGTGGGTGGTGATCAGACCCCCCCCCCCCCCCCGCCCGTGCTGGCATCACCTGGAATCCATGAAATGCTGAATCCTGGACCCCATTGACCAGAATCTCTGAAAAGGAGTCCAACAGGTATGTATTTTTAACACACTCCCTTAGCAATGCTGCAGCACCTTTGGGCTACTAACCTAGACTTTGTACATCAAAGCAGCAACATCAGTGACTCGATATCACTCATACACCTGTCTCCAGTTGCCTTCAGGTGAGGCCCAACCAGAGAGCCTGGCTGAATTGGGAACATGAGGACAATGGCTCTGTGCCTTCATTGCTGCCCCTGGTTTAACGGGGCACTCTGTCTCTGTGCAGCACTAAGAGATTCTATTGTCCTGTAGATTCCCACCTCACAGGTATAGCCGGGAAGACTAAAAATAGACCCCACCTGCCCAGAACACCTCGAATGGAGCTGCTTCCTTTTTTTCTTTTTTTTTTGATGCTATGATCCAGGGACATTGGTCTAGAAACATGTGTTCTCCATCACTCTTGCTAGGAAGTGACACATGGGAGTGCGTATGGCCTCTCTTTTTGTTAAAAGATCACAAGAGGGGAAAAAAACAAGACCGCAATTTTAATCACACCTATTGACATTACATGTAAATCAGTTGAGGAAATTACCAAATACTGTGCGTATTTTGACACACATTTGGTTTTCTATTTTCCTGGGACACAGAGTTTACTAATCCATACTCAGATTTTAATTATAAATAAAAATTAATTTCTTGTTGATCTCAAAAATAATCGGACACAGAAGCCAAGGATGATCTTCATATATATTCAATTTCAGGATGTTCAGAAAATCATGTAAATCAATGATTCTAAACCTAATGTCTATGTAAGAGTCATACAGAGAACTAGCATATCATAGTGTCTAGGAGCTTGTTGAATTTCAGTTCTGGTTTTGAATCCTAATTGTACCAGTTATTAGCTAGCACATAGCCTTGGGCAAGTTACTTAACCCCTGTGTGTGTGTGTGTGTGTGTGTGTGTGTGTGTGTGTGTGTGTATTTTTTTTAAGAAAGTATCTGTCAAACAAAACACACTCAATATGTATTATTATTCAATGTGGGTACTGGACTGTACTTTCAAACACTTGGAAAATTCCATCCAAACAGATCTTGAAAATCTGCATTTTAAATAATTATTTCTAATAATTTTGATGTCAGTTTCTCACGGACCAGTTTAAGAGACAGGGATCTACACCTGTGCCCTTAATAGGGATGGACAAGCAAATAAAAAAGATGATTTTTTGGATTTTAGGAGAAAATATGGGTATTCTATTTCCATTTGCCTTCTTTATCTAAACATAAATTCTTTTAATACTATTTAAAATACTACTTGATCTACCACCTGTGGGATTATGACAGAAGTCCTCCAAATCAGAATCTGCCCAGGCAGGACAATAAGGCAGTGATATGAAGCTTCAGCTGGCTCAGGATAGCTGATCCCCACCCCTGCCAACCACTGTGTGCCAGGACCAGCGTCCAGAGTGGAGAGCCCCTCCTTCTGGGAAATGATGCTGGCCAGAAAGGGGACCACCCACTCATCCCTCACCAAGGGCAAGGAGCATTATGTGGGGAACCTGGTGCTAAACTATTCCTAGAAGAACCTGCTTCTAAGTGTGGTACCGTTCAAAGCACAGCAAGCACCTCCCTTACCATGATCCAATGAAAGTCAGCCCTCCAACACAAGAGTTCACTGCACTGTGATGTACTGTAATTGATTTTCACACTGGATGAAATAATTTTGTGGTTTACATTTCTTCATTTTAAAACAGATGTATCCTTATCAAATGAACAACTGACATCAAAAGATTTGTGCTAAGAAGTTATATTTCAATGATCATGCTAACAATTTCAGCAAAAGCGAAGAGTAAGAAAATGGCAGAATTAGCGACGACGTGGATGGAACTAGAGGGTACTATGCTTAGAGAAATAAGTGACTCAGAGAAAGACATTGGTCATATGATCTCCCTGATATGAGGAATTTGAGAGGCAACGTGGGGGTTTTGGGGGGTAGGAAAGGGATAAATGAAACAAGATGGGATGGGGAGGGAGACAAACCATAAGAGACTCTTAATCTCACAAAACAAACTGAGGGTGGCCGGGCTGGGGGGAGGGGGGTGGGGAGAGGGTGGTTGGTTATGGACGTTGGGGAAGGTATATGCTATGGTGAGTGCTGTGAAGTGTGTAAACCTGGCGATTCACAGACCTGTACCCCTGGGTAATACTACTACTACTAATAATAATAATACATTATATGTTAGTAAAAAAATAAAAATTAAAAAAAAAAGAAAATGGCAGAGTCACCATTTGCCTTGGTTTTCATACAATTTCTCTGCAACCACACCTTCAGTAAAAGCAGTCTTCATGAAATCTCACAAAAAAGAGAAGAAGCTACTTGAAATACAAATTATCAAGAAGCTACTTGAAATATGAATTACTTCCGCTCTCATTACTGATTATTTAACCCCAGGTACCTATTATGCCTTGGTGTCGTAAAGGATGCTGCCGGCTCAGTTTAAATTTTGGAGATCATGACAATAAGTTTTAAGATTTGAGATTCCTTCTGTCAAACTACTAAACTCACATGCATAAGGTCAACAAGAAAAGTAAGCAATCATTTTTTTTTTTTAAGTTGGGGAAAAGATGACCATCTTACTAAAAGTAAAACAGGACAGTGCAGTATACAATCAAAAAAATCCCATATTTTCTTAGATTCCGTTGATTCCTTGGAGTATGAAATAAAATGGAAACCAGTTACTACACCTGGGCCCAACTGTAAATGGCTTTCCCTTTTGGTTTTGTCCTTAAGATGCTTTTACAATTAAGCTGCTTAATGAGAGATCTCAATATATTTTCTGTGGGCAGAAGTTGGTTTCCTCCTAGCTTTGGGAGATGACTCAACGAAGGAAAATGTGTGGGTTACAGAAGAGTTAAACAGACGACAGATAAACATTGGTGTGACTGGTGCCTACTGCTGCAGGCAGAATAGGATTTTCACAGACCAGGTGGTTTTGAAAGGCATTTACTGCGCTGTGTATAACTCTCTGTAATTACATCAGAGACATCCTAATGACTTCATACCTAATAGAAGCTCATTGTCAAACAGACGTCAGCCTTTGCTTTCACATTATATTGGGGGAGGAGTCAGAGACAAGATTTCTTTTAGGGTCTTACAAGTATCACCGACCCACAATGGACCCATTAGGGAGCATCTCAGGCCTTTGGATCTAAACTTTGGTATTTGTCCTTTCTGACCTTTGCTAAGAAGGCAAAAGCATGTGCTGTGCTCCTGACCTTATAAAGGGTCATGTATCTTCTGCTCTATGGTCCTACACTAACTACAGCAACCTGCCTATGAAAATTAAATGCTGGTTTGTGGCTCTAATTCCAGGCACTAGCCTAAGGCACTAGAGCTTCCAGTTGAGTTGAATCATACGAAATTGCCATTTTTGGAAACCAGGAATGGTCGAAATTCGGCTCCAGAGCCAAGTCATCCTGAATGCAGGCTGGGCCTGCCAGTGCTGGTGAGTGGCTTTACTCCAATTCACCACGCCTGGCTCCAAAGCCAGCAACTAAGCTCTTTGAATGTTACACTAGCATTTACCACCCTCATAAATGTAATACCTCTAAAACCCTAGGCTAAAAAAAATTACATGTGCTAAACGAGTTACTTGAGAAACTTCTGCAAAGAGAAGTTGAATGCTAACTTTTAAGGTCTTTCGAATGGAAGATGTTTGCTTTCCTATCGAGGAAAATGCCTATCGAGGTCCAGAAGTGGGTAAACTTAGAAAAATGAAATTGATATGTATGAATGCACACACCACACAGCTTAACCAAACAAATGTATTTTTTTTTTCCAAAAGAGTCTCTGTGGGAGACTGTCCATTTATTCCCAAGATGAAGTTATTTTAAAATATGGTTGGTACCACTGTTGGTATCACCCTGAGAGGTATGACCACTTTTTTAAAGGAAAGATTTCTGGAGCTAAACAACTCTGGGCTGAATCCCAGGAGTGTCTACAGATGTGTTCAGCAAGACAATTATGGCTGCAAATACTCACCAGTAAATGGAAAGCAGGATGGAATAAGCATGAAAAATAAATTACAAATAAGATTGGATTTGGGTAGTTGGTGTCTATTCCACATGTTTTTTTTTTGTTGTTGTTTTTTTTTTTTTTTTTTTGAGAAGTTCTCAAATTCTGCTGTATGATTTTATGGACATTCCCTAAAACTTGAACATGGAAGAGTGAAAGCCTCTTTGATCTGTCAGGTCAGTCCTATGTAAGCTTCTGTGCCTGTGGACTTTTTCTGCCCAGCCCCTGGGGAAAGGGGAGAGTGGGGGATGCTCACGAGGTCCCCTTCCTTCCACAGGGACCTACAGGGTAGCGTAACTGCATCTTGCTTTCCTGCTAATAGGACATAACATTGAGATAGAAGACAGACCCTTCTTTATTTCCTATCCCTTCAGGAAGTTACAGCTCCCAGTTCAGCCCGTGTATTAAGGCTCCACTTTGAGTGAGTTGCTGAAAGTACAAATCAAGTCTGTCATGGCACCAGTGCCACAACAGTGCCACCTGTCATGGCATCTTGGCTGCGTCCACCAAGCTCACATTTGACACAAGGATACAGCATCCTACACAGGATCTTGTTCTTATTTGGAGTGTTCCTTATCCACAACCACCCATTCTAGCCAATCTCCATGCAAATGACCGTAAATGTCATGATTCCATCTTTTAGATACTCTCAAATTAAGCCTAATTCAATTAGACTTTCTACAGCAGGTATTTTTTGTTTGTTCGTTTCTGATCTGGAGTAGAGGGGCTGATAAATGTCTCTGATACAACTGCGCCCCCTAGATTCTCTTGCCATCCTGATGGGACCGACCAGCAGTTGTTTTTTTTTTTGTTTTTTTTTTTTTTTTTTGACAGAGAGATCACAAGCAGGCAGAGAGGCAGGCAGAGAGAGAGGAGGAAGCAGGCTCCCCAAGAGAGCAGAGAGCCCGATGCGGGGCTCGATCCCAGGACTCCGAGATCATGACCTGAGCCGAAGGCAGCGGCTTAACCCACTGAGCCACCCAGGCGCCCCCCGACCAGCAGTTCTTAAATGGCCTCTCTCCACACCACAGGGTCATCTGGTCACTGGAAACAAGAAAGGCGGGAATAAGGGAGAGTGGGCCAGGAAACACTCCTGGACCATCCCTGCATTTTCCGTAGAAGAACCAGCACTGTGGCCACACTTCTTACTGGGGTGTCGTTATGGAGATGTTATCTGTTGAGTGTGTTGAAGAAGAAGAGAGGCTGAGGATTCTGACACCAAGCCCACTAAGTTTAGGGGCACCGCAGTGCTGTGAAGAGGCTGGGGAGAAGCAGTAGAAGCAGGCGCAGGAGCCACGGGCCAGCAGGGTGCACTGGAGCAGGGCTGCACCCCCGGGGCTGGCAGGCCCCGCCTTTTTCAAGATGGCTCGGCTCCAGCACTGATTCTCCACTGATTCTGGCCAATGAAGATGCCCACGTCACGTGGTCCAACTATAAGCTAAGCTCTGCTGTCTGTGGTTTGTCTTTAGCGCCCCCCCCCCCCCCCCCCCCAGGGACCTGGATCATTCCCCTCTGACACCCAACCGTCTCCAAAGGCCCCGTGGTCCTTTGGCCTCCCTCCGGATCCTCCGTGTTGCAAGGTCTCGGGCTCCGCTCCCTTCCCCTGCCCCACACCCCAGGTCCTCCAGTCGGAGACCACACTTAGGTGCTGCTCCGCGCAGGCATTACACAGCTCCCGCGCCCTGATCACAATTCAGCCCAATGGGATTCACAACAAAAGACTTTTAAGTAGAGCAGAATTTTAATGAGAGCAAAGATGATACTTTAGGGTAGATCTGGGGCGACAGGGGCATCTTTCCTGGACCCCATTTCTCACCATGGCCAGGTGGCCACCGACCTCCTCTAGATGTGGGACAGCGTTTTCAGAAGGATTTCTTCGGGGGATGACGAAGCTGGAGAACACATCGCATGGTTTTCCAGCCCGCACTCGGGACGGGTCTATTTTTGTTACGGATTTTGCAGTGACTTTAAATAGTGTCACTTAAGGGGCATCCTGACATCAGGGAGTTTGCCTTTGAGATAACGTCCCCCTCTTTGTCGGCTTTGGGGGCGTTCTTTGGCACCAGATCTATGTTGTTATGATATTGCAATCTACTGGGGTAAAAATAACTCATGATGTCAACCGCTGAGCCCAGCAGTGCTGCCCTCACGAGAGACTCTGCCAGGGGGAGAAACAGGGTGGCCAGGCCCAGAGCCTCCGCGCAGACAAAAATAGAGTGCTAATGGCCTTCGGTGGTATGGAAGAGAGTGGGAAGTGGACAGAGAGATTGATGGAGAGAAACAGCTCTGAGCATCTGCTAAGTCCCCATTCGCTTCTGTCTCCAGGTCTATTCCTGGCTCCTCCTGCCACAGCGCAGGCCGCTCCTCCAAATAGCGAGCCTTGCTCCAGCCCGCCCTGGCCTCCGACCGGGCTCTGAAGGAGGCAGGCCATGAATGATGATTGTCTGCGTCTGGAGTTTTAATTGAAAAACATCTCCAACCCCCTCGCCCCCCGAAATGGAAAGACACACAGAGGAAGTGATCTCATCGTCAGTGATTTTGGCAACTTTCAGTTTTGGGTCCCCGCGCGGCGGAACTCAATGCAGCAGCGCCCCTCGGTGGCCACGGCCCAGAACTGCAGGGAAGCGCGAGGCCGGCGAAGGAGCTCTGAGACCAGGCCGCCGCGCAGAGGTCAGAAAAGCAAACTACGGGACCGGATGCAAAAGTAGCCTTCTCTCAGGGAGCTGGGAGCAGCTTCTCCTCCGGGGTTTATCTCTAGACCCACGTCTGCAGAGGCTACAACGAGCTTCAGGTCTGTAACAGGAGGGTGAGGGAGTTAAACGCATCCCTTGACTTTGGAACTTCTTTCCAGAAACAGAAACAAAATGACAATCGTATTACCCTCCACTCAAGGAAGATCCTTGCGAAGCGAAGTCGATTTGGGAAAATATATTGATGAGATTATTTGTGCTCACAGCATGTGAGTCTGCCTACAAACACTTATTAATCATCCTAATCAATCACTCAAGACCTTAGAGTAAGCTCATTAATCAAAATTCAAGCTTTCTTCTTTTGGAAAAAAAAAAATTCCTTTTCTTGAGCGAGAGAGAGTCTGTGTGAATAGGGGGTTGGGAGGGGCAGAGAGGGAGAGGGAGAATCCTAAGCAGGCTCCCTGCTCAGCACAGAGCCCAACGTGGGGCTCGAACTCACAGCCCTGAGACCATGATCTGAGCCAAAATCAAGAGTGGGAGCTTAAGTGACTGAGCCACCCAGGGTCACCGCCCCCTCCCAAAAAAACACTCCTGTATATAAGTCTGAATCCACAGAAGCAAAAGAGTTGATTGTGATTCTGCCTGTTGTGACGGAGATGGGAGATGAAAGTCCTCAAGTTTATGTGTTCATATTTTCACTCTCTACCTTTGATGCATCCATGGAATATCATTTCATTTCTCCCCTTAATATCCAAAGGATAAAACCTCACAGAGTGTAAGCAAGGGATTTTATGAATTGCACAAGTCACAGGATTGAAGTCCAAATCAGGATCCATCTTGGAAGATTCTTTTTTCTTTCTTTTTTTTTTTTTAAGATTTATTTATTTATTTGGCAGAGAGAGACACAGTGAAGAGAGGGAGGGAGCACACGCAGGGGGAGTGGGAGAGGGAGAAGCAGGCTTCCCCCAGAGCAGGAAGCCGGATGTGGGTCTCGATCCCAGGATACTGGGATCGTGACTTGAGTCAAAGGCAGACACTTAATGACTGAGCCACCCAGGTGCCCCATTCTAACCGAAGAATCCGTCTGCCTCTCAGAGGGATCAGGGGAAGGGGTTCCTCTCCAGGAGGTGAGGGAAACATTTAAAATCTATGTCCTCAACCCTGCCCAGTCAGAAGATCAAAGAGTTGATGCTTTCAGGGGGTTAAAAGGGAGCCTGATAGAGAAGGTGCCAAGATAGGCCGAGTGGCTTCCAAAACAAGGCCTCTCGAGGTGACCCCCGATATCCTTGGTTCCAAATGTCCCAGCCTTGCAGGAATTGAAATACAATTTGTTCATTTCCCAGGAGCAGTCTCCCTCTCGGGGACAGACTTACCTTAGTGACACTAATCAGGGACAGTGATCTATAATCCCAAACTCCAAATACACAGTGAGAAATGATTGTCCAATGAACCTGCAATGTTCTTTCTTGCTAATAAACACCTTCTGTCCGTATAGAAAAGGCATGTGAGAAGGCGAGTTACCATTGGAAGATGGCTGGGTGATCATGGGACTGAAGCATGGGGCCAGGAGAGGAAATGGAATCATCTGAGTGGCTAGTATCACTGCACTGTTAGAACCGGGCTCACCCATCCTCACTGGGCTCAAACGCTCTGTGATGCCTGCTCTCTTGGACTGGGCTCCCTGGAAGCAGACCCACTCGGAGACAAAAGTGTATATGACTGATATGTAGAATGTGCTTCCAGGAAAAACTGGTAGGTGAGTGGGGAAGTGCGACAAGAAGGCAAGTGGGAGAAGGGGGCGCCTGGCTGGCTCAGTTGACAGAGCATGTGACTCTTGATCCCTGGGTTGTGAGCTTGAGACCCACATTGGTCGAACGATTACTTAAAAATAAAATCTTCTTGGGGCGCCTGGGTGGCTCAGTGGGTTAAGCCTCTGCCTTCAGCTCAGGTCATGTTCTCAGGGTCCTGGGATCGAGCCCCACATCCGGCTCTCTGCTCATCCGGGAGCCTGCTTCCCTCTCTCTCTCTCTCTCTCTCTCTCTGCCTGCTTCTCTGTCTACTTGCGATCTCTGTCAAATAAATAAATAAAATCTTTTAAAAAAATAGAAATAAAATCTTCTTAAAAAAAAAAAAATGCAAGTGGAATAAGCTAGACAAGCATGAGTTATCCAGCAAAAGCCCAGACAGGTAAGTTTGGTTCAGTCCCCCAGGAGAGCTCTGGGCACGCTATAGGTGGCACATCAACTCGTCCTATTACTTACACTCCCGCACCCACAGTCATCAGGTCAGAGCTGCCCACCAGTGCGGGTGAAGCGGGCTCTGCCAACCCAAACACAGGTTAACGCTGGCCTCAAGTCGGCACCTGAGACAAAGAGACGCAGGCACCTGCTGTTGGAAGCAAAAACAGCGCGGAAAAGCGAGAGCACGAAAGTGGACAGGGATCCCTGCGGCTGTCCGCGGGGCGCTGGGGCATGGTCCGCTGGAAGTTGAGCGTCTCCTCCCCGGCAGTGTTCTGGGTCGTGTCCCAGGCTCACCCTCCGCCACCCTCGGGTTCGAGCGCCGACTAGAGGCAGTCCTTCCCCAAGCTCTATCCTGGTCTCCGAACTTGGGCGTTCATAACTTCTATCCACTCTTTTCTTTTCTTTTTTTTTAAGATTTTATTTTATTTATTTGAGAGAAGAGAGAGAGAGAGAGAGCATGAAAGGAGAGAGGTCAGCGGGAGCAGCAAATTCCCTGCTGAGCAGGGAGCCCGATGTGGGACTCGATCCCTGGACTCCAGGATCATGACCTGAGCTGAAGGCAGTGGTCCAACCAACTGAGCCACCCTGCCGCCCCCTCTCCACTCTTTTAATCAAGGAGAACTTCGAGTACCTTTGTTTACACACTGTTGAACTGGATTTTTTCGCATGTCCACACATCCTTCTTTTGCTCTCCGAGAAAAACCGTATTTCATCCGCAGGCATATGACCTACAAGGCATGCAGGGGGAAAGGAAAGATTAGGAACCATACACTGTGTAGTCGCGCAAACGCTCTGTGGGAAGGGAATTGTGGGACGGAGAGGTAGAAGTCATTTAGAAGAAGAAGATAAAATGTTACTGTACGTACAGACTTTAAATGGTTCATCTTTGACTTTGTAGACTGCAGAGAAAATTATCCCCAGGAGAACGGCCATGCATGAGCAAGGTTAACGAGGTGGAAAACACCCCACAAAGACCCTTTTCCTGCGTGTCCCAGATCTTGGCACCCTACTCAAATAAACTCAGACTTGCCAAATTCCTTCTTCCCTTAGCCTTAAGGAGGGAGCCCAACTTTATCCATAGTATTTTATTCAACCCTTTTCCTTTCCCATGCACACACTTTCCCACCCTGTAGTCCTCCCCACTCCCCCCTCTCCCAACTCCCTCTTTGCTTCACTCCTTGCCCTTCCTTTGGTGTAGAATCCTATTATTTTAGTTCCAGAGAAAAGTTCCCCTCACAAAGTTAAAGAAGGTGCTCTTTATGATAAAAGGACAAAATTCCTCCTCGGCCCAGATATTTCTAATACTCTCCTGTGAGGGTCTAACATGGAAAACTATTAAAATCAGCCCCGGGTGAATTTCTGTCCACCTCACAGGGCACAGAGGACAGCACGGCACCTTGAGCTGGTTATGGTAAGATCCGACATTGCTTTGATTCAGGTGGAAGATGAGATGAAGAGAGAAAAGCAGCAGCAAGAAAAGGGTTCTTCATCTTGAAGGTGGATGAAAATAGTGCCAGAGTGGGCAGTCTTTGGAGAGACAGCCCTGCAGAGAGTAGCCAGGACTGTCCCTCCCCAGCACCCAGGTGCGTGTGCCCTGCCCCCACTCCCGGGTTAAGCAGAGGACTGGTGTCCCTACTGTGCCCTTTATTTCTGTGGCTTTGGACCCAAGAGAAGTGACGGGAGAAGACGTTAGCGCTTTCCCTGATGTTATGCAGAGTGCCTCTGGGAGAAGGCAGTGGCTGGCAAGGGCCACTCAGGGACAAGACGATGAAAATGCTCCTTCATCAAGATTTATAAGGTGTGGTGGGAGTTCATCCTGGGACTTGGTTGCCATAATTTGTTTTGTTATATGCTTTAAAAAAAAAACTTTTATTAAGATCATATGCGTTGTTGTCAGCCGCATTTGCAACAGCCAATAGGGCTGCCTGGTGAAGAGGCGAATTCAGGGTTCAGGGTGAAGCCTCAAGCCCAGCAAAGTGGGATACCCCTAGAGACCCTGAACCATGATGAGCACAGGGGCCTCCAATGCACGGGCCCAGATGCCATTTTTTGCATGGCTAAAATACTGAGTGGTTTTTCTGCCGGCCGTGTTTTTACCCCTGTCTCCCTTGTCCATTCTTTTCCAGACGCCATCTTAGAGTCTATAATTCCTTGAAGATATTTAATATCCAACTCGTCCCTGTTGTAGTTCCCCTGCTACAAACCTTTTCATCGCTGTGCCCATCGTAACCTGAGATTACCTTCTATGGAATTTGGGTCTTTTTCCTATTACATAAGTGCCCTCCTTTACTGTGCTACCTCAGCATCTATGTAGCACCTTTTTGTGCTTAGTTTTCTTCTTCTGCGAACTGGGGTTAATAATAGCCCTCCCTGCCTCAGTGGGTCGCCGTGATGATTACCTGAGTTACTAGGTACCGAAACACAACCAGACACATGGTAAATGCTCACAAAAGTTAGCAGTTGTGATGATAATGTTTACTGCCCAGTATTACTGTATTACCCAATACAGGCTCAGTCAATATTTTGGGATGAATGAAAAGGGAAAAAATAATTATTAATTACCCAGAAATGGGGAGAACTTGAAAACCTGATCATGCCCACGTCCCAGACCCATCTGAAGCGCGTTTTGTCACCACCCGGCTACACTCGAGTCTGGGTTGTGTTTGGTTAGACTGGCTTAATGATTTCCAAAGGCTTCCATGTCTGTGAGAGAAAATCCCACTTCAAGCCAAATAGGAAAGACCCAAAGATTCTGAATTCTTCTTGGAAGGAAAGGAAGTTACCACTCATTTTAGCACTATTAATTCAGGGTAAGAGTGGTTTCTGCTGTCAAGGATGAGACTTAAGTTATCTGAATTTGAGAGTCTGGGAAGTGGTAAGGAGTCTTATTCCTTAATGGTAACACTGCTTGTGTGAACGCAGGAGACTTGGAACCTCCTGAGGTATTTGTAAAGGTCTGACCATAATCGTAATATCAGTCACCACCAATGCATTCAGGCTGCATGATATTGTTTGGTTCTAGTGTTTTTTTTTTTTGCATTATGTGATATAGTTTTTCTCCTTCAAACAGAGGTAGTCAACTCTTAGAAGGAGCTCAATCGTTTGCATTGTACCCATTCTCTGTTCTACCCATTCTCTCATAGGTTGTCGCAAACCAATGGATTTCAAGCTTTGGTCAGAGGATCACTAAAGGACTTTGCTATAAATGCAGATGTCACAGCCCCTCCCTAGGTTTTCAGACTCCGTGAGTGCCCAGAAATATGCATTTTGAGCAGGACCCTTAAGTTATTCTAAAGCAGGCTTCTTCTGGTCCCTGTGTTTAGGAATGCTATTTTCTACAGGCACATATGAATACATAGATCTCTTTAACTGGATTATTATTAAATTTTATTGCCATTCATACATTAATTCATTCACCAAATACTTATTGAACACTTAGGCTGTGCAGTAAAGATAAAAGAGTTAAAAACAAACAAACAAACAAACAAACCGAAAAGAAAGTCCATGATCTCATGGAGTTTACGTTCTAGTGGATAGAGACAATTAGTAAAGAAATACACACATAGATAGTTGATAGATAGATAGATAGACAGATAGCTAATGACAGTGGGAATCAAGTTCTTTAAAGAAAGGTCAAGTTATAAGAGACAGCTCGTGACTGTTGGGAGGGTTATGCAGAGTGATTGGAGGTCTTTCTGAAAATGGGCATTTGAGGAGAGACCTGAAGGCATGAGGAGCGAACCCCAGAGCCCCCGGGGAAGAGAGCATGGCCGGCAGTGACAAAACCAGGTGCCAAGACCCTGAGCTGGGCGTGAACTTCAAGGAAGGAGCACCAAAGAGGCCGGGAGGCCAGAAGTAGCAGAGTCAGGCAGGACAGTAATGGACCTAGAATCAGGGACCAGCTCACGACGGGCTTCTTAAGCAACAGGAAGGACTTTGGGTTTTATTCTGAGCAAGACAGAAAAGTCACAGCAGATTCTGAGCCACAGAGAGATGTGATGAGAAGTGTTTCATAGGCTTCCCTGAGGCTTCTGTGGAGAGAATGCGGATGAATGCCAAGAAGCTGGCGAGAGATCCACTGATTAGGAAGAGTCATGCAAAAGCCACCAAGCACTTCAGTCTCCTTATCAGAAAGCAGAAGGGACAGACTTCCGGTTATAAGAAAATTAGGTGGGACATGATGACCGTGGCTCACACTGCTACAGGATACATGGGAAGTTGTTAGGAGAGTATATCTTAAGAGTTCTTGTCACAAGGAGAATATGTTTTCTTTTTTCTTTGCTTTTTATTGTGTCTATATAAAATGACGGATGTTGGCTGAAACTATTGTTTTTTAAGATTTTTTTTTTTAAGAGAGAGAGAGAAAGTATATGTGGGAGGGGGAGGAACAGAAGAAGGAGAGAGAGAATCCCAAGCAGTCTCCACACCCAGCACCCTCCAACACGGGGCTCGATCCCACGACCCTGAGATGATGACCTGAGCCGAAATCAAGAGTCGGACACTTAACCAGCTGAACCCTCCAGGTGCCCCTGGCTGAACTCACTGTGGTAGTCCCTTCACAATACATGAAACCCAAACCATCATGTTGCATATCTTAAACATATACAGTAACATATGTCAATTATTTCCAATAAAAGGGGGCGGGAGGAGGTGGGGAAGCACAAAAGAAATAAGTCAAGAAGGAAATTGTGAGAGAAGGGACATGAAGAGCTCCAGAAAACACACCTCAGAGGTTACTGAAGACTCATAACATTACACACAACTTTTTTTTCAATTCAGTGTGGACTGTTTAAAGCCAAAAAACACACGGACACGCCCCCAGGTCAAGCTTCCTCTTGAGTGGGGCAGAGTCTGAGGGAACGTGTGGTGACAACAAACGCAGGAGAAAGACCGTGAAAGAGCCACTGCCCACCTGTGTTCAGCCACCTCCAACTGAGGCTGGATAGGTTTGGCTGAACAGCGCCCAATGGGCTATCAAATCTGAATGGAAATGTGTCCATCTTGTATTTCCTTCTTCTTGTCTTTGCCTCTCCTTTTTCTTGTTTCTTTCTTCCTCTTCCCAATCATAAACTCCCTCAATAGTCTGAAAAAAGTTGTGCACACGCCTCTTAAAAATTCTCAGCCGTGCTTCAAAGTACAAAAAAAAAAAGTTGGAAATAAAAGCCACCACACAGAAGGAACCAATATGAATAATAATAAACGATAGAAGTGTGCACAAACTTGGTTGCTTTAAACAAAAGAAATGTATTATCCTACCGTCCCGCAGGCCATCGGATACCAGGCTCTTTGGGTTAAAATCAATACCTCAACAGGGCTGCATTCCTTTCTGGAGGCTCCAGGGGTGAATCTGTTTCCTTGTCTTTTCCAGCTTCCAGAAGTTTCCTGTATTCCGCGGACTGTGGCCCCTTCCTCCACCTGGAAAGCCAGCACTAAGATTCTCTCTGACCCTATTTCTGTGATCGTGCCTTTTTCTCTGACCACAACTAGGAGAGGTTCTCCGCGTCTGAGAACTCATTAAGTTAACACTCCGCTCATCCAGTTTAATCCAGAATAATCTCCCCCTCACAAGGTCCTTCACTTTAATCACATCTACACAGCCCATCCTGCCATGTGAGGTAACAAAGTCACAAGCTCTGGGAATTAGGAATGGACTTTTGGGGGTGGGGGAGATCATTATTAAGAATACAATATATGTTATTTTTTAAATGTGTTTAGTTTAACCTACATTACCAGATCTCAGAATTATTTTAGTGAGAACCCTCTAGTCACATCATGATAAGTTAAAATGACCCATGTAATTGCGGAAACATAGATTCGAAACTTACCTCAAGGTCCAAAACCCCATACCTCAATGAAAGAAGATACTGTGCAAAGTCCTTGTAGTGTTAAAGCAAGCATGAAGAAGATTTCCTTAGTTTGCAATACTGACTAATTTCTTTAAAATGGTATTCTTGGGACGCCTGGGTGGCTCAGTCAGTTAAGTGTCTGCCTTCCGTTCAGGACATGGTCCCAGAGATCTGGGATTGAGTCCTGCATCAGGCTCCCTGCTCAGTGGGAAGCCTGCCTCTCCCACTGCCTGCTGCTCCCCCTGCTTGTACGCTCTGTCTGACAAATAAATAAATAAATTCTTTAAAAAAAGTTGGTATACCCTGTAATCTTTGGGTCCTACCAACCCCTTCACTGCCACTCCCCCCAAAATGTTAAAAGCTCCTCTAGTTATAGCTTTTGAGTTTGCACATGTTGGGTCTGATGGGAATGGAAGGGAGTCAAACATTTGGAACCTTCCAGCTATCCTGGGGCTCCAGCAAACATCCTGTGAGACAGAAGAGCTACTTAGTCAACGCGAAAAATCATGAGAAACTATATATAGCTGTTGATTTATGCCACTAAGTTTAGGTGTGGTCTGTCAGGCAACAATTAAATCAATGAAGTGATGTGAAGATGCCTGTCAACACCCAAGCCCTAGAAGAACATGGAGAAACACACCTTATATGTGATGGCCCTAGCTCCTGTCTGCTCACACCGCAATGGTTGCTTCTGTCATCCAGGGAGGTCACTATAAAGCCAATGTGAACTCTCTGGGGGACAGAAAACAGTATCAGTTGTGAAATTCACCCTATAGGTCTTCAAAGGAAGCAGCAGAATGGGGCTCCCCAAAACACCTTTGCCCTCTGGCCAAGGGCAGTTGGCTGCAAGGACAATTGGTCTCTTGCTGAATCACCTTGGAAAGTGACCTCTGGTTTGTCACCTATGAGCTGTTTGAAAATGCCAGTACAGAAATGCCCTGGACCCCAGATGGACGGGACATTTTGGCCAGCTCTCCTTGTGGCCTTGTGGCCTTTCCTAGATTTCTCCATGGATGAGCCTGGAGATGCCCCTGAGTGAGGAGAAGAGTCACAACCATAGGTTCACTCATAATAACGCTTTAGCCACAGTGACTGAAGTCCGCATTTCTACCACCACTTTAGAGAAAAACAAGATTTCTGAGAAGTAGTGGGGGCAACAGGACCCATATCTGAAGAGAACGGTGGAGAGAAAGGACAGGGGCTCTGTCTCAAGAGCAAGGCTGTCCAGCAAGAAAAGGAGGGAGGACATCTCAAAGAATCTTCCGAAATAACAGGCCATCACACAAATGACAAAAAGTCAGGGAAGAGTGATGTCACTCCACATGCCCAGACAGCCCCTGAGTTCCCCACGACCTTCTGTAACAGCCCCTCCCACGGTCAGTTCCAATCGTCAGCCCTCAGCTGGCACCCACTCCATCGGCACCCCCCCAGCCTCTCCCCAGCTGCCCAGCCCTGCTCGGCCCCAGGAGGTCCCAGGACTTAGCGTCCCTGCAGAATGCATTCTTTGAGCTCATCTCAGGGGACAGTATCTGAGGAGGATTTGGATTGCTCCTCACTCCGAAATTTAACCCTTTTATGACTTTAATCTTGGACACGGTCGTTCACCGCGGAGCCATATGATGAGGGCTGCGGGAGTGGGGCGGGCACAGGAGCGCTCCTTGGTGGAAGCATCTGTAGCCCCAGTTATCAGGGAGGACAGCCCCAGCCCCCTTGGCAGGGACCTAAAACAGAGAGCCACATTCTGCTTCATGTAAATCTGTCTTCTGAGGAGAGAGCCCAAAGGACCTCCATCCCTAGCGACCACCTGTGTATTTCAGGGGAAAGAGCTTTGGGAGTTGTGACCTCTGGTAGCAACGGGTGGAACCCGACTTCCCCGGACAACTTCTGCGTCCAGTCAGTGTCGTGTTTCCACTGTGACCCTAGACTAGATCCCTGGAATGTTGCCAGGATGATGGGGCTCTGTCCTGGATATCAGCAAGCTTCCAGAGAGTTTCTAGAGTGAGGGGAGGGGAAGGAGCGAGACTAGAACCCTCGGCCTGCGGCTTGGCCGCACAGCAGGCTTGGTGGGGAGACCGGACCCTGTCTCCCCCTCAAGGCCGTGCCCATGAGGTGACGGAGCCCCATGTGGAAGAAAATATGCCAAACTACCCAGGTTTTAATGCATCTAAGTGTCTGACCTGTGACCTGTGTAAAAAACAAAGGCTGCTCTAACACTGGCTACTTCTCTCTTAGAATTTGCTACCTTGTTAAAGTGGAATTTTCCCTAGGTTCCAGTTGAGTTTTCATCACTCATAGGTAACTTAAATTCTGATTGTGGTACATAGGCTGCGCAATAATTAAAGATAATATGTCCATTACAGGCTTTTAAATTTTATTTTATTTTTAACCCATTACCCAAAGAGACTTTTTTCTCCTGGGGAGAGGAGCGAAGGTAGTAGAGCAATTCTTTGTACAGTTTGGAAAGGCAGGGACACTGTCCAGACACGAACGAGTCACAATGAAGCCCGGTGCAGGACTGGGTGGGAGCGAGTCTCAGGGTGCTGGGGGCCCTCAGGGAGAGCAGACACGGTGCTGGCTGGAGCAGACAGGAGCAACCCTCTGGGCAACCTGACCTGTGGTCACAGGGACTCCAACTCCAGGTCCCCTAGCAACACCAGGGACCTCCAGCCTGGAGCAAAGACTGGCACCAGGCACAGAGATGGTTAAAGGGGGAGAGAGAAAGGAGAAAAGTCTGCCACGGCCATGGCCATGATCACGATCACGGAGTGGGCACCTGCCACCAGCTCCTGGTTCTTGGGAGCCAACCACTCTCAGCCCCGGTGACCTTACCCATGGAGACTCCCCCGCTCCCGCATCCAACCAGGTCTTGGCAGCCACGAGCAGGGGTCCCCGAACTCTGCCTTTCCCCAGGAAGACCTCGGATCCGGGTCCACCCCTCAAGCTTGACCACGGCTGTCTGTCTGGAGACCTCCCAGTGTGGGAGGAGAAGACAGCTGGGTTCAGCTGCCGGCGGGCATTCTGCAGTAGGACCTCCCTGCACACAGTCAGCCTGGCTGCTTAGAGAAAGGCCAGAGCTGAGAATCCCTGCCACAGGTTTCGGCCTTTCTTCTCCACGGCCGCCCGTTAAAACAGCAAAGTAGAGTTGAGCCCTTGAAAAACCAGTGACCTCCATTCCAGGCACCTTCTAAGTCATGAGTGGCAGCCACCGGCTTGCTGTCCCCGCTGGGGACCTGGGACAGAGGACTGTCCTTTGCGGCCCCTCGGAGGCTAGGATCTCTTAAGTAACAAATCCTATGTGTGGGTATGTTGAAACTGCACCTTCAAGACCCTGGGTTTTTACATGCCGAGGGAGCTCCCTGCCATCTCTGTGTGTCTGGCTTGTGGCTTGTCTGTCTTCACTCGGCCGGCCATGATCTGTAATATTCGTAATTCTCACTACACCAACTACAGGACCCCGACCCTTGGCGGCATCTCACGGTGCCTTCTCCCCCCACGGCGTCGGTCTCCCCGCACCACGGTCTTTGCAAAGCTGCTCTCCTTCGGCCAGCTTTAGCTTTCGATGCCCTCCCACCACACCCTTGGGGGTCCCGCTCAGTCTGCGGCCACTTCCTGTACCCTCCGCTTCTTCTCTGAAGGCTCCCTCCACCGTTGGTTCCCTAGGCCTCCTGCAGCTCACATCCGCTGCGGGGCGGGAGCAAGCCCCCTCCGGGCCCCCAGAACCACTCCAGCCCCTCTACTCTTTCCCTTCTGAAATGCTCCTGTCCTCAGACGGCCGCGGCCGCCCCTGTTGGAGCAGGCCTTTCCAGAGCACTGAGCTGCCCTCCCCGCGGGCTTCTTCACCAGCACAGCTCCTTCCCGGGCCTCTCGTCCAGGAATAGTCCTCGCCATTCTTGGGGAGTTTGTGTCCCCAGATACCCTGGCCTCTCCCTCCTCACCCCACCCCTCCCTCAGTGAACTGTGCCCCCCCACACCC
This sequence comes from Lutra lutra, assembly GCF_902655055.1. Taxonomy (NCBI): domain Eukaryota; kingdom Metazoa; phylum Chordata; class Mammalia; order Carnivora; family Mustelidae; genus Lutra; species Lutra lutra. The sequence continues at coordinate 14,761,494 of NC_062285.1, read as the reverse complement.
AGCAGTGGCCTCTTTGTCCATCACGCCCCACCGGGTGTCACCCCAACCACCCTCCCTCCCATCCGAACTGCGGACTCCACCCTCCCACCACCTCCTCCTTCCCTCTGACTCACTTAGCTCACTACCCTGGCTTCGAGAACTCTTTGAACTGCTTTTTTGTTTGTATGTTTAATGTTTCATTTTTCACTTGGCCTCAAGGTTTCTCACTCACTCCTGAATCAAACTGGGATAGATCCCGACAGCCTGGAAAGTCTGGAAGGTGTGGACGTGGACTTGTTGGTGTGGGGGCGATGAAGCCAAGAGCTAAGGAAAGGGTTGAAAAGGGGAAGGTGTGCTCAGGTTATGACGGGATAAAGACCGGCTTGCTTGCATTAGGGAATGAAATGATGGGAGGAAAATCAGTTACAATCTTGAAAAGGTCCGACCGACGTCATCAGGCTAAATGCTAGGCTGAGCTCACCCTCCAATTCCCTTGGGAAGCAGTCTCTGACTCTTCCGTTCTCTAGGGCACTTTTGAGGCACTGGTCAGGCATTTATTATCTGACATGTGACAGGCACTAGGCAGAGCAAAAGGAGACGAGGTTCCTGCAAGCAAGGTGACGATTGGGAAATAACAGATCAAAGTCATTAGCAGTCTCACAGAGGTATATCCTGGGGCCATGAAAGAAAAAAGAAGGTTGTTGAAATCTGACAGGGAGGTCAGGAGGGCTTCCTGGAGGAAGAGATGCTTTAGCTGAGTTTTGATGAAAGAGAGGAGTGTGCTGGATGGACCCAATGCTTGCGACACTCCCCGCTCCCCCTTACAGAAGCTGCTTCTGGACCCACGGCCCTGACCTCACAAAGATTGTCATCACAGAGTCCGGCCCCAGCCCCTCCCCCATGCGCAGCAGCCAGGGCAAGTCAGCAGCCTTCCATACAGCCTGGTCCAGGAAGACCAGCCAGATGGTGGTTCTAGAGTGTTGGGCACAATAAATACAGAGAGAGAGAGAGAGTCAGCAGAGGGGTCAGAAGCTTTGAGGTTGCCATGAGAGGGAGGTCAGGCAATGATGAGCCATAACTTTGGGAGAGCCACAGGTTCAAGGAAGCAGAAATGCATGGAGCCAGCAGGCATAGAATGGGACGGACAGAGAGGAGTAGCAATGCCACGAGGCAGACCCAAGCCCATGGGGGACATAGGACCGGGGTGAGACCTGGTATTGTCACCCCCACCTCTCTGTTCCAGCTTCAGACCCCATGCGTTCTTACGAAACAAATCCACTTCCTTAAGCCTTGAAATGACTTAATGACTGTAGTTCCAGTACACACCCAGTGAAAAGTGTTGTGTGGGAGTTCCTGGGTGGCTCAGTCAGTTAAGCATCTGCTTTCAGCTCAGGTCATGATCTTAGGGTCCTGGGATCAAGTCCTGAGCTCCCTGCTCATTGGGGAGTCTGCTTCTCCCTCTGACTGCTCTGCCCCTCCACCTGCTCATGCTCTCTCGCTCTAAGTAAATAAATAAAATCTTTAAGGAAAAAGAGAAAAAATTTTGTATGTGTGTACAAGGAAACATAAAATGTTGCTCACTGGAAAAAAACTTAAATAACAGTTAACAAAGGAATAAATAATTAATTGTGATATATTTAGGTGTTGGATCAGGATTCTGAAGTTAGAAGCGTGAACAAGTTGTCTGGATGGATAGATGATTGATAGACCTGTAAATCTGTATATACAGATACATTATGCATATCACACACACACATATATTGACAGGGATACAGTCTAAGCTATAATGGCAAATTTTAAAATTTCATTTAAGATACACATAGCACCGTTTCTATAAATTTAAAACAACAGAATGCATGTCTCTTATTCTGGATATGGTTATGTACAGGTAACTGTAATAAGAATTAATTCAAAGGTTATAATCTAAATTCGACCGAGTAGTTGCTTCAAAAGATCATCGAATAATTTGGGAAAATGAAATATTTCTTAGCTGTATAAGGTTGAATTCATTTAATAACTTAATAAGAATTAAATCAAATGGGACCAATAGTCAAAATGGTTAATTCTTGTATTTTTAGTGTTGTGTTTTTTTTTTTTTTTAAATCTACGAAAATGAACAGGGTGCAAGTGAACAGAAAGGAAGGAAGAAGAAAGCGCAGTCATCTGGCCAAGGAGGTCGGAAGCAAGAGCACAGATGTGGAGAGGAAAGGTGGAAGGGATTAAAATACACATCAAACAGAAAGAAAACAGTCTGTGTGTGTTCGACTGTGGGACTCAGTGAGGGGGAGAAATCTAATTTGGCTCTGAGCTTTCTGGCTGTACGGATTACAGGAGCTCCAGAAAGGAGCAGATTCCGGGAGGAAGCGGATTCATCTGTCGTTGGATGCACCACGTTTGAAGGCTCCAGTTCCATCCACGTGGGACGTGCTCACTAGACACAGCCAGGCTACGGACACAGACTAGGAATCATCTGTATCAAAGGTGTAGTTGAAGCCATGGGACAGAAAAGACCCAGGGAGTGTACATAGAGTAACAAGAACAGATGTCAAAAGATGGAACCTTGCACGAGAAAATGGCCTAGAGGTGGCCAAAGAAGGAGCTGGTGAGGTTTGTGAAGAGAAACAGTGCACAACCTTCCAGAACGGTTATCCAGAGGCCCAGGAAAGTGAGCCCCTTCAAGAGAGTGCTCAGCCACGAGGAAAGTCACCAAGAAATGTGAATACCTATTTACTCCATTTGGAGGTACGAGGGGAGGAGCCACAGAATCTCTTTCTTTGGCCAATCCTGGCCAATGACCTTCAGAACTCCCTTCGCTGTGTGGTGACAAGGAATAAGTAACGTAAGGACCTAAGAGCTCAGAATGAAGGACGTGAGGTGAGGTTGTCCCTTGTACGTGTCCAGCCCTTCTTCAGTTCAGGACATTTTTCATGAGCACTCCTGACCTTCACCGCTGATGCTATTCTAAACCTCTTCCCTGGGTAGGCAGGTGTTTGGGGGTGAACTGTGTTCCTCCCCAATCTGTGTGTTGAAGCTCTAACTCCTAGAAACTCAGAATCTAACTGTATTTGGACGTGGGGTCTTTGAAGAGGTCATTACGTTACACTGAGGGCGTTAGCCTGGGCCCTCATCTAGTCTGACCAGCGTCCTTATAAGAAAAGATGATCAGGACACACAGAGAGATGCCAAGGAGAGCCAAGGCCACAAGGAGAAGACGGCCATCTGCAAGCCAAGAAGAGAGGCATCAGGAAAAACCAACCCTGCTGACACCTTAATCTCAGACTTTCAACTTCTAGAACTTTGAGAGAATAAATTTCTGTTGTTTAAGCCACCTAATCTAGAGTATTTTGTTATGTCAGGCCTGGCAGACTCACACAAGAAGGAGGTACAAGTTCTGCCAACAGCCATGGCTGCCGGGCTGTGTCCACCATAAGTGCACGTGTGCACCAGAGGGAGGTCTATTTGCACACAGGAGGCTGCAGGGCCATTGCCCTCCCTGAAACCGAAGGGAGCAGAGGAGGAAGGAGGTCAGAAAGACAAGGCAGAATTAGATCATGGAGATCATCTAAAAAATGATCTCTGTTGAAATTATTTTTAATTACAATATCTTAGATGGCCAATGGGCGCATTAAAAGATGTTCCACATCACTAAGTGTTAGGAAAATGCAAATCAAAACCACAGTGGGTTGTCACCTCGAAAGGGTTAGAACAGCTGCTGTCAAAAAGGCAGGAAATAATAGTGCTGGTGAGTGTGTGGCCAGAAAGGAAACGCTAGTGCATGGTTGGTGGGAATGCAAACAGGGGCGGCCACTGTGGAAAACGTATGGAGGTTCCTCAAGTTACCTATGATCTAGCTGTTCTACTTCTGGGATCCAAAGAATACGAAAACACTAATTCAAAAATATTTACGCACCCCTACGTTCATTGCATCAAAATTTACATGGGATATGTATGGAAATAAATCTAAGTGTCCATTGATGGATGAATGGATGAAAAGAATATGATATATATAGATATATATGAAACAAACTAACAAACAATGTAAAAACGAGCTCACAGACACAGACAGAAGGGAAGGAGATGGGAATGTGCAAAATGGGTGAAAGAGGTCAATTGTATGGTGACAAACAGTAACTAGATTTTGGGTGGTGATCACTTTGCAGTATATACAGTCGAATTATAATGCTGCACACCTACAAATTACATAATATTATATTACCCATATTACCTCAATAAAAATAAAGTCTGGAACAGGAAACATTCAGATCTAAAAAACAAAACAGAAAAATGAAATTACAACAACTTGTCCTGATAAATCCCTGAAAAATAACGAGCACAAATACCCAGTTACTTGTGCTGACCTTAAATGACGTCCATTCTTGGTGCCTCTTCAGGACAGCGACCAACGGTAAAATGACACCCATCTGGGATGTCAGGCAGCAGAGTTTTAAGGATATGGTATCAGGAGACGGTAAAGGTGTTCTAGCATGAATAACTCTGAATAATGCGTGTGATTTGAACGGGGTCAAGAGAAGGAGGGATAGAGGGTAGGTGGGGGAACAGCAGAGGACATTCCCAGGCCCAGCTCCCGGCCACCCCTTCCGGCCTCCTTACCTCCTGGCCCTTCAGCCTTGTCTGAATTGTGGGCAAGAGGACCCCCTGCCCCAGATCCGTACTTGACAGCCGCTCTGCCCCTCCTGAGCGAGGTTTCTCACCCCTGGCCAAGGAGCCCAAGGGGACAAAAGGCCATGGCCCCCGGAACCTAGGCACCCCCTTCCAGACTGCATATTCCGGGTACCCAGGACCCTGGAATTACCTATTCCAACGGTCTCAACTGGGAGGCTGCATTTCTGTCCACCTCTTCCCAGGGCCCATGCTTCCAGCGTGTATACCCCAAGGCCTGAGGCAGGGAGGTAAGGGATAGAATTGGGATGTGAGGCTAGGATAGGCACACACTGCAGTCACCTCCTGGGAGACAGCCAGGCTGGAGAATAGAAGGGGCCGGGTGGAAAGCCAGGGACGCTAAGGCTGGTCCTTCTTGTGGGCCGGCATGCTGGGGCTCAATGTTGAGGACTCTGAGTTCTGAATTCAAACCTGATGCACCATGTCACTGCGAAGCTAAATTTACCAAGGAAGGATGGAATATTTTATAAAACAGTCTGTAGCTGTATTTCTCATTTTAAATATTGGACAGAGGGTGTGTGGACCTCTGTTTGTACTGATGGGGGTGGGGGGGGGGCCAGCCGGCGCTCTCCCCCACCCCCCTTAACCCCACTGCCCAAACTCTGCTCGGCCAGGCCTAACCACTGGCATGTTTATTCCCCTTATTTTAGGTCATTATGTCTACATTTGTCATTTCCTCCTTAAAGCACTAAATGGTGATATTCTCAATTGATTTCTTTATGAATAAGTATTAGGGTATGTGATATATGCCCTTTGTCTATGCATGCAAGGAGGCAAAAGGATGGGTATCCCTTTGTAATTAGCTCAAAGATGTAGCATCTGGGGCCTCCTTTTCTATTTTTATAATCTCCCATCAAGCCACACCGTGCTGACGGTTTCTGATCCTAATACCACAATGATCACACTGAAATAGAGCCGTCTATCTTAATATGAATTAATTTGGGAGCATTCGCTCTCTGCCTCCCCACCCAGGTTTTCAGTCTTCAGTTTTCAGTTTTCTTTGCAGTGACCGAGTCTGGTCAGCAGATGGCAACCAGCATCTTGTCAGAAAAGAAAAATGATTCAGGCTGAGTTAAAAATGAAGAGAAAAAGTGGGAAAGAGAAGACGACCCCATGGAGAAGAGGAAGCCTGCGGCCCCTGCGGAAACCTGTCTTCCCTGTGGGGCCGTGGGGCCCAGCCTGTCCCCTCCTGGTCCCAAGTCCTTGACGCGAGCTGCGCGCGGATTGGGGGACACTGGACCGGGAGACAGAGGTTGGGGTGTCGGCCCAGGCCCTGCTCTGTATGCAGCCCACATCCCCGTCTGGCTCCCGCAGCCACAGCAGCACCCCCCCCCGCCCCGCCCTCACCCGCAGCCCCGGGTGACAGGAGACAGCTAATTTAACCTGCATGTCCTTGGCTCCCTTCCTATCAGGCAGTTGCCATGGCAACCCCCAAGGCTCCTCAGCCTCTTCTCACTGACTGACCAGGCCCCCGCACACCACCGTTCTGGAATGGATGTGCTGTATTTGGGGAGGTCTTCATGAAAGCACAGGTTGACCCAGTTCTAATGCTACACAAGGACAGGGCAGGTCAGTGAGGTGGTACCGAATAGAAAAGGGACAGTCGCTATTGGAAAGGAGGGGACGAGGACAGGGGCGGTGGTCAGCGCGGAGTTGATCTCATCCGTGGTTACTTGCTCAGCTTCCAGAAGGAAAAGGCCCGCACTGCAGTCAGGGGCCGGTTCTCCCACGTCGCGGGCGCATTTCAGGAAGGGCAGACTGGTGCAATTCCTGTTCTGTGTTTTAAGAAATATAGAAATGGAAGATGGTTTTACCTCTTTAAAAGAAGAAGAAGAAAAAAAAAAAAAAACCTGCATTATTCATTATCCCTGACAGCCTGAATTTGAAGTTGGCCCGCACGGCTCAGAGCGATTTGTCCAACTTCCAAAGGATCTGGGGGCGACAGTCAGCCCGCCTCCTCGTCCCCCCGTCCCTGTGCAGTCCTTCGCCTTCAGTGTGGCCTGAGGCCTGGGGATTTGCTTCTAATGACTGGAATACAGAAGAAATGGTGGTGTGTCCGTTCTAAAATGAGGGTTACAAAATTGTGTTGTGCCTCGACTTCTCTTTGTGGCTGGGAGCACTAAGGGCCAGGCTGTGAGGACACACGGTGGGGGGACGATGGAGAGGCCTTGTGGCAAGGGACTGAGGTCTATGGGGGCCCTGAAAAGAGCCTGGAAGGGCACATGCTAGGCCCGGAGGAGCCCCAGCTGACAGCCTCCCTGTGAGCTCCCTGAGCCGGAGGATCCAGCTGAGCCACACCTGGATCCTACCCCACAGCAGCTGGGGGCCGATGAACAGCTGTTGTTTCCAGCCACTACAGTTTGTTACACAATAATCAATCACTCATCCAGCCATTTGTTCTCTTGCTTCCACGGTCTAGATTGTGGTTCCAGGTACATCCTTTTGGAATTCACCTGGTCGTCGTTGATGCTGGCCTTCACCTCTTATAGCTGTGCAATCTTGAGCAAGTTACCTGGTTTCTCTGGGCCTCGGTTTTCCTTATCTATAAAATGGGTTAATTCTTGTAAAGGGCTTAAAAAACACCTAACTCATAGAAAATGCTTAGTAAACTGCCATTACAATTTCTGAATACAAATTACTTACATTTCTAGATACATAATTTCCTTTTTATCTCTATCTATAATTTGTCTTCTTTAATCATTTCCCATGAAATGTAATAAGAACTCAACATGTGAGAGCTCTATAGATCTTGTATGAAAATGTTCAGACAAGGGGCGCCTGGGTGGCTCAGTGGGTTAAGCCACTGTCTTCAGCTCGGGTCATGATCTCAGGGTCCTGGGATCGAGCCCCTCATCAGGCCCTCTGCTTGGCAGGGAGCCTGCTTCCCCCTCTCTGCCTGCTGCTCTGCCTACCTGTGATCTCTTTGTCAAATAAATAAATAAAAATCTTCTAAAAAAAAAAAAAGAAAAAGAAAATGTTCAGATGCAACCTAAGCATGGCGACCAGGCGTTGTGACCCCCACGTCTCTGTCACTCTGTGAACACTGTCCTAAGAACTCTACCTATGACCACAGAAGGGCAGAAGCCATATGCCCTGAAGGACATAAAACTATCAGATAGAGATTTTGTGGACAGTCCATGATTTTAAAGAACAGGCTAAACAAATATCTCTTGGGTAGATTAGGAATGAAAAGGAGTAGGGACCTAAATCCTGACCAAGCTAATATTTCTTTTCTTTTAAAGATTTTATTTATTTATTTGACAGAGAGAGAGCACAAGCAGGGGGAGCGGTAGGCTCCCCACTAAGCAAGGAGCCTGATGCGGGACTGGATCCCAGGATCCTGGGATCATAACCGGAGCCAAAAGCGGGCGCTTAACTGTCTGAGCCACCCACGTGCCCCAGCTAGCATTGCTTTGAAATGTAAGGTCATGCACTGGGTGGAGCAGTGCCCTGCGCTAGGCGTTGTGCCAGATCCAGAGGGAGTGGAAGACACATCTCCTGGACACCTGGGTCTCTGATCAAAGTGAGAGACCGGTAGGTAGGTAATCCCCAGGAGGGATGAGCCCTGTGTGAAGTGAGTTCAGAGAAGGACGGGTACTTGTTCTCAGAAGTTTCGAGAGGCCTCTCTCAGATGCCAGCTCTACACTTTTAGGGTTGGCATTAAAAAATAAAACCAGGGGTGCCTGGGTGGCTCAGTGGGTTAAAGCCTCTGCCTTCGGCTCAGGTCATGATCCCAGGATCCTGGGATCAAGTCCCGCATCGGGCTCTCTGCTCGCTGGGGAGCCTGCTTCCTTCTCTCTCTCTGCCTGCCTCTCTGCCTTGTGTTCTCTGTCTGTCAAGTAAATAAATAAAATCTTTTAAAAAATCAAAAATAAATAAAACCAGTGGCTGTGTCTGCTCACCCCTGATGTCACCTACAATGTGCATCCATGGCAGATAAAATCTGGGGACTTAATGAAGTTTGTTCCCCCCAAAAGCTAGAAAATCCTAAGAGAACATATATAAGGTGCAGACTGCAAATTCGGGCGTTTGCTGCTGTTGATGACAATGCTTTGTTGCTAATATTTAGCAAACATTTACAGTGCATTGACTGAACACAGCTACGAGGCAGGTACTATTAGACCCATTTTCCAGCTGGGAAAATTAAGGCACAGGTAGGTCAAGCGGCTTGCCCAACCACACTCAGGTAGTCAAGGCAGAGCTGGGATAGAGAATTCAACAGTCAACAGAGCCTGTAGTCTTCGCCAGTGGGGGTTGTCGACTCCGGTTTACTATTCTAAGATTCAAGCTCCGTGTAACCTCCAGCCTGTGCTCTGCTCTTTGCAGAATCTCAGTCAAAAAACCAGGGCATCACCCTTTTCCTGAGGGCCGTGTCTGAGTTTGTCAAGAGACTTCGATAGGGCTCTTGGACTCAGGAGGCCACCGAAACCCGATCCTTGCCCAGCAAACCACGCAAGCTGCTGCTGCTTTGTCCCCACACAGGCACGACTCAGGTTTATTCCGGATAAGCCCCTTGTATGGGCAGGGGGCCACGGGGAAACTAGATGTCCAGGACCGGATCTCGCTCTCACTTGAGTGGATTTGACGTGGTCGGTTGGGACCAAGGGGGCACACACGTTGCAGCCAGGATCACAGGCTCCGTGTGTCCGAGTTTGGCCCACCCGCGCCCACGCCAGACATGCCAAGGACGGGCCCCCTTCTCCTGAATTCTCATTTACACCCAAAGACCAAGAGGCCCCGCACCAAGGTTTTGCTTCAGACCATCCAGGCTCCGGATAGGTACAAAGGCTTTTACTGAAAGACTTTTCAGTTTAGGTTTTCCCCCTGAAGGTTGGGGGTATTCTCGAGATTTTGAAAACTGAAATACTTTGAAAGGCAACGGTTTGCTTCTAGTGGGACAAGCAAGTATTGAAAGAGAGGAGGGAGCAGAACAAACCAGGGAGGTGAGCACTGGACATCCCCTCCTGAGCCCCGCCCTCATCACTAGCATTCACGGAATGTCTCCTTGGGGCCAGGCGCCATGCACGGGGATTTGCCTGTGTCACCTCTAAGCGAGTGCTTAGAGGTCACATAACAGGTGGCCTGAGGGCAGGACAAACTTCCCAGGGCAGACAGGGACCAGCTCTCGTTTGGGTTCCTGCCACCTCCCCCCACCGCCACCAGGCACTGAAAGGTACAGACTGTCCACACTGCGTGTCCCCGCTGGTATTGGACGCCTGTGGTAGCTGAAGCCAGACTTCCTCTCCTCCGCATCACGCACACAGGCACACACTCGCGCACACATGCGTGCACCCATGCACACATGCACACACTTCTGTTCCTATGCTGGGGCAGGCCAGGGAAGAGGTTGCACCTGACGTCCGTATGCACGGAGTTCAGATGCATCTCTGCCCAAGCGTGGACTCCAAACGCAGGTTTGGAAACTTCACTGAAACGGAGGAAATCCAGGATCCCAGGGCTTATCTCCCTGATGCCCCTTTCCCCAGGAACTGTCTCTTCTGTGGTGGTGGTCTTATGAGTGAGTCGGGGCTGGTCTTCACTTCGCCTCTCCCCTCTCCAGTGGTGTGTGGATGACTCTCCCCAAATCCTCACTGTCCACAGCAAACAAGACCCAGACCATCACAAAGTCCCCTGCTGGTCCTGTGCCTGACCCTTTATCCTTAAGTTTTGGGGGGTATAAAATAAAAAAAAAGAACCTGAAAAAAATATTTTCTAAATGAAGTAATTTGTTTAGACATTGACAAACATTAATGTGTCATTATGAATTAATTTACCAAATTAATCAGTCGATTTAGTTGGATATCAGATCAAGATAACAGGCCAGTGTGATCTGGTCTGATTCAATTAGGTGAGTAGAAAGACCAGAAGGTTAGATCAGATTACCCAAATGCTTTTTAGAAGCATTCACAGACAGAAAGTGCAGGGTCTTCCCAGGGATTTCCGTCTGAGGGTTGGGCTGGGGCTGAGGGACTGTCTGGGATCCTAAGCACTGTCCCATCTCAGGTGTTGGAATTCCTGCTTCCTCAGACACACAGCTTAGCAACCTGAGCGCTGGACGGCCGTGTCAGTTTCCTGTGTCCGTTGACTACCACTGTAGTAGCTAAAACCCAAGTTTATTATCTTACAGGCCTGAAGGCCAGAAGTCCAAGATGGACATAAAACCAAGATGGCAGCAGGACTGTGTTCCTTCCAGAGGCTGGAGGGGAGACTCTGTTCCTTGACCTTTCCAGCTGCCAGAGGCCGACAGCACTCGTGGCTCATGACACCTTGGACATTCGCTCGCATTGCATTGATCAGTCACATTTCCTTGCACTCCAGGGCTCCCGCCTCCCTCTCTCATTAACGAGGACCCCTGTTATTACACTGGGTCCACCCAAATAATCCACGATAACCTTCCCATCCCATGACAAGATCCCTATCCTCATCCCCTCTGCAAAGTCTCTTTTGCCCTGTAAGGGAACATATCCCCAGGTTCCGGGGTTAGGAGGTGGATATCCTTGGAGGGCCCCTGTGCCGCTCACAGCAGCCTAAGGCCATTGCCGGATTTCCCGAAGTCAGGATGGCACATCTGGGCCCTTGCGGACACCTCCGTGCTTAGGGACCCTGAAAGGCTTTACTGGGTACAACTGTACGCCCCTGATTCTGCCATAGCTACTAAAATTCTTACAACTTAAGTAATCCCTTTGCATTAAGACTTGGCTTCTAGAAAATTCCTCTGATCAGAGAAATATACACCCCAGGAGGATAAATAAGATGCTTCCGTTAACACCCATCACCTATGACTAGAAGATGATGGGTTGGTTTACAAACCTCCTATGATTCAGAGGTGCCATAGTTAATTACATGGCATAATTAATTACATGTTAGGAGGAGATTGGTTGATAATGTTCAGAACTTGGGACTCCTAGCCTCTGCTCTGGACTCTAAAAAAGACTAAAAAAAAAAAATTGATCTTAAAACAATTACTTCTGCCAAAAAATATGTTAGCTGGAGACAGGGTCCTATAATAGATACAACTAAACCAAAGTACTTACATATATACTTCTATCTAATCTCTTATTTTTCTCATGGCTTACCAACAACTGTGCATTTAGTAGGCCTGATGCTTGAACAGAGGATAAAGTCTATAAGGATAAGAATAAAACAGTTCTTTAAAATATTTTATTTATTTGATTGTTTAGAGAGAGCATGCGTTCGGGTGAGCGGGGTGGGGAAAACACCAGAGGGAGAGAGAGAATCTCAAGCAGACCCCCCATTGAGTTCAGAGCCCCATGCAGGGCTCCATCTTATGACCCTAAGATCATGACCTGAGCCAAAAATCAAGAGTCGGACGCTTAGGGACCCAGCCACCCAGACGCCCCAAGAATAAAAACTGCTTAAAATATGCCATGTCCTGAGCAGGGAATGATGCGGCAGTTAAAAAAGTTGACTGGGTCTTCGAGAAGTTGTATTCATTGGCAAGGGCTGCCCTAACACAGTCCCATGGGCTAGGTGGCTTACACAACAGAAACGGATTTCCCCACAGTTCTGGAGGCTAGAAATCTGAGATCAGGGTGTTGGTGGAAATTTCCCTCTGACGCCTCTCTCCTTGGCTGGCAGATGGCACCTCCTCCCTGCATCTTTGCACAGTCCCCCTCCTCTGCCTGTCCATGTCCTCACCTCCTCTTGTTATGACTCCAGTCCTACTGGGTCAGGACCCAAAATAGTGACCCCATTTCAACAGAATTAACTTATTCAAGACCCCAGCTCCAAATATAATCACCTTCTGAGGTCCTGGGGGTTAGGACTTCAGCATTTCAAGTTTCAAGGAATATAAGTCCGCCCATTGCGGAAACATAGCCCACACTGGGGCACAGAGGAGATGGAGACAGAGGGGAAGGGGAAGAAATGCACATAAATTTCTAGAAGGGAAGACTCGTGAAATGGGCTGTAACCAGACCAAAAGAAAGTTTAATTTGCTCTTAATTAGAGGAAAAGACACCCCTTACGGGGAGAACAGATAATAAGGAGCTCCCACCTGTTTCTGGGTGATTCACTAAGAAAAGTTTAATTTCAAGATTTGAGGTCTTCCTTCATCTGTATTCTGCTTGTCATGGCAGCTGAGAGTACACCCACATTTCAAGAGGACCCAGAATATGTCTGTTTCCCCTGTGACTAGAAAACTCTATCTTTAACCTTCTATTATGAGGCAATCAATCAAAATGGAAGAGATGTGAAAGTTTCCCATCTTACCTCCGTGGGGGCACAGCTTTGCCCCTGAACCTCTCTACCTTGATTCCCTCATCTCTAATAAAAGGAGATATCCTAAATGATTCCACAATTCTATTATTTAGCGGGGTTGGACTCAAATCTACTTATGACTCTAGAGAAAATTGTTTCATGTATGTTTCATCATGACTATTTAAAGTCTGAATACCAAAGGAGGATGAATATCAACAAAGAGAAAAAAATTGGAAAAATTAGAAAAATAACCAATAGATACACTGCTTGTATTTTTTATTCACATGAATCATGTCCTTAAGGCGATGACTGCCTGTGTTAGTTCACCAGGGCTGTGATCACAAAGACAGAAATGTATTGTCTCACCCATTCCGGAGGTCAGAAGTCTGAGATCAAAGTTGTCAGCAGCATTGGTGGCTTCTGAGGACTCCAGAAGAGAACCTGCCCCAGGCCATTCTCCCAGCTTCTATAACCCATAACACTATCCATCGACGGATTTAAAAAAAAAATAGAATACTTCATTTTTCCACCTCTTTCATTTCAAAAGGAAGATACAGTCTTTGTCAACGTGGACCTGTATTTTCTGTAATGACACTTTAACCAATAACTAAATCAGAAGCAATTAAAAAAAAACAACCCTAAGCGAACTAAAAGAAGAATCCTGATTATAAAATGGATCCCACTTTATGGGTGCATAAAATCTGCCTCTAGAAGTATCTCAGTCCTTTGAGCATATCTGTTCTTCAACTCCTACCCAGGTATGTGTTAGGATTAAAAGTTATTTCCAGAATACCTTCCACTTAAGGAATCCTTCAGGCAACAACTGTCTAGTTGAGACCATCTGTGGCTGATTCAGGTGTCAATGGGACACCTGTAAGGAAGAGAGGTGAGTACCACTGGTAGCACAAAGCAGGCACAATTGAGATGTGCCCCGTTAAAACTAAGAGAAGCCTCCCTGATTCTTGTACAGACGTGGCTGGAACCCTCCAGAGCTCATATTTAGAAATAAAATATATTTGTATTCCTCATATATCTCGCAGTAAACATTACTAGCCCCTACTTTCTTTAATTCTGCTTCACTTTTAATTAGCTTCTACCGAGAATAATCTTGCAAGTAAATCCATGTCACAGTAGTAACTTTTCCTGATAACGTAAAAATTCAAGGTGGCCACAAAGGCATCCCACAATTTAAGAAAACCGTAGTTGAATACAGACCTTTAAAAGATAAGCTCTCAGCTGGCATTTGGAGATAGTCCTTTAGCTCGTGTTTGAAGCAATCTACTATTCTGAACGTTGAATACATATTAAATTAAAGGCATAACATTTTAAAAGGAGGTTGGAAAAAATCTCATTAAACCTCACCTGGTTAGCATCCTCAGAGTAAATCAATGTAAATGAAAAAAAGCCTGTGTAGGGCCACATAAAAGGCATCTTCTAGAGCTGTGGGGACATCTTGTGGCCAATTTTAGTATGGATTTTTTAAGATTTTTTTTTTTTTTTTTAATTTATTTGACAGAAATCACAAGTAGGCAGAGAGGCAGGCAGAGAGAGAGGAGGAAGCAGTCTCCCCGCTGAGCAGAGAGTCCGATGCGGAGCTCGATCCCAGGACCCTGGGATCATGACCTGAGCCGAAGGCAGAGGCTTTAACCCACTGAGCCACCCAGGCGCCCCTAGTATGGATTTTTTAAACACGCTCGGCTTCAACTCAACAAATAAATACAGTGAATGGTTACAATGTGTTAGTAATTGTGCCCACTGCAGGAGACACAAAGATGGATAAAAACATAAATTGTGGTTTGAAAAAGCTATCAGAATGCAAAGGGACTGAGCATTTTAATATGGCCAGGCCTCATTTTATTTACGGATACACAAGAAACGCAGGTATCTTGTAAAAAATTTTAAGGTACAGATGTAATGAACGTCTGTGTTTTTGCCTCTCCTCCGTACACCCACGTTCCTCCCCACCTCGGTTCAGATTTCTTTTGGAAGACATTCCCCACTCAGCTGTCATCCATATGTTATGGGGATCGTTGGTCAACCCCTCTGGTTTCAGCCCTCTCCTCCTCATAGTCTTTCAGGATCACAGGACCAGACTAGGTAAAAATCGTCCACTTCCAGGAGTGAACTTCTGTTTAAGCTATGGAAACAAAGATGACCTCTTTCTGCGGGTGGCTTGTCAGCCTAAGCTGCTGCTAACCAGTAAAAAGGGTTGGTCCTGTAAGGAAACCAACTGAATTCATGCAAAAGATAAGCACAAGAAGAGAGAAAGAATGAAAAGCAACCGACTAATGCAAAACTATTAGCAACCTTCAGGTACATGGATAGATCGACAGACAAATACATGAACATAGACACAAATAAATAAATAAAGCAAATGCAAATATGTTTATTTATTTATCATTTGTTATTATTAAACAGTGCTAAAACTTACCTTTCCTGGCTAAACACAACGTGAAACATGTTCCACGTACTTGGATGTCACCCTGCTCTATACGTAAAGGTTGCAGAATGTTCCAGGCTATAGAGGCAGCATAATTTATACAATTGATTGTCATCTGCTGGGCATTTTGAACATTGAGTCTGTTGGCAAACTTTGTAGCTATCAATAATCCTGCTTCCCTGAAAAATTGTCAGAGTATTTCCTTAGAATTGGAGAGAATTTTTTAAGTTCCATCAGTAATTATCTAATTTATTTGAGATAAAATAAAGATAAGCTGGTTTTATTCAGATTGTTCTATTGCCCATGGAAAACTTAGATGCCAGCTGGGGTCATAATAGTATTTAAGATTCAGGCAGTGAGACTATTGACTTCAGGAATTAAAAGATCCATTCTGAGGGGCGCCTGGGTGGCTCAGTGGGTAAAGCCTCTGCCTTCGGCTCAGGTCATGATCTCAGGGTCCTGGGATCAAGCCCCGAATCGGGCTCTCTGCTCAGCAGGGAGCCTGCTTCCTCTTCTCTCTCTCTGCCTGCCTCTCTGCCTACTTGTGATCTCTATCTGTCAAATAAATAAATAAAATCTTAAAAAAAAAAAAAGATTTAAAAGATCCATTCTGAGACGGAAAAAAAAAAAAAAAAAAAAAAACCCAATCCATGAATGACGGGCACTCCGGTGCCAGAGATGGGAAATGGGGTATGGAGTGAATGGTACCATTTGTTGATTTTTTTTTTCTTTTTGTCTACACACCCACAAATAAATACATGAAAAGTGGTTCGATGTCATTATTGATTGGAGGGGGGCATGTAAACCATAATGAGATGTCTTCCATGATCATTTAGTGTATTAGAAGGTCTACACTTAAAACAATTGACCACATCACGTGTTTGTGACGACATGGAGCGAGCGACTGGAACTCTCCCAGGTGGTCGGTGGGAAAGTAATGTGGAGTTACCACATTAGAGAATGGACAGTCTCTTAGACAGACCCATCACAGGACCCAGCCATTCCACTCCTAAGGACAAACCCCCAATCAATAAGAACATATTTTAGAAATCTTTATGAAGAGCACCTGGGTGGCTCAGTTGGTTAAGCAACTGCCTTTGGCTCAGATCATGGTCCTGGAGTCCCAGGATCGAGTCCCACATCTGGCTTCCTTTTAGCAGGGAGTCTGCTTCTCCCTTTGACCTCTTCCCTCTCACTCTCTCTCTCTATTTCTCTCTCTCTCTCTCTCTCTCAAATAAATAAATAAAATCTTAAAAAAAAGAAACCTTTACAAAGATTTATACATGAATGTTCATAGCACATTTTTTTTTTCATCGTAGCCCCAACTGGAAACAGCTTAGCCATCCATCTATAGTAACAATTTGTGGTGCCTCCTGGTAATGGACTGCTACTCAGCGATACAAGAAGCCACCAATTCACACACCACAGATGAATTTCAGAATCATTATTCTGAGTGAAATAGTTCATCACAGAAGAAGACATACTATAGGATTTTCTATATGCAAAATTCTATTAAGTGCAAGCTAATCTACAGTGCCCAAAAGCAGATCAGTAGTTGCTTGGGACCAGGAGTGGTGAAGAGAGAGCCTGTAAAGTGGCATGAAGAAGTCTGGGGGCAATGGAAATCTGTATCTTGCTTGTGGTCGTATTTTCATGGGTGTATCCATGTCAAAACCCATGAACTCTATGCTTGAAGTGGAAGAAGCAACTTGTTGTACTTGAATTATACCCCAGTAAAGCCGAATAAAGCTGATAAAACAATTTAAAAACAAAAAACATCTGCGGCTTGCAAGTGTTTCTTTTAAAGTGTATATAGATCTTGAAGTATTAGCATGGAAAAAATTTTCTGTAAAAACACCAAAGGAGAACAAAATCACAAAATATGGATTCTAAGGCAAGAAGCATTATTTAGAGAAAAAGAAATATTTCATAATGATAGAAGAGTCAATACTTCAGGAAGACACAATTATAAATTGATATGTACTTAATATCATATTTTCAAAATATTTAAATGATATAAAACCTCAAGATAAATTACTCAAATTTACAATCATATTTGAAGATGTATATCATTCCCCTTTTTCCCCATACAAGAAGACAAAAAAAAAAAAAAAGTAAAGCTATAAAATATTGAAACAAAGTGATTAAACAACTTGAGTGATTTGGCATTTATAAAATACTGCACTAGAAAATTGCATTCATTTCCAGAGCGCCCAGAGTAGTTGATTAAATTGCCCTTTTGCTGGACTGTAAGACAAGTCCCAGCATGTTTTAATGAATTAAAATCGTAGGGAGTATGTTTTCTGACCACAGTGGAATTAAGCTAGAAATTTATTACAAAAAGATAATTAGAAAATCCCCAAGTGTTTAAAATTAGGTGATATATTTCTAAATAACCATAGATCAAAGTAGAAATAATACTGGAATTTAGAAAATAATTGAAATGAAGAATAATAAAAATACAGCATTCCAAAATGTGTAATACAGATAAAACTCTACTTAACAGGCCTTAAATAGAAATATTAAAAAGAAGAAAGGCTGAAAATAAATTAATCTGAGGCTTTGGTCTTAAGATAGAAAAAGAACAAGCAAATTAAGACCAAAGAATGCGGAAAGTAGAAAAATATAAAGAAAAGAACAAAACTTAATGATAACAAAGTACAATAGATAATTAACAAGACAAAAGGGAGAATCTTTGAAAAGACTAAAAAAATTGATAAATTTTTGGCAAGTGTGATTTTTTTAAAGCAAAAAGCATCATGAAAACACAGAAACATGGAAAGAGACATGAATCTAGACTCTATCCTAAAAAGGTACAGCAACAGATTATAGTCAAAGTGTAAAAATTAAGGTATTTATGAGACAATTGGAAATTTGAGCACTAAACATTGGATAATCAAGGAACTGTCACCATCTTGTCGGTGTGGTGATGATAATGCAGTTACCTAACTGCACTCACGTGGAGATGCGTACCATGATGCCACTGTATGGGGAAAATCCAATGTCTGGGATTTGCTCCAGTATATTGGAGTGAAGCTAGTGGTGGGTGCCTGGAAAGGGCTCTGCACTGCTGGTTGGTGGGGGGGGGAGGGGTAATAGGTACATGGGATTCATTAACCTACACCATTTACATATGTGATATTCAAAATTTTCCATAATAAACAAATTCCTAAAAAAAAAAAAAAAAACTATGAACCAAACTGACACAGGAAACAGGAAAAAAAAATATTCTTATATGTATTAGAGAAATAAATCTATAAAACAAAATCTTTTGCCCCCCAAAACAAACAAAACCATTGATGAAGATGACTTTACTTACAAGTCCTTATAAGTGTTTACAATTAACCATTCTTACATAGATTTCTTCAGTGAATAGACTGAGTGAGAACAGAAGCACCTGAGTGGCTCAGTCGGTTAAGCACCCAACTCTCAGGTCATGATCTCAAGGTCATGAGATGGAGCCCAGCATCGGGCTCTACACTCAGCACGGAGCCTGCTTGGGTATCTCTCTCTCCCTCTCCCTCCGCCCTCTCTCTTTCAAAAAAATATACAAAATCTTTTTTTAAAAAAGAAAGAGTGAGAACAATTCTCAATTTTAGGAGATTCGCCTAATTTTGATAGTAAAACCTAACAAGAACAATATAAGAAAGGAAAATCAAACATAAATCAGCTTCATAGATAGATGCAAAAATTTTTAAAGAATTAGAAAACCTAACCTAGCAATAATTTTTTAAAGAAAGAAAAAAAGAAAACAAGTTGAGTTCATTCTAGGAATGCAAGATTGCTTTATCACTCAAAAATCCATTACCAAAAATAAATAATAAAAAATCCATTACTGCTTTAGGAGAATAAAGAACAAATATTATATGGTCATCCCAATAGACGTGGGAAAAGAAGATAATAAAAATTTAACATTTATGATAAAATTCTTACTGAACTACTGATAGAAGTAAAGAAAATTAAAACTAATTGAGGGTATACTAAATATCTATAAATATCATCATACAGAATGGTAAAGTCCTGGAAGCTTTTCTCCTGAGACCAGAAATGAAGCAAGGATGCCCATTATTACCAGTTCTAGTCAGATGGCACTAGATATCTTAATACCATATGGCAAGAAAAAGAAACAAAACATATAAAAATTGAAACTATAGGAATAAAAGTGCCATAATTTACATTTGCATTATTAGTACATAAAAACCATACAGAGACAATCCATTTGCATTAATAAGTAAACTCAGGAAGGTCACTGCTTAAAAGTCAACATACAAAATCAATTATGGTTTTATATTTGAATAATTAATTTAAAATAATTTTTAAATGACACCATTTATAGCATCTGAAGAAGTAAATACAAAGGAATAAATGCAAGCAAGATACATACAAATCATATAGACAAAATATTACTAAACATTTTACGTACAATAAGAAAACACAGCTAAATGTAGAAATAAATTTCATAAATATACTCATGAACATACTCAATGTTGAAAAGATGTCAGTTCTCTCAAACTGACCAATAGATTTAATAAAATCTTACTCATAATCCCAGCAGGACTTTTTTCAGGAAACTGACAAGATGATTCCAAAATTTATATAGAAATGCAAGGAGACAGAATATGCAAGAAAACTTGTAAAAAGAACAAAGTTGGGGGACTTCTGGTACAACACAAAACACCTTTAAAGAACGATATAATATAGGTGTGCCTGGGTGGCTCAGTTGATTAAGCCTCTGCCTTCCGCTCAGGTCATGATCCCAGGGTCCCAGGATGGAGTCCTACAGGGGGCGTCCTGCTCTGCCCGGAGTCTGCTTCTCCCTCTGCCTGCCGCTCGCCTTGCTTGTAGTTGCCTTCTCTCTCCGACAATAAATAAATAAAATCTTAAAAATAATAAATAAATATACGGAAGAAGTGTGGGGGGAAGAAAACAAAAAATGATCATTTAAAGACAGTCATGTGCTCATCCTACACAAGTAAAAGTCAGTGGAAGCAATCCTGAGCCAAACCGAATTATGCAGATCTTTGCCAAAGTCAACAAATGGTCATTTAATACGATGATCCACTGATTTCTGACAAAGACATTTACAAATGGTACCTGAACAACTGAGCAAACACAGAGGGGGAAATAAATCTCACCCAAAGCTTACAGCACACACAAAATTGATTCAAGGACAATCATAAGACTAAACATAAAAGCTAAAATTAGAAGACAGGATAGCATCTCCATGAACGAGCGCAGATTTTCTTGACAATTCACCAAATATTACTACACACAGAGAGAATACTAGGAACTGGACCATGATATAGTTAAGAATCACTTATCAGAAGACATTGCAAAGCAGATGAAAAAGTCAATTGTGGGGTGCCTGGGTGGCTCAGTGGGTTAAGCCTCTGCCTTCGGCTCAGGTCACAATCTCAGGGTCCTGGGATCCACCCCCGCGTCGAGCTCTCTACTGCCTCTCTCTCTCTGCCTACTTCTAATCTCTCTCTCTCTCTGTCAAATAAATAAATAAACAAAATCTTAAAAAAAAAAAGAAAAGAAAAGAAAAAGTCAGTCATAAGCTGGGAGGAGAGTATTCTCCATATGTAAATCTAACAAAAGACTTGTCACCAGAATATATTAAAAATGACTATAAATTAGTAATCAAAGACAATCAGTCCAGTAAAAAATGGTCAAAAGGTTTGAAAGATACTTCATAAAAGAAGGTATATAAATAAGCACATTAAAAATGCTTACATTTATTAATTATGAGAAAATAAAACCACAATGAGATATTCCTTCACACCCACTAAAATTAAAAAGACAGAGAAATATAATTGTTGCTGAGGATGTGGAGATACTGGAACTCTACACCTCGTTTGTGGGAATGGGACACCGCCCTCCCATTTTTAGATCGCTGGGAGATATAAACCTACCCTCTGACCCAGCGCCCCACTCCTGGGCACTTATCCAAGAGATATGGCAACGTATGCTGCCGTAAGATCTGCCCATGAATGTTTCTAGAAGCTCTTTCATACCAGCCAGAAACCAGAGACAAACCAACATCCTTCATGCAGGGAGCCGATAAATTGTGGTATTCCACAAACAGAATGCTGCTCAATTAAAACAAAACCAAAAACTACTGCCACAGATGAAACGCAAAAGCTGTGAGTTAAGTGAGAGCAGCCAGACATGGAAGATGGTGTCCTGTGTGATTCCATCTCTGTGACTTTCCCCAGCAAGTAAAACTCACTCTGATGATGGCCGGCAGAACAGCAGGTGCCTCTGACTGAGGGGAGGGAGAGCGCAGACTGGGGCAGTTCATGAAGGAACTTTCTGGGCTTGCGGAAATGTTTCCTCTTTTGACAGAGGTATGTGCTATGCGGGTGCATATATTTGCCCATCCCACGGTACATGTAAGATCTGTGCATTTCACTGCGCATAAAATGTCCTTCGATAAAGAGAAAAGAGAACAAAGCACGTGCATTCAAAATAAAATGTATCTGCAAGAACATAAAAAACATACATAAAAATGAGGGGTGGCTTAATATTCTGCAAGGGATACTTGGACACAGGGTTGAATGATGGCCTCAAATGTAACATTTAGTTACTTGTTCATTTTCCAGGATGAGGGTCTTAAGTGTGGGGAGGAAAGAAGACCGAGGGGGGGAGTGGGGATAAAAGGAAACAAAGAAGCAAGAGGCGTGATGTGGACAGAGGCGTGGGATGAGGTCACATTACACACCTACTTTATTGCTCTCACTTTTTTTCCCCACGCCCACAGGAGCTGCGGACCTCTGGCCTACTGAACATGCCCTTCCCGGTTTCACCATCCCTGGGGGTCTCTCTGTATTTTCAAATTACTTGCTACTCCCTTCACTAATGGACAAGTGGTCTGAGAATGTGAATACTGCCATTAAGTTACCTTTCATAGTTCCTAAATTTGGCTTACTGGAGAACCTACTTTGCATTTTGCATGATACATTGTATAACTACAGTTGTAAAAATATGTCCCAGAAAGCGCACCAAGAGGGAACGGAGTTGAAAACTGCCAAAGCCTCTGGGTTCATCCCTTCTTCTCTGGCTGGTTTTTACTCCGGATTCCTCCGATTGCTTTTAATAAGGAAGTATATCCACTCGTGGCCACTAGGTGGCGCTCTAGGCAAAAACTCGCGTTTTGTTCCTTCCTTCTACAGGGCTGCAGGATGACATTATTTGGACCTGTTCTCTCCCTTCCAATATATGTGTGTTGGGTTTTCCTCTTTATGGATTTGCTAAGAACAAACGTAACAGTCCTAAGCACCTACATACTGGAACAAAATATAATTACAAATAAAGGAAACATTCGTGACAGCAGGAATACTCCACTGAGTCAGATAGGGGTCCCTACTGCCTTGAGTTCAGTGAAAACTGCATTCTCTCTATCCCTCCTTCCCTCCCCTCCTTCCATCCTTCCTTTCTTCCTTCCCCCGTCCCTCCCCTCCCTCCTCCCTCCCTTCCTTCGTCCCTCAGTTCCTCCCTTCCTTCCTTCCACCCTCCCTTCCCCTCTCCTCCTTCTCTTCCCCTCCCCTCTCCTCTCACCCTTGCTTCCTCCCTCCCCCCTCCCCTTCTTCCTTTCCTTCCGGCTTTCTTCCCTCCCCGACCTTGCTTTTTTTTTTTTTAATTTTTGTATCTTCCTGTCTGTCTTTCTCTCCCTTTCTTCATACTTTGTTTCTTTGTTTCTCGGGCGCTATGGGGTTCTGTCCCAGGAGTGCAGACATGCAAAAGAAATTAGAACCTGGCGCTCTGGTGGGGAAACTACACTGTTCTGGTGATTCCAGCCTCTTCTCTGGGCTGATTTTGACAGAGCCTGCAGAACTAAAGTCCGCCCCTTTGTTGCTCCCTCATCTCAGGCTCCTTGATATTGTCCAGCAGGTGCAACAGTGGCTCCCCAGTAACTGATGCAAGGAAGTCAGGGGCCAGGAATGGTTCTGGCATAGAGAAATCTGGGCCTCGGCGCTGGGGTCCTACCTTGGTTGGGATCGCCCCCGGCTCTGTACCCACAAGCAAGTGACCTAACTGTTCTGTGTCTCAGCTTCTTTATCTATGAAAAGAAGATAATAATTTTACCTACTTCATCTGGTTTTTGAGTCATGAATGAGTAAAGCACTTGGAATCCTACCTGAGATGTAGTATATGATCAATAAACCCTAATAATACTAATAAGAATACTAATGATGACTACTATTATTAACAGAAACAGACATAAAGTTAAAAGGGAGTCAGGGTTAGCAAGTAGCGGATGAAACGACTTACAGGTGTTTTGTTTTGTTTTGTGTTTTGAGACTCTGGACTGAGGACCAAGGTCTTTCCCTAGGTCACAAAGTCCTGTTTTCTAGCAGCTACGTGGCCATTTCAAGTTACTCACAGCAAGGGTTTCCTCGGGGCTGGCGGGGGGTAGGGCTGAGATATCACTAAATATTTGCACGGTTCTTGGACACTGGTGTATAAACTCAGGATTCTCACCTAGAGTGAGATGCACTTGGAGTTGTGGGCCGCAATCTTGTAAAAATATAAGGTTTCCCATGGGGCGCCTCGGTGGCTCAGTGGGTTAAAGCCTCTGCCTTCAGCTCAGGTCATGATCTTAGGGTCCTGGGATCGAGCCCCGCGTCGGGCTCTCTGCTCAGCGGGGAGCCTGCTTCCCTCCCTCTCTCTCTGCCTGCCTCTCTGCCTACTTGTGATCTCTGTCTGTCAAATGAATAAATAATATCTTTGAAAATAAATAAATAAAAATAAAAATATAAGGTTTCCCAAAATTAAACTACTGCTTCAGGGGAAACGTGCTCGCCTTAACGGATGTTCAGAGGACAAGGGACAGAGCAGCGTTGACCCTGCTTCGTTTGGTTTCTGGATCTCACAATCTGAAACTGTCAGGGCCTTGCAATTCTGCTTCCAGATGGTAAGCAATTGTCTTCAAGATTCAAAGAGCTTTTCAACCTAGAATAACATTCTTCACGTCTGTGAAGGGAGAATGGACAATTATTTCCCACAGAGGGAATTGCTGCAAATGAAGAAATCATCGCCTGGTCCTGGGATTGGCCTTACATTTTACACTTCCAGAATTTTTTAACAAGATGAACTTAAAATAGTTTAAGGGCGCAGCACCATATTTTGTCATAAACTGTGATTATACATAAGGCTTCTTAATTAACATTCTTGTGATGAGAGATTCCTTGTAAGATGTGGCAATGTCTAAAGAGAAAAGGGGGACAAGCGTAGGTTATTTTTATCACTTAAGGGACCGTGTTCGGAAATCAAAACTAATATTCTAGGCCGTCACACTGTATTATTTCCGATAATTACTTTCATTGCTCAAGGCTTTCTTGTCAGATTTTCAGAAATCATAGGTTTACATTTGCATAAGACCTCCTGCTTTTGTTCCCAAACCCCAAGGACATTTAACTGTTCTCACAAGGCTTCTAACAACTTGCTTATTGTTCTGTCTAATGGAGAGAGCTCGGTCTCGAACTTCCACAACATATCTGAAGCTTTCAATGTGATGGGATACTTCCTTTTAAAATGACTTCTTATTTTGTCTTTCTGTTTTCTGACTCCTTTTCTGGGTCCTGCTTCAGATGCTTATACGACTTCTCTTTCTCAGTCAGGTCACAGAATTGGGGGCGATGAGGGATTCTGCCGTAGACTTTCTACTTACTCTCCACAGTCTCCCGTCAGTCCCCACTCTTGCCATCAAAGCCATCCCTGTTCTGCTCTTTTCCTGCTGTAGGTTAATTGTGTCTAATGTAGAACTTCATGAAAATAGAATCACATGGTACGTCCTTTTGTTTGGCAGGGTCGTGAGGGACCTGCAGGTAACAAAATGTTCTATTTCTCTCAGCTTATTGGAGCAAAATGAAGTTGATGACTGAAAAGAACATGGAGCACAATGTTGAAGAAGAACAAGATTAAGAGTCTCTTGCGGGGCGCCTGGGTGGCTCAGTGGGTTAAGCCGCTGCCTTCGGCTTGGGTCATGATCTCAGAGTCCTGGGATCGAGCCCCGCATCGGGCTCTCTGCTCAGCAGGGAGCCTGCTTCCTCCTCTCTCTCTGCCTGCCTCTCTGCCTGCTTGTGATCTCTCTGTCAAATAAATAAATAAAATCTTTAAAAAAAAAAAAAAAAAGAGTCTCTTGCTTCAGAGCGCCTGAGGGCCTCAGTCGGTTAAGCTTCCGACTCTTGATTTCTGCTCGGGTCCTGATGTCATGGGTTGTGAGAGGGAGCCCCCCCTCAGCTGGGCTCTGGGCTCAGCCCGGAGTCTGCTTGAAGATTGTCTCTCTCTGCCCCGTCCCCAACTCAAGCACATGCACCTGCTCTCTCACTCTTTCTCAAATAAATAGATAAATCCTTAAGAAAAATGAACTAAAATGGATCACAAACCTTTGTGTAAATAGAAAACTATATAACTTCTAGACGAAAACAGGAGAAAGTCTATGTAATCTTTTTCTTAAAGATTTTTATTTATTTATTTGACAGAGAGAGATCACAAGTAGGCAGAGAGGCAGGCAGAGAGAGTGAGGGGGAAGCAGGCTCTGTGCTGAGCAGAGAGCCCGATGCGGGGCTCGATCCCAGGACCCTGGGATCATGACCTGAGCCGAAGGCAGAGATTTAACCCACTGAGCCACCCAGGCGCCCCAAAAGCCTATGTAATCTTAATTTTGGTAATGAGTTTAGAGAAACACCAGAAGCACAGTCCATGAAAGAAAAATTGAGAAGTTGAACTTTTTAAAATTCAAAAAAAAAAAAACCAAAAAAACAAAAAAACTCTGTTTACAATAGCATCAAAGAAAAAAATATCTAGGAGCAAATTTAACCAAGAAAGTGAAAGATTCATACACTGAAAAGTACAACACTATAAAAATTGCTGAAAAATACTTGAAGACCTAAATAAATGGAATGATATCACATATTCAGAGACTGAAAGAATGTAAGATTGTTATCTTAACAATGTTGATTTTGATACGATCCCTATCAAAATCCCAGCAGCCATGTGTTTTCCAGAAATGGAAAAGCCAATCCTCAATTTCATGTGGAAATATAAGAGGTTCCAAATAGAACAATATTGTAAAAACAAAGCAAAGCTGGATGAATCGGACTTCCCAATTTCAAAAATTGAGAGTCTATTATTACAAAGCTGGAGTCGTCAGCACAGTTTGATACTGGCCCAAGGATAAACATAGACAACAAATCGAATAGAATTGAGACTCTGAAAACAAACCTAAATATCTACAACCAATTGAGTTTCAGCAGTTTCATGTGTCTTCCACAGATGCTAGAACAACTAGATATCCACCAAAGATCACAACTCTTGGAAGAAAACATGGGAGTAAATTTCATGACCTCAGAATTAACAATAAATTTTTAGAATTGACACCAAAAACACGGTAGCTTTATCCACAACAGCCAAATAGCCATAATAACCAAAAATGTCCAAAAACTGATGAATGGATAAATAAGATAGGATATAGCCATAAAATAGAATATTGTTTGGCCATAAGAAGGAATGAAGTGCTGTTATGTGCCCCAACTTGTATAAAACTTGAAAACGTGATTCTAAGTGAAAGAAAACAAACTTGAAAAACCAATTCCTGTAAAATTCCATTTATATGCAATGTTTAGACTAGGGAAATTTTTAGACACAGAAAGTAGACTGGTGGTTCCCAAGTACCGGGACCACAGGGAGATGGGGAGCAAACACTAATAGCTATGAGGTTTCTTTGGCACACAGTGCGAGTGTTTTAGAGAACGGTGATGCACAACTCTGTAAACACATTAAAAACTATTGTATGCTTTAAAAACATGAATCTTGTGATAGGTGGATGATATATCAATAAACCTTTTATTTTTAAATATAGCTAAGAGATAGGGGCACCCCGGTGGCTCAGTCGGTTAGGCATCTGCCTTTGGCTCAGCTCATGATCCTGGGGTCCTGGGATTGAGCCCACATCGGGCTTCCTGCTCGGTGGGGAGTCTGCATCTCCCTCTACCCCTCCCTCACCACTCCTCTGTGTGTGTGCGTGTGCGTGTGTGTACACACACTCCCTCTTTCAAATAAATTTTTTAAAAAAATGACCAAGATATACAAACAAATACCTCACCTAAAAACATATCATAGCACAAATAAGCAAGTGAAAAGATGCTTAACATAATTTTGCATAAAGGAAATGCAAGTAAAAGAACAATGAGGTACCACCATACACTTACCACAATGGTTACTATGCAAAAATGGACAAAACCAATTGCCGGTGAGGATACAAAGTAACAGAAACTCTCATTCATGATCCTTGGGATTGCAAAATAGGACAGCCATTTTGGAAGACAGTTTGGCAGTTTCTTACAAAGTTAAGCATAACCTTACCATAGGATCCAGCATCAGACTACCGGCTTTTTACCCAAGTATATGAAAACTTACAACCACACAAAATCCTGTACATGAATGTTGATAACTGTTTTATCTGTTTTAAACAGTTTATCTGTTATCAACAATTTATAAATTTTATTTATAATTTCCCAAAACTGGAAGCAACCAAGATATCGTTCAATCAGCAATTGCATATGCAAACCGGGGTCCATCTATGCAGGAAAATATTAGTCAGTTGTAAAACGAAATGAACTATCAGGCCACATGGGACATGGATGAATCTCTTAAATGTGTATTTATAGATGCAAAAATCCAGTCTGAAAGGCTATATACTATATTATGCCATCTATGACATTCTGGAAAAGACAAAACTATAGAGACAGTGGTTGTCAGGGGCTCAGAAGAGGGAAGGAAAGTTGAATAAGTAAAGCACAGGACTATTTTTAGGGTGGTGAAAATATGCCATATGATACTGTAATGTTAAATAAATAACATTACACATTTGTCAAAACCTATACAACCTTACAGCACCCAGAATGAACCTTAATGTTTGCAAATTAAATCATTTCAGTCAAGGGGGTCTTAGGAGGGAATGCAGAATGTAACAAAAAAAAAAAACCAAAACCTTACTCTATTAAAAATATATGAAGCAATTGTAGCTGGAAGAGGCAAGGAAAAAGATACTGACATAAGTTCCTTTGGAAATGAGTGGAGTCTATAACTCTAAAGGCAAACAAAGCAAAGCAAAACAAAACGAACAACAACAAAAACTGTACATAAGCATTGTGCTCTAGTTAGTGAAGGGGTTTCCCAAGGGCGTACAAGTTCACAATTCCAAAACCACCATATCTCTATACTGGAATCGAGCAATGAAGTAAATAAATAGTGGACATTGGGAAACAAGCTTCTCATCTTTGGGAGGTTAGAGATTCGCAAGTGCCCAATAATTAGAGTTGGAGAGGTCAATATGAACTCCTGTCTAACTTAATAGAGCTACAGATGGTTACATATAGAAATATTTTAAAGAAAGATATACACCTGGGTTAGTATATACACAGAGATTTCCTGGCATCAGCTGAAAGGGTCCAGAAGCAACCTAACAGCAACCCAGATGTTGGTGTCTAAGATCATTGTCCAATAAAAGGTACGAAGATGCCTGACCTTAGAACTGGGGAAGAAAATGTACAAGTTGAGTGAGGAACAAAAAGTAAAGCAAAGGTCGGGGAGGAAGGGAAAACACAGTGATGGGGGTTATACGGGTGTCAACTGAGAGCTTCCAATGGACAAAACCCAAACAATTTGAGCAAAACACCTAATGTAGTATGGAGTTATAATGCAAAGTAGAAATAAGTATCCCGGAGTCTATACTGATGTACATGACGGAACACATAAATAAAAGGAGGAGAATAGGTCAATTTCTCACATAGAAGAAGTCTAAATCATTTATGCAGACACTCCCTTCTCAAGGAGGTAGGGGATAACTCTCTACCCCTTACACGCCACCAAGGACAGTTACTTCCTTATAAATGGTGAGAGGGGAGGGGCGCCTGGGTGGCTCAGTCAGGTGAGCGTCTGACTCTTGGTTTCAGCCCAGGTCCTGATCTCAGGGTTGTGAGTTTGAGCCCCGTGTCAGGCTCCCCACTCAGCAGGGTCTCTCCTTGAGATTCTCTCCCTCTGCCCCTCCCCCTGCCCTCTCTCTCTCTCTCTCTCTATCAAATGAATGAAGAATGAAAGAGAGAGAGAGAGAAGAGGGGGAAAGCACATGTTTGAAGAATCCTGACAAATTCTACCTCAGACAAGTCATCAAGGTCAGCATCAGACAGGCCATGTTGAAAGAATGGAGCTTTATTTCTATAGCCTTCCTCCCGAAAACCCACAGCCCATTTAATCATGAGAATAACATCACAGAAGCCCAAGCTGAAGGACAGTCTACAAACAGCCTGCCATTTAAGGTCTCAAAACTGTCAGGGACATCAAAACCAGGGAAAGCCTGAAAAACTGTCCTAGTCCAGAGGAGTCTAAGGAAAGGAGATGACTGAATATAACATGTTCTCCTGGCTGGGATCCTACAAGAGGAAAAGGACCCCAGGAAAACAATAAGGAAATCTGAATACATTATGAAATTTAGATAATATTGTATTCATGTGTTAATATGGGTTCATTAATTCTTACATGTTAAAATAGGGGTACGAGTATGAGGTCCACGGGAACTCTGTATACCTTCATAGTTTTCCTGGAAATCTAACTATCCTAAAATGAAAATTTTATTGTAAAAAAAAGGGGGGGGCATATGGAGATGGGCCATACCTGCTACCAGTGTTGCCAGGTTGGCTGACTTTCCACATAACTGATTTGACGGAAATGTAAAATTGTGGGGAATTGCCACTGAAGATTTCCTAGCTTTGTGGAGGTCATAAAAGGCAGGTTTATAATATGGAGCTAACTCTTCACAGCAGTTGAGAGATGGGAAGATGAACATAACATATAGAATTCATAGGTTGGAGAGTTATAGAAGGAATCTTCTCAAAAGTTTCTGAAAACACAATTGGACCATGGTGATAGATCACGAACCTCATTTTAAGGAAAAACAAATCTGTAAAAATGAGGTCCTTTGTAATGGTCCATTTATTCTCTGCCATAGTGATTTCCATGCATTTCTACAGTGGGGACTTCAGATTCTGTGTAGATGGTTAAGTCCATACAGTAGGAATTTCAGTGTTCCACTAGGAGAGTGTCAAAGACAAGACACAAATTTTCAAAGATGAGGTCTTTTGAATAAATATGTGTCTACACAAAGCCACCAGTTTGTTTAGTTTGAGTGTGCCTGTGACTCTCACTAATTTTTTGAATTATTTGCCAGTGTTTAATCTTCAAACTAAATTCCAGATGTTACTTTCTTCCCCACATTTCACCTTAGGAACAACTTGAATTCTTTCTCCTCTCTATTTAAATTTTAATAACGTTCGCATTGTTGAAAATGGTGTGGTAACTGATTTCATTATTTTTCATCATCATGATTAATAACTACTCAAAATCTGTCCATTAGGTAAAGTATCATCTTAGGCATGAATGTCTACTTCCTTCCTCCCCACCCTTCGATGTACAAACAATGAAACGATATTTTATTCAATGTATTTTTTGAAATGATTTTTTAGTAGTTTACAGAAGAGCATTCAGCAAGGTTTTTCTGTTTCTCAGTCAATCCTGACACAGAATTGAAATAATGATGTTAACATCAGATTGACAAAGAAGTAATGAAAATTCAAACATTCTTATTTATATGGATGAGCGTGATACTGAGTTATGAAAAGTGATTTAATTTCAAATCACTCCTGCTACTTCAGATCATACTGGATTTATATTTTATGAACATTAGCATTAAGATTTTTCACAAAAGATATTATGGTGCTATAACCCTATTTCAGAACTACATTCTTTCCAACCAAATTTGATTTGAACTGTATGAATACATAAATGCTATTTACATTTCTCTAATAACTCTATCAGAGTTTGATGACTTGCCTTCCTGTTAATAGTTAAGCAAATACAACTTTTTTTTAAGAGAGAAAGAGAGAGAGAGAGAGAAAGGGATTGTCCAAGCAAGATGTGGGGGAAGAGTAGAGGGAGAGAGAAAATCTTAAGCAGACTCAATGCTCAGAGCAGAGTCCGATGTGGGGCTCAACCTGGGCTTGATCTCACGACCCTGAGATCATGACCTGAGCCAAAATCAAGAATTGGACACTATACCAACTGAGCCACCCAGGTGCCCCGGCAAATACAACTTCTTTCTAACTGGGTAACCTTATTCACAGATGAAGAGTTTAAGGCAAATTCTCAAGATAATCATGAGTTGGGAAAATGCTGATGATCATAGATAAGTATGATGTGTTCTCCTAGTAAACCGTTGGTAGCAGAGTCACCAAAAATCTGTGATTCGAAGAAGGCCACCTGAATTATCACCTTTTAGTTACACATCTATTTCCAAAGAGAACACTGGGTATGTCAAGCCCATCCATCGAAAGTCGTACCCAAAGTGATCTGTGTACTTGAGGCCCCAAATATATTTATGGAAATTCGCATGCCAAGGTACTGGGGAATTATCCCAAAGAAGTTAAAGTGGAATTGTCTGGTTCATTATTATTATCAGTGACTGAGGTCCTGGGAAACCAATTTGCTTCCTGACAAATTGTTTGATTTAGCCACTGAATGACTCACACCAAATTGAAGACCCGAGGCTAACATCGCCTGCTTTAATTCCAAAGATAAGCCAGACTCTCCGTTCAAAGATAGCCTGTAGAAGTGGCTGACAAATCATGAAGACTATTAGTGAGGCTTCAATTATAAAGTCTGAGAGCTGTGATTAAGTGTAGACCAGTCCTGATTAATCACTAAGTAAGCCACTTTTCTCCTGTGCTCCCTTTCACTCATTCTGACAGTATCCTAATGAAGCTATAGAAAGGATTGGAAGAGAAACCTAAATATTTAATATTTCAGGTGGGAAAGTCACCTCAGTCCATGAAGGCTTTCAGAGTCTGAGGAATTTGGGCAGCATCTAACTTAGAAGATAACTCGCTCCTTTAGAGAAAATGCGACTCTGTCCCCCGCTTCCACTTCCCATCCCTCCGCCACCCCCTAATATGGCTGCAGCATTGGGAAGATGACGGAAGACTCATAGATTTCGAAAGTGATTTCGAAGCACAGTCTGGTTTTCACCAGTCAGATCAGTGGGCTGTAGATCCTGGTGACAGGACTGCAGAGCACCTTGGGAAAAGAAGTTTTAAAAGAACTTTTGAGTTCGTTGACTCTAGTCCTTGTCAGACCATCATACAGAATAAAAAAAACTGTATGGAGCATGAGTCTAGAAATGAAATGAACGATGGGTATATAAGCCAAAGGACAGGCTTAACAATGGAAGTCCAAGGCCTGAAGCTGTCGGTGTGTGGGGGTCAGCGAGGGGACTGTGCCGATAAGGAGAGCACGGCCAGTTCTTTCACTGATAAACCACAAACCCCAGGAAAGTCACCGATCCCAATGATAGCAAAAAACCTTCTGTGTGAACTGGGTGAGGATTGTGACAAGAATAATAAGAAAGACCTCCTAAGTTCGAGTTTTCTATGTTCCGATGACGAGAGAGCTTCTAAAAGTATGTGTATGGACTCCGATTCCTCTTTTCCTGGAATTTCTATCATGGACAGTTCATTAGAAAGGCAGTCCTTGGATCCAGATAAAAGCATCAACGAATCCTCTTTTGAAGAATCAAACATTGAAGACCTACTTTCCGTATCACCCAACTGGCAAGAAAACACCTTGCCAAAAGGCGATGAGAATCCTGCTGTCCAAGACGGTAGCCAAAAAATGTTAGCTCCGTCTTCAGAGGTGCTGAAAACATTAAGCTTATCTAAAAGAAATGCTGTAGCTTTTCGAAGTTTTAACAGTCATATCAATGCATCCAATAACTCAGAGCCATCCAAAATGAGCATTACCTCTTTAGATGCAATGGATATTTCCTGCATTTATAGCGGTTCATATCCCATGGCTATAACCCCTAATCAAAAAGGAGCATCCTATATGCCATATCAGGTGTGTTCCAACTTTTTAACACTTTGGTTTTGTTTTTTAAAAAAGTTTATTTATTTATTTGACACACACACAGAGAGAGAGAGAGAGAGAGAGAATGAGCATAAGCAGGGGGAGTGAGAGAGGGAGAACCAGGCTCCTCATTGAGCAGGGAGCCCGATGCGGGGCTTCGTCCCAGGACCTGGGATCATGACCTGAGCCGAAGGCAGACACTTAACCCACTGAGCCACCCAAGCACCCCTTTCTAACACTTTGTTGTTGATTTTATGACAATAAACTATGAAGGCCAGGTACTTATCTCTTACCTAGACTATCTGAGATTTTCTGTTCTGCTGGTTGGGAATCTTTGGATTGTTGGAGGTTTTGCTGCAGAAAGGTAAAGCTGGTAGCAATTTATTATTTTTAACTATAGCACCTTCTTCATTTGTGCTCTAGACTTGCACATATTTTCTTTTCTTTTTTTAAGATTTTATTTATTTATTTGGGAGAGCACATGCATGTACAAGCAGCAGGGAGGGGCAGAGGGAGAGGAGGAACAGATTCCCCACTGAGTAGGGAGCCCAATGCGGGGCTTGATCCCAGGATCCCAGGGTTCATGACCTGAGCTGAAGGCAGCCACTTAACTGACTGAGCCACCCAGGAGACCCTAGGCTTTCACATATATTCAGTCACATATTTACAAATTTACAGTGACATATTTTCACTTGAAAATAGCAACTCTAAAATACAATATTAAAGTTAACTCTATCTCTAGTCCCTTTTAAGGACTTTCATAGATTATCTCTTTTCTTTATAGAAAATAGTTGGAAAATAGATATTTCAAATCTTATATTGTTTTTATTTTCTAAACCTTTATCTTAATAAACCCAAAGTTTCATTTTTCCCTCCTTTTTTTTGGAGAGGAAACATAAAATTGAAAGTACAAACCCTGGTTTAGGGTCACAAGAGTTGGGATTTTCGATTCAGAAGTTACTGAATGACGTAGAAGTCCCTTTTCCTCAGAGCCTGTTTCTTATCTCTCTGTAGAATATGCTTACACCTGTTCTGCTTGTCTCACAGAATCCTTGTAAGACCACAGAATATTTTTAAAACTTAACTACCAATTAGCACAAGAAGTTATTTATATTTAGTACCAGCTGATGTGTTGTCCCAATAATTCAATCATTTTTAAGCCGCAACGTCATCCCTAGTGACCATTCTGAAGTTCCTATTAGTCCATGCTATCGAGAAAGAAATTTTTCTTATGGATTCCTTCATTCCTTCTTGCATATCTAGATGTTACTGAAATAATTGGTCTTATCTAAGTTATTTCATTTCACCAGATATCAAGACTGTTCAAAATGTTAGTAATGAGTCCGTTTTCAAAACCAATCAGGAATTTGCGTAGGTCTTTTATGCCCAGCAGCCAAGCATTGCTTTTGTTTTTAGCATTTCCGTTCACTGGAAGAGGAAAGACAATATTTATTGTAAACTATTTTTAAATTAGCAGACCCCGAAACAGGTCAAATCAGGAACTCCATATCGAACTCCGAAGAGTGTGAGGCGGGGGGCAGCCCCCATGGATGATGGGCGGATTCTTGGAACCCCGGACTACCTCGCACCTGAGCTCTTACTGGCCAGGGCCCATGGTAAGGCTTCCATGTCTTTGAGTTTCTGAAGTGTTCTCTATCACTGCATTTTCCTTTGAGGTAAAATTGTTCTAAATTTCTTTGGTATTTGGATTACTTTTAGAGAGTAAAAGAAAAGGAACTCATGTGATACTGTTTTTCTCATAAATAAGGCATTTCTTATGGCAAAAGAAGACATGCAGCCATTTGTCCTTTGAATTCCCGCTCGGTCTCAGTGACCCCGAGCAGCCCTACCGTCCAGCGGCTCTGCTATCTTAGTTCAAAACATCTCACCAGCTTTGGCTCGGGAATACAAAGTTGAACAAGAACTTCTGTTCAGTCTGCAGCAGCGCATTCCTGTTTAGAGCTCGCCCTCACTTATCCCCTCACCACAAGGGTCAGGCCAGAAGTGAGCCATCTTCGGGATGCAGCAGAGGAAGACCAGGATGGCATTTCTACCTAGCCTCTTTATTCCCCTTTCCCTCTCTGAAGAATTTTCCCCTCCTGCCGTCTGAAGTGAACTGGATTGGTCTCCTAGGGCTACATCATCAAGTGCCACAAACTGGATGGTTCAAAGCAACAGGAATTGATTGCCTGACAGTTCTGGAAGCTGGAAGTCTGGCACCAAAGTGTTGACAGGACCATGCTCCCTCCGAAACGTGTAGGGCAACGACCTTGCCCTTCCAGCTTCTGCTGGTTTGCGAGCAACCCTTGGCTTGCAGGGGCCTCACTTGAGCCAGCATGTTGCATTCCCCTGCCTCCCTGGTCACGTGGCTGCGTTTTATGACACCAGCCATATTGGCTTAGGGGCCCACCCTACTCCCCTGTGACCTCTGCAGGGACCATATTTCCAAATGGCACACTCAGAGGACCTCAGGGTTAAGACTCGAACATGTCTTTTCAGGCAGACATAATTCAGTCCATAATGTGGTCGTCTTCTTGATCGTGTCAGTTACTTCCCTATTCTTGGGGCTCCTTCCGGTGATCCAACTGTCTCATCTTCACCCCAACCCCCCGACCCACACACACGCACACGCTCCTTCTATTTTTATTTCTATGCTACCTTTTCTCTTTAGTCTGCAAATAAGCTTCCACTCTTGTCTTTCCCCACTGCCTAACTTCTCAAAGGTCGCCTCTTTCCTCTGCCTAATTATTTTTGCCCTGGCAATCTGATTGTTATCCCTACCATTTAACTGACACTTTTTTTTTCCCAAAATTTCTATTTGTAAGTGATCTCTACACTCAACATCGGGCTCGAACTCACAACGCTAAGATCAAGAGTCATCCACTCTATTAACAGAGCCAGCCAGGCGCCCCTAACTGGCACTTTTTAATTAACAGTCATCAATGCTGTCATTCTTGTCACATCTACCAGCCTCTTCTCAGTCTCCTTCCTTCCTTTTACCTCTGTGGCCAACTCCTTAGCTCTTCAGTATATGGAGATTCTTCATGATCCTGCCCTTTCCCTTTTTTCCCTACCCCTGCTTCCGGTTAATGTCATCTCTTCCATGACTTCAGCCATCAGACCCTTGTCGATACTCCCCAGATATCTGCCTCTACTCCTGACTTTCTCTAGGCTGCATACACATGGGGAAAGCACTTAGTCAGCATTTCACTGGTGATTCAGTGCTGTATGTCAAAATGGGACGGGTCCAGCTTGCTCTTCCTCCGTTCACTCTCTGAAATCTGCCATCTTTGTGATGACACAGACATTGCCCCTGCCTTCAGGCATTTAAATCCTGTCGGTTCTGTCCCTGCAGAATTTCTCCTCATCTTTTCATCTCTGCCACTATCCTCTGTAAGAACGTCCTCTTTCCCTTTCATTAGTTTATTAGCTCTCTTCCTGGGCCATCAACTTCATCCTCTTGTCTATAATCACTGCCACCAGATTTTCCCTCTTAAGACATAAAGTGGTCAGTCCATCTGCTCTCCTTGAAAACCACGTTGGCTCCTTCCTACCTGCAAAATAAAATCCAGATTACTGATCACGGCATCGGAGGCTCTCAGCTCTTACACCAGCCGTGTCTCTCAAGGAATCTCTATTTCTTTTATAAAGAACAAAAATGTATTTCGCACACATGGTTCTGGAGTCTGGGTGGTCTACGATCGAGGCACAGGCAGATTCAAAGAATCCCTTTATAAGTCTTATGTTCTCATTCCATTTCTTAGACACATTTATTTTCAGGTTTTCCT
Organism: Lutra lutra; assembly: GCF_902655055.1. NCBI lineage: Eukaryota > Metazoa > Chordata > Mammalia > Carnivora > Mustelidae > Lutra > Lutra lutra. The sequence goes on along the minus strand of NC_062285.1, from coordinate 14,724,426 downwards.
TATTTTGTGCAAGTATTTTGCCTTAGTTGAAAAAAGCCAGAACCCAATCCTCTTCCGATTAAATTTCTTCTCATCTCATCATCAGTTCAAATGTTACCTTTTCCACAGAGCATCCATTGGTCAATTATGGAGAAGTAGTTGTTCACGTCTCTCTCACTTTATTAGAAACTGTTTAAAGCATATGTCATTTTACCTATGTTATTATATTTGTCTCCACTATAAAAGCTTGAGAAAATTTCTCAAGATGAGAGAATCCAGAAGGATTCCTTGGTAGCACTCACTAAACACTGTTAATAATCTCTAAATGTGTTGAGACACATTTCAAATTCCCCTTTATCAGCCAAAGCAACTAAGTTCCTCTGGGCACTTAAACTGACTTTTGTACAGTGTCTCTGTTGCTAAGTCACAGGTTTGTCAGCTCATTTCCTATAACATACGTTTTCTCTGCTTAGGATACAGTATAAAAGTAAGCTTCAAGTATAAAGATTTGCTTTTTAGGATCTTGCCTCTATTTTAATGGGACATCTAGTTATCTCAGCTATCTAGTGATTTATTTTAAGATTTTCATTTTCTATAAAATATTTGATATACCATTCTTAAAACAACAAATAATACAAAGCAATTTTTTTTAAAGTAGGTTCCACACCCAGCTTGGAACCCAACGCAGGGCTTGAACTCACAACTTTGAGATCCAGACCTGAGCTGAGATCAAGAGGCAGACACTTAACCCACTGAGCCATCAAGGGCCCCAGTACAAAGCAATTTATAACTGAAAAAGAAAAAACACTGCTTTATACTTCTTTCCCAAATCCCAGGCCTGGAGGGCAGTCTCTATAACAACTTTGTTTCTTACATTCACCTCTCTGTTTCTAAACATCTTGCTGAGGACAGCTAAGACTTCTCTGAGCCCTCCATGGTCTCCCCCATCCCCCACTGCCAATTACTTAGGAACTCTGGCCAGAGTTTCCCATAGCTTCTTAGGCTGTTTTTACTTCTTTTCTCTTAACATTGTGTCGAAATTATCTGTTTTGTCTGTCCTGGAGTAGGTTGTCTTCTTCATAAAGAAAGCTCTCTTTCTTCTTTATCTTTGTGACCCTTGTGTCTCGCATAATATTTAGGATCTAGTTGGGTGAATGATGTGAGAATGAACTCATGATTTTAATACAACGTACCTAACTACTCTTTTCTTACTGTGCAGGATTTCTGATTTCCGGTGAGTCAGGTTCCTGCACCTGCCAGGAAGTGATATCCTTTACTCACCCAGTGAGGCTGCTGGGAACTCTGTAAGCAAGGTATCAGGCCAACAGTTCCAAAGGGCTTTAAGGTTCCAGGTTTTATCTAGTCATATCTGAGTCTTTTCAAATATGACATTCCAGTCAAAGCCTTGGTAAAATAACCAGTGTTTCCAATGGTGTCCTGTTACAAGGAGAACAGGTTCTTATTGAACTTATGCAAATGACTGATTGCCATGGAAGAAAGAAGACTTGCTGAGACCTTTGGTTTCAGAGGGTTCAGATAGAGAGAAAGAGTTGAATACCTTGATTTGTTTACAAATGACTACTTTTACATCTCTGTAAGTTACAGATAACTTAAGAAAAAGTTCAACTAGCCTGGAAGAGCAAACACTACAGAACCAGTAATGTTTAAAATAAGACAAAACACCAAGAGATACAACATTACAATCTTTCAGTTCATCTAGTCCCATGATACTAATTCTGGTTTAGTCCGAATGCAGCTTTTACTTCTGGAAATTCTTACCCATTTCAGTTCCAGGATTTTAACATATCAAACACCTGTATTTGTCCTGAAAGTCTTCCCATATGAATTTCCTTTAAGGCGGAAGTCATTTTACAAGAGAATTCTTAGAAGGCAAATTTATGAATCAGTTAAGTACAAAACATGTTCATCAGCAGATTTCAAAAGCACAAACCCAGTTCCAGAAACCAATGCTCTAGCATTTTATCCCATTTGGTTAAGACCTAGATGTCCAACAAATTTAATTCCACTTGTCATTCAAGCAAACCTTCAAACTTTCACAGTTTCAGGTTACCAAAGACTTTGAGAGCTACTTTAACAATTACCCACTAAGACCCTGAGACAGACAAATAACCATCAGTTTAGTCACCTCTTTGCTAACAGATTTCACGTTCCACCTGGGCCCACTCCAGTTCAGACGCCATGCTCTCCTGCCAGCAAGGGGGAGGGGCTAGGCAGTCCACATCAGGCCATAGAAGACTGGAACTTCCCCAAAACAAAGAGAGTTTCAGCAGCTGCTTGGGAATATTCCTTAAAGTCTCTGTCTCAAGTTAGACTAACCACAGTTGGCTCCAGTTATAGCCATTAAAAGTTAGAGTCCCCTCACTCTCTGTTTGCCCCATTTCTTCAAACACAGCAAACAACACAACAGACAACAACAACAACAACAACAACAACAAAAAAAAAAAACAAGACAAAGACAACTGCAGGCCCTGTGGTCCTGCCACAGGTGGGGATCTTCTAGGGGAACTCGAACCCCCTGACCGCCTAGGGGGACTCGAACCCCCTGGACACCTAGGGGAACTCAAACCCCCTGGCTGCCTAGGGGGACTTGAACACCCAGTGACAGCTTAGGGGGACTCGAACCCCCTGACTGTCTAGGGGGACTCAAACCCCCTGGCAACCTACCAGTGGAGGTAAGGGGCATCCCCGCATCCACTCCAGTCCTGGGGAGCATGGCTGCTCCAGCTTCTCCAAGGTGGGCAATACCCTGGAGCTCCACAACCAGACAGACAGGATCCCGTGGTCTTACCTCCAGAGGCTTTCCCAGAAATTCTGATGCTCGCTCAGTTCTCGGAGTTTGATCCCAGACAAGCCCCCAATGTTAGGATCCGTAATCAAAGGATCGAGACTGATACAAAGTGAAGGTCAAGCGAAGCTTTATTTCGCGCCAAGCATCGAGAATCAAACTGACCGGTCAGGGCCGACTCTTGCAAAGAGATGACCGCTCCCAGCCTCACAGACTTTTCTAGAGGTAGTTTAGCTGGGCTGTACACAGGTGGCCAATGAGATTGCAATACACAGAGAAAACTGCACAGTCATGCTAGGTCTGCAACACACAGAGAAAATTGCTATGGGTTTTCTCTGTGTGGCCAATTGAATTTCAATTTACCCTAGTAGATACAGGGGTGGCCAATTGAATTTCAATTTACCCTAGTAGATATATGGGTGGCCAATTGAATTTCAATTTACCCTAGTAGATATATGCGCACCCCACTGATTGGATGTCTTCATCTGGCCTGACCCGCCCTTGTATCTAGGCTTTGCAAGTAAGTTCCTCTGGGAGAGGGGGGTTAATCTAAGTTCACTACATAAACACAAAATGACTCCTTCTGGCTAAGCAGGCCCTTACATCCCTATTACCATTTCTTCTTGTCTCTTTTATTCACGTCTTTCCCAAGCAGTAGCAACCGCTGCATTTTCAATATGTTGCCCATGATAGCAGCTCCGTGGATCTTTTGAGCTCTTTCACGCGAACGTTATACCCCCGCTGGGACTTGCTGACTTCTTCCTTCTTGTCAACCAGGGCCCCCAAGCCATTCATCAGCTCGGTGCAAAAGGTCGGGGATGAACGCTCCTTCCCAGTCCCGAAACCAAAAAACTTCTTCATTGCAAAGCCTAGAGGCTTCACCAAAACTTCACCTTCCACTCGGCTTTTTGCCACTTCTAGACACCAGAACCAGCGCTAGAGATAAGCCAAACCCACGGCACAACAGTTTGGATTCTTGGAGCACCTAGCAACCGTAACCATGACGCCAAGCACAAATGCGCTTGCGCACCTCTGAAACCCGCGTGGCTGTGCCTGCACATAAAGGGTAGCGACTAAAGGTGCCCAAAGTGCATGTGCGAGGCCCAAGACTCTCAGATCTCAGTGCAGCAGAGACTCCGCTCAGCTCGCTGCTCTGAGGCTATAAATCTGGAGAATATTTTTTTAAAGACTCTGAAGACCTACAACAAACTAGAAGCGTTTATTCATGAAAAGTACTGAAGTTTGATTAGAGTTGTGTGAGTCTGTGCTGTGCTCTCACTGCCCATGCCAGAAACTTGTCACTTAGAGAAGGGACTTGCCTGACCTGAGGCAGAGTAAGTCCAAGATGTGGCCTCTATGCTAAGCAGACAGGCTTCTCTAGCCTGAAGTTGCAATGCTCTTTGGAGGAAGCAAGATAAGAGTAGCAAGGTATTTAACCCTAAGCTCTGAGAGGTCAGAGAGCCATCTGAATGTGATAAGCACTCCACATAAACTCCAGGTTTACCCGGGGCATGCAGTCGAAACTGAAGCTGGTTCAAGCCACCCACATACCCATGGTTGCCAAGCCATGTGCATACACGCAAAGAAGCAAAACCCAGCAGCCTTGAAAATGACCCAAATGTTGAATGGACTTAGAAGCCCACACAGATCCATCAGCAGAGGAGAAAGCATGAATAATGGGATCTGCACACAACTACGCCCATCTTTGGCTAAATGTTAAAGGATGCAGGCACAGCAGCAACATGTCGGAAGCAAGACTTAAAAATTTAAGAAATGAACAGACATTAATGGGTGCACACTGCAGGAGAGACAGACCTCAGAAATTTACTGGAGGCAAGTTATTAAGCAAAACAAGACAACCCCCTGGGGAGGAAATCAGAACCCCTAATTGCTACATTACTTGAAATTTAACATGATCATAAAACAAAGAGACAAAAAAGGTGACCCTTATTACAAAAAGCATTAAGGAGAAACCATCTAAGTATTTCCAGATGGTAGATTCAGCAAAGATTTAAAAGCAGCTACATGGACATGGTCTAAGACTAATGGAAATAGTGTTGAAAACCATGATGAAAATGACACAAAACATGAAGAGTCTCAATAAAAAGATACAGGGATGCCTGGGTGGCTCAGTGGGTTAAGCCTCTGCCTTCAGCTCAGGTCATGATCTCAGGGTCCTGGGATCGAGGCCGACATTGGGCCCTCTGCTCAGCAGGGAGCCTGCTTCCCCCTCTCTCTCTGCCTGTCTATATGCCTACTTATGATCTCTCTGTCAAATAAAAAAATCTTTAAAAAAATAAAAATAAGGGCACCTGGGTGGCTCAGTGGTTGAGCCTCTGCCTTCAGCTCAGGTCACAATCTCAGGGCCCTGGGATTGAGTCCCACATCGAGCTCTCTGCTCTGCAGGGAGCCTGCTTCCTCCTCTCTCTCTCTCTCTCTCTCTGCCTTCCTCTCTGCCTACTTGTGATCTCTCTCTGTCAAATAAACAAAATCTTAAAAAAAAAAGCTACTAAAAAATAAAAATTAAAATTAAAAAAATGAAAAGATACAAAGTAAATTAAAGAATTGAATGGGAACTTACAGCTGAAAAATACAGTACCTACAATGGAAAATTCAACTGATTTGAGATGACAGAAGAATCAGTGAACTTGAAGAATCAACAGAAATTACTCAATCTCAAGCAGAGAGGGAGAAAAGAAAAAAAAAATGAAGAAAATGAACAAAGCCTGAGACCAGATCAACGATAAGTGTACCAACACATATGGAAGGAGAGCCCCAGAAGGAAGACAGAAAAGGATTAATAAATATATTTGAAGAAGTAATTGCCAAAAATTGCTTAAATTTGATGAAAACCTTATCTGCAGATCTATGAAGCCCAGTAAATCCTAACTAGGAAATAGACAAGGACATCCACACCTAAACATGTCATCATGGGGTCAAACTGCTAAAAGTCAAGGATAAGCAAACAGAAACAAAACCTTGAAATCTGCAAGAGAAAAAAACCAACCTATCACAAAAGGAGACCAAAATTATGATTAACAGCAGACTTCTTACAAAAAAATAATGGGAGCTAGGAGTCTATGGGATAACATTATCCAAATGAAAATAATAATAATAATAATGGAAGCTAGAAGTCTATGGGATAACATAATCTAAATGATTAAAGATTTTTAAAAAGACAACCATGTATTCTATTAAAAAGACAACCATGTATTCTAGATAACATAATCTAAATGATTAAAGATTTTTAAAAAGACAACCAGCAAAACTATTCTTAAAAAAACAAAGGCAAAAATAAATGACATTCCCAGAGAAAGACTGTGGAAATAAGATTATATAAAGCACTAGTTATGTCACTATATTGTTGAGTTGCTGTAACATGCACAGATATAACATATGACACTAGGAGCACAGAGAAGAAAATGAGATCTACTGAAACACAGTTCCTACATTTGACCAGAATTAGAGTAGACTGATAAGATGCACACAGTCCTACCTAGATCAATCACTAAGATGTAACTCAAAAAAGGAGGAACAGAAGGATCTCTTGAGATATGAAAAAAACAGGAAAGAAGAAGCAAAATGGGAAGTGTAGAAACAAGTATATCAAAACTAAATCTGAATTGACTAAACACTCCACTCAACAGAGATTGTCAATTGGATTTAAAAAATAGCAAGATTGATAAACAACTTTTGTTCAGAATATATGATCTCTTACACCACATAATAAGACAACCCAAAAGGGACAGTGAGGGTCCTCTGAATGGATGTTTCTCCAAAGAAAATATATACATGGCCAATAAAACAGGAGAGGATATCACTAGTATAGATAAAAGTATGTTAATCCATGAGATATTATTTCATTCACACCAGAATGACTCTAAGAATGACTTTTTTTTATCAAAAAGGCTCTAAGAATATGCTGTACAAGATACAGAGAATGATGCATTTCATCAGGTCCATAAAAAGGTAAACAGAAACTTACTACATGACCCAGCAATTTCTACCCCAGAAGTCTATCTAGGAAAAATAAAAACATGCATCCACACAAAGACATGTATACACACAGAGAGAAGGAAGGAGGGAGAGAGGGACAGGGAAGGATGAAAGAGGAGAGAAAGGGGAAAGGGAAGTGGGCAATTAAAAAATGGTACAATGAATTTGGACCAAAGGTATATGGGGTTCCTTGTATTATTCAATTAACATTTCTGTAAGTTTGAAATTAGATCAAAATTTAAAGCTACCCAAAAAAAAAGAGAGAGAGAGAGAGAGAGGCAAGATACTGTATAGCAAACTCCCTCTATCGACTTCTTCAATGAAGACCATATACAGCTTAAAAGTTATTAGAAAACTGTAGGTAATTTTAATAAAATCACTTCAAGAATATAATCTGGTTGGAAAGCCAATACAATGAGCTCTAAAATAATTCTCTATTCAGTTAAATAAAGTCATCTCTAAATCCTGTAACAACATGTTCATATTCACAAAATCTGAATGAAAAGCAAACATGACTTTCCATAACCAGGAGGGTAATTCAAAGTTCACTTTGAAAGGACTGAGATCTGAGGTTAATCTTTCTTTTAATACCAAGCATAATTATATAGTTATTCACATTTTGAAGTGACTCACTTTTTATTTAACAAAATATTTGCTTCTCTGAAATAAATTTCATTAGTAAGAATGATGATGTTGAAAAAAAAAAACACCATGAAAATGCAAGCTGCATTTCTAAAAGGTTGTAATCATTTAAATTTTGATTAAATCTGTACATTTGCAATTCTCTCTTAGATAGACAAAAACAGAACTATGTTATATATGGACAATCGGGAGCAAAATAATTAAGTGCATTTTAATGAAGTTTCCACTGATCTATATAGAAATATGCTTCACTTGAGCCAAATGGCAGCATTTCTTCATCAAAGATAAATGGTACTATCTAAAAACAAAGATAATCCTTCAATAATTTTACGTTGCCAAGTAAAAGGACTTGCCAAGAGCTAAAGGCACAATTTTTATTTACATCTAGTAGAGGAACCAACCATAAAATCATTACTTATTTTCAACTGAATAACTGATTAACATTTCTCAAATAAGCTGCTCCCAGTCCTAATAGTGCTTTATTTTTTATAACATATTTGCTATGGGCTGATAATTTGCCATAGGTGCCATCATGAGAATAACCAGAATTAGATTAAATGTGACAAAAGAGAGACAAAGTGTTTCACACTCTTGAGTGATACCAAGGCAAGAATGGGAGAAAAGCATCGCAAAAGGAGACTACCGAAATGCTACTTATATATTCCTGTAGCAAAACCAGCAATGCATCCATTTTAAGAGTTATCATCTCACTTCCAATTTCTTTCCCTCAAGAACAATTTGAATCTCTTTGGCATCCAAAGTCTCATAGATTAGTAAAGCTTCTGCTAGATTCTTACGCTCTTTTGCATGAGTCTTCAAGATACGCTTCGCTCGTTCATATGAGTCCTGAAATGAAAAAAAGGAGGTATCTAAGAAGCAGAAAACTTAGTAGAAGCTAAAATCATAAATAAGAAAAAAAATGTATATCCCTTAAAAAATGAGTCAATTATCAAATGGTTTCACTTATTTGTGGATCATAACAAATAGCATGGAGGACATGGGGAGTTAGGAGAAGGGAGTTGGGGGAAATTGGAAGGGGAGTTGAACAATGAGAGACTATGGACTCTGAAAAACAATCTGAAGGGTTTGAAGAGGTGGGGGAGTGGGAGGTTGGGGGAACCAGGTGGTGGGTATTAGAGAGGGCACGGATTGCATGGAGCACTGGGTGTGGTACAAAAACAATGAATACTGTTATGCTGAAAATAAATTAAAAAAATGATTGAAAAAAATGTGAACTACATTCATTTCTATTTATAAAAGATAAAAGCATGAAGCTCTTTTTTAAAATTAACATAGAGTGTATTATTTGCCCCAGGGGTACAGGTTTGTGAATCATCAGGCTTACACATTTCACAGCACTCACCATAGCATATACCCTCCCCGATGTCCAGAACCCAGCCACCCCATCCCTCCCCCTACATCCCCCCAGCAACCCTCAGTTTGTTTTGTGAGATTAAGAGTCTCTTAAGGCATGGAGCTTTTAAACACCCAGCATGGAGCCTACTTGATTGATTGATTGATAGATAAGGCAAGCTTGGTTCCTAAAGATTAGTTTCATACTTGCAAACATTCTATTTTTAACCTCAAATGTATCACATGGATAAGTGAGGACTACTTAGGCAGCTATACTTAAAGATATATAAGTATATACTATACTTACTTGCTTTTTTTTTAAAGGTTTTTTTTAAGATTTTATTTATTTTATTTGACAGAGATCACAAGTAGGCAGAGAGGCAGGCAGAGAGAGAGGAAGAAGCAGGCTCACCGCTGAGCAGAGAGCCTGATGTGGGGCTCAATCCCAGGACCCTGGGATCATGACCTGAGCTGAAGGCAGAGGCTTTAACCCACTGAGCCACCCAGGCGCCCCACTTACTTGCTTTTTAAATAAGGTCTGGGAACAAAGAAATCTATTTCTGTATTCAATATACATGTTAAAAAGGAAAGGCAGGCTTGCTCCTTTTGCCTTGTGATATTCCACCAATTTATTCACTTTAAAGGGTGAGAAAAGATCTACTTTTCTATTTTTATTTGGTAACAACTTACCTGTCAGTGACCACTATACCACTGTAAAATGAGTTTACCAACACCAAGAAGCAATCGTCATATAAAAATAACACAATTATTAAAAATAAACATTAGACATTCTGAACAAAACTGTTATGGTCAAATGAAATATCAAATTAAAGAGAACATATAAAGTATTATAAATATGTCATGGAATATTGAAACTAATAACCTAGGATGAATTAGTATTAACTTTAAAACCTCCATTGGAATGAAACCCTTACACTGTAACCTGTAAGACTATGCTAAGGTTTTTATATCTTTAAGTTTCGTATACATTTGAACCTAAAATGTATACTAGCGAAGCATCATTTTCCTTAATAACAATGTAAGTGCGCCATCTAGTGGAAAGAGTTCCTACCGCCCTCGCAAGCTTAACATTTCAGAAAAGTATTAAGAGCAAAGAAAGAGTATTTCCAATGCTCTAATACTAGAAGAGATAATTTAATCAAAATAACAAATAGTAAAAAAGAATGAAGATTCAGGCAAGAAGAGAGAATTCCTCTTCTGAAACACCTTCTAAACCTTTCCATCGTATAAACTTTTCATAAACTTAATGACTTTAAAGCTTTTACCTCCTTGAGTTAATCAGAACCTGGCCCTCCTGGGGACACTCCGAATCCCTCACTTGACAGCTACTGATTCACTCCTATCCCAGATATTTCAGAGTAAAGAGGTGAACTCTTTGCTCCCCTCACCGCTGACAGACTATTACTTTACAACCCTCTTCTATAAAGCATGATTCCTTTGAAGTTCACACCATCTGACTTCAACATGCTTCATTCTGCCATCTACAACCCTAATTCCAGTTCTCGTTCACTAGACTTTCTGCCATTTAGCTCAGTCTTTTCCATTCCAAGACCTGCCTTCATGTACAACCAACTGGAATGCACATGTCCAACCTCTGCCCTAAGCACCAGACCCACGTATCCCTCCCCACGTGAAATCTTCACTAAACACCTCAAAATCAGGGGCACCTGGGCAGCTCAGTTGGTTAAGTGTCTGCCTTCAGCTCAGGTCATGATCCCAGAGTCCAGGGAGCGAGCCCCACATCAGGCTCCCTGCTCAACAGGGATATCTGCTTCTCCCTCTGCCCCTCACCCACCCCACTTTATGCTCACACTCTCTCGCTCTCTCTCAAACAAGTAAAACCTTAAAAAAAAGAAAACACTTCAAATTCAATATGTATAAAACTCAGCTTACAATCTACACACTTCCCCACCTTTGGCCATCATCAGTGTTTTCTCAGTCAACGGCACACACAACTAGATGGCTGCACCAGGCAGAAATGGAGGACACAGCTTTGTTACTTCATTTAGCTGCTCTCTCACCCAAATATCAGAAAGGCATTCGATTCCGCTAGATCAGCATCTCTCGAATGCATTCATTTTTCTCAATTTCCCCTCTCACTGCCCTAATCCAAGCATCTGCTCTGCCTTAAGGAGATTCCACAGAACCTACTCACTCATTTCACCGAATCGACGCTCACGTATTCTGTACTGGACCCTGCAATCAAAAAGACTTTTGTTTTCAAAGACCTTTATGCTTCATTCTCAGCATACGTACACAGCGAGGCACAGAGCAACTAATATTTGTTGAATAAAATATATGTCAGAGTGAAAAACTAATAAAGACTCAAATAATCAAATATCCTCCCTATTCTAACAACACTATGGTTATACAGATGAAGTAGAATGTTTATAATTACTGATATTAACTGTTCCTAGCCTATGGCCAGAATAAAATAAAGTTTCAGTCTATGACCAGAGGCTCCCAACTACATACTGGAATTATGGCTTCAATGGTGCACTCATTCTCTTGATTATATATAGCAACAGTTTTAAACAGGGGATAACCATTATCTTCTGGTAGCACCTAACTATTTAGGCACATTAATGACTAGACAGATGAATAAGCACAGAAAAACAGAATTATTACCTTTAGAAGGATTCTAATTTCTTGTTGAATAGCAGATTGAGTTTCTGGACTCAGTTTCCCAGTATCACTATAGGTCATAACTCCAAGCTAAAACAAAAAGAAAGAAACTGAACAGAAACACCCCAAACCACTAATAAATGTAAACAGAGGAAGTACTATCCTATACTTAAGGAAACCTCATCAAGGGCAAGGAAGAAATTCAGTAGAGAAATTTTAACATTCTTCTGAAAGTGTAAGACTAAAAAGTATGAACAAGAGAGAAACTTTAAAATCCCAAGTATGGTTCTGAGTACGTTCTTAGAAAACCTTTCCCACTATTCCAAATCCAGAAATCCACAATGTAGTGTATTGGAAGTGCTGTGTGAAGCCACAGTGATAACGTAGGAGAGTGAAATACGTGGGAAGAGCAAAGTAAGCAAGCTCGGCAAACAGAAGTTTTAGGTCATATGAACAGAAACAGAATATCTTATCATTTGCTTAACTCATGACATACTATTACTGTTCAAGCAGCCAGAATGGAAAATGAATACTTTACTTTAGCACTCAAAAAAAAAAAAAAAAAAAGTTTAGTTTAGAATGAGCTGTGACAAATCTACTCGGAATGAGACAGGGGGAAAGTAAATGTTACCAATTTGTAACGAGAACCCTCTCTCCTATGGTGCCTGGGGTAGCTCAGTGGGTTAAGAGACTCACTTCAGCTCCAGTCATGGTGCCGGAGTCCTAGGATCAAGTCCTGCCCTGGGCTCCCTGCTCAGCTGGGACTCTGCTTCTCCCTCTGACCATGTCCCCTCTCATGCTCGCTCTCTCCAATAAAAAAATAAAGTCTTAAGAATAAAAAAAGAACCCTGTCTCATAAGGAGACACTTGGCAAATCATCATTTGATACATGAGGGAGGAGTAAAATTAGCTATTACTTTTTCGCTCATGCCAAATTTGGTAACCATCCGCTTTGCAATTTTGGTTGCATTATCAAAATCACTGGAAGCACCTAAAAGATAAAAATATACATAGACTCAATACTTTAAAATATTTTTATATCAGGAAGCACAATCTGAACTAAAGCCATTCTTTACAGCCAACCTGTTGTGATATGGTCAGTTCCAAAAATAAGCTCCTCAGCCACTCTTCCTCCCATGCTAACATCCATCTGCGCAAGCAGCTGAGCTCTAGTTTCGTTCCATCTGTCATTCTCAGGCAAGAGGGACACCTAGACAATTGGAAACAAAGAAAAACTCCAGACACAATTGGAAATATTTACATTAATGATCAGAATTATCATCTGGCTCTTGCTATAGCACTTAATGTCATGATGCTAACAGTTCAAAGACATTTAGTAGAGATGGTCTCAGGCGACTAACGACAAAACTGACATTATACAAAGGAAGAAAAATTCTTTATAAAGCAAAAGTTCATTTTACATGTCATAGCTATATAACCCTGCAATAGGATAATGCTGCAATAGGATGGACTTGTACCCAGGTGCCGAAAAAGGCTTAAAATGTCTATCGTTAGAAAGATAAGAAAATGAAACTTGTACTCAGTGAGAAAAATCCTAGAAAGACTATGGAACCACTAACCTAGTTTCTTTGCGGAGGGAAAAAAGCAATGACATATTTAAGAATGATACTTTGTTGTCATTCCAGACTTAAATTTCATCATGTAGATATATAATATTTGAATTATTAGTATTCTTTATTAGCAGATAAGTTTCATGAGTATCTCTGATCTCACAATGGTTCAGAACGTTAAAGAAGAAAGTTATCAGCAACCTTAGAACTTAGTTGAATTTTCTTTTTAATTATTTTCCTCAACAGTTTCCTATAGCTTTTGGAGAGTGTTATTTGAAGGAAAAGAAAAGAAAAAAAACAAGATACTAACATGTCCAAGTGTTGGCCCTCTTGGCATGATTGTAGCTTTGTTGATAGGCATTGCGTCCTTAGTATAATATGCAATAATAGCATGACCAGATTCATGATATGCTGTGATGGTTTTGTTTCTATTGTCAATTTCCACGCTTCTACATTCAGGCCCTAAGGATAAAAATTTAATTGAATAAAATTATTCCATTAGGAAGGTATACTTAGATGAATGAAACCCACTTGCCTTTAAGTAATTCTTAGAGTGACATGACTAAATATCATTAATAAGTTATTTTAAACCAAAATAAGTTGCCAACTGACAACCAAATTTGTAAGAGCTGTCCTCTTACTCCTTACTATCAACCAGGAAAGTTTAATCCTATTTCCAGAAAATAAATTTAAACAAGAAATGTCACAATGAAATTGTTCTGAATTTGATTCAAGATTTAAAATCAAATACTGAAAATTGGCAAAATTTTTCTTTTATCGGTACAATTATTCTTTTATCAGCTATACCAGACAAGAGGAAACACATGGGCACCCCCTGCCCACAAACTGTATAATCATATAAACTGTATTTGTTCTGTAAGAGGCCCAGTTGTGTGGCTACTTTTGAGTAAATATTTTCTTGCTCCAATACCTTTCTTTCTTATAACATTTTTCTCAAAAGGAATTTATTCTCTAACATAATGAACAGTGTAAGACAGGGAAAATAAAAAAGAGAAAAAACCTACCCATTAGAATTTTATCTTTGGAAAACTCTTGTTCCTTCATGGTAACCATTTCTTTTCCATCAAGAGCTGCCTTTAATGCAGCCTGGTTCACAAGATTCTCCAACTCTGCTCCAGAAAAGCCAACAGTACCTCAAGCGACAATTTCTGGATCCACAGCTACGTAGATAAACACAATATTAAAATTCCAAAACGACTCTTCACAAATGACTCATATTCCAAAAGAAAAAAGAAAACAACTATCCTGAACTAGAACTTAAAATATTTATATCACTGTAACTACAAAATAGACTTACTTTTTCTAAAGGAAAACCAAAATTGCCATTAAATAGATCATTAAAATCCCATTGGGACACATCACAAAAGTTCTTAAATTTAAATAACTTTGTGAAAAATAAAGAAATGCAGAGTTGCCAGACATGATTTATAAATTTTCAAATTATGACCTAAACTGTTACTAGCCTAAGCACAGCTGAGAATGTATACTCATAGACAACATTTTGTTTTCTGAATTTCATCTTGAAATACTTTATACTTAAGTATTTAGTATTATATGTACATTTATGAAAGCTCCCCCTATTAGAGGAAACATATCAGGCTTTTTTATTTTTTAAGATTTTATTTACTTTTATTTGAGAGAGAGAAAGCATGAGAGGGGAGAATGTCACAGGGAGAAGCAGACTCCTCATGGAGATGGGAGCCCAATGTGGGACTCGATCCTGGGACTCCAGGATTGTGACCTAAGCTGAAGGCAGTCGCTTAACCAATTGAGCCACCCAGGTGCCCCAACATATCAGGTTTTATAAATTGATTCACCTATCCTTGAAAATACTACAGCTTAATTTAATACCTGCATTTATTACTCAAGTGGGTCCATAATATTTTCCTATGTTTTGTTTTACAATTTGCTTCTTTTGGGTCCAAAGTGATGACATTTTATGTGCTTTTTCTATTATTTCACATTTTACATTCATCTAAAACCACTTATATTTATCTTCAAGAATTATCCTAATATTCTCAAGAAAACATTCCTTTTTAAAACAAAGGAATTTTTTAAAAATTTCTAAATTTTGTCAATCCCATTTACAATTGCACCCAAAACCATAAGATACCTAGGAATAAACCAAAGAGGCAAAGAATCTATACTCAGAAAACTATAAAGTACTCATGAAAGAAATTGAGGAAGACACAAAGAAATGGAAAAATATTCCATGCTCATGGATTGGAAGAACAAATATTGTGAAAATGTCTATGCTACCTCAAGCAATCTACACATTTAATGCAATCCCTATCAAAATCCCATCCATTTTTTTCAAACAAATAGAACAAATAATCCTAAAATTTATATGGAATCAGAAAAGACCTCGAATAGCCAAAGGAATATTGAAAAAGAAAGCCAAAGTTGGTGGCATCACGATTCCAGACTTCAAGCTCTATTACAAAGCTGTCATCATCAAGATAGTATGGTACTGGCACAAAAACAGACACATAGATCAATGGAACAGAATAGAGAGCCCAGAAATAGACCCTCAACTCTATGGTCAACTAATCTTCAACAAAGCAGGAAGGAATATCTAATGGAAAAAAGACAGCCTCTTCAACAAATGGTGTTGGGAAAATTGGACAGCCGCATGCAGAAAAATGAAATTGGACCATTTCCTTACACCACACATGAAAATAGACTCAAAATGGATGAAGGACCTCAATGTGAGAAAGGAATCCATCAAAATCCTTGAGGAGAACACAGGCAGCAACCTCTTTGACCTCAGCCGCAGCAACTTCTTCCTAGAAACATCGCCAAAGGCAAGGGAAGCAAGGGAAAAAATGAACTATTGGGACATCATCAAGATCAAAAGCTTTTGCACAGCAAAGGAAACAGTCAACAAAACCAAAAAGACAAACAGTCAACAAAACCAAAGACAACTGACAGAATGGGAGAAAATATTTGCAAACAACATATCAGACAAAGGGCTAGTATCCAAAATATATAAAGGGCTCAGCAAGCTCAACACCCAATGAACAAATAATCCAATCAAGAAATGGGCAGAGAAATCATAAACACATAAATTGGAACTTTTTGTTCAATTCTTAAAAAACTCTTAAAAAGTACATGCCTAATGTAGGGGGCATGGGGGGTAGGGAAGGAAAAAATGAAACAAGACAGGATCAGGAGGGAGACAAACCATAAGAGACTCTTAATCTCACAAAACAAACTGAGGGTTGCCAGGGGGAGAGGGGTATGAAGAGGGTGGTCAGGTTATGGACATTGGGGAGGGTATGTGCTATGGTGAGTGCTGTGAAATGAGTAAGCCTAGCGATTCACAGATCTGTACCCCAGGGGCTAATAACACATTATATGTTAATATAAATAAATAAATAAATAAATTTTTAAAAAGTAAAAAAAAAAAAAGAAATGGGCAGAGGACATGAACAGACATTTCTGCAAGAAGACATCTAGATGGCCAACAGACACATGAAAAAATGCTCCACATCACTCAGCATCAGGGAAATACAAATCAAAACCACAATGAGATACCACCTCACACCAGTCAGAATGGCTAAAATTAACAAGTCAGGAAATGACAGATGCTGGCGAGGATGCGGAGAAAGGGGAACCCTCCTACACTGTCGGTGGGAATGCAAGCTGGTGCAACCACTCTGGAAAACAGCGTGGAGGTTCCTTAAAAAGCTGAAAATAGAGCTACCCTATGACCCAGCGATCGCACTACTGGGTATATACCCTAAAGATACAAACGTGGTGCTCTGAAGGGACACGTGCACCCGAATGTTTATACTATAGCAGCAATGTCCACAATAGCCAAACTATGGAAAGAACCTAGATGTCCATCAACAGATGAATGGATAAGGAAGATGTGATATATATAGAACTATCTATATATATCACAATGGAATACTATGCAGCCATCAAAAGAAAAGAAATCTTGCCATTTGCGATGATGTGGATGGAACTAGAGGGTATTATGCTTAGCGAAATAAGTCAATGGGAGAAGGACAACTATCATAGATCTCCCTGATATGAGGAAGTGGAGATGCAATGTGGGGGGTTTGGAGGATAGGAACAGAATAAATGAAAGAAGATGGGATCGTGAGGGAGACAAACCATAAAAGACTCAATCTCACAAAACAGGCTGAGCCCTGCTGGGGGGAGGGGGGGCGGGAGAGGGTGATGGGGTTATGGACATTGCAGAGGGTATGTGCTATGGTGAGTGCTGTGAAATCTGTAAACCTGGCGATTCACAGACCTGTACTCCTGGGGATAAAAATACATTATATGTTTATAAAAATTTTAAAAATAAATAAATAAATAAATTTCAGATTTAGTAACTAAATTTAATAAATTTATTATTTTAATTATGTTTAACTAATTTATTTTATACTTAATTAATTCATTCATAGTTATAATAATTATATTTATAATAATTTATTTATATTTTATTATTTATTATTTATTTAATCTATTAATTATACCTGTTTTTTTAATTTATTTTTAAAATTTCTTTTCAATGTTCCAGAATTCATTGTTTATGCACCACACCCTGTGCTCCATGCTATACAGCCCTCCATAATACCCACCACCGGGCTCACTCAACCTCCCACCTCCTCCCCTCCAAAACCTTCAGTTTGTTTTTCAGAGTCCACAGGCTCTCATGGTTTGTCTCCCCCTCCAATTTCCCCCAACTCCCTTCTCTCCATCTCCCCATGTCCTCTGTGTTACTCCTTATGCTCCACAAATAAGCAAAACCTTATGATAGTTGACTCTCTCTGCTTGACTGATTTCACTCAGCATCATCTCTACCAGTCCCGTCCATGTTGCTACAAAAGTTGGGTATTCATCCTTTCTGATGGAGGCATAATACTCCATAGTGTATATGGACCACATCTTCCTTATCCATGCGTCCGTTGAAGGGCATCTTGGTTCTTTCCACAGTTTGGCAACTGTGGCCATTGCTGCTATGACCATTGGGGTACAGATGGCCCTTCTTTTCACTACATCTGTATCTTTGGGGTAAATACCCAGTAGTGCAATTGCACGGTCATCGGGAAGCTCTATTTTTAATTTCTTGAGGAATCTACACACTGTTTCCAAAGTGGCTGTATCAACTTGCATTCCCACCAACAGTGTAAGAGGGTTCCCCTTTCTCCACATCCTCTCCAACACAAGTTGTTTACTGTCTTGTTAATTTTGATCATTCTAACTGGTGTAAGGTGGTATCTCAATGTGGTTTTGATTTGAATTTCCCTGATGGCTAGTGATGATGAACATTTTCTCATGTGTCTGATAGCCATTTGTATGTCTTCTTTGGAGAAGTGTCTGTTCATGTCTTCTGCCCGTTTTTTGACCTGATTGTCTGTTTTGTGTGTATTGAGTTTGAGGAGTTCTTTATAGATCTTGGATATCAGCCCTTAGTCTGTACTGTTGTTTGTAAATATATTATCCTGTTCTGTGGGTTGCCTCTTACTTTTGTTGACTGTTTCCTTTGCTGTGACGAAGCTTTTGATTTTGATGAAGTCCCCAAAATTCTTTTTTGCTTTTGTTTCCTTTCCCTTTGGAGACATGTCTTGAAAGAAGTTGCTGTGGCCGATGTCGAAGGGGTTACTTTGACATGTTCTGATCTAGGATATTGATAGAGTCCTTCCTCATGTTAAGACCTTTCATTCAGTTTCAGTTTATATTTGTGTATGGCATAAGAGAGTCATCAAGTTTCATTCTTCTGTACATAGCTGTCCAGTTCTCCCAGCACCATTTATTGAAGAGACTGTCTTTTTTTCCACTGAACATTTTTTCCTGCTTTGTTGAAGATTATTTGGCCATGGAGTTGTGGGTCTATATCTGGGCTCTTTACTCTGTTCTACTGGTCTACATGCCTGCTTTTGTGCCAGTACCATGCTGTCTTGGTGATTACAGCTTTGTAGTAAAGCTTGAAATCAGGCAACGTGATGCCTCAGTTTTGTTTTTCTTTTTCAACATCTCCTCAGCAATTCAGGGTCCTTTCTAGTTCCATGCAAATTTTAGGATTGCTTGCTCCAGCTCTTTGAAAAATTCCAGTGGAATTCTGATTGGGATGGCATTGAAAGTATAGATTGCTCTAGGCAGTATCAACATTTTAACAATGTTTATTCTTCTGATCCATGAGTATGGAATGCTTTTCCATCTTTTGGTGTCTCCTTCCATTTCTTTCATGAGTTTCTGTAGTTCCTTGAGTACAGATCCTTTACCTCTTTGGTTAGGTTTTTCCCAGGTATCTTTTGGTTCTTGGTGCTATGGTAAATGGAATCAATTCTCTAATTTCCCTTTCTGTATTTTCATTGTTACTTCATAAGAAAGCAACTGATTTCTGCACATTGACTTTGTATCCTGCCACATTACTGAATTGCTGTATGAATTCTAGTAGTTTGGGGGTGGAGTCTTTTGGTTTTTCCATACAACATATCATGTCATCTGTGAAGAGAGTTTGACTTCTTCATTGCCAATTTGAATACCTTTTATTTCTCTTTGTTGTCTGATTGCTGTGCTAGGACTTCTAGTACTATGTTGGACAAGAGTGGTGAGAGTGGGCATCCTTGTTGTGTTCCTGATCTCAGAGGAAAGGCTGTCAGCTTTTCCCCATTGAGGATGATATTCATTGTGGGTTTTTCATAGATAGCTTTTATGAAGTTGAGGAATGCTCCCTCTATCCCTATATTCTGAAGAGTTTTAATCAGAAACAGATGCTGTATCTTGTCAAATGCTTTTTCTGCATCAATTGAGAGGACCATGTGGTTCTCTTCTCTTATTGATCTGTTCTATCACATTGATTGGTTTGTGAATGTTGAACCACCCTTGCATCCCAGGGATGAATCCCACTTGGTCATGGTGGATAATCCTTTTAATGTGCTGTTGGATCCTATTAGCTAGGATCTTGTTGAGAATCTTTTTTTAAATTTGTTTTATTTATTTTCAGCATAAGAGTATTCATTGTTTTTGCACCACACCCAGTGCTCCATGCAATCCGTGCCCTCTCCAATACCCACCACCTGGTTCCCCCAACCTCCCACCCCCCACCCCTTCAAAACCCTCAGATTGTTTTTCAGAGTCCATAGTCTCTCAATTTCCCTCAACTCCTTTCTCCTCTTTAACTCCCCTTGTCCTCCATGCTATTTGTTATGCTCCACAGATAAGTGAAACCATATGATAATTGACTCTCTATGCTTGACTTATCTCACCCAGCATAATCTCTTCCAATCCCGGCCATATTGCTACAAAAGTTGGGTATTCATCCTTTCTGATGGAGGCATAAATAAATTTTTAAATTTTTTTTGAGAGAGTGAGTGAGAAAGAGCACGAGAGCAGGAGCAGAGGGAGAAGGAGAAACAGACTCTCTTGCTGAGCAGGAAGCCTGATGGTGGGGCTTGATCCCAGGACCCTCACAACCTAAGCCAAAGGCAACCACTCAACCAACTGGGCCACCCAGGAGCCCCAAGAAAACATCCTTTAGAATGGGGATTCAAATGACAGAATGTCCTACATATGTAATTATCAAGTAATAAACTTTTTAAAAAGGAAATACAAATGGAGAAAAAAAAGGACATAGAAAAAACTGGTCTTCTGAGACATTTATCAAGTAAGGATCACAAATAGGGTGGAATGAAATATTACCATTACATAGAGATAATAATAAAGTTTGCTACTAGAATTAGACTTACACTGATCAAACTTTATTTTATTGAGATACCATTTCAAAATTTCTGTTCAACCTTTTACTTCTGGTCTTGGAACTGTAACTTGCATGTCAAAATGACCAGGACGTATTAAGGCAGTAAAGGGAGAATAGGAGAAGAAAATATAAATTAATAATCTGAGTACTGAAGGTCAAATTAAATAGGACTGTCACTCTGAAGACAAGATGAAAAGATAACAACAACCAGAAGTTGGATGGAGGTTTGGTTTTTTTTCCCACTTGTTATCTGTTTTACAATTGTTTATATTTTCTTTATTACTTTTTTAAATCACAAAGGTATTACATGTTTTCAGTGACAAGTATAACCATAGGGGGACATATAAAAAAAGTTGAGATTCCGAACACACACTTGGATAGCCACAACTGTGACTATATACCCAGTAGTGCAATTGCACGGTCATCGTGCAAACATATATCATCTATAGCTATACAGATTTGTAGATAATACATAAAGGAGGATATGTAATATATATATAGATTGTTACTTTTGTAAGAATTGGATCATACTATATGCATTAATTTGAACTTTGCTCTTAAATTTTTACTAAGATTATATATCTTCCTTTAGTTCAGCATATATATATATATATATATATATATATATATATATATATATATATTTAATACTTCTACCTATTTTGTTTTTTTTATTTAAATTCAATTACCAACATACCAATATATCATTAGGTTCAGATGTAGAGTTCAATAATTCATCAGCTGTGTATAACAACCAGTGCTCATCACGTCACGTGCCTGCCTTAATCCCCATCCCCCAACCACCTCCCTTCCAGAAACCCTCAGTTTGTTTCCTATAGTTAAGAGTTTCTCATGGTTTTTAAATTAGTATTATTTTATCTACTGACATTATGAAATCGTAAGTGCCTAATGCTGAAAAATGTGTTTGTTAGAACAAAAATACTTTTGCTTTAAGACACATGAAAAAAATGTTCATCATCACTAGCCATCAGGGAGATTCAAATTAAAAACACATTGAGGTACCACCTTACACCAGTTAGAATGGCCAAAATTAAGACAGGAAACAACATGTGTTGGGAGGATGTGGAGAAAGGGGAACCTCTTACACTGTTGGCGGGAATGCAAGTTGGTGCAGCCAATTTGGAGAACAGTGTGGAGATTCCTCAAGAAATTAAAAATATAGCTTCCCTATGACTCTGCAATTGCATTACTGGGTATTTACCTCAAAGATACAGATGTAGTGAAAAGAAGGGCCATCTGTACCCCAATGGTCATAGCAGAAATGGCCACGGTCGCCAAACTGTGGAAAGAACCAAGATGCCCTTCAATGGACGAATGGATTAAGGATGTGGTCCATATGGAGTATTATGCCTCCATCAGAAAGGATGAATACCCAACCTTTGTATCAACATGGACAGGACTGGAAGAGATGATGCTGAGTGAAATAAGTCAAGCAAAGAGAGTCAATTATCATATGGTTTCACTTATTTGTGGAGCATAAGAAATAAATGGAGGACATGGGAGATGGAGAGGAGAAGGGAGTTGAGGGAAATTGGAGGGGGAGATGAACCATGAGAGACTATGGGCTCTGAAAAACAATCTGAGGGTTTTGAAGGGGTGGGGGGTGGGAGGTTGGGCCAGTCTGGTGGTGGGTATTGTGTAGGGCACGTATTGCATGGAGCACTGGGTGTGGTGCCTAAACAATGAACTCTAGTACACTGAAAAGTAATTAAAAAATAAAAAATAAATAAATAAAATAATAAATAAAAGTTCTAGTATTATTTGATAGATATTTTCATGTTTGGACTAGTAAATATGATTAAATGTTGCAAGTTAATGCCTCTCATATCCATTAACATTAAATATTTGTGAAGGATTATTATCTTGGATGGAGTTTTATTTCTTATTTCAATTCCAGGACAGCTAACATAAGTGCTATGTTAGTTTCAGGTGTACAGTACAGTGATTCGACAATTCCACATGTCACCCACTGCTCATCACAAGTGCGCTCCTTAGTCCCCATCACCTATTCCAGCCTAGACTGGAATTCTGAATATAAATATTCAGAGAACTCCTTGTAAAACATGGCTCAAGTAACAGTTTCAATAACCAGAAGGCAGAACAAAGGTTGATAGAGATAGATAGCAGGCACCCCTCATAAACAAAAACATGTAAGCTAGTCACTCTAGGAACAATAATTCTACAGCAGTCTATTATGAGAGCTACACTGTGATAGCTTCCTATCTCAACTGCTGTAAGTATAGAATATTAAACCACAGACTTAGGCAAAAATTAAAAAAAACTATTAGATCAAATTACAATATAAATAACTTCTTTGATAAAATAAAAAATTTAAAACTGCAATAAATTTTATTTTAAAAATGCTCTCCACCACCCCCAGACTTTTGTGATATAAAGTTGTCAGAAGATTCTTTTAACAACTTTACTGAAATTTAATTCACACATCACAGAATTCAAAGTAGATAATCCAGTGGTTTTTAATATAGTCAGATTTGTGCAATTACCAACAATCTAACTTAAGAATATTTTTATTCCCCCACTCCAAAAGGAAGCCCCATAGCCACCAACAGTCACTCTCCATTCTTCCCTCCTTCTGGCAGCCACTTATCTACTCTCTGTTGCCACCGATTCGCTTATTCTGGACATTTCACATAAACAGAATCATATGTGATGTTTGGTGATGGGCTTCCTTCTCTTTTAAAGTTTATTCACGTTACAGTATGTATCAGTACTTGTAAAAACGGTCTTTTAATACGTACTTATCGAATGCCTCTGGGAAGCTTGTGGCTCCTATTATAACTCCTTCACTGGGTTTAAAGCTAGTAAAAAAGAAGGAAAGTAACATTTCACTGAAAATTAAAACAATACACATATAGAAATGCTCTACACGAAACTATCACTAAATTTAGTAACAGTAAAGAAAAGGGACTGATCCTTTTTATACCCAAAGTGATAAGACATCCCTATTATTTTTTAAAAAGAACAAATGTAACTAGGCCAGTACACTTCAATAAAACTGCTAACAATAAGTCACAAAGTCATCTATGATTACATGCCTTCACGGTATTTGTTCTACTTAGGAAGGCATGACCTGACAGAAAAGGCTAGGGAACCTAATTTGTGAAAAATTATCCTCAAGCTTACCAATTCAAATTATTTGCTCCTAGACTTCCTGTTTGGTTCCAAAAGGTCATACATGGTTTTAAGAAGTCTTTCCTTCTGGGGTACCTGGGTGGCTCAGTGGGTTAAAGCCTCTGCCTTCGGCTCAGGTCATGGTCTCAGGGTCCTGGGATCGAGCTCCTCATCGGGTTCTCTCTGCTCAGCAGGGAGCCTGCTTCCCCCTCTTTCTGCCTGCCTCTCTACTTGTGATCTCTCTCTGTCAAATAAATAAATAAAATCTTTTTTTTTTAAAAGAAGTCTTTCCTTCTTCCAAAGCAACCCCACTACTTGCTCTTTATGTTATAAAAACTGATGCAAACTTTTAATCTACCACAACACTAAAAACGAGTCACGAATTTTGTAGGAACCAGCAAACACTCTTTACATCTCCAAACAGACTAGTATTCTCAATGGGAATCATCACCTTCCTGTCATGATACAATCAATGAAAAAAGGTACAGAGATCACCAATTAAGAAGAGTTGATACCTCAGTCACCCCATTAGTAATGGAAAGAACAGAACACAGAGAATCCAGCTTGTCTTGACTTCATGCACAGGGACTACTCTGTTGCCTACATGTTTTTCCTCTTTCTTTCTATTTTTTTAAAATTTTATTTTAAAGTAATCTCTATACCACACATGGGGCTCAGATGTACAACTCCGAGAGGAAGAGCTGCATGCTCCACTGACTTAGCCAAATGCCCCGCTATTTCTCGAATGTTCCCAAATATGTTATCATATCCCAAAGACAGATGAAGATTCAATTACCCATCCATTTCAGCAAGAAGCTGATTTATAGTCTGCCTTGAATATGGATGCATTGGAGACTCAATTCGCTTCCCACCAACAGAATCTAATTCATCAATAAATATAACACAGGGAGCATTTGCTTTTGCTTCACCTAGGAAAAGAGAAGAGATACAAATAAGCTTAATGAAATCAATGTTCTTTGAACAAAATCATGTAAGTATTAAAAACCTGTAAGACTGTCAAAGGCAACAAAAGACATTCATTTAGGAGAAAGTACATAAAAATGAGATCTCTTTCTTTCTTTCTTTTAAAACTGATTTAAGGGGCACCTGGGTGGCTCAGTGGGTTAAAGCCTCTGCCTTCGGCTCAGGTCATGATCTCAGGGTCCTGGGATCGAGCCCCGCATCGGGCTCTCTGCTCAGCCGGGAGCCTGCTTCCCCCTCTCTCTCTCTGCCTGTCTCTCTGCCTCCTTGTGATCTCTGTCTGTCAAATAAATGAATAAAATCTTAAAAAAAAATAAATAAATAAAAATAAAACTGATTTAAGAACGGTAGCCTCAGGAAAAAAACTGTACCATACAAAATGATATATAATAAAAACAACCGAGTATTCATTCTTCTGACTGTACAAGCCACAGTCAGATTTGAGGCTATTCCTTAATTACATACTACTGAATTAATGAATAAGATAAAAAGGACAACAACAACAGAAAACCCAGCTTTTCAACAGGCCCCAAGGTCACCAACACTTCTAGCTCCTCTATTTGGGAAAGTACAGTTCTGTTTTAGGTCACACATTAAATTACCTAAAACCAAAACCCCACAATGGTGAGGTCAGCTATCAATCATAATCAAATAGCAAATAAGTAAGAATCCCTCTTCCCCTAAAATTAACAAAATTTCGTATTGTATGAAAGATACATTAAAATGTACTAAATAGATTTCTGATACGGCTGGCTCCCACACCCACAAACATTTCATCAAATTCTGATCCAGAAGCATAATAAAAAGGAACATCAGCTTCTCCAGCCACAGCTCGAACAAGAAGAGTCTTTCCTGTCCCTGGTGGTCCAACTAAAAGTATTCCTAAAAGAGAAAACAAATTCACTGATTCAACTTAAAAAATAAAAATAAAACCTGATGTGAACCTATGAAACAAATAGTTATTAATTAATGTATACATAGTTTTGAGGTTGAAAGCCCATGACTATTATTTTGAAACAAAGCAAAACATATGTCTCTAGTAATGATTCTCTTCAGGAACGTCTTTAAAACTAATTTCCCTCTACCATTTATATCTTCAGAGAATGGAACATAATAAACTTATCTGTCATTAAACAAGTAAGATAAAATTCACATAAACACAGATTAAAAGATTAAGCAACCAAATGTGACACATGAACCCTTGACTTGATGTTCTTCCATAAAACACATATTTCAGAAACTCTGATGAAAATTTGATTTGGACATCTGAGGAAAATTTGAAAAAATTCTGGAGTACAAGATATTAAGGAAACAGTATTCAATTTTACTTGATAGGATCAATTATTCTCTTTAGGATAATGTTCTTAGTCTTAGGTGACACATAAGAAAGTATGTAGAGGTAAGTAGTTCATGTCTCCAGCTTTGTAACGTTTCCTATGTTCGAAAATTTTCATAACAGCAGTACTTTTTCATAAGTTGGAATAACAGATTTCTCTGGTTTCCACAACTTTTCATTTTTCATTTAAAAAGGTAAAAAAACCCTTTATTAATTAATGCTGTATTTTGACATAAAAAACTATCTTTAAAGGAAAGTTTTGAAAAATACCCTTAAGACTACCCCTTGTATTGCCATGTCATTGTTATTCTTAACTGGTTTAAATGGTAGAATGTATTTTTGTAACTGAGAATTTCCCCACAATTTTGTAAAATATCTCTTGTGATTAGAAAGAAAAGTGTTTAACTATTCTATGACTTTAAACTTTAAACTTTCTGATGTTATAGTACTGATTTTAATAAATGAATCCTAAATTCGCAGAGATTCATGCAAACAGTTTTATATACTGCTGAGCACTGTCAGTAGAGATAGTGGGCAGTATAGAAACAAATTTAATATGAGTGCCACCTTTAACTTACCAATTCCATTTCTAGAATTAGAATCCAGAATAATGAATAAATAAATGAGTAAATCTAGAATTTATTCTGAAGAGATAATTAAGGATGTAGGCAAAGCCTTGAGATAATAAGATGATCATCACAGCGCTGATTTTATTATTTTAATTAAAAATGTCTGAGTATAGTTGACACATAGTCACATTAGTTTCAGGTGTACAACGTAGTGATTTGACAAGTTTAAACATTATGCTGTGCTCACAAGTGTAGCTACCCTCTGTCACCATACAACACTATTACAGTATCACTGACGGTATTTCCTATGCCTTTTACTCCTCTGACTTACTCATTCGACAACTGAAAGCATGTTTCTCTCATTCCTCTACATACATTTTGCCCAGCCCTCACACTGCTAATTTTAACCACAAAACACTGGAAACCATAAAAGCTTAATGTAAGTGATTACAGCATAGCATGATCATTTGGTCCAGGGACACCACAAAGTCATTACAACCTTGTACCCAATTCTAGCATATGGTTTTCCCTCACACCAACAAACAATTCTCCAACACCAGTTGGGCACCCTAACATTCAATCAATTCTGATGCTACCCACCTGGAGATAGCATCAAATACCATAAGTTAAGGACTTCATCCCAAAAGACTGCAGAATACATACTAACTTGGGGAAAGTCCCGGCCCTCTTATCACATGGTTGATTCTCCTGGCAACCAGCTGCTAACCTTAGGTGTGCTCTAAGAGTTGACTCATTAAGAGAAGACAAATCTATTCCTGTCATCACTATAAAACTACAAGAAATGGAACTAAGACTACTTACGTATTTCTTTTTTTTAAGATTTTATTTATTTATTTGACAGACAGAAATCACAAGTAGGCAGAGAGGCAGGCAGAGAGAGGAAGAGAATCAGGCTCCCCGCTGAGCAGAGAGCCCAATGCGGGGCTCAATCCCAGGACCCTGGGATCATGACCTGAGCCAAAGGCAGAGGCTTTAACCCACTGAGCCACCCAGGCGCCCCTAAATATGTATTTCTTTTTTTTTCTTTTTTTCTTTTTTTTTAAAGATTTTATTTATTTATTTGACAGAGAGAAATCACAAGTAAGCAGAGAGGCAGGCAGAGAGAGAGGAGGAAGCAGGCTCCCTGCTGAGCAGAAAACCCGATGTGGGGCTCGAACCCAGGACCTGGGATCATGACCTGAGCCGAAGGCAGCGGCTTAACCCACTGAGCCACCCAGGCGCCCCTAAATATGTATTTCTAATTATAAATCACAACAGTCATTAAAAGAGAAAACATCAAAGACAAACAGGACTATTCCACAAATTAGTATATATATTGCACAAATTTTAAGGTCATGAAAGATCCACACCCACTCCCATGATAACAGAGTGAGGAGGGGAGCCTGGGTGGCTCAGCCAGTTAAACATGAGACTTCGGCTCACCTCACGACAGGGTCGTGAGACTGATCCCCGCATGGGGCTCTACACTGAGTGCACAGTCTGCTTCAGATTCTCTCCCTCTGCCCTCCCCTCACCGGCTCCTGCACTTGCATGTGTGCTCACTCTCTCTCTCTCAAATAAATAAATAAGTAAATAAACGAATAGGCTAAACAACCTTTTCAGATGGAAGAAAAATCAAGGGGTGCCTGGGTGGCTCAGGCAGTTAGGCAGCAACTCTTGATTCTGGTTCAGGTCATGATCCGTCTGGCTGAAGATTCTCATTCTCTCTCTCCCTCTGTCCCTCCCCACCGCCATCTCTCTCTCTCTCTCTCTCTCTCTCTCTCTCTAAAATAGTTTTTTTTTTTTTAAGATTAAAGAAAAATCTAAATGTGTAAACCTGGATTGAGTCTTAAACCTGGATTTGGGGTGGGAGGTAGGAGGACCTCACTACAAAAGGTATTAATAAGAGAAATGCAGAAATTTGAATATAACTAAATTTCATAATTAGTTCTGGAACCGTGTGAAATTTCCTGACTTTAATAACTATACTGGAGTTATGTAATAGAATATTCTTATACTTTAGGATATACATAACAATGTATTTGGGTTAAAGGAGAATGATATCTACGATTTACTCTTAAACTGTTAAAAAATACATTTATGTAAAGCAAGTGAGCAAATGGGACAAAGTGCTAAAAAACTACTGAGTTTGGTTAAGAGTACAGAGAGTTCTCTGCACTATGCTCACAATTTAAAATCTGAAATTGTAATAAAATTCAAAATCCCCCTCCTCTCAAAAAAAGGTTATACAATGGTATGTTCAGAATGAAGACTTATTTGTAAAATAGCCATTAAGAACTAAACCTTAAGCTTTTAAATCAGTAAAAATTAAATCATCAATGGATTATTGTATTTTTTTTTTTTAATGTCAAGTCATGGTAAAGGGAAGGCACCTTACCTTTTGGAAGTTTACCTCCAAGCACAGTAAATTTTTGTGGATTTGTCAAGAATTGAACAGACATCATTAAAAATATTAGTGATCAATTTAAATTAAAAGCACATTTATGTGTGTACTTTTATGTATTTATTTTAAATTACACTGGTTTAATAATACATTTGCAGCCAATTTGCCACCCTGTATTAGACAGCTTTAAAGAGTTCTCAGTGGGGAAAAAAAGAACTCAAGTACATTGGTCAGGGTTAAAAAGAAACTGCCTGATAAGAAGTATACCAAAACATGAAACATCTCTGGGCTGAAGGGCATTATGAAAATCTAGAATTAAACTCATGACTCTCTTAGATTCCTAGATCATCTTCTAGGACTTTCTCTAGGAAGTATACAATCATTACAGAGTAAACGAGTGTTTTTTATTAGGCTTAGAATGGTCTTCGAAAGTTACTGATTAAATAATTAAAACTTAATAAAGTGTTTGTAAAGTTAACAGTTGTAAGTAAAGCTCTGTCCACCCCTAAGGAGAAATGCATACATATGTTCACCAAGAAACATAAGAGATATTCACAAGAGCACTCTTTAGGCCAAAACTAGAAACAACCCAATGTCTACCTAATGGAGAACACAAACTATTGTGATTCATAGAATAATCTGCAATGGGGATGAATGAAGTAAAACTTCATGTAAAAACATGGATGGATCTCATAAACATCACATTGAATGAAAGAAGCCATTTACACTACATGTATTATGTTTATGTAAAGTTCAAATGCAGGCCAATTAATGTATGTTATGAGTCAGAACAATGATATGCTTGAGGTGGGAAGAAAGGGACACTAGGAAGTTTCTGGTAATATTTCACTTCTTGAGCTGGGTGCCAATAATATACTGAGTTCACTGTGTGAAAACTTACTAAGGTACAGATTTGTGATTTGTACAGTTTTGTGTGAATGCTAAGCTTCAAAATTTATGTTTATAAAGCTATCTGGGGGGCTCAGTCAGTAAAGCAGCTACCTTCGGCTCAGGTCATGATCTCGGGATCCTACATCAGGCTCTCTGCTCAGCGAGGAGCCCGCTCCTCCCTCTCCCTCTGCCACTCCCTCTGCTTGTGCTCTCTGGCATGTGCTCTCTCTTCAATAAATAAATAAAATCTTAAAAAAAAAATAGCATTCCCCCCCAAAAATAAAAAAAAAATTGTATATAAAAAGAGATCTAGCCCTTTATCCATTAAAATACACTTTTTAAATATTCAAAGATATCCATCTACTGAAAGAAGGCCAAAAGACATTTGGTCAAGGTAATCAATAACTTTAAACTGTAGGAAAAGGGAAACAGATTAGATGTCATCTACTACTAAAGCTACATTTTCTCTGCCCAAACTTTCTGTCAAGAAAATTCCCAACTGAGGTATATAAAATCTATATAGAATGGAGTTTAGGGATCAAGACAATGAATGAAGTTATAAAAGCCCTTATTAGTATTTTTATGGCAACTATATGTAAAATTATTCCTACAGAACCAGAAATTCTAGGCAAGGAAATGAAATTCCTATACTAGCTCTTTAAGAGTCGGTAAAACTGATCACAGGTACCACCTACTGACCCACCTATTTTGGTAAACGTTATACATTACATTGGTCTATATAAATTTAGATTCTATAGCGATGGTGGCAATATAAAATTGTAACATTAATTATAACATTTGTTTAGATTAGCACAGAAAACTTTGTGATCATCTACAAACTTTGGGATGAGCCCTTTCTAATATTATCAATACGTCTTCTTAAGCTTCATAATCAGAATTGGACTCATTCCAAAAGAAGTGTAGTATATTGAGTACTGAAGTATATACACTGCAGGGAGAAAGGAAGAACGCCTCGCGGACCATAATCTCAGCACAGGTTCAATGGAGAGCAGGCTGACTGTGCATCTTAAAATGGGCAGGGCCCTCTGCACTAATCAGTTTTCAAATACTCACCGCACCAACCTCTTCCTCAATTATTCTCTTTTCGCATTCCGACACGGTTCACAGCTGTTTAAATTGCCAAAGGAGGGGAGCCTGGGTGGCTCAGTGGGTTAAAGCCTCTGCCTTTGGCACAGGTCATGATCCCAGGGTCCTGGGATCGAGCCCCGCATCCGGCTCTCTGCTCAGCGCAGAGCCTGCTTCCCCCTCTCACTCTGCCTGCCTCTCTGCCTACTGTGATCTCTCTCTCTCTCTCTGTCAAATAAATAAATAGTGTCTTTTTAAAAAATTGCCAAGGAAAACAAGGCCAGCAAGAATAAGTAGCTGAAGGCAGAAAGCAGGGGAACAGAGAAGCTGTCCGAGAGCCTAAAAATTTTTATATAATAATTTGAAGATAAAATACATGGGACATAATGACAGAATCAAATTGCCTGTGTTTTGTACTATGTTAGATAATGATTCTTTTAATGATCTTTCAACATGGAAATGTGTAGCTTAGAATGGTGAAAGAAAAAACAAACAGCTCACATATATAAGAACAACAAATTTGAAATATGAGTTAAACTTTGGGATCATACTATGTCAACTTTTTTTGAAAGAGAATTTCATTAGAAATCAGGAGACTTGTATTTAAAATTTAGTTTATCTACCAAATAGTTGTGTGGTCTTGGGGAATAGCCTTAGCCATTACATCTCAAAGTTTGCTCCTCTTTTTTTTTTTTTTCCTTACGTAGGGAGTTGGCCTAAATGATCTTTAAGGACCTATCTTATAATCCTAGATAATGTTTTTAACATAGCTCTAATATCCTGTGCTATAATAGTAAACATTAGTACATTTTTGTTCACATTGATAACTTTTTTATTAAAGATGACCTTTCTTTATATCTAATTTATAGTGGCCTATATTAAAATAGATGTCAATTCCTAAATAGTCAACATATCCATATTTCTGTGAAATATTTCTTCTTGAGATAATTAAAAATGATCAAAAGGAGCTTGTCAAAATCTAAAAATAAAATAAAATAAAATAAAATAAAAAATTGCCAAGGCAAGGGAAGGACTACTTGGTATAAAATTATCACAGTGACTCCTGATACTTTATTCCCTGATAGTCGAGGTTGTGAAAAATATTTATGCATAGATAGGGAACAGAGTGTGGAAGAGTAGCTGCTCTCATTCTACTCCACATGACAGTGGGCTTTTGCCTGTCAAACAAGTCAGGCACGTGAATTCTCAGGATCTTTGCTCTCTCTCTTCCTCTGGCTAGAAGAGTCCTTTGCTCAAATACATACATGGTTTAGGCACAGCTGGCTGGCTCAGTCAGTAGAGCATGTGATTCTTGATCTCAGGGTTAAGTCTGAGCCCCATGTTGGGTGTAGAGATTACTTAAAAATAAAATCTTAAAAAAAAAAATACATGCATGGTTTACTCCATCATCTTCAAATCTTCACTCAATGTCACCTTCTCAATCAAACACTGAATATCCCCATTTAAAATTGTGATCTTTAGGGGCACCTGGGTGGCTCAGTGGGTTAAGTGTCTGCCTTTAGCTCAGGTCATGATCTCAGGGTCCTGGGATGGAGCCCCGCATGGGGCTCTCTGCTCAGCAGGGAGCCTGCTTCCTCCTCTTTCTCTCTCTGCCTGCCTCTCAGCCTACTTGTGATCTTGTCTGTCAAATAAATAAATAAAATCTTTAAAAATAAATAAATAAATAAAAATAAAATTGTGATCTTTCTCTCAAAACTCCCAGTCTTCTTTGTGCTGCTCCATATTTTTCCTATAATGCTTCATCACATTTGAGCATACTCTATTATTTCCTTATGCAATATCATGGTTTATTTTCTGTTAGAAATGACAGCAGAGATTTATTTCTTCTGTCCCAAAACCTAAAAGAGGGCTGGAGAATATGCAGTGAAGCTAAAACTTCCAAGGTTCTAATCACGGCTTCATTTTTTCTAGGGTCCAGCCCCACCCAGGAACCCACCAGAGTGGCCTCATACAAATGACAGTGCCATCACCCACGAAATTCCTAGGGATTTAGAAGCCCTGTGTCAGACATCAGCTTCAAAGACCAAACTGCAGATGCAAAGATGCACTTAGTACTCTTGTTGTTTAGGGAATTACAAGAGTTTTAGTGCCTCAAACTGGAGGTAGAGACCAATATATATATTTTCTATTTTATACCTTTAAAATCAAATATTGGCCTTATATAATTAGATAATATTTGAAGACTGCATGGTAAACTTTTTAACTTACTCCTTTAATATGTTCAAAGGTGACATTTTTCATCTGGACGGGATCTACTGCAGAGTCAAGCCCTGTTGTCCAGAAGCAGACTAAAGAGAAAAAAAATAATTGTTTATATATTTGATAGTTTCATAAAATTTCAACCACCCTATTATTCAGATGTAAGAAAGTACAGAAAATTATATCTAAGTTTACATACATTAATTCATAGTGAAGTAAAGAAACTACATCTTCCAGATTTCTAGACCATGTTCAAGGAATAAATGACTCATATTAAAATGACATCTTTTTTTTTAACATTTTATTTATTTGACAGAGAGAGACACACAGAGAGAGAGAACACAAGTAGGGGGAGTGGGAGAGGAGGAACAGGCTTCTGCCAAGCAGGGCGTCTGATGCAGGCTCGATCCCAGGACTCTGGGATCATGACCTGAGCTGAAGGCAGATGCTTAACGACTGAGCCACCCAGGCACCCCTAAAATAATATCTTTACACTTTCCAATTAAAATAAAAAATTGTGCACCTGGGTGGCTCAGTGGGTTAAGCCTCTGCCTTCAGCTCAGGTCATGATCTCAGGGTCCTGGGATCGAGCCCCACATCAGGCTCTCTGCTCAGAAAGGGAGCCTGCTTCCCCCTCCCCCTCTGCCTGCCTCTCTGCCTACTTGTGATCTCTCTCTCTCTCTGTCAAATAAATAAATATTTTATTTATTTATTTATTTTTAAAGATTTTTATTTATTTATTTGACAGAGAGAGATCACAAGTAGACGGAGAGGAAGGCAGAGAGAGAGAGAGAGAGAGGGAAGCAGGCTTCTTGCTGAGCAGAGAGCCCGATGTGGGACTCGATCCCAGGACCCTGAGATCATGACCTGAGCCGAAGGCAGCGGCTTAACCCACTGAGCCACCCAGGCGCCCCCAAATAAATAAATATTTTAAAATGAAAAATTATTTCCCTCTTCCCCTATCATATCTAACAAGAGAAATTTAAACCAATCATTCTCAAACTCAACTCTGCATAAAAATCACTTGAGAAATGTATAAATGCAAGTTCCCAGGCCATGGCCCAGAACTTCTGGTTTGTAGTTCTAGAAAAAGGCCTAGGACAGTTTGAATTTTTAACCATCACCCTAAATTATCCTGATACAACTGGTCAGGGATGCACACCACAAGATACACTGCCTTAAACCCAATATAAAAACTGGCACTAGCATTTTTTTTTTAAAGGGTAAACCTTAAAAGAGATTATTTCACTTTTCATGCAGCCTCCTCCTCTAGCAACTGTTATTACTTGCCCTCAGATGATATGTATCAGTAATGACATCCTTAAGAATGACAGTGAAAACTTGGAAAGACAGTAAAACACTTCAGATCAACTACAGGGAACTATTACAAAACTTTCTTAAAACCTCTCCCCTTTGGTTTAACTTCCCTACTGAACAGATGTAAGTGAGTAAATAGAGCAATATTTAATTTCCTCAGAAAAAGACAAAAATATTATCTGTAAGACAGAAATTTAGATGCCAAAAAAAAAAAAAAAAGATCAGTAAGCAAAACTAGAGTTTTGTTGAAAACAGTTAACATACCAAGAATACACAAGTTGGCAGAGCAAATGTAATATAGTAACTCTACACTGGACACTAACAGTTTTAGCCCACTACATTGTTTATTTAAGGATCTACACAGAGGGACTTTATAAATTATGCAAATTAAATTTATAGCCAAACCACCTGAACCTTATAAGAAATTATAAGGCAATGCACTTCATATTTTGATACATATTTTGGTTTAATATAAGAAATTAAGAAACATAAAACAATAGCCCGAACTAACCCCACCTCTCCAATATCGATCATATGGTGTCCCTACACTGGTTGTGTTTTGAAAATAAGGAGACAAAAGAAGGTGACTCTAGCTATAAAAAGAATATTCTGGGGGCGCCTGGATGGCTCAGTCGGTTAAGCATCTGCCTTCCGCTCAGGTCATGACCTCAGGGTCCTGAAACTGAGCCCCACATCCGGCTCCCTGCTCAACGGGGAGCCTGCTTCTCCCTGTGCCTGCTGCTCCCCATGTTTGCACTCACTCCCTGTCAAATAAATAAAATCCTAAGGAAAAAAAAAAAGACTATTCCTGGATGTTAAAATCTCATCTAAGGTTTGATGCCACAAAAAACTTAAAATATCTGGGGTAACAGGCAAGTTCGGGGATGAAGTCCTGATCCAGACCAACTGTTATTCTTTAATTGTTACCAGTTTTTTCTCTCAAGGCAACCAGTCAGAAAGAACATAGAAAACACGAGTAAAAACTGAATAGCTGAGAAAGCGACAGGAACTACTTAGGATGGGCATTATTACTTCCTTTTAGACTGGTAAACTGAGAACTACGAGAATCGCTTGAGGCAATTCTTAATTGTATACTAAATTTATGTGTGTGTATGTGTGTGTATATATATATATATATATATTTTTTTTTTTTTTTAAGATTTTATTTATTGGAGAGGGGGAGAGAGAAAGCACACAAGTGGGGGAAGGCGCAGATGTCTCGATCCCAGGACCCTGAGATCATCACCTGAACTGAAGGCAGATGTTTAACCAACTGAGCCACACAGGAGCCCCAGATTTTTATATACTTATATATTATATATAAATTTTTCATAAATTTATTACTGTGTCTGTGAAATAGCGGGCTATTTCACTTTGTATTGTTATTATAAAATTATTCTACATGTTTTTAAGTTTTATAATTGGACAGGTGTAACTTTCTAGAAGTCTGGAAAACCAACCACTAACAGAAGCTAAGCTAACGTTTTTGCTCTAACATAATCCTTGGAACATTAACAAAATATTAATTATTTTCTCAAAATAAAACTTGAAATTCGTACAGTGTCTAAAGGAACTTTTCTTGTAACCCACAAAGCAATGTAAATATAATGAGGCCTAATAATGCAGTTGGCATGTAACCATAACAGATTAAAATATTTCTACCTCAATGCAAAAAACCACCTCAAATTGACCCAATCTTTGAAGTGTTGACTTAGGAAAGAAAGGGCTAGACACCAGAATAGTAAATGCTGGGGCACCCGGGTGGCTTAGGGGATTAAGCCTTTGCCTTCAGCTCAAGTCATGGTCTCAGGGTCCTGGGATCAAGCCCCACATCAGGCTCAAGTCATGGTCTCAGGGTCCTGGGATCAAGCCCCACATCAGGCTCTCCGCTTAGCAGGGAGCTTGCTTTCCCCGCTCTCTCTGCCTACCTCTCTGCCTACTTGTGATCTTTCTCTCTCTCTGTCAAATAAATAAATAAAATCTTTAAAAAATGAAAACAAAACAGGAAATGCTTCTTCTCTCCTGTCTAAGGCAGACTATGAAAAAAAGTCGAGTATTTAAAAGATTAAAAATAAAAGATAAATAAAAAGAGCCTTTGCCAGATAAAAATGGATTTTTTAAGAGTCCATAAATGCCAAACAGCAGCAGACCGAAGAGAATCAGACGAGTTTGTCTCAGAGAATCTGGAAGAGGAAAAGAAAAAAAAATTTTTTTAAATCAAATAACAACAATGACAAATGACACCTTGAAAAGCAAGAATTAGGTTATTGACAGTAATCAAGTTCCATCAAATGCAATGTTGGAACCTGACATTCTTTTGTATAGTTGCCATGATTTCCATTCAGCACCCTATTATCAAAAACCTCATGAAGGCCCTCACGCTTCTGTCCTTGACTCTGGTTCTCATTTGAGAAAAGGGAGAGTGTCAACAGGTATTTCCATTTTGACACAGCTTAAGTTACAAATATAATGGAATATAACCAATGGAAAAGTGCATATGTGTTAGAAAAAGTATGTGTAACCACTTAAAGGTAGGACTATGACTTCTTTTTAGATATTCTTCCCAAATATGGATGGTGTCTAATCAACCTACCATTGTTTTTTTGCGCTAGGGCTTGAGCTTTCAGAAAACCCTCTGCAAAACCAGTTTTTAAAATGCATCTTGGTGAGCTTCAGGTATATTTTTGGTTTTCATGAGTTTGTCCAAACTCTCAACATCCGATCCCCTGTCCCGCAACAGGAACCCCTAAATACACAAACAAGGCATTACTATATAGATAACACTGCCCAATAATATAATGATCACTTACAAAAAAAATCCTTTCAAAAATTCTAGAATTTCTAGTTTTTGTTGACCATCAGAAGAATTACACTAAGACTCAAAAATAAATTACTTAATCAATGGCAAGGAAACTAACCCTGGAACTTACACTTCCATCAGTCAATTAAGAAAGAAACTCTCTGTAAGAACACTATACTGAAAACAGTAGGTCGCCTGTGGACTCAGGGTTCTGATGGTTTGATGTTCACACTCCTTTATCTCTACTAGAGGAAAAACCTCATTAATTTATTAAATGTTCATTGAGTACCTTTTACAAACTTGGACTCGTATAGGTTGTGAAAATGTAAAGATAAATAACCAATGATCAGAAAGAATGTCCTCAGTCTACTGGGGAGAGATAAACAAAAAACTAATTTTTTGAAATCATTTTCATATTATGTTAGAAGTTCTAGGTCTGGGAGCACCGGGGTGGCTCAGTCAGTTAAGCATTCAACTTTCAGTTGTAGGTCAGGGCATCATCTCAGAGTCACGGATCAAGCCCAACGTCAGGCTCGAGCTCAGCAAGGAGTCTGCCGAAGATTCTCTCCCCTCTCTTTCCCTCCCCCACCTTGCTCCTCCTCTAGTCGCATGCATTCCCTCTCTCAAGTAAAGAAGATCTTTAAAAAAAAAAAAAAGAGGTTCTAGGTCTGGTGGTAAAATAAATGCTACCTCAGAAGTCAAGAGAGGCATCACAGAGAATAGGATTTCTAAACCACAGGGAACACAAAGCATAAACAATCTGACAGAGCCATGAAATAACAGGCCTTAGCAGTCGGGAACGGCAAGCGATCTCGTATGACAGGACTTTAAATGCCAAGAAACAAGCGCAGCAGAGGTTCAGAGGGGGCCATATTTAAAGATGAGAACAGAAAAATGGTTGGCAGAGGCCAAATGGATACTATAGCAGGAAACTGACAAGAAAGCAGGGGAATACAATTATTACATTAAAATATTTTAGGGGCGCCTGGGTGGCTCAGTGGGTTAAGCCACTGCCTTCAGCTCAGGTCATGATCTCAGGGTCCTGGGATCGAGCCCCGCGTCGGGCTCTCTGCTCGGCGGGGAGCCTGCTTCCTTCTCTCTCTCTGCCTGCCTCTCTGCCTACTTGTGATTTCTCTCTGTTGGATAAATAAATAAAATCTTTAAAAAAAAATAAAATATTTTAGACAGATGGTAGGTTGGTGGCAGTCTGGAGGCTGGAGTCTGGAGAACTAGCCTGCAGCTCAGAGCTTTCTACCTTGCCTCTCTGCCATGCTCAGCATGTCTCTCATGTGCAGACTAGTTCCCACGTCACAAGCTGGCTGCAGTCTTCTCAGGACCCCATTCAGACACAACAGCATTGAGCAGAAGGAGGGGGACTGCTTATCCAGGTGCCTCTGATAATAAGAGAAGAGCATTTTCTCCAAGAACACGAAGGCCTCTCACA
Source organism: Lutra lutra (assembly GCF_902655055.1). NCBI lineage: Eukaryota > Metazoa > Chordata > Mammalia > Carnivora > Mustelidae > Lutra > Lutra lutra. The sequence goes on along the minus strand of NC_062285.1, from coordinate 14,685,494 downwards.
TGCAGTGGCATGCCCGCATCAAGATTCAATAACTGACAAGAAAACTGGGTCACAGTGACTGGCTTAGATCCATTAGAATTTCTTGCTGGGGTCTGGATACTGTATCTTTCTCAAGGCACATGAGTTAGGGTTACACATTGGAATGCAATAAAGGCTCTACATCCCCAGAAAAGGTGGGAACAGCTTTTAATTAGGCAAACAAGATTTTTATTTCGGGTAACACTTCTGGAAACTTCAACATGCTTCCCAACGTGTATGGAATAATTGCAACTGTCCACAGCCAATCTCAGACCACCTTGACTATCCTATAATGCTATCCCATCCCAGGAATAGTGTGAGACTTCATCTGAAACTGTGCTAAATTAACTTGCTCCATTTAGTCAGCTTTTTACGTGGCTAGAGAGGAAATAAGGTGGGAGCAACATCTATTTCTTCTGAGAAATTGGGCTTCTCTATCCACAACCTCTGGAAGAACATACACAGTAGCCTGCTACATCCCTTTCATGTATGCCATTGAAGGTTCTGCTGGCCACTTCACAACAATGCTCAAGACAGCCCAAACCTAACAGTAATCGCACACCACTTTCTTTTAGATAGAAAAGTAAGTTGTAAAGCAATATAAGAAATCTCTCATCTAACTATTTATTGAGCTCCTATTACATTCTCTTGCCTGGGACTATGGAATTAATGATTGGCAGACATAAGTCATGACCTCGTAGAGCTTGAATCCAGTAGGGAAGACAGGTGTCATTGGTTAACAATAACAATAGAAGCAAATGTAAAATTATCAGTGATAAGCGCCAAGAAAGAGCTGCAAGGCAGGTCCACGAAGGCAGACTTGAGGAGCTAAAGCTTGAGCTTATATCGCGGGAAGATAGGAGTCCACTTGGTAAGTAGTGGAGAGGTAGAAGAGTGATCCAGACAGAAGGAACCTCATGTGAGAAGACTCTGTGGCAAGAGAGAGCATGTCCAGAGAGGTGGGAGCATAGGGAGTGAGGGAGGTGGTGCAGGAGAAAGCCAGAGTCTAAGGGAGGGGCCAGATCATACAGACACTGGTGACTTATGTTTAGAAACAGAGTCTTTATCTTTAATGTAAAGGGGAATTTCTGAAGTGTCTTGTCTAAGCGGTGGTATCAACAGATTCATACTTGAAAAGGTTATTCTGCCAGGGTGAAGGTCAGATTGCATACAAGAAAGCCATTTTTAAGGCTAATAATGCAGTCTTCCACATTAAAAAAAATGTTGTTCAGACTATGGTGGAAACTGACAGAAGAATTCAAAAGATGTTTCGAAAGTAAAAATTTCAGAATTCAGTGGTCGATAGGATGAGAGAAAAACTAGCCTGTCCAAATGAATGGTGGTGCCAGTCCATGAAAAGGGAACATAGAAATAGGACTTGGAGTAGAGCAGATATCAAAAATACATGAAGATCTCATACAACTCAATAGCCAAACAAAACAAAACACAGTCTGATTTTACAATGAGTAGAGGCTCTGAATAGACATTTTTCCAAAGAAGACATACAGATGGCCAACAGGTACTTGAAAAGATGTTGGACATCATTCATAATTAAGGAATTTCTAATATACATGCCAACTTTTCAGACATTGTGCCTCATTAGCCCACTAAGAATGGATGATTGTCTATCTCGTTTTCTTAAGACCAATAGGACAATTAACAGGGTAGAAATTATGCCTAAAAGTCAAGCTTCTTACCTGGTTTTTGGTTCATACCACTGATAGAACCTTTCTTTCCACAGCTTTGCTGTCAAAGTAAATGTTAAATACTCTGAGAATGCTGTGTGAAATAGTGTAGAAACTGTCATTGTAAGACTATGATCAATTCTTTCAAACTAAACAATCTAGTTTTCATAGTGGGGGGGAGGCAGGGGGACATTTTATTCTAAGTCTCTTTCCAAGTTTTCCACAAGAAAAGCACAGTCATCATGTTAATATAATGGGTCGACCCATTATAAAATAAACTTAACCTAAAATATAGGAGTATATAATTAAACTTCTCAGTATGCTGTTGAGCTCTACAAAAGCTTCTAATACCTGGCACTAAGAACGTTTACCCAGAAGAACTCTTCTTTTCTTATATTCTCCAGATTTGGCAAGAGCCATCGTCCCAGGCACTCACTACAGAACACTTACTACCTTTGTGAGATGGAAATTAATGAAAGTAACTAAATCTAGAGCTTTCATTATTGGCACAATTACATGACCACACATCAGTATAAGGAAACATCTCCAATTCCCTGCTTTGAGCACAAAGATTTTAGTCCCAAGATTTCTGTTGAATGTCTCATTTCAGGATTCCAAACAAGTCCTACATACAATGGGTCAAAGGAAATCCAGTCACATTTGATGATGGGGTGGGAAGGTACAGAGGGAGGGATAGAAGGAGGGAGAGGGAAAAAGACTGATTTTAGTTCAGGAGACTCTGAGACCAGAAATTCTTCTCGAGTCAACCTGACCACCATTATGCTTACCCATAGAAGTAAATGGCTAAAAAGAACAGGAAATACTACAGGGTAACAACAGATCAAACCTTTAATTCTCTCTAAGAGACTTTCCTCCTAGACTGAAGATCTCCAAACTTAGATCTAGTCTTATCCATAATTATAAGCTGTGTACTTTCCCTGCATTTAGTAGATTAGTTCTTACTACATTGGGAACATTGGTCTAGGGCCATGTTACTATCCAGATACTTTCTTAGGAAGATATAATGGACATGGGTTACATTTAAAATCTGTTCATGAACCTTTTCTTTTGAGTATTGCACCTTGTGTGGTCCATATAATTCTTATGCCAAGTGGACACACACACAGACCCATCAATGAGGATCTTTGTAGGAATACTGGGAGAGAAACTAATGGCTTCTGAGATTGATGGCTATGAAAATCGTGAAGGTCTAGTGCTGCTGGGGCAATCTTTCCTGCAACCTGGACAGATGTGAGGAAGAATGAAGACAACAGGGGAAAAACAACGACAACAACAACAACAGAACCAACAGTGGAACATCTATATGCAGCTGTTTGAAGTTATTCAAACCCTGAACTTTTAAGTCTCATGTGTGGATAAATTCCCTTTTGTTTAAGCTACTTTGCACTGGGTTTCTACTACTTATAACCAAAAGGGATGGGACTGATGAAGAGAAGGAGAACAGGGAATGAAGGGACGGTGAGGACAGGAAGGTCTTTTAACTATAGCTGAGCAACAGCCTTACAACAGTATTTATGACAGGAAGGTGGCTGGTTCCCCATTGGTTCCCTTCATTTGTCTTTTGTAGGCCCAGGACAGTTTGCTAAACCAGAATATGTTAACAGAGTTAGGTCAGAGCTGAGAAGTGGGTGGAATTGCCTTCTACTTTTTGCTTCTGCCTTAGGCACGCTTAGGCATGCTTAGGCACGCTGATCTCTTCCTTCTCCTTCCTCAAAGACAACCTAAGTATTCCCCTCACTTCAAAATATCATTTCTAGGAGAGTTCAACTCTCAGCACAGCTGACATTCTTACCCTCCTTCTCCTCCTGCCTATATTCTCTGTCAGCTCATACCCTTGGACCAGACAGGGAACTCCTGGCCAAGACCACTTTACATCTAACTTCTCATGGTGTAACCCAGTTTAAGTTGCCCAATGCCCTTTCACTTAAAAACCCCCAGAGAAACTCCTTTCCCTTGGGCTGAGATTCCAACCATTTAAAGCATTTAAATCCCATGTATATGCAATGCATATTATAAATCTTATTCCACCTACAAATTCTTATTTAATACCATAACTCTAGCCTTACAGTCTATGAGCCCGTATTTGAGGGAAAGTTATAACCAAATGTCCCCAAACAGCTTGTAATCTTTAAAAAAAGTAAAAAATGAAAAATGACAGTGTCAAAGTTTTAAAAATAGGAAACTGGTGCCATCTTGTGGTTACAAAGAAGTAAAAATAAAAATTTTATCTCACATTTTCAACATATTAAAGAATCATTGCCAAAATCAGGCCCACCTTAAACAATCGTTTCTCTCAGTGTTCTGAAATTCCCAGATAAAACCTCTTTATGCCTCCTTTAGAATATTGCTCATGTGGAAAGTTTTCCTTGTCAATCAGACTTATTGCTATCTCAGCCAGGAAAATCTAATTTCCTGAAAAAATAGTTTCCATGATTATACTTTGATTTTTGAATCAGAGACAGATCTTAATTCTGAATGCTAAGGTAATGCATTCTTGGAAAAGAGCTCTAAAACATTTTTTGGGCATTAACATGGTAATCAGCAAATGTCTTTGAGAGATGATTCCAAGCACTGGAAACAACATACGACTGGATTTTCTAAGAGTCCATGAAAGTATAGGTTGACTTCCAGAAAACGTAACACTATGAAAAGTGTTAAAATCCTTCTTCCCAGAAATGTCTGGAGTGACCAAAGAAATAAGATGAGCATGAGCTAAAATGTCCTCCCAAATGCTGCACATCTTATGGACTAAAGGAAAATACCATGAACTAACTAACAAGCATCCTTACTTTGAATACAAAATGGTGCCAAGCAGAAGCAGACCTTCTTCTGCATTATAAAGGCATTCCCCTACTTCACACCTGTCCATGAACACTAAAGGGATATCCCCATAAGCAATAATATTTGGGTGTTCTGCATTTATACTAACATATAGGACCTCCTAGTATAAGTTGATACAGTAATTTAAATAGTTTATGTTTAAATTTAATAATATACCTCAATAAGCAACATGTTTGTGGGCACCTAGGTGGCTCGGTAGTTAAGCATCTGCCTTTGGCTCAGGTCATGAATCCAGGGTCCTGGGATGGAGGCCCTCTTCGGGCTCCCTGCTCTTCGGGAAGCCTGCTTCTCCCTCTCCCACTTCGCCTGCTTGTGTTCCTGCTTTTGCTGTCTCTCTCAGTCCAATAAATAAATAAATAAATAAAATCTTAAAAAATAAAAAAGAAGAAACACATTTGTACTTCATAGGACTAGAAAGTAAATATACAGGAGAGCCTGTGGCTCAGTTAGTTAAGCAGCTGCCTTTAGCTCAGGTCATGATTTCAGGGTCCTAGGATCTAGCCCCACATTGGACTCCCTGCTCAACCAGGAGCCTGCTTCTCCCTCTCCCTCGGCCCAACCCCACCACTCATGTGCTCTCTTTCTCTCTCTCAAATAAATAAATAAAATCTTTTTTTTTTAAGTAAACATACAAATCTGCACTATCTGCCTGATGGGAGTTATTGATAGGAACAATGAGAGTAGAAATAGTAGCAGACGGGGGGTATAGCTCAGTGGCAGAGCATTTGACTGCAGAAATAGTAGCAGACTTAGAGGATGATTGTGGAGCTGACTAGAACAAGAAAAAAAGAAAAAAGTGAAGAATGAAAGAGCCAGGGAGAGAAGAGAGAAGGAGAGTAAAAAGGTATTACATAAGCACAGGGTAAAATCGTTGTGTGATGATCACATGTGGCTGAGCAAATTAAAGAGTAGTAACAATAAAAGCCAACATTTCTTGAACACTCACCATATGCCAGGTAGAATGTGAAATTCTGACTATGTAATATTTAATCATCTTTGAAAAAGAAAAAAAAAAGTAGGTAAGTTTCCTAACACTACTAGAATTAGACGGTTAGATGGGATGTTTTGCAGAATTTTTCTCCAACTTCAAAATTCCAGAGATGGCTTTTTTTTTTTAATTTATTTGACAGACAGATTACAAGTAGGCAGAGAGGCAGGCAGAGAGAGACAGGAGGAGGAGGCAGACTCCCTGCTGAGCAGAGAGCCCGACGCGGGACTCGATCCCAGGACCCTGAGATCATGACCTGAGCCGAAGGCAGAGGCTTTAACCACTGAGCCACCCAGGCGCCCCAGAGATGGCTTTTAATGTATATGACATTCTGCTTCAGAACCTTGCATGGTGTCCGTACATTAAATAAAAAAAAAATATGCCAGACTTTTTTTTTTTAAAGGAGACACTGAAACATTTTTAAATGTTCTAAAGTCAGGATAAAATGGCCATATATGCACAAATTTTTGAAATCTCTTTCTTTCTTTAAAGATTTATTTATTTATTTTAGAGAGAGAGAGCATGCGTGCAAGCAGGAGGAGGGGCAGAAGGAGAGGGAAGGAGAGAGAGAATCTCAAGCAGACTTCCCACTGAGCATGGAGCCTGACATGGGACCCAATTCCACAACCCATGAGATCACAACCCATGCAATGACCACCTGAGACGAAATCAAGAGTCAGATGCTTAACCAGCTGAGCCACCCAGGTGCCCTTCTTGAAATCCCTTTCGAAATCACTCTTGAAAGTGAATGACATGCACTTAAAAAATAAAAACAGTAAAGAACAGGTCTTTCATGATGAAACAAACAAACAAAAGGTCCAATCTCATACCACAACCTTGCACCAAATTAAGATATAATGTCAGTAATGGAAAAGGGACTCCCTTACCAGAGAAGAGTTTGTAAAGTAGCAGCAAGTGGGAAAATTCTGGAAAACCCACAGTGCTGACAGGTCAGGAGCAGAAAGAGCATAGCTGGTTTCTAGCCTCTTTCCCATGCTGGCAGGAAAGGGCTCAAGGCCCACACTTGGAAGAATGGCCAAATTTACCTTCCAGTTTGGCCCAAGGAGAAAAAAACTGAAGGGCCAAAGTGCAATCACCATTTTTATACTCCTGGCAGTGGAAGTAGCAGTGATTCAGGTAAAAGAGGAAAATCCAGAACTATTTTTTTTTTTTCACATTTGAATGTCTCTGTCATCTAACTGCTTAAAAAATCTACAGCAAAAGAAATTTTCCATCTCCCAGATGGAAGAGTAAGTGATAATACAATCATCATTCCTAATCATCATTCCTTGTATTTTCCTTTACCTTTGCATAGAAGAGTTATCTTGTGCTGCGTTTTTTAAAAATTTTATTCTAAATGTAGGTCTCTGAGCTTTTTTTAGATATCTTCTAAAAATCAGTCCATGAGGCATTATTAGCATAGAACTTTGCTATGCATTTACCATAGTGAAGAAAATATTTGTCATAAGAAAATAATGGCCCTTCCATACTCATTTGTGGATCTCTCTAGGACTTTCTAGGACCTTTCTTACTACTAATAGAATTAGATTTTGCTCTAAGCTCTGAAATGGGACAGACTGGTATATTAATTGAATGATCTCAGTGCCATTTTGAATTTAAAGATGAACGTTCACTTCTGTTCTATTTCCTACTCCAAATTTTGTCCAGCTATACTGCTCAACATAGCCTCTCAGAGTTTCTGCAATGAAGTTAAATAACAACACTAAAACATTAAAATGAAATCAAATCTTTCAAACTAAATTAAAATATTTCAAAAATCATATATCAACATACCGTGATAGTCCTAAATTCAATAAGAAACCTCTCCCATTGTTAATTTCCCAGTGATATAATTAAAAGATATAAATCTTAAAAAATGAAAGTCCAAAATCTTTTAGTTGAAGTCCCAAAGGGCTAAAGTGTGAAAAAATTCTGCTGTCCCTGTGCATTATGAATCCAAGAAATTAAAGTCCCCAATTTCAGTTTAAAGTCCAAATAATCATTTTCCTCAACTGCTCATTCTGCTCAATTTCAGTTAGATGAATTTTCCATGTCTTCATTCTTTTTTCTTAAAAGATTTTTTTTTTTTTTGACACAGAGAGAGAGAGATCACAAGTAGGCAGAGAGGCAGGCAGAGAGAGAGAGGGAAGCAGGCTCCCTGCTGAGCAGAGAGCCCAATATGGGACTCGATCCCAGGACCCTGAGATCATGACCTGAGCTGAAGGCAGAGACTTTAACCCACTGAGCCACCCAGGCACCCCATGTCTTCATTCTTTAAGCAGCTGCAGCCTGGACTGTCTTCCTCTAGACTGGCTGCAGTTCAGGACCTCAGATTTTGTGTCTGTTTGCCTGCCACACAGCTCAGCAGCCTCACTATGAAGGATCTAAAGCATATAAAATTACACAGCAATTGTTTTTCACACCTACACATTAACAAAAAATAAAACAATCCCCAAATCTTAGGATAGTTAACCCAAACATAATTATGTTCCAAATCTCAGCACTCAGTGTCGTCAAAAGTCATAATAGAAACTCAAAAGTATCTGAAAAATATTTTTCAACTTTACTAGTCAACCTATGTTGCTTGTCTGGGGCCCACAATCATGACCCCAAAACCCGGTTAGGATTGCCCAAGAATGTCCATAGCAGCATACCTGGGTAGCTGTTTGTTGGGCACCTGCGTTCGGCTCAGGTCATGATCCTAGAACCCCAGGATTGAGTCCCGCATCAGGTGCACTGCTCAGTGAGGAGTCTGCTTCTCCCGCTGACCTCTTTCCTTTCAGGCTCTCTCTCTCTCATTCTTTCTCTCTCTCTCTCAAATAAATAAGTGAAATCTTTGAAAAAAAATGTTCATAACATTATGCATAACAGCCAAAATAAATAAATAAATAAAACAATCCCTCTCCTCTCTGCTTGTGCTCTCACTATCTCTCTCTCTCTCTTTCAAATAAATAAATAAAATCTTAAAAAAAATCTTTCAGTGACGTCCTATCATACTTAAAACACACATTTTAAAAGATAGTCTACAAAGCACCCTGTATGATCTAGTTTACACTCGCATCTTCTACTATATAATCATATATTTGATTTTTTTTCTATTTCTTTGTTACCTCAGATCTTTGCACTTTCCCCTTTTACTTTTGTGCTACAACTGAAGAATTTTTAAATAAGTCTTAAGAGTCTTTTGATCAAACCAATATTTGAGATAACCTATCAGAGTTGTTTTCAAACCTTCATAAAAGTATGGCCAATTAAGGATGTATCCAAATTCTTTGGCCCAGATAAGCCATGTCTTCCATTGGGAGCTGTAGGGACTTCCTGGAACCTGCAGCCTGTAGAAATGTTTCATTTAGCCTCCTAAGATTCTGGGATTACTATTTCAACCATCTAATGACAACATGAACATTGGTTCCCCCCAAATCCAAAATTGTTAACCCTAGCTCTCCTGATAAATTTTAGGGACTCTGCAAGCCTCCAGGCTTGCTGCAATGGACAAATTCAAACTCTTAGTGTTTATGCTGTTTACACTGTCTAAATAGTGCAAATATGGAAGGATCTCTACATAGTGCTGCTTAATGAGGCCTACCATTCCCCCTGCAGATTCAGTGTGGCCACTGCTGCCTTTCACTGACCAACCTTCAGAGCAGCAGTCCCCTGTCGCTTATTTCTTCCAATGGTGTTTGCCAAGGTCTCCACTTTAGTGGGATCTCCAGCAGACTTTCCCATGGTGAGTCTTGTACTGTACTCTTAATGGGTCAACATGGATCAAATAGATGCTCTGTAGGGGCCTCTCCTGCTCTTCTGAGATGGTCTGGTGATGAGAGTAGCTGACTTTGATGGACAGCGATGGCACTGGTGACTCCCCAGACTGTGGTATGGCTTTCTAGAGCTTGATAAAGAAAATAATAAAAATGTTATAGCTTTTATTTCCAAAATTAATTTTAAGGGTAACAGTGATAATAAGTAAATAAGATAAGTTTTTAATGACTGTCAATATAAGGAATTGTGCTGACCTGGGATCAATAAAACATGGTTCTTGACTTCTCCCTGCTTTACTATCCTGCACAATGATTCACAAATTTTGGAGTGCATTTAAAAATCTGGGAAAGGCGGGAGTGACATCACCAAAATAATGATGTAGGAGACCTCCATCCCTTCACAAAGATCAATAATCAGAAAGCTATCCATGAACAAAAATGGCTCTGGAAGAGCTCAGGAGTCCTCTTAAGAAAACTTAGCAACACAGTGAAGCAAAAAAGCTTGAGAATAATTGCACAAGAAAAGAAGAACGTTTCATTTTGTCTGCATCATCTCACCCCTAAAGCTGGCACTGCTCAATGCCAAGATTCCCCAGCCAGAAAGAGTTCCACTTACCAGAAAAGGAAAAGCAGAGTGAGGGACCAGCTTCTCCAGGCTTTCAGGATACTGCACAAAGGTCCCAATTCAGTTTTACCCCACCCAGAGACCAACAAAAGTGAGATATGCAGAGATGGCTAGGAACAACAAGAAACACAATAGCTACTAATAGCAGCCACGGAGCAGGACCCACTGCAGTGAAGCCCAGCAGGTTTTGCCAGTGAAGAAATCAATCACCAACTTAGCCTCCATGGAAGTAAGTCTCATTAAATTTCACTAAGGTGAAAACCTGCAGTTTTCACCAGCTTTCAGGTATTGGCATTTGCTGACACCCGTTTTCACCAGCTTTCAGGTATTGGCATATGCTGACACCCGTTGTCTGGGTCTCTTTGCTCTAATTCCCCTCTCTGGCTGCAAAAAGAGCCTGGAAACTGCACCAGGAGCCAGCCCAGCCCTCTGTTGTTGCACAAGTATAAGATGAGAGTATAGACCCTCGACGCTGACCCCACCACCATGTGTGCATTTGGGGCTAGCCCAACTAGTTGTGCACTTGCATGCTGCAAGCCTGGCGAGCCTGACATTGTCAATGGCCTCTGCTGAAGTGTGCAGGCCTTGGAGTAAGACTGTGGAAGCATAGAGGAGCACACCAACAGCCAGGGATTCTGTAATTGCTTGTGGATCTGGATTAGGCCCTGAATTCTGTCACTAGCCCCACCAGTTGTGCACCCACACATCCTAGGTTTGAATCCTAACAGTCTACACTACTGTGCACCCATGGCAATACCCAACAGCCACAGTAGTGCATGCCAGTGAGCCTGTAGCTGGGCCTGTCCTTTGCTGCCTTCCATGACCCCACCACTGCATGATGTGCCCAACCGACACACGACACGACACGACACAGGCACTTGCAGCTAGACTCTGCAGCCAAGTATGCCACTGCGAGCTCTGACCATCATCACTACATGCCTGGTCCCTAGCCACTGTACCTGGAAGTGTCACTGAGGACCCCAACTGCCCTTGAAGCCACTATGGACCCCTTGAATGCTTACCAAGGACAACAGTGTTGTCAATGCTGTGGACCCTAGTAGCCATAGCCAAAGAGAACCATGCCACCCACACCCCACACTTGGTGCCCTGCATCAGCATGCCCCCACTCTGAGGTCAAAGTCAGGCCATAAAGTTCAGGTGACTACTTCAAATGCACAGACCTACAAAAGGCTATTGGAATCACAAAGAATTAGGAAAACATGACTCCACCAAAGGAATAGAGTAAACTTCCAGGAACTGGCCCCTAAGAAATGGAGATCCAAGAATTGCTCAACAAATAATTCAAAACAGTTGTTCTAAAGATGTTCAGGACACTATTTTAAAAAACACATATAAACAACTTAACCAAATCAGGAAGACAATACAAGAGAAAAATGAAAAGTTCAACCAAGAGAAAACATTTTTTAAAAACACAAAACAGAAATTTTGGACCTGAAGAATATAGTAACTGAATAGTTGAATAGAGAGCTTCAATATCAGACTTGAAAAAGCAGAATAAGGAATCAGTGATGTAAAAGAGAGATTAACTGAAATTATCCAAATAGGGGAGCAAGAAGGAAAAAGAATGAAAAACAATAAAGAAAACTCATGAAAATTATGGGGCACCATCAAAACAAAACAAAACAAAATGTAAAGATCACTGGAGTCCCAGGAGGAGGATAGAAAAATGTGGTAAAGAGCTTAGTTAAAGAAATAATGGCCAAGAACTTCCCAAACCTGGGGGAGAGATTTGGAGATCCAAGTTAATGAAGGTAATAAGTCACCACAAAATTTCAACCCAAAATGATCTTCTATAAGATGCATTATAATGTAACTCATTAAATCAAAGACAAAGAAAGAATTTCAAAAGCAACGAGAGAAAAAAACTCTCTCATACAAGGTAAGCCCCATAAGGTTACAGCAGATTTCTGAGCAGGGACCTTGCAGGCCAGGAGAGAATGGAATGATATATTCAAAATCCTGTGAGAAAGAAACTGCCAACCAAGAATACTTAACCTGGCAAAGTTGCCTTCAGAAAGGAAGGCAAAATGAAGACTTTCCCCCAAAAAAGGAAGGTAATGGAGCTCACTACCACTAAAACTGCCTTCCAAGAAACGCTGAAAGGAGTACTTGAAACTGAAGTGAAAGGATGATAATTAGAAACATGAAAACACATGAAAATACACAACACTGGTATGTTAACCATTTAACTCTGGTTTAACAGTTAAAGGACAAAAGTTTTTAAAAATAACTACAGCTACATATCGCCTGGAGTACTGGGTATGGTGCATAGACAATGAATTTTGGAAAACTGATAAAAAGTAAAATAAAATAAAAAACTACAGCTACAATGATTTATTAATGGGTACGCAATATAAAAAGAAGTAAACTGTGACATCAAAAATATAAAAGGTAGTATATAATACTATATATATATACTATATAATATATATACTATATAATATATATACTATATAATATAAAAATATATTTTATATATTTTTATAATAAATAAATAATAAATATATAAAATATAATATATAAAATATATTATATTTTATATATATTTTATATATTATATACATTTATATAATATATAAAATATATATAAAATATAATATATTTTTATATTTATATTTATAATATAAAAATAAAAAGGGAGTAAAACGATAGAGTTTTCATGTGATTGAAGTTTAATTGTTATCAGTATGAAATAGACTGCTTTACATATAAGATGTTTCATGTAAGCTTCATGGTAACCAAAAAGCAGAAACCTACAATAGATTCACAAATGATACATGGAAGAGAATCAAAACATACCACTACAGAAAATCATCAATTCAGAACAGAAGGCAGTCAAAGAGGAAGAAAGGTATGAGGGAACTATAAAACAGCTAGGAAACAATGAGATGGCATAAGTAAATCTTTACCTATCAATAATTACTGTAAATGAAAATGCACTGATTTCAACCAGGAAGAAAACACAGAGTGGCTGAACAGATAAAATATATAAGACCCACATATATGCTTCCTACAAAAGACTCACCTCACTTTTAATACACAAAGGCTAAAAGTGAATAGATGGAAAAAGATATTCCATGCAAGTGGAAACCAAAAGAGAGCAGGAGTAGCTTTACTTACATTAGACAAAAGAGACTTTAAGCCAAAAATAGTAACAAAAGACAAAGAAGGCCATTATAGAATGATGCAAGAGTCAACTGATCAAGAAGATACAACAATCAGGGGCTCCTGGGTGGCTCAGTGGGTTAAAGCCTCTGCCTTCGGCTCAGGTCATGATCCCAGGATCCTGGGATGAAGCCCTGCATCGGGATCTCTGCTTAGTAGGGAGCCTGCTTCCTTCTCTCTCTGCCTGCCTCTCTGCCTACTTGTGATCTCTGTCAAATAAATAAAATCTTTAAAAAAAAAAAAAGAAGATACAACAATCATAAATACATATATGCATCCAACACGAGAGCACCGAAATATATTAAGCAAATACTACTAGATCTGAAGAGAGGGGTGCCTGGCTGGCACAGTTGGTAGGGCATGCAGATTTGGGTTTTGGCTTAGGTCATGATCAGGGTCATGAGATGGAGCCCCGCATCACGTTCTGCACTCAATGCACAGTCTGCTTAAGACTCCCTGTCCCGGGTGGAAAGCAATTTACCATGCTGATGGCCATCAAAAAAGCTGGGGTGGCAATCCTTATATCAGATGAATTAGATTTTAAGCCAAAGACTATAATAAGAGATGAGGAAGGACACTATATCAAGCTCAAAGGGTCTGTCCAACAAGAAGATCTGACAATTTTAAGTATCCATGCCCCTAACATGGGAGCAGCCAACTATGTAAACCAATTAATAATAAATTCAAAGAAACACATAGACAATACACCCCCCTCACTGAAATGGACAGATCATCCAAGCAAAAGATTAACAAGGAAATAAAGGCCTTAAATGATACACTGGACCAGATGGACATCACACATATATTCAGAACATTGCATCCCAAAGCAACAGAATACACATTCTTTTCTAGTGCACATGGAACATTCTCCAGAACAGATCACATCCTGGGTCATAAACCAGGTATCAACCTGTATCAAAAGATTGGGATCATTCCCTGCACATTTTCAGACCACAATGCTCTGAAGCTAAAACTCAATCACAAGAGGAAATTTGGAAAGAATCCAAATACATGGAGACTAAAGAGTATCCTTCTAAAGAATGAATGGGTAAACAAGGAATTTAAAGAAGAATTGAAAAATTCAAAGAAACAAATGATAATAAAACACAATGGTTCAAAATCTGTGGGACACAACAAAGGCAGTCCTGAGAGGAAAATATATAGCAATACAAGCTTTTCTCAAGAAACAAGAAAGGTCTTAAATACACAACCTAACCCTACACCTAAAGGAGCTGGAGAAAAAACAACAAAGAAAACCTAAACCGAGCAGGAGAAGAGAAACAATAAAGATCAGAGCAGAAATCAATGAAATAGAAACTAAAAAATAATAGAACAAATCAACGAAACTAGGAGCTGGTTCTTTGAAAAAATAAATAAAATTGATAAACCCCTGGCCAGACTTACCAAAAAGAAAAGAGAAAGGACCCAAATAAATAAAATCATGAATGAAAGAGGAGAGATCACAACCAACACCAAAGAAATTCAAACAATTATAAGTACATATTATGAGCAACTCTACACCCACAAATTTGACAATCTGGAAGAAATGGATGCATTCCTAGAGACATATAAACTACCACAACTGAACCAGGAAGAAATAGAAAACCTGAACAGACCCATAACCAGCAAGGAGATTGAAACAGTCATCAAAAATCTCCAAACAAACAAAAGCCCAGGGAGAGACAGCTTCCCAGGGGAATTCTACCAAACATTTAAAGAAGAATTAATTCCTATTCTCCTGAAACTATTCCAAAAAATAGAAATGGAAGGAAAACTTCCAAACTCATTTTATGAGGCCAGCATCACCTTGATCCCAAAACCAGACAAGGATCCCATCAAAAAAGAGAACTACAAACCAATATCCTTGATGAACACAGATGCGAAAATTCTCACCAAAATACTAGCCAATAGGATCCAGCAGTACATTAAAAGGATTATTCACCATGACCAAGTGGGATTTACTCCAGGGCTGCAAGTTTGGTTCAACATCCACAAATCAATCAATGTGATGCAATACATTAATAAAAGAAAGGACAAGAAGCATATGATACTCTCAATAGATGTTGAAAAAGCATTTGACAAAGTTCAGCATCCCTTCCTGATCAAAACTCTTCAAAGTGTAGGGATAGAGGGTACATACCTAAGTATCATCAAAGCCATCTATGAAAAACCCACAGCAAATAGCATTCTCAATGGAGAAAAACTGAGAGCTTTTCCGCTAAGGTCGGGAACACGGCAGGGATGTCCATTATCACCACTGCTATTCAACATAGTACTAGAAGTCCTAGCCTCAGCAATCAGACAATAAAAAGAAATTAAAGGCATCCAAATTGGCAAAGAATTCAAACTATCACTCTGTGCAGATGATATGATACTATATGTGGAAAACCCAAAAGACTCCACTCCAAATCTGCTAGAACTCGTACAGAAATTCAGTAAAGTATCAGGAAAGAAAATCAATGCACAGAAATTAGTTGCATTTCTTTACACCAACAACAAGACAGAAGAAAGAGAAATTAAGGAGTCAATCCCACTTACAATTGTACCCAAAACCATAAGATACCTAGGAATAAACCTAACCAAAGAGATGAAGAATATAAACTCAGAAAACTATAAAGTATGCATGAAAGAAATTGAGGAAGACACAAAGAAATGGAAAAATGTTCCATGCTCATGGATTGGAAGAACAAATATTGTGAAAATGTCTATACTACCTCAAGCAATCTACACATTTAATGCAATCCCTATCAAAATACCATCCATTTTTTTTTCAAAGAAACTGAACAAATAATCCTAAAATTTATATGGAACCAGGAAAGACCTCAAATTGCCAAAGGAATATTGAAAAAGAAAGCCAAAGTTGGTGGCATCACAATTCCAGACTTCAAGCTCTATTACAAAGCTGTCATCATCAAGACAATATGGTACTGGCACAAAGACAGGTAGATCAATAGAACAGAATAAAGAACCCAGAAATAGACCCTCAATTCTATGGTCAACTAATCTTCGACAAAGCAGGAAAGAATGTCCACTGGAAAAAAGACAGCCTCTTCAACAAACGGTGTTGGGAAAATTGGACAGCCACATGCAGAAAAATGAAATTGGACCATTTCTTTACACTACACATGAAAATAGACCCAAATGGATGAAGGACCTCAACGTGAGAAAGGAATCCATCAAAATCCTTGAGGAGAACAGAGGCAGCAACCTTTTCGACCTCAGCCACAGCAACTTCTTCCTAGGCACATCGCCAAAGGAAAGGGAAGCAAGGGCAGAAATGAACTACTGGGACTTCATCAAGATCAAAAGATTTTGCACAGCAATGGAAACAGTCAACAAAACCAAAAGACAACTGACAGAATGGGAGAAAATATTTGCAAAGGACATATCAGGTAAAGGGCTAGTATCCAAAATATATAAAGGACTCAGCAAACTCAACACCAAAGAACAAATAATCCAATCAAGAAATGGACAGAGGACATGAACAGACATTTCTGCAAAGAAGACATCCAGATGGCCAACAGAACATGAAAAAAATGCTCCACATCACTCAGCATCAGGGAAATACAAATCAAAACCACAATGAGATATCCCCTCACACCAGTCAGAATGGCTAAAATTAACAAGTCAGGAAATGACAGATGCTGGCGAGGATGTGGAGAAAGGGGAACCCTCCTACACTGTCGGTGGGAATGCAAGCTGGTGCAACCACTCTGGATAACAGCATGGAGGTTCCTCAAAATGTTGAAAATAGAGCTACCTTACAACGCAGCAATTGCACTACTGTGTATTTACCCTAAAGACACAAACGTAGTGATCGGAGGGGCACGTGCACCCGAATGTTTATAGCAGCATTGTCCACAATAGCCAAACGATGGAAAGAACCTAGACGTCCATCCACAGATGGAGAGATAAAGAAGATGTGGTATATATATACAATGGACTACTATGCATTCATCAAAATAAATGAAATCTTGCCATTTGTGACGACGTGGATGGAACTAGAGGGTATTATGCTGAGGGAAATAAGTCAATTGGAGAAAGACAACTATCATATGAGCTCCCTGATATGAAGAAGTAGAGCTGCAACATGGGGGATTTGGGGGATAGGAAAAGAATAAATGAAACAAGATGGGATCTGGATGGAGACAAACCATAAGAGACTCTTAATGTCACCAAACAAACTGAAGGGGGCTAAGGGGTGGGGGGTAGAGAGATGGTGGTGGGGTTATGGACATTGGGGAGGGTATGTGCTATGCCGAGTGCTGTGAAGTGTGTAAACCTGGCAATTCACAGACCTGTACCCCTGGGGCTAATAATACATTATATGTTTATTTAAAAAAAGTCTTCTGGGGAGCCTGGGTGGCTCAGTGGGTTAAGCCGCTGCCTTCGGCTCAGGTCATGATCTCAGGGTCCTGGGATCGAGTCCCACATCGGGCTCTCTGCTCAGCAGGAAGCCTGCTTCCCTCTCTCTCTCTCTCTCTGCCTGCCTCTCCGTCTACTTGTGATCTCTCTCTGTCAAATAAATAAATTTTAAAAATCTTTAAAAAAAAAAAAAAGCCTTCTGTCCCCTCTGCCTTTGCCCCTTCCCCATGCTCTCTCTCTAAAATAAATAAATATTTAAAAAAAAAATTCTGAAGAGAGAAACAGACAAAACCATAAGAATGGGAGACTTTAATATCCTATTTTCAATAGTAGATAAACCATCCAGACAAAAAATCAACAAATGAATAATTGTTGGGGTAAAATGGGCAATAATAAATACCAGAGCAGAAATAATAAAACAGAGACCAGAAAAATAATAGAGAAGATTAACAAAACTAAACCAGGGGTGTCTGGGTGGCTCAGTGGGTTAAGCCTCTGCCTTTTGCTCAGATCATGATCCCAGGGTCCTGGGATCGAGCCCTGCATCGGGCTCTCTGCTTGGCAGGGAGCCTGCTCCCCCCATCCAGCTCTCTGCCTGCCTCTCTGCCTGCTTGTGATCTCTCTCTGCCAAATAAATAAAAATAAAAATAAAATAAAAATAAAAAACTAAATAAAACTTTGGCTACACTAAGACTAAAAGAGAAGAAGACTCAAATAAATAAAATCAGAAATGATTTTCTATTTCTTCCTGATTCAGTTTTGGAAGATTATATGTTCCTAGGATTTTATCCATTTCTTCTAGGTTGTCCAATTTGTTGGCATATAATTTTTCACAGTATTCTCTTATAATACTTTGTATTTCTGTGGTATCAGTTGTTACTTCTCTTCTTCCATTTCGGTTTTTGTTTATTTGGGTCCTTTCTCTTTTTTTCTTGGTCACAAAATACCTCAAATAGACATAGCAATCTTGAGAAAGAAAACAAAGCTGGAGATATCACCATTCCAGATTTCCATAATCAAAACATTATGGTAGTGTCACAAAAATAGACACACAGATCAGTGGAACAGAAGAGAGCTCCAAAATAGACCTATACTCATTAGTCAATTAACCTATGACAAAGGAGGCAAGACTACAAAATGGGGAAAAGGCAGTCTCTTTAATAAATGATATAGGAAAACAGGACAGCTATATAAAAGAATAAAAATGGACCACTTTCTAAAACCATACACAAAAATAAACTCAGAATGGCTTAAGTCCTAGATGTGAGACCTGAAACCATAAAAATCATAGAAAAGGACACAGGCAGTAATTTCTCTGATATCAGTCATATCAACATTTTTTTAGATATGTTTTTGATATGTTCCCTAGGGCAAGGGAAACAAAAGCAAAAATAGACTACTGGGACTATGTCAAATAAAGAGCTTTTGCACAGCAAAGTAAACCATAAACAAAACAAGAGGACAACCTACAGAGTAAGAGAAGATATTTCCAAGAGACATATCTAATACAGGCTTAATATCTAAAATACATAAAGAACTTCTATGATTCAACACTTAAAAAAATTCCAGTTTAAAAAATGGATAAAAGACCTGAAAAGGACTTTTCAAAGAAGACATACAGATGACCGAAGACCATGAAAAGATGCTCAACATCACCCATCATCAGGGAAATGCAAATCAAAATGACAATGATATATCATCTTATACTTGTCAGAATTGCTACAATCAAAAACACAAGAAATAACAAGTGTTGTCAAGGATGTGAAGAAAAAGGAATTCTTGGGTAGTGTTGGTGAGAGTGCACATTGGTACAGACACTGTGGAAAACAATATGGAAGTTCCACCAAAAATCAAAAGTAAAAAATACCCTATGACCTAATAATTCCTCTACTATTTACCCAAGAAAATGAAAATGCTAATTTTGAAAAGACATATACATCCCTATATTTATTGCAGCACTATTGACAATAGCCAAGATATGAAAGCATCCTAAATTTCTATCAATAGACAAATGGATAAGGAAGAAATAGTAAATGGAACAATCTGAGAATTTTAGAAGAGAGGGGGTGGGAGGTAGTGATGGGTATTAAGGAGGACACTGGGTGTGGGTGTTATACACAATGAATCATGGAACACTACATCAAAAACTAATGATTTACTGTATGGTGACTAATACAACATAATAGGAAGGAAGGAAGGAAAAGACAATAAAAGAAGAATGAAAGAAAAAAGGAAGGAAGGAAGGAAAGAAAGAAAAAAGGAAGAAAGAAAGAGAGGGAGGGAGAGAGGAAAGAAGAGAGGAAGGAAGGAAGGGAGGGAGGAAGAAAGAAAGACAGAAAATGGAATTTTATGCAGCCTTAAAAAGGATGAGATCCTGCCATATGCAACAAAATGGATGGACCTGGATGGTATTATGCACAGTGAATTAAGTCATACTGAGAAAGACAAATGTGGGATCTAAAAAACTCAAATGAATAAACAGACCAAATGCAGAATCAGACCTATAAATACAGAGGATATCTGATGGCTGCCATGGGAGTAGGAGTGAAGGGATGGGCAGAAACGTATGAAGGGGAGTGGAAGATATAGACTTCTAGCTATGGAACAAATCAGTCATGGAAATAAAAGCCACAACATAGGGAATATAGTCAATGTTATTGTAATAATATTGTAGAGTGAATTCATGGAAGTTACAGGGGCACCAAGTTGACTCGATCAGTTAAGCATCTGTCTTTCCCTCAGATCATGATCTCAGGGTCCTGGGATTAAGACCTGCATTGGGCTCCCTTACTCAGCAGGGAGTCTCCTTCCCTCTCTCCCTCTGCCCCTCCCTCCTGGCTTGTGCTCTGTCTCTCTCTCTCTCAAATAAAAAAATAATCTTTTCTTTTATAAGTGGTTTAAAAAAAACATGGTAGCTACATTTGTGGTGAGTATAGCATAACATATAGAGAAATTGAATAACTATATTGTACACCTGAAACTAATGGAACATTGTGTTAACTCTACTCAACCAGAAAAAAAAACAAATAAAATCAGAAGTGCAAAAGGAGACATAACTGACACCACGACTATACAAATATCATAAAAGATTACTGTGAACCATTACATGGCAATAATTGGAAACCTAAAAGAAATATATAAATTTGTAGAAACATATAACCTATAAAGACTGAATCATGAAGAAATAGAAAATATGAACAGACCAATAATGAGTAAAGACATTGAATCATTAATCAAAAACCTCTCCATGACAAGAAGACCAGGACCAGATAATTATATTGGTTGAATTCTACCAAACATTAAAGAAGCATTAACAACAATCCTTATCAAACTCTTCCAAAAAACTGAAGAGGAAGGAACACTCCCAAATTCATTTTACATGGCCAGCATTGTCCTGATACCAAAGCCAGATAAGGACACTACAAGGAAAAAACAAAACAAAACAAAGAAACCAAAAAACCACAGACCAATATCCTCTCTGAACATAGATGAAAAATTCTCAATAAATATTAGCAAACCAAATTCAAATCACAATAAAAGTACCATACACTATGATCAGGCAGGATTCATCCTTGTGATACAGGGATGGTTCAATACATACAAATGAATAAAAAACATAATAATAATAAGAATAGGTAATAAATAACATCTTTAATAGAATAAAAGATAAAAATCATATGATAATCTTAGTAGATGCATAAAAAGCAATTGACAGAATTCAACATCCATTCATGATAAACACCCTCAACAAATTAGATAAAGAAACATACCTCAACATAATAATAAAAGCCATATGGGATAAGCACCCATAATCATACTCAATGAGGAAAGCTTGACAGCTTTTCCTCCAAGATCAGGAACAAGACAAGGATGCCCACTCTCACCACACCGACTCAGTGCAATCAGGCAAGAAAAAAAAACCTAAAAGTTTTCTGAATCAGAAAGGAAAAAGTAGGGGCGCCTGGGTGGCTCAGTGGGTTAAAGCCTCTGCCTTCGGCTCAGGTCATGGTCTCAGAGTCCTGGGATTGAACCCCACATCGGGCTCTCTGCTCAGCAGGGAGCCTGCTTCCCCCCTTCTCTCTGCCTGCCTCTCTGCCTACTTGTGATCTCTCTGTCAAATAAATAAATAAAATAAAAAAAAAAAAGAAAGGAAAAAGTAAGTTCTGTCTATTTGCAGATGACATGATTTTATATATAGAAAATCCTAAACATTCCACCAAAAAACTGTTAGATGTAACTAACAAATTCAGGAAAGTTGCAGGATACAATATCAACATACTGATATCAGTAGTGTTTCTATACAATAACAACAAATTATCTGAAAAAGAAATTAAAAATCCTATTTACAATAACATCAAGCACAATAAATACTTAGAAATATATTTAACTAAGGAGGTGAAAAGATTGTGAATAGCCAAAGCAATCCTGAGAAAGAACAAAGCTGGAGACATCATACTTTCTGATTTTAAACTATATGTAGTAATAGAGCTATAGTAATCACACAGGGTAGTATTGTCATAAAAACAGGCATTTAAATGGAACAGAAAAGAGATCCTAGAAATAAACCCATACACTTAGAGTCAACTAACTTTTGACAAAACTTCAAGAATATACAATAGGGAAAAATGGCCTCTTCAATAAATGATACTGGGAAACTGGATATCCATATGTAAAAGAATGAAACTAGACTCATTTCATCATACACAAAAATCAACTCAAAAAGTATTGAGGACTTGAAGGTGAGACCTGAAACAACAAAATTCTTGGAAGAAAATATAAGAGGTAAGCTCTTTAATGTCTTGGCAATTACTTTTTTTAATTTTAATTTTATTTATTTATTTATTTATTTATTTATTTATTTATTTATTTTGGATACCAAAAGCAAAGGCAACAAATGAAAAATATATGTATGGGACTGCATCACACTATAAAACTCTGTGCAAGGGTGCCTGGCTAGCTTGGTCAGTAGAGCATGCAATTCTTGATCTTGGGGTTGTAGGTTTGAGTCCCATTTTGGGTGTAAAGATTACTTAAAAATAAAATCTTTTCTAAAAAATTAAGAAAGAAAAAGCTCTGTGCAGCAGAGAAAACCACAACAAAAGCAAAAGGCAAGCTATGAAGCAAGAAAAGGATGTCCACTCACCACCTTTATTCCACATATTACTGGAAGTTCTATCCATAGCAATCAGACAACAAAAACATATAAAAGGTATCCAAATTGGTAAGGGAGAAGTAAAACATTCACTATTTGGAGATGACATGATACTATATATAGAAAACCGAAAAGACTCTCCACAAAACTGCTAGCACTGATAAACAGATTCAGTAAAGTTGCAGGATACAAAATTAATGCACAAAAATCTGTTGTATTTCCATACACCAAAAATGAAGCAACAGAAAGAGAAATTTAAAAAACAATCCCATTTACAACTGCAATGAAAATAATAAGATACCTAGAAATAATCCAAAGAGATGAAAGGTCTGTACTCTGAAAACTATGAAAAACTGTGAAAGAAACTGAAGATGACACAAAGAGATGGAAAGACATTCCATGCTCATGGATTGGAAGAACAAATATTGTTAAAATGCCTTTGATACCCAAGACAATCTACACATTTAAACAATCCTATCAAAAAAACAGCAGTATTATTCACAGAACCAGAACAAACAGGTTTAAAATTTGTATGGGATCACAAAAGACCTCAAATAGCTAAAGCAATCTTGAAAAAGAAAAGCAAATCTGGAGGCATCACAATTCTGAAATGCAAGTTATATTACAAAGCTGTAGTAATCCAAACAGTATGGTACTGGCACAAAAACAGACACAGAGATCAACTGAACAGAGTAGAAAACACAGAAATAAACCCACAGTTGTATGGCCAATTAAATTATCTCTGACAAATCAGGAAAGAATACCAATGGGTAAAAGTCCTTTCAACAAATGGTGTTGGGAAAACTGACAGCAACATACAAAAGAATGAAATTAGACTACTTTCTTTCAACATACACAAAAATAAATTCAAATTCAAAACAGATTAAAGACTTAAATGTGAGACCAAGGACCACAAAAATCATAGAAAAGAACAAAGAAAATAATTCCTCTGCCATTGGCTATAGCAACTTTTTTTCTAGATAGGTCCCTGAAACAAAAGCAAAAATAAACTATGGGAACTACATCAAAATAAAAAACATCTGTGCAGTGACAGAAACAATCAACAAAACTAAATGGCAAATTATGAAATAGGAGAAATTTACAAATAACACACCTGATAAAGGGTTGACATACCTAATAAAGGGTTAGAACTTACAAAGCTGAACACACACAAAATGAATAATCCAATTTTAAAATGTGCAGAAGACACAGACATTTTTCCAAAGAAAACTTACAGATGGTCAACACACACATTTGAAAAGATGCTCATTATCATATGTCATCAGGGAAATGCAAATCAAAACTACAATGAGATATCACCTCATACCTGTCAGAATGGCTAAAATAAAAAACACCAGCTATCAGGAGTGGTGAGGATGTGGAAAAAAAGGAACTCTTACAATATTGGTGGTGGGAATGCAAATTGGTACAGCCACTGTGGAAAACACTATGGAGGTTCCTCAAAAAGTTAAAAATAGAAATACCCTACAATCTAGTAATTGCGCTACTGGGTTTTTTTTTGGAGGGGGGGGTTGTTCTTGTTTTTGTTTTTGCACTACTGAGTTTTTAACCAAAGATTACAAAAAGACTAATTCTTTTTTTTTTAAAGATTTTTTTAATTTATTTATTTGACAGACAAAGATCACAAGTAGGCAGAGAGGCAGGCAGAGAGAGAGGAGGAAGCAGGCTCCCCGCTGAGCAGAGAGCCCGATGTGGGGCTCGATCCCAGGACCCTGGGTCATGACCTGAGCCGAAGGCAGAGGCTTTAACCCACTGAGCCACCCAGGCGCCCCACAAAAAGACTAATTCAAAGGGATCCATGCACCCCTATATTTACTGCAGAATTACTTAACAATAGCCAAGATATGGAAGCAACCCAAGTGTCCATTGATAGAGGAATGGATAAAGAAGATGTGGTATATATAAAATGGAATATTTTTCAGCCATTAAAAAAAAAACACAAACAAACGTGGTTAAAACTAGAGAGTATAAGGGTGTATAGAGGGAGAAGGAGCAAGATGGCAGAGGAGGAGGGACCTAAATATCCTCGGGTCCCAGGAGTTCAGTTAGATAGTTATCGAACCATTCTGAATACCTACAAACTCAACAGGAGATCGAAGAGAAGAAGAGCAACAATTCTAGGAACAGAAGAGCAACCACTTTCTGGAAGGTCAGATGTATGGAGAAGTGAATCCAAGGCAATATACAGGAAGATAGACTGTGGGGGGAGGGGCCGGCTCCCAGAAAGCGGTGGAGCAACAGAGCACAAAATCAGAACTTTTAGAAGTCGGCTCCACTGAGGGACCTCACTCCAGAGGCTAAGCAGGGGTTAGAGCCCTCGCAGGAACAGTGTGGTCACAGAAAGACCAGGGGTGTCTGAGGGTGGCAGAGCTCCCAGGTATCAGAGCAGGGAAGCTGGCAGCAGAAATGAAGCCAAGGAGGGGGCTCTCAGCTCGGGGTTACCTTAAACTATGATCTCAAAGAACAGGGACCCCACAAGTCGCTGATCTGGGGAGACTCACCTTCCTCTTCTGGGAGGAACAGGATGGCAGGAATCTGCTGGGTTTGGAGACTCCAAAGAGAGCCCTGCGCCAGAGGTAGAAATGCTTAGACACAGGCTGGAGACCAGGGAGATGTGAGAGATTGACTGCTTTTCTCTCAGGGCGCACTGAGGAGTGGGTCCCTGAGTTCTTGGCTCCTCCAGCCAGAGATTGGGAGACTGGCATCATTGTTCCCGTCCTCCAAAGCTCTACAGAAAGCATTCAGGGAACAAAATCTCCCGAGACCAAAACTATGCAGATTAGTTAGCCTGGCCCCTGGCAAAGGCAGTGCAATTCCGCCTCAGGCAAAGACATTTGAGAATCACGGCTACAGGCCCCTCCCGCAGAAGATCAGCAAGAACATCCAGCCAAGACCATGTTAACAGATCCATGAGAACTGCAGAACTCCAGAGCTAGGGAATGCAACACATAGAATTCATGGCCTTTCCCCCATGATTCTTTAGTCTTTCAAAGTTAAATATTTTTAATTTTATTTTCTTCTTATTCAGTTTTTAAAATTTTTCCTCTTTCCTATTTTAAACTTTTTAAACTATTTTATCTTATCTATACCTTTTTTAAAAATCTTTTTTAATTTCCATTGTAATATTCTATCCCTTCATTGTATTTAACCTTACTTTTTGTATACATATAGGCTTTTCTTTCTTCTGGGATACAGTTTCTTCTAACAGATCAAAATATACCTTAAATCTAGTGCATGGCTTTGTTTTAGTCTCCAGCCTGCTCACATTCTTTCCTCTTTTTTTTTTCAACCAACTTATCTTATCAATTCTTTTTTTTTAAATCACTCAGCATCAGGGAAATACAAATCAAAACCACAATGAGATACCACCTCACACCAGTCAGAATGGCTGAAATTAACAAGTCAAGAAATGACAGATGTCGGCGAGGATGTGGAGAAAGGGGAACCCTCCTACACTATTGGTGGGAATGCAAGTTGGTGCAACCACTCTGGAAAACAGCATGGAGTTTCCTCAAAAAGTTGAAAATAGAGCTATACTATGACCTAGCAATCGCACTACTGGGTATTTACCCTAAAGGTACAAGTGTACTTATCTGAAGGGGCACATGCACCCAAATATTTATAGCAGCAATGTCCAAAATAGCCAAACGATGGGAAGAGACTAGATATCAATCAATAGATGAATGGATAAAGAAGATGAGGTATATACACTGGAATACTATGCAACCATCAAAAGCCCAAAATCCTGCCATTTACAATGATGTGGATAGAACTAGAGAGTATTATGTTAAGCAAAATTAGCCCATCAGAGAAAGACAATTATTATATAATCTATCTGATATGAGGAATTTGAGAGGCAGGGCAGGGGGTCATGGTGGGTAGGAAGGGAAAAAAAGAAACAAGATGGGACTGGGAGGGAGACAAACCATAAGAGACTCTCAATCTCAGGAAACAACTGAGGGTTGCTGGGGGGTGGAGGGGAGGGATAGGGTAGCTTGGTCATGGACATTGGGGAGGGCATGTGCTATGGTGACTGCTGTGAATTACATAAGACAAATGAATCACAGACCTGTACCCCTGAAGCAAATAATACATTATATGTAAAACAAAACAAAACAAAACAAAACAAAAACTAGAGAGTATAAAGCTAAGTGAAATAAGTCAGTCAGAGAAAGACAAATACCATATGATTTTACTCATATTTGGACTTAAGAAACAACAAATGAACAAAGAGGGAAAAAAAAGAGCGACAGACAAACCAAGAACCAGACTCTTTTTTTTTTTTTTTAAGAGAACTAAGCCTTTATTTCCTTGTTTCACAAATAAACTTGGCTGAATTCGTTGCTTTTTGCTGATTAGTCGAAGAGACCAAATCCCATATCCTCATCCGACTCCTCCGACTCTTCCTTTGCTTCAACCTTGGCTGGGGCTGCGGCAGCAGCAGGTGCAGCAGTGGTGGCAGCGACCACAGGGGCAGCAGCCACAAATGCAGATGGATCAGTCAAGAAGGCCTTGACTTTTTCAGCAAGTGGAAAGGTGTAATCAGTCTCCACAGACAAAGCCAGGACCCGCTTGTATCCATTGATGATAGAATGGGGCACTGATGCAACAGTTGGGTAACCTATCTGCAGACATACGCTGGCAACATTGCGGACACCCTCCAGGAAGCGAGAATGCAGTTTCCTCTGTGATGTCAAGCACTTCAGGGTTGTAGATGCTGCCATTGTCAAACACCTGCTGGATGATCAGCCCAAAGGAGAAGGGGGAGATGTTCAGTATGTTCAGCAGCGTGGCTTCGCTGGCTCCCACTTTGTCTCCGGTCTTAATCAGCTGCACATCACTCAGGATTTCAATGGTGCCTCTGGAGATTTTAGTGGTGATGCCTAAAGCCTGGAAGAAGGAGGTCTTCTCGGGCCCCAGACCAGTGTTCTGGGCTGGCACAGTGACCTCACATGGGGCTATGGCACCAGCACGGGTGGCAGCTGGCACCTTATTGGCCAGCAGCATGTCCCTGATCTCAGTGAGGTCCTCCTTGGTGAACACAAAGCCCACGTTCCCCCGGATATGAGGTAACAGTTTTTCCAGAGCTGGGTTGTTCTCCAGATGCCCTCGGATGGCCTTGCTCATCATGGTGTTCTTGCCCATCAGCATGACAGCCTTCCCGCGGAGGGACATGCGGATCTGCTGCATCTGCTTTGAACCCACATTGTCTGCTCCCACAATGAAGCATTTTGGATAATCATCCAAAAGTTGGATTATCTTAAGGAAGTAGTTGGACTTCCAGGTCGCCCTGTCTTCCCTGGGCATCACGGCGGTGCGTCAGGGATTGCCACGCAGGGTTTAAAGACGATGTCACTCTCACGAGGACGCCTGGAGAGAGCAAGAACCAGGCTCTTAACTAGAGAAAAGAAACTGATGGTTACCAGAGGGGAGGTGGGTGGGGAGATGGGTAAAATAGGTGATGGGAATTTAAGAGGGCCCTTGTGATGAGCACTGGGTGATGACATTTTTTTTTTTAAAGGCAACCTATGAAATGGGGAAAACATATTTCCAAACCATAATCAATAAGTCATTAATAATTAAAATATACAAGGAACTCATGCAATTCAATAGATAGCTAGATAACCTAATTGAAATATGGTCAAAAGACCTGAACATTTTTCCAAGCATAAAAACACATACATGAAAACGTGTTCAACATCACTAATCACCAGAGCAACGAAATCAAAACTATAGTGAGAAATAACTTTATGCTTGTTAGAATGTCTAGTACCAAAGGAAAAAAAAAAAAAACCAAGAGGTACCAAATGCTGCTGAGAATGTGGAGGAAAGGAACCCTAATTCACTGTCGGTGGGAATGTAAACTGTTACAGTTACCACTGAAAACCGTACGGAGGTTCCTCAAGAAATTAAAAATAGGATTACCTTAGGATCCATGAGTCCCACTTCTGGTATATGTATCCAAAGAAAATTAAATTATCTCAAAAAGATATCTATCCTTCCTATGTTCACAGCAGTATTCACAACAGCAGTATTCACAACAGCCAAGGTACAGGAAAAAGCCTGTTTTCATTGATGGATGAATGGATAAAGTAAATATATATATATATATATATATATATATATATATATATATATAAATGGAAATTAGCCTTCGAAGTATGGAAATCCTACCATTTGTAAGAACATGAATAGACTTGGAAGGCATTATGCTAAATAAAGCAAGCAAGAGAAAGAGAAATACTGCATGATACCATGTATATGTGGAATCTACAAAATATTTTTTTTTTAAAGTTGAACTCATATAAACAGAGCAGAATGGTGGTTGCAGAGGCTGGAGAGTGGGGAAAATGTGTAGAGGCTGAGAGAAAGACATAAGCTTTTAGTTATAACATGAATATGGTTTGAAGATCTAATGTGTAACATGGTGACTATAGTTGATAATTCTGTGTTGTATAATTGAAATTTGCTAAGAAACTAAAACAACTGTTCTCACTAAATAAATAAATATGTGGGGGCCAGAGTGCATTAATTAACTAGATTGTGAGAATCCTTTCACAATGTATACAAATATCAACACGTCACACTGCACATTTTATTTTTTTTTTAGAGTTTTGGGTTTTTTTTTAATTCTAGTCAGTTGACATGCAGTGCAATATTGATTTCAGGAGTAGAATTCAGTGATTTATCACTTACATACAACACCCAGTGCTCATCACAACAAGTGCTCTCTTCAATACCCACCATCCATCTAGCCCATCCCCTACGCACCTCCCTCCATCACCACTGTGTTTGTTCTCTATAGTTAAGGGTCTCTTATGGTTTGAGGTGCACCTGGGTGGCTCAGTCGGTTAAGCAACTGGCTTCAGCTCCACTCATGATCTCAGGGTCCTGGGATGGAGCCCCACATTGGGCTCCCTGCCCAGCAGGGAGCCTGGTTCTCCTTGTCCCTCTGCCTCCTCCCCCCTGCTCATGCTCTGTCTCTCTCTCTCAAAGAAAGAAAAGAAATCTTAAAAAAAAAAAAAGAGTCTCTTATGGTTTGGTTCCCTCTCTTCTTTCCCCTCCCATATGTTCATCTGTTTTGTTTCCTAAATTCCACATATGAGTGAAATCATATGGTATTTGTCTTTTTCTGACTGACTTATTTTGCTTAGCATAATACACTCTAGTTCCATCCACATCTGTGCAAAAGGTAAGATTTTATCCTTTTTAATGGCTGAGTAATATTCCATTGTACATATATACTACATCTTTTCTATCCATTCATCAGTCAATGGACATTTGGGTTCTTTCCATAGTTTGCCTATTGTTGATAAAGCTGCTATAAACATCAGGAGAACTATACCTCTTTGAATCTGTAGTTTTGTATCCTTTGGGTAAATAACAAGTAGTACAATTGCTAGATCATAGGGTAGCTCTATTTTTAACTTTCTGAAGAAACTCCATACTGTTTTCCAGAGTAGCTGCACCAGTTTTCATTCCCACCAAAAGTGCAAGGGGTTTCCCCTTTCTCCGCATCCTTGCCAACACCTATTATATTTTCCATTGTTAATTTTAGCCATTCTGGCAGGCATGAGATGGTATCTCAATATGGTTTTGATTTGCAATTCCCTGATGAAGAATGATCTTGAATATCTTTTCATGTGTCTGTTAGTCATCTGGATGTCTTCTTTGTAAAGGTGTCTATTCATTTCTTCCTCCCATTTCTTAACTGAATTATTTGTTTTCCGGGTGTTGAGTTTGGTAAGTTCCTTACAGATTTTGGACACTACTCCTGTATCAGATATGCCATTTGCAAATATCTTCTCCCATTCCATAGGCTGCCTTTTAGTTTCATTGTTTCCTTCACTGTGCACAAGCTTTTTATCTTGATGAAGTCCCAAGAGTTCATTTTTGGTTTTGTTTACCTTGCCTCTGGTGATGTGTCTAGTAAGAAGCTGTTCTGGCCAAGGTCGAAGGGGTTCCTGCCTATGTTCTCCTCCAGGAGTCTGGTGGTTTCCTATTTCACATTTCAGTCCTTCAGCCATTTTGAATTAACTTTTATGTATGGTGTAAGAAAGTGCTCCAGTTTCATTCTTCTGCATGTCATTATCCAGTTTTTCCAAACCATTTGTTGAATATCCATTGGATATTCTTTCCTGCATTATTGAAGCTTAGTTGACCACGTAGTTGTGGATCCATTTCCGGGTTTTCTCTTTTGTTCCATTGATCTACATATCTGCTTTTGTGCCAATAGTATATGGTCTTGATGACTACAGTTCTGTAGTATAGCTTGATATCTAGAATCATGATGCCTCCAGCTTTGTTTTTCCTTGTTCAGGAGTGCTTTGGCTACTCAAGGTCTTTCGTGGTTTCATATGCATTTGAGGATTGTTTGTTCTAGTTCTGTGAAAAACACAGGTGGTATTTTGATAAGGATTGTGTTAAATGTGTAGATTGCTTTTGGTAGCATAGACATTTTAACAACATTGGTTCCAATCCACGAGCATGGAATGTTTTTCCAATTCTTTTTGTCTTCTTCAATTTCTTTCATAAGTGTTCTGTAGTTTTCTGAATACAGACATTTTACCTCTTCGTTTAGGTTTATTCCTAAGTATTTAATTACTTTTTATGCAATTGCAAATGGTATCAATTCCTTGATTTTTCTGCTGCTTCATTGGTGTATAGAAATACAACAGATTTCTGTATATTGATTTTATGTCCTGTGACTTTGCTGAATTCATGTATTAGTTCTTGCAATTTTTTTGGTGGAGTCTTTCAGGTTTTCTACATAGGGTATCATGTCATCTGCAAATAGTGAAAGCTTGATTTCTTCCTTGACAATTTGGATGCATTTTATTTCTTTTTGTCGTCTGATTGCTGAGGCTAAGACTGCCAGTACTATGTTAAATAGTAATGGTGAGAGTGGATATCCATCTTGTTCCTGACCATAGGGGGAAAGCTCTCAGTTTTTCCCAATTCAGGATTATATTAGCTGTGGGTCTTTCTTATATGACTTTTATGACATTGTGGTACGTTCCTTCTATCTCTACTTCATTGAGGGTTTTTATCAAGAACAGAAGCTGTGTTTTGTCAAGTGTTTTTTCTGCCTCCATTTAGAGGATCATATGGTTCTTATCCTATTATTAATGTGGTGTATCACATTGATCTGTGAATATTGAACCACTCCTGCAACATAGGAATAAACCCCACTTGATAATGCTGAATACTTCTTTTAATGTATTATTCAATTTGATTTGCTAGTCATGTTCATCAGAGACACTGGCCTGTAGTACTCCTTTTTAGTGGGGTGTTTGTCTGGCTTTCACATTGTACATTTTGAAGTTAAAATTTTTTTTTAAAAAGAACAAAAATATAGTCATTCTCATTGTCTGATTAGTGGTCCCTAACCTTAACCTTTCTTTCTTTTTAAAAGCAGATCCTTGGGCACCTGGGTGGCTCAGTCATTGAGCATCTGCCTTCAACTCAGGTCAAGATCCCAGGGTCCTGGGATCAAGTCCCGCATTGGGCTCCCCACTCTGCGAGAAGCCCGCTTCTCCTTCTCTCACTCCCCCTGCTTGTGTTCCCTCTCTCACTGTGTCTCTCTCTGTCAAATAAATATATAAAATCTTAAAAAAAACCCTCAATGAATTAAAAAACCCATATTCTCAAATAATGAAAAACTAATTATTTTAATAGATCTTTTAAAGACCCAAAGAAAATGCATTTAAAAATGCAATTACCCCAATTTAAATTCCTAGGGCTAGGTCAGACAGTGGACTGGATACGGCAGAGGTGACAATTAACTAGGAAAATAAAAGAAATAATTGAGAATATGAGGAGAGAGACCAAAAACAACCATGGAAATATGAAAAAGAGGTTAAGAGATATGAAGTTTAGATAAGAAAGTCTGAATATGTTTTGAGACACCAAATCATAGATTCAAAAAGCTAAGTGAAATTCATTATGTTGTTAGACAGGATATAGTATGCCATAAGTTTTTGTTGTAGTGTTCAATATTTTATTAGTTGCATATAATACCCAGTGCTCATCCCAACACGTGCCCGCCTTAATACCCATCACCCAGTTACTCCCTTGTTTGTTTCCCGGAGTCCAGAGTCTCTCATGGTTTTCTCCCTCTCTGATTTCATCCCATTCCATTTTCCCTCCCTTCCCTGTGGTCTTCAACTCTATTCTTTATGTTCCACATATGAGTGAAACCAAATGGTAATTGTCTTTCTCTGCATGACTGATTTCACTTAGCACAATCCCCTCCAGTTCCATCCATGTCAATGCAAAGGTGGGTATTCATCCTTTCTGATGGCTGAGTAATATCCCATTGTATATATAAACCACATCTTCTTTATCCATTCATCTGTTGAAGGGCATCTTGGTTCCTTCTACTGTTTGGCTATTATGGACATTTCAGCTATGAACATTGGGGTGCTGTGCCCCTTTTTACTACATCCTTATCTTTGGGGTAAAGACCTAATAGTGCAATTGCTGGGTCATAGGGTAGCTCTACTTTTAACGTCTTGGGGAACCTCCACACTGTTTTCCAGAGCGGCTGTACCAGCTTGCATATCCACCAACAGCATAAGAGTATTCCCCTTTCTCCACAACCTCACCAACACTTGTTTCCTATCTTATTAATTCTGGCCATTCTAACAGGTGTAAGGTGGCATCTCATTGTTGTTTTGATTTGAATTTCCCTGATGGCTAGTGAAGTTGAATATTTTTTCATGTGTCTGTTAGCCATTTGGATGTCTTCTTTTTTTTTTTAAGATTATTTATTTATCTATTTGACAGACAGAGATCACAAGTAGGCAGAGAGGCAGGCAGAGAGAGAGGAGGAAGCAGGCTCCCTGCTGAGCAGAGAGCCCGATGCGGGACTTGATCCCAGGACCCTGAGATCATGACCTGAGCTGAAGGCAGAGGCTTAAGCCACTGAGCCACCCAGGCGCCCATGGATGTCTTCTTTGCAGAAGTGTCTGTTCATGTCTTCTGCCCATTTCTTGACTGGATTGTTTTTTGGGTGTTGAATTTGAGAAGTTCTTTATAGATCTAGGATATCAGCCCTTTATCCAAAATGTCATTTGCAAATATCCTCTCCTCTTCTGTGGATTTCCTCTTAGTTTTGTTGACCGTTTCCTTTGCTGTGCAAAAACTTATCTTGATGGAAGTCCCAAAAGTTCGTTTTGCTTCTGTTTCCCCTACCTTTAGAGAGGCATCTTGAAAGAAGTTGTGGCCAGGGTCAAAGAGGTTACTGCCTATGTTGTCCTCCAGAATTTGGATGGATTCCTCTCATGTTGAGGTCTTTCATCCATTTTATCTTTGTGTATGGTTTAAGAGAATGTTCTAGTTTCATTCTTCTGCATGTGGTTGTAGAGTTTTCCCAGCACCATTTATTGAAGAAACAATCTTTTTTCCATTGGATGTTCTTTCTTGCTTTGTCGAAGATTAGTTGACCATAGAGTCCATTTCTGGGCTCTCTATTCTGTTTCATTGATCTGTGTGTCTGTTTTTGTGCCAATACCATACTGTCTTGATGACTATGGCTTTGTAATATAGCTTGAAGTCAGGCATTGTGATGCCTCAGTTTTGGTTTTCTTTTTCAACATTCCTTTGGCTATTTGGGGTCTTTTCTGGTTCCACACAGATTTTAGAATTATTTGTTTTAGCTCTGTGAAAAATGTCTATGGTATTTTGATAGGGATTGTATTGAAAGTGTAAATTGTGCTCTGGGCAGCATAGACATTTTAAGGATGTTTATTCTTCCAATCCATGAGTATGGGATGTGATTTCATCTCCTCAATTTCCTTCATAAGTGTTCTGTAGCTTCTAGAGTACAGATCCTTTGCCTCTTTGATTAGGCTTATTCCTAGGTATATCATGGGTTTTGGAGCTGTTTTAAATGCAACTCTAATTATGGAACATTATTAAGATAAATAATAAGACTTCCCAATCTAGACACATAGAGTATACCTTCAGTAAACCAAAAAAAAAAAAAAAAAAAAAAAAAAAAAAGGGAGGGGCTTCCCCCCATGACTAAAATCTTTAATGTAAGCAAAAATTGTGGGGAAAAGGAGCAGAGTGGGGAACAGATTATGTTCAAGGGAGAAACAGGGAAACAGGTAGACATCTGATTTCTAAAGAGCAATTATGAAAGACAAAGGGCAGTGGAATGACATTTTCTGTATGATCAAAGAAAATATTCACCTAGGATTCTCGATGCAGTGAAAATGTATATCAAGAGGAAGAGGAAATAAAGACATTTACTTATTTTCAAAAAATTTTTATTCATTTGTAAGAGAGTAAGGGAAGAGGAGAGAAAGAGGGAGCACAAGTGGTGGGGAGAGGTAGACAGAGTGGAAGAAGACTCCAGACTGAGCAGTGGGCCTAAAGTGGGGCTCGATCCCAGGACCCTTGGATCATGATCTGAGCCAAAGCCAGACATTTAATAACTGAGCCATCCAGGTGCCCAATAAAGACATTTTTAAATAGAGGTTCATTACCTGGCAGTTCTCATTCATGAAAATTTTAAAGTATGTACATAAACAAACAGAAGAAAAATAACCCCAAATAGAAATTCTGAGATGTAAGAAGAGAGGGAAAAAGTTAAGTATATAGTTCAATTTAAATGAACATTGAGACTACCATATGAGAGTTATAAAAATGTCGATTATTTTTTAAAGATACAAGACAGAAAACACAAAGCAACAATACACATAAGTTTGAAGCCAAGTAAATTGAGTTAAACGTATTCAAAATTCCTTGTATTAACATTATCCATGGACAGGAGCAAATCCTCACTAAGATATTAGCATATCAATAGTAGCAATGTATGAATCAAATGAATGAAATCACAACTTAATTCAGTTTTCCTGAGAAATGCAAGGTTGGTTTAACATGAGCACATAATGTAACTCACCACACTGACAAATTATTAAAAATATTATCTCAATATATGCAAAATAAACCTTCATTCATTCAACATTCATCCATGATAAAACTTAGAAAACTAGTAGTATAAGGGATCTGTTAATATAATAGTCAAATAAAGACCCTAGGTGACCCCATAATAAATGCTCTTTGGTCTTCTCACCTTTTATAATCCTTTTCCCTTAAGTGTAGCCAAGATCTGTGACTTGACTCTAGCCATTAGAACATGGCAACTGTAAAGGAATCTTGCAGATGTAATTGATTGTTAATTTCAAGTTAATAAAAAAGGGATTATTCTATGTAAGCCTGATTGAAGCAGGTGAAATCCTTACAAGATGACTGAGCCCTCTCTGCAGGGAAATTCTTCTTACTGGCCTCATGAAGTAAAAAGCCATATTGGAGAGGTCTGCCTGGCAAAGAACAAGGAACAGCCTTGCTATAGACTGAATATTTCTGTCCCTCCAGCTCCCAAATTAGTGTGTTAAATCTTAGTGTTTAATGTAATTGTATTTGGAGGTGGAGACTTTGGGAAGTGATTACTCATGAAGGTGGAACCCTCATGAATGGGATTAGCACCCTCATAAAGGAGTCCTGAGAGAGCTCCCATGGCCCTGTATAGTACAAAGAAACAGGAGGAAGACCACCATCCATGAACCAGGAAGCAGGCCCTCACTGGACACTGAATCTGCCAGTGCCTTGAATTTGGACTTCCCAGCCTCCAGAACTGTGAGAAACAATATAATAAGATAGTTTAGCAAGATAGGTGAATCTAAGCTCAATATGCAAAATAATTTTATTTCTATAACCTAGCAACAGGAAATGAAATTGATTTTTTAAAATAATATTTATGGTAGGATCAAAAGTATCAAATAACTGGGAATAAATCTAAAAAATATCTGCAAGACCTTTATAGGAAATTTTTTAAACATTGAGAGTTAATTAAAATCGTGTTTGGAAAACTCAGTATTATGAGAGAGGAAAACACAAGCAGGGAGAGCAGCAGGCAGAGGGAGAAGCAGGCTCCCCAATGAGCTAGGAGCCCAATGCAAGACTCAATCCCAGAACCCTGGGATCATGGCCTGAGCCACCTAGGCATCCCTGATCTGAATTTTATCATAAGGAAACATAAGAAAAACCTGCACTGAAAGACATTCTACATTACTGGAATTAACTCTTCAAAAGATTAAAAGTCATGAAAATCCGTGAAAGACTAAGTAACTGTTCAAAACTAAAAGAGACTAAGAGACACAACATCTGAATTAAATACATGGCTCTAAACAGGAACTTTCTTGCTGTAAAGGATATTACAGACAAGTGACAAAACTTAAAAAGAGCATGAGGACTAAATGATTAAATGATAGAATGTATAGGGTGCTTAGGTGGCTCAGTCAGTTAAGCAACTGCCTTGGGCTCATGTCATGATCCCAGGGTCATGGGATAGTGTTCTGTATCAGTCTCTGTTTTCAGCAGGGAGCTTGCTTCTCCATCTCCCTTTGCCTGCCACTCTACCTACTTGTGCTCTCACTGTCTCTCTCTGTGTCAAATAAATAAATGAAATCTTAAAAAAAAGAAAAAAGAATATATAGTTGACATGGTTTGAATGGGTGCAGTTATATGCAGATTTTTTCAATAAATACAGGACAGTACTATAAGTGTAATTTCTCTTCCTTATGATTTTTTTAAAATTTTTTATTTAT
This sequence comes from Lutra lutra, assembly GCF_902655055.1. Taxonomy (NCBI): domain Eukaryota; kingdom Metazoa; phylum Chordata; class Mammalia; order Carnivora; family Mustelidae; genus Lutra; species Lutra lutra. The sequence continues at coordinate 14,648,216 of NC_062285.1, read as the reverse complement.
TTATTTATCTGACAGAGAGAGAGAGAGAGAGATATCAGAAGTAGGCAGAGAGGCAGGTAGAGAGAGAGAGGAGGAAGCAGGCTCCCTGCTGAACAGAGAGCCCAACGTGGGGCTGGATCTCAGGACCCTGGAATCATGACCTGAGTAGAAGGCAGAGGCTTTAACCCACTGATCCACCCAGGCGCCCCCTCTTCCTTATGATTTTAGTAACATTTTCTTTTCTTTAGCTTACTTTATTGTAAAAATATAGTATGGAATACATATAACACAAAACACAGGTTAATTAACTGTTTTTGTACACGTAAGTTTTCTGGTCAACAGCAGATTATTAGTACTCAAGTGCTTGAGGAGTCAAAAGTTATTCATATATTTCTGACTGCAAAGGGTCAGTGCCCTTAACCCCTGCATTATTCAAGGTCAACTGTATTAGAATTAATTGTCTGATTGTCAAGGTGGTACAGTAGTTATGCGGAATGTACTGACCTGTAGGATATAAATGCTATGGGAATCAGGCATAATTTAACAATCGTCTTGCAAATGGTTCTGGGGTAAAAGTTCTTTTTTTTCTTCTAATTTTAAGACTGTTCTGATAAAGTAAATAAAAAATAAACAGAAAAGGTGAAAAGCCTTAGGTAAATGTTATTTCACCATGAGGGAAGAGCTATGAATCAGTATTTATTTATCTATTTTTTTTAAATTTTTAAAGATTTTATTTATTTATTTGACACAGAGACAGAGAGATCACAAGTAGGCAGAGAGGTAGATGGAGAGAGATGGAAGCAGGCTCCCCGCTGAGCAGAGTGCCCAATGTGGGGTTCGATCCCAGGATCATGAAACCGTGATCTTAGTTGAAGGGAGAGGCCCAACCCACTGAGCCACCACCCAGGCACCCCAGAATCAGTATTTAAAATTAAAATTATACATAGGTTTTATGGCACTATACAAATTAGAATACGTGTAAACATTGACAATAAACTTAGCAGCAATATATCAGAATAATGTCTGTCTAAATCTCTAGGTTCATATGTAGTAATAAAAATTGGAAAATACCAAAAAGTTATCAATTAACATGACTGAAATATTCATGAAAACTTGGTTGGTTGGGTGCTGTTTAGAAAGCTGGTATTTGGCTATGGTGAGTGCTGTGAAGTGTGTAAACCTGGCGATTCACAGACCTGTACCCCTGGGGATAAAAATATATTATATGTTTATAAAAAATAAAATTAAAAAAAAAAAAAGAAAGCTGGTATTTGGGCAGCCTGGAGCATGTAAAACCCATAATGCTGATTTGCACATAAAAATTCTGCTTAAAAGTTAATTAGCTGCCAAGAAACATAGCTTAAAATATTATATAAACTGTCATTACACACATGATTCAGAAGGAGTTTCCTTTAATAAAGATTTTTGCATATCCTCCATTTAATAGTAAACAATTAAAATGCTGTGTAAACATCCAGTAAATAAATTTTTACTATTTATCTTTCAGATGCTATACTTTTTCTTCAGAAACTCTGAGTACTCTCTGTATGCTTTCTGTACTTCGTCACAATCTGTATGTCTTTCAAAAGTAGATTCTAAAGAGGTGGCCCCACCAGATGAGCCTGATTCAAATTCACCAGCAGCTGAAAAGAAAAAGAATTACAGTCTTTATCTATAATACTTCATTCTTAACTAAAAGTTAGTAAAAAACAAAGTTGAAGCCTTATGAGGGTTATGAAGAATGAAAAACATCTAATACAACTACAATATAAAATACAAGATTACTTTTAAATATATTTTGCTCACGGTTGCCCACTGAGGTAATTGTTATTGTGGTAAATATCAGAGCTTCTGTTTTTCTCATTACAAGATGATAACAGAGCCCACCCGTGAACAATCATATAGGACAGACTGAAAAATCAAACAGGGAATTTTCAGAGTTGAACATAAGAACGCACAGAAGGAAAATCCTAGTTTTCTATCAATATTGTCTGCTTTTTGGTGGAGGGGATATGTAAGCTGATACCTGAAGGACAGGGAAGAAGCATGCCAGGTAGAGGGAAGACACAAATACAAAGAACATACACAGAGAGTGAGAAAGAACACTTGTGGAATTGAAAGTAGTCGACGCTGAAGAGGTGCGAGAGCAAAGCCGCAGAGTAGGGTAAATGTTAGCAATAGAGAAGGCTGAAAAATCTGGCAAGAACCAAACTGATTTGGGTGTTTTTATTCCATGTATGGAGCTTGGAATTTTACCCAATGGCAAAAGGTAAATCAATGACAAAATCAACGACTGGAGATTTAAATGTCACCGGTCAAGTGACAGCTATTTGAACTATAATTGTTTAACTATTACCTAAGACAAGACTGCTTTTTTTGGGGGGAGGGGGTTATATCATTAGCAGAAACAAGGATTTGAGAAAGCCCACATATTCAGGTTGACAGTTCCAGAGGGATGGCAGAAGTGAAGGAAGATTACAGCTTGAAATAACAGATAAATAGGCATTTGGAGATTTTTTTTTTTTTAAAAGTCTGCAACACAATGACTAAATGAGGAATAAGTATATATCTCATTATGTTTATGTTTTACATTTTTATTAGATATATATTAAAATTTTTAACATAGTACCTATTATCCAAACAATGGAAAGCAATGCCATTTAGTATTCATAGTTTATTTCAGAAATCAATGACCATCTTAATTCAGAAATTTGGCAACATACCTTCCTTTACTGCTCTAGTTATATTTTTTTCAAACTCCTGCTGCATCTGAAATTAGTCAAATATTATTTATAATGTTCAAGTTAAACAAGAGACATTATTGTAAGAATTATATATAGCTTATGAAATGTGAACTTAAAATAACACTATTATGTCCTCCATGTTGTTATGCTCCACAAATAAGTGAAACTATATGATAATTGACTCTCAAGAGGAGAAGGGAGTTGAGGGAAATTGGAAGGGGAGATGAACCATGAGAGACTATGGACTCTGAAAAACAATCTGATGGTTTTGAAGGGGCGGGGGGTGGGAGGTTGGGGGAGCCAGGTAGTGGGTATTATGGAGGGCACAAATTGCATGGAGCACTGGGTGTGGTGAATAAACAATGAATTCTGTTACACTGAAAAGAAATTAATAAAAAAAATTTAATATTAAAAAAACACTATTAGAGACTAAAACTAAGTTAGGGATTGCTTAAATAGAAAGATAATCACATAAATAAAATAAATCCCTAGTTATTTTAATCTTAGGTAACAAGAAATATATGTAACGCTATTTAGATAAATCTGATAAAAAGTACAATTAATATTGGTCTATTAAATATACAAAATTTCTGGAAGAAGAGGAATATGGCAGAGGCATAGGGAACCATAGTTTTGTCCAGTCCCTGGAATTCAGCTAGAGTTTTCAAATCATCCTGAACACCTGTGAACTCAACCCAAGATCTAAGAACTATTAGAATTCTACAAATAGAAAAGTGACCATGTTCTGCAAGGTAGGAGGTGTGGCGTGGAGAAATAAATCCAAGGTGATATATGGGACGATAAACTGTTGGTGGGGTGGGGTGCATAAACTGCCTATCAGAAAGTGATATAGCAGTGGCGTGCAAACTGGAACTTTTATAAGTCTAATCTAGTGAGAGACATCCCTGCTTGAAAAGCACTCAGGTAGAGAAATAGGTCAGAATCCTAGGTAGAACTGCCTGATCTCAGGATCCCCGAGGTCACAGAAAGAATGGGGTGCCTGAGTATGGGAGAGTTCCCAGGTGTTTCAGCAGGGAAGCCAGCTGCAATCAAAGAGCAGAGGAGGGGGCTTTCAGCTCAGTGTTGCCATTAACCACAAACCCCAGCCCGTTGGGTAACTGCTCTTAGAGTAGGGGCCCAACACACAGAAAAACCAGGGCAAGACCTCCCTCCCTCCCCCTGGAGGAGCGGCATGAATGCAGCCACAGGAGACTGCCAAGTTTGGAAATTCCAAAGGGGGTTGCATGGCTGAGATAAAAATGCTCAAAGGTTGGGCGTGCAGAGAGTGCATACAGAAACCAGGGAGACAAGAGTGATTGACAGATTTTCTGTGAGGGCACACTGAAGAGTGGAGGGTGCCCGCTTTCAGCTCTAGGGCTGGACACAGGGAGGCTCACATTTTCATTCTAATCCTCTCAAGTGGTGCGGAAAACCGTCAGGGAACAAAAGTCACAAAGAGGAATCTGGAAGCCCTTACTTAGCCTGCCCCCCTGGCAAGGGCAGTGCAATACCACCAGGGCAAAGACCTCCCAGAATCAGCTAAAGCTCAAAGGTTCCTCCCCCAGAAAATCAGCAAGAACTTCCCGCTAGGATCAAGTTTAACCAATCACAGGGAACTGCAAAACTCTAGTGCTGGGGGAAAATACTATATAGGACTCATGGCTCCTTAATCTTTCAAGTTTAATTTTCTTTTTCTTTTTCCATTTCAACCAATTTCTCATTTTATCAACTCGGGTTTTTTAAATTTTTTTTTAATTTCAAGTTTTATAGTTACATTCTATCCTTTCATAGTGTTTAACTTTATTTTTGCATATATATTTTTTTTCCTTTCTTTACAATTTTGGGATGTAGTTTCCTCCAGCAAACAGACCAAAATATACCCAGAATCTAGTGTATTGTTCTGTTCGCATCACCTGTCTGATGATATTCTCTCTCTTTTTAAATTTTTATTTTATTTATTTATTTATTTTGGTTTCTGGTCTCTTCTGATTAGTTTCAGATTACATTTCTCTGGGGTTGCTGTTGTTATTTTAGTATTTTGTTCTCTCATTTTCTGTTCTTCTCTAGACAGAATGACTAGATGGAAAAACTCACCTGAAATAAGAGAACAGGAGGTACTACTGACTGTCAGGGACCTAATCAGTATGGATATAAGTAAGATGACAGAATTAGAGTTTGGAATAATGACTATAAAAATACTAGCTGGGCTTGAACAAAGCACAAAAGACACTGGAGAATCCCTTTCTGCAGAAATAAAAGAACAAAAATATTACCAAGTTGAAATCAAAAGGTTATTAAGGAGATGCAATAAAAAAAATGGAGGCTCTAACTCCAGAAGCAGTATGTAGTTTCCTCAAGAAGTTAAAAATATGACCCAGTAATTGTACTGCAAGGTATTTACCCCAAAGATGCAAACATATGGATCTGATGGGGCACCTGGACACTAATGCTCATAAAAGCAATCTCCACAAGAGCCAAACTGTGGAAAGAGCCCAAATGTCCACCAACAGATGAATGGATAAAGAAGATGTGGTGTATATATAAATACAATGGAATATTACAAAGCCATCAAAAAGGATGAACTCTTACAATTTACATTGACGTGGATGGAAACGGAGGGTACTATACTGAGAGAAATAAGTCAATCACAGAAAGACAATTACCATATTGTTTCATACATATGGGGAAAATAAGAAACAGTGCATAGAATCATAAGGGAAGGGAGGGAACACTAAACAGAAGAAACCAAAGAGGGAGACAAATCATGAGAGTCTCTTAACTATAGGAAAAAAACAGACGTTTGCTGAAGGGGAGGTGGGATGGAGTAGGGGTAACTGGGTGATGGGCATGAAGAAGGGCATGTGATGTGTAGAGCACTGGGTATTATATACAACTGATGGTTAACTGAACATTATATCTGAAACTGATATATCATGTATCAGCTAATTGAATAGAAATTTTAAAAAATTCATCACATACATAATGGGTAATGGTGAAATAAAACACTACTTATCTTTTACAGACTTACTGAGCTATAATTAACTAATAAATATTAACTATTTCAAATTAAAAAAAATTAGAGGCTCTAACTGCTAGGATAAATGACACAGAAAAGAGAAGTAGTGACATAGAAGACAAAATGATGGAGAATAAAGAAGTTGAGAAAAAAGAAAGATAAACAATTACTGGATCACAATGGGAGAATTCAAGAAATAAGTGACACCATAAAGCAAAACAATATTAGAATAACTGGGATCCCAGAAGAGAAGGAAAGGAGGTGTGGCAGAAGGTATATCTGAGAAATTATAGCAGAGAACCTCTGTAATCCGGGGAAGGAAAAAGGCATTCAAATCCAGGAGGCACAGAGAACCCCCTTCAACATCAATAAGAATAGGCCAACACCTCGACATATAGTAGTGAAGCTTGCAAATTTCAGAGACAAAGAGAAATCCAGAAAGAAGCTCAGGACATGCCAGAAAAGACTGGCATAGTATAGTCAGGGTGCTAAACCAGAACAATATGCAGCCAAGAATAATTTATTCAGCAAGGCTGTCATTCAATTGAAGGAAAGGTAAAGAGTTTCCAGGAAAAACAGAAACTAAAAAATTTGCGACCACCAAACCAGCCCTGCAAGAAATACTAAAGGGGATCCCTTAAGCAAAGAGAGAGCCCCAAAGTGAGATACACCAGAAAGGAACTGAGACAATATACAGAAACAATGACATTATAGGTAATACAATGGCACTCAATTCATATCTTTCAATAATTATCCTGAAAGTCAATGGGCCACATTCCCCAATCAAAAGACATAGGGTATCAGATTGGATAAAAAAGCAAGACCCATCAATATGCTATCTGCAAGAGACTCATTTTACACCCAAGGACACCTCCAGATTGAAAGTGAGGGGGTGGAAAACCATTTACCATGCTAATGGACATCAAAAGAAAGCCAGGGTGGCAATCATTCTATCAGACAAATTAGATTTTAAGCCAAAGGCCGTCATAAGAGATTTGGAAAGACACTATCATAATTAAAGGGTCTCTCCAAAAAGAAGATCTAACAATTGTCAAGGTTTATGCCCCTAACATGGGAGCAGCCAATTACATAAGCCAACTAATAACAAAATTAAAGAAACACATCGAGCATGATTCAATAAATAGTAGGGGACTTTTACACCTCACTCACTGCAATGGACAGGTCATCTAAGCAGAAGATCAACAAGGACACAAGGGCTTTGAATGACACATTGGACCAGATGGACTTCACAGATATATTCAGAGCACTCTATCCCAAAGCCACAGAATACATAGTCTTCTCCAGTGCACAGGGAACTTTCTCCAGAAGAGATCACATACTGGGTCACAAATCCGGTCTCAACCGGTACCAAAAGTCTGGGATCATTCCCTGCATATTTCCAGACCACAGTCCCTTCAAGCTTGAACTCAATCACAAGAGGAAATTTGGGAAGAACTCAAATACACGGAGGCTAAAGAGCAATGGGTCAACCAGGAAATTAATGGACAAGTAAAAGAATTCATGGAGCAAAGGAATTTGAAAACACAACCATTCAAAATCTTTGGGATGCAGCCAAGGCAGTCCTGAAGAGGGAAGTATAGAGCAATACAAGCCTTTCTCAAGAAACAAGAAAGGTCCTAAATATACAACCTAACCTTCCCCCTAAAGGACCTGGAGAAGCAACAGCAAAGAAAGCCTAAATCCAGCAGGAGAGGAGAATTAATAATGACCAGAGCAGAAATCAATGAAATAGAAATGGAAAGTACAGTAGAGCACAGCAACAAAACTAGGAGCTGGTTCTTTGAAAGAAGGTAATAGGATCAATAAACCCCTGGCCAGACTTTGCAAAAAGAAAAGAGAAAGGACCCAAATTAATAAAATCATGAATGAAAGAAGAGAGATCACAACCAAAACCAAGGAAACACAAACAATTTTAAGAACGTATAATGAACAACTATTTGCCAACAAATTAGGCAATCTGGAAGAAATGGTAACAGAAAAACCTGAAGAGACCCATAACCAGCAAGGAAACTGAAGCAGTCATCAAAAATCTCCCAACAAAGAAAACCCCAGGGCCAGATGGCTTCCCTGGAGAGTTCCACCAAACATTTAAAGAGGAATTAACACCTATTCTTCTGAAGCTGTCTCAAAAAATAAAAATGGACAGAAAACTTCCAAACTCTTTCTATGAGGCCAGCATTACCTTGATCCCAAAACCACACAAAGACCCCACCAAAAAGGAGAATTACAAACCAATACTGCTGATGAACACGGATGCAAAAATTCTCACCAAGGTACTAGCCAACAGGATCCAACAGTACATTAAAAGGATTATTCACCGTGACCAAGTGGGATTTGTTCCTGGTCTGCAAGGGTGGTTCAACATCTACAAATCAATCAATGTGACACAATATGTTAATAAAAGAAAGGACAACAACCATATGATACTCTTTAATAGATACAGAAAAACCACTTGACAAAGTACAGCATCCCTTGATTAAAACTCTTCATGGTGCAGGGATAGAGGGAACATACCTCAATATCATAAAAGTCATCTAAGAAAAGCCCACAGCGAGTATCATTTTCAATGGGGAAAAACTGAGAGCTTCACCCCTAAGGTCAGGAACACGGCGGGGATGGCTACTCTCACCACTGTTGTTCAACATAGTACTAGAAGTCCTAGCCTCAGCAATCAGACAACAAAAAGAAATAAAGGCATCTGAATCAACAAGAAGTCAAACTCTCACTCTTCGCAGATGATGTGATACTCTATGTGGAAAACCCAAAAGACTCCACCCTAAAATTGTTAGAAGTCCTACAGGAATTCAGCAAAGTGGCAGGATATAAAATCAATGCACGGAAATCAGTTGCATTTCTATACACCAACAATGAGATAGAAGAAAGAAATTAAGGAGTCAAACCCATTTACAATTGCACCAAAAACCATGAAGATACCTAACCAAAGAGGCAAGGGATCGGTACTCTGAAAACTATAGAACACTCACGAGAGAAACCAAGGAAGACACAAAGAAATGGAAAAACCTTCCATGCTCATGGATTGGAAGAAAAATACTGTTAAAATGTCTATGCTTCCCAGAGCAATCTATACATTCAACGCAATCCCTATCAAAATACCATCAACATTTTTTCAGAGCTGGTACAAATAATCCCAAGATTTTTATGGAACCAGGAAAGACCTCAAGTAGCCAAAGGAATGTTGAAAAAGGAAACCAAAGCTGGTGGATCACAATTCCAGACTTCAAGCTCCATTACAAAGCTGTCATCATCAAGACAGTATGGTACTGGCACAAAAACAGACACATAGATCAATGGAACAGAATAGAGAGCCCAGAAATGGAGCCTCAACTCTATGGTCAACTAATCTGTGACAAAGTAGGAAAGAATGTCCAATGGAGCAAAAGACAGTCATTCCAACAAATGGTGTTGGGAAAACTGGACAGCCACAAGCAGAAGAATGAAACTGGACCATCTTCTTACACCACACACAAAAATAAGATTCAAAATGGATGTTAAGACCTACATGTGAGACAGGAATTCATCAAAATCCTAGAAGAGAACACATGTTATATTCTCTCTGACTTTGGCCAAAGCAACTTCTTGCTAGACATGTCTGCAAAGGCAAGGGAAACAAAGACTTCATCAAGATTAAAAAGGTTTTGCATAGAAAAGGAAGCAACTGGCAACACAAAAAGATGACCTACAGGATGGAAAATGATATTTGCAATTGAACATATCAGATAAGGGGCTAGTATCCAAAATCTATAAAGAACTTATCAAACTCAACACCCAAAGAACAAACAATCTAGTCAAGAAATGGGTAGAAGAAATGAACAGACATTTCTCCAAAGAAGACACACAAATGGGCAACAGACATGAAAAAAATGCTCAACATCACTTGGCATCAGGGAAATAAATACAAATCAAAAGCACAATGAGATATCACCTCACACCTGTCAGAATGGCTAAAATGAAGAAGTCAGGAAACAACAGATGTTGTCAGGCATGCAGAGAAAGCAGAACCCTCTTACACTGTTGGTGGGAATGTAAGCTGTTACAGCCACTCTGGAAAATAGTATGGTGGTTCCTCAAAGAGCTGAAAATACAGCTACCCAACGACACAGCAATTGCACTACTATGGATTGACTCCAAAGATATAAATATATTGATCCAAAGGGGCACCTGAACCCCAATGTTTATACCAGCAATTTTATTGATTTATTTATTTATTTGAGACAGAATGAGAGATAGAGAGCACGAGTGGGGGAAGAGGCAGAGGGGGAGGAAGTAGCAGATTCCCCACTTAGCAGACAGCCTGAAGTGGGGCTCTATCCCAGGACCGAGGAATCATGAGCTAAGCTGAAGGCAGTCACTTAACCAACTAAGCCACCCAGGCAACCCTCAGTACCCTACATTAGAACCCATTTTGGGCATTCAGTGAGAGGATACCCTTCACGAGTAAGAAAATTCTAGATGGGAATACTTGTAATATACAGCTGACCCTTGACCAACATGGGTTTGAATGGTGCAGGTCTACTCTATTTACACATGGACTTTTTTTGATACTGTATTTTAGTGTATTTTCTCTTATGTTTTTCTCATTAACATTTTTTTCTCTAGCTTTATTGTGAGAATATAGTATATAATACATGTAATGTATAAAACCTGTGTTAATGAACTATTTATGTTATCAGTAAGGCTTCCAGTCACCAGTAGGCTATTAGTAGTTTAGTTTTTTAGATTCCATGCAGAAGTGAAATCATATGGTATATGCCTTTCTCTGCATTATTTCACTTAGCATAATACTAGGTCTATCAATGTTGTCACAAATGGCAAGATCCCATTCTTTTTTATAGCTGAATAAATATTTCATTATATATATATATATATATATATATATATATATATATATCACACATCTTCTTTATTCATCTATTGATGGACACTGAGGTTGCTTCCATACTTTGGTTATTGTAAACAATGTTTCAAAAAACATAAGGGTGCATATAACTTTTCAAATTAGTGTTTTCATTTTCTTTGGGTAAATACCCAGTAGTGGAATTACTGAATTGTACTGCATTTCTATTTTTAATTTTTTGAGGAATCATAACACATTTTCACAATAACAGTATATTCAGGCCTTATAAAATTAATAATCTGACAACATTACTAGATAGTCTTTTAAAATTAATAACTCAATACCACTTGATGGGAGAAACTTTTATTGAAGCAATTTTATAATACCATTAATAAATACTATGTAAAATATAAAACACTTTTTTATATGACATGACTTAAGGAATTACCAATGTAATGTTACTATCTTTTCCCCAAAACTGTTCCTAAATATTTATTTCTGTGACCTTTATTTCCAGGTGAGAACTGTGTTTAGATGTAGAAATAGCTTGACGTCCACTAATAAGGAGAATGCATTTGCAATTTTATTTATACTTTTCCATTTATCAAAAAATTAGGAGGGTAAGAAAATTATACACAGAAAAAAAATGTTCAATGTATCAGCAAATTTTAATTCAAAGAATTATGAACTAGAAGGATTTTCTCATAACTGTTAGTTTTCAAACTATGGCTCATAGAAATCTAAGGGTCCACTGGGACACAGCAGGATTGAGGGAAAAGGAAGTCTACAGGTGTAGTCTCATTTCTCCTTTAGCTAAACAGCCCTACTTGTCTCTGTTTTATATAATACAGTTTAATGCAAAATGGTTCATGTCCCCTTCCAATTTCCCCCAACTCCCTTCTCCTCTCCATCTCCCCTTGTCCTCCATGTTATTTGTTATGCTCCACAAATAAGTGAAACCATATGATAATTGACTCTCTCTGCTTGACTTATTTCACTCAGCATAATCTCTTCCAGTCCCATCCATGATGCTACACAAGTTGGGTATTCATCCTTTCTGATGGAGGCATAATACTCCATAGCGTATATGGACTACATCTTCTTTATCCATTTGTCCATTGAAGGGCATGTTGGTTCTTTCCACAGTTTGGTGACTGTGGCCATTGCTGCTATAAACATTGGGGCCTTCCTTTCACTACATCTGTATCTTTGGGGTAAATACCCAGACTATGGACTCTGAAAAATAATCTGAGGGTTTTGAAGGGGCAGGGGGTGGGAGGTTGGGGGAACCTGGTGGTGGGTATTAGAGAGGGCACGGATTGCGTGGAGCACTGGGTGTGGTGCAAAAACAATGAATACTGTTATGCTGAAAATAAATTAAAAATTAAAAAAAAAAAAGTTCTATTCTTTGGAAAAAAAAATTTTTCCCCAGAGGTATGAAAGTCACTAACTTAGTCAAAGTCCCTAATTTTACATAAGAGACAAAAAGGCCTCAGAGAGAATGTAGTTTTCCTGAGGTCAAAAAACCACCTCGTTGAAGGACAGGCATGTGTTTTAGGTCTTACTGAGCCTAGAGTTTTATGCCAGTTACTTCCTCATATTCAGGAAAAATACATGCATTTTTAACTAGAACTCAAAGAAAATGAAACCTTTGTCATGTGGTTCAATAAAGTTAAGGCATTAGGCAGAAAACAGCTTTCTAACTAAACTATAAATTTTTACAGTCATGAACAAAAATAAAAGAAGGAAGTTATCTTAACTCCTATTAGTAACAGTCAATATACTCAATTTATAAGCACAAATTTTTTTAACTTGAAGGGCCAGAGAACTTGAAGAAGAAAATCTTTAATTGAACCAAAGAACTTGAAACTGAGGAAATTCTTCCCTGAAAGAATTATTCATTTCCTTCAAATAAAACTTGGTTTATCAAAATCAATCAACAAATGAGTTACCTATGTTGTGAGTTATTTATAGCAAAATTTAAAACACTGAACAAATTTCTCTTTGCCAGCTAGCCTCTCCATTAGTTCATATGTACAAAAGACACGATTAATCTTAATTATAAATTAAATCCACTCAGAAATTATAGGTAAATCTTCATTTCCATGTGAGAACATTTCTCTACCTTCTTCATGACAGGAAAGGAGATTTACCTAGTGGGTGAATTTGGGAGAAGGCACTAAGCAGTGCCTACATGCTTCCAAATCTCTTCTTTGAAAAGCTATGCCTGCCATAGTAACATGAATTGAGGTCTGCTTTCATCTTTGTGGGATGGGCATCAAACATCTGTTCCTTCCGTTTACAACTGTGTGTGGAAGTGCCTAATTTGAAATAAAGTATTAGGAAGTCGGCTGTGGCTACATACCTAAGCCACATCCTCCAATTTCTTAGTATGTATTAAAGTCACTAAGCTTATCTCCAGCTACCTGACTCCTGTGTTCTCAACTCAGAAAAAGAAGAGCAATGTCATCTGCTACCTACTCCACCACAGTTCCAACAAGAAAAATGATCAGACAATACTTAGAAATGGTTTCTTCTTCCTTGACTTTATACCTAACATTCAGTATTCAAAGCAACATACTTTAAAGAGGGAAAAAAGCCGAAAAGAACAATTTCAGAAATAAACACAGAAAGTCAGACAAAATGAGGAGATAGAGGAATATGTTCCAAATGAAAGAACAATACAACACTTCAGAAAAATAACTAAATGAAACAGAGATAAGTAATCTACCTGATAAAGAGTTCAAAGAAATGGTCATAAAAATGCTCAGCAAACTTGGGAGAAGAATGGATGGATTCAGTGAGAACTTCAACAAAGAGAAAATATAAAGAAGAACCAATCAGAGCTGAAAAATACAATAACTGAAATGAAAAATACACCAGAGGGAATCAACAGCAGATTAAAAGCTGCAGATGAACAGATCAGTGATCTACAGGACAGGGCAGCAGAAGTCATCCAAGCCAAAAAACAAAAAGATAAAAGAATTTTTTAAATGAGGACAGGTTAAGGGACCTCCTAGGATCAAGCCCCACACCAGGCCCCATGCTCAGGGAGTCTGCTTCTCCCTCTCTCTGTGGCCCTCCCCTCCCATCTGTGTTCTCTCTTGCTTGCTCTCAAAAATAGATTAAAAGAAAGAAAGAAAAAAAAAAAAGAAAGAAGAAAGAAAGACAAGGCCATAACTAGAAATAAGAAAATTATGAAAGAAAGAGTTTTATTGGTAAAAGCAAATATACAATAAAAGTAATAGATCAATCACTTTTATAAAGCCAGTATGAATGTTAAAAGACAAGAGTAGTAACAACAATTATTTCTACAGTAATTAGTTAAGGGATACACAAAATAAAAAGATGTAAACTAAGACATCAAATACATAACACAAGGTGGGGTAGAAAAATGTAGTGTTTTTAAAATGGGTTTGAACTTAAGTAACCATCAACTTAAAATAGACCTCTGTATGCATGGGATGTTATATATGAACTTCATTGTGATCACAAAATCTATAATATACAAAAAAGGAAAAGAAAGGCAACCAAGCATAACACTAAAGAAAATCCTCAAATTAGGAGGGAAGAGAGCAAGACAATAAGGAAACCAAATGGAAGAACAAGATTGAGGCCTCATTTACCATGAGCCTATGCTACTTTTGTCTACATTAGTAGACATGAATATACTTTCAAAACCATAAACCTATGTACATCGATTGAAATGAATATTTTAATAACAATGATACACAATGGAAACCAGCTGCTAATTAAAGACTCCCTATTATTCCCATCTTAGTTATCAATCATTCAAGTGATGGCAAGGTAGATATACGCGAACTTCATTTTAAAAATTCCAGTTGTGGGGCACCTCGGTGGCTCAGTCAGTTAAGGATTTGATTTTTACTTTGGTTCAGGTCATGACCTCAGGATCGATGAGACTGAGCCCTGCATTAGGCTCTGCACTGAGTATGGAGCCTGCTTACCCACTGCACCTCACCCCCCACTGCCAGCTTCTACACACTCTCTCTCACCCTCTCTCTCTCTCTCTAAAAAAAAAAAAAAAAAAAAGAATCTTGTATTTGCCTGATTTAGCGATTTAGAAAATGCCTACAATTGCTCAGCAGGACATTTTGTAAACATTGAAATAGAAGTGTTATAAGTTTTAAAAAATGCTTCAAGTAAGACAACAATTAAGGATGTACTCTCAAGTGAGAAAATGACAACAATTACAGCTGAAAAAGTAAGATTAATCTCTTTAGCATTACAAGTTTATTTAATTCATAAAAAGGACTTATCATAGGTTCTTTTATTTATTTATTTTTTAAGATTTTATTTATTTATTTGACAGAGAGAGATCACAAGTAGGCAGAGAGGCAGGCAGAGAGAGAGGAAGGGAAGCAGGCTCTCTGCTCAGCAGAGAGCCCGATGCAGGACTCGATCCCAGGACCCCGAGATCATGACCCGAGCCGAAGGCAGCGGCTTAACCCACTGAGCCACCCAGGCGCCCTCATGGGTTCTTTTAAATAATAAATATCCATATGTGATTAAGTGCTTGGATTTTTTTTTTTAAGATTTTTATTTATTTATTTGACAGAGAGATCACAAGTAGGCAGGGAGGCAGGCAGAGAGAGGAGGAAGCAGGTTCCCTGCCGAGCAGAGAGCCCGATGCGGGGCTCAATCCCAGGACTCTGAGATCATGACCTGACCCGAAGGCAGCGGCTTAACCCACTGAGCCACCCAGGTGCCCCTAAGTGCTTGGATTTCTTATTGTTCACTTATACATAGGGGTGGGAAAAATGGGTAACAGCAAACTTTAAAATTGTTATGAACCATTGCCAACCAGGAAATTAGTCAAAGAATCTAAGTATAGATTTCATTAGTGAGCAATATTTGTTACTTTCTAAAATCGAATTTAGATGTAGGTTTTCAAGAAATTTAAAATGTGTCAGTTTTGGGGTGCCTGGGTAACTCAGTCAAGTGTCTGACTCTTGTTTTCGGCTCAGGTTATGATCTTAGGGTTGTCAGACTGGGCCCCATGTAGGGTTCCACACTCAGCAGGAAGTCTGCTTGAGAATCTCACACTCTCTCGCCCTCTTGTACACTCTCTAAAATAAATAAAATCTTGAAAAATTAATAAAATATGTCAGTTTAGTTATATTTATTGAATAAAGGTTATAATACATATCTCTTGAAAGTAAGAGCTCCAGGATCTAAGGAAAAAAATCAAAATTTGTCTCATTTCTTTATTAGCACAAATAATTATGATTTTTACTTAGTGTATATTAGTTATCTCAACAACTCAGAATTTTACCAAATTCAAAACAAAAATTATATCAGGAATCTGAAACCCAAGGAAAAAAAGGAAAGATAATATAACTAACCTTGGTCAAGAAAGTCTCAAAGTCATTACTTGAACGCCGTGAGTTTGAGGTACGATTCACCACGTTTTCTCTTAGGGCAACATTTGTATTGAATAGTGAACTATTAGTATTAACATTTCTACCATAAGGCAGATCAAGGGCTGGCCTCATATTAATAGTGTCAAGCAAAGTTTGCTTCTGCTGCTTCTCCATCAGAAGTTTGGTACTGGTCTCTGCCAGCCTCTCACTAGTCCTGTTCAGATTACAAAACACAATGCTTAGTATTTCATTTCTCCCCAAATCAGTCCTAAATTTCTTGCATTTTTTTAAGTTTCCATAATAGTAAACAGAATGTGCCATTAAATAGTGTTTTAACATGGTAAATGTGACAGAGCAGACCTACTATGTATAATTATAGGTTTAAAACTGTTTTAAAGAAGTACATGTATTTCTAGGGTTCCTAACTAACAAGTAATTCAAATTAAGGAGGGAGAGAAATGGCTATCAGTGATGTCCATGGCTTAACAGGTAACACCTGCTGCCTTCTGGAATGGTTGTACTTAAAAGATTCTTGGGGATGCCATGACACATACTTATATTTAGTAAACTAGTTTAGAGCTGCAAAAATAAAGCATCCTGGGGGGTCTGGGTGGCTCAGTCAGTTAACCATCTGCCTCCAGCTCAGGTCAGGACCCCACAATCCTAGAATTGAGCCCCACACTGGGCTCCCTGCTCCGCGGGAAGCCTGCTTTTCCCTCACCCTCTGCCTGCTGCTCCCCTCTGCTTGTGCTCACTCGCTCTCTCTCTCTCTCTGTCAAATAAATATACAAAATCTTTAAAGGAAAATAAAAATTTAAAAAATCCCTCAAAGACATTTTTCAAGCATTGGCTTTCACCACTCTTGTACATTTCACACATTACCTCAGAGAGATTGAGCATTTGGCACTGAGGAATAATTTAGACGAACAATTGCTAGAGGAGAAGTAGATGGCAGAGTTGTGATCAGAAAGAACTGAAACAGCTCCAGAGGCAATTATAACACAGGTTATAACACAGATGCCAGGGTACTGGAGGTGGAATCTGCCCTTTCCATCTTGACCTTTTGGGTTAAAGATGCACTCTTCCAAAAATAAACTAACATTAATAAATAAATATTAATAAACTCATTTCTATTTAGGGTAATTCTGACAATTTTATAATAATATGCCGTCTAAATTATAAACCTTCAAACAATTAGTTTAAAGACTATGAGATCAGATTAACTGAAAATATTCAAGGGAAAAAAATAAAATCTTTTAAAACCAAAAAAAAGAGAAATGCAAACTGACTTGGACTAACATTTCGACAGTAAGTTCATTTACAAACATCATTTTTCAAAATTATACTATCTAGTTGGCTTTCACTTACTACTGATCTCATGAACGTGGCTCCATAAAAATTATGGTTTAGAGGCAAATTAATAAACTAACTCTACTTCCTATGATTGTTTTAACTTACTTATTCAGTTCATTTGTCAATGACATTCCATGTCTTACTTCTTCTACGTAGAGGTGATTGTGTATGTCGAATTCTGTTTTATTAAGGTATTCAGAATTTTTCATTTTGGATAATTCAAATTCCAGCTCTTTAATTCTGCATTCCATTTGACTTCTTACTGAAGCATTATTATCTTCTCTTAACTGTGCTAAGTGTTTTTGAAATGCTACTTGTTTCTAAAGCAAATTAAAAGCATAGTTTTAAAATTGTTACAACCTGGGTAATTACAGTATATTTCTTTCTTTTAGTTTTGTGTCTATGATTCAGAAAGCAATTGTTAAAGTGAAAAAAAAGCTGAAATGTAAAATATTTATCATTAATGTGAAACTGAATTAAATGTGAATAATGTTCATTCTTACATTAGAACTCAAGCAATCTGATAATTCAAAGAATAATAAAATCATTTAAATTTTTTAAAAGTGAACAATACAACTTAAGAATAATCAAAGTATATGGGGTGCCTGGCTGACTCAGTCATCTGAGCGCCTGACTCTTGGTTTCTGCTCCAATAGTGACCTCAGGGTCCTGGGATAAAGCCCTGTGTCCTACTCAGCATGAAGTATGCCTGGAATTTTCTCTCTACCTGTCCATCCCCCACTCGTGCTTTCCAAATAAATAAATAAGATATTTAATATAAAAAAAGGAATAATCCAAGTATGGTACCATTTCTTTTATGTAGACATGCCCAGAGCCCAAACAAGCAACTGACTGAGCCACCCACGTACCCCATGGTAAAAATTTTAAAAGCACAGTTTTTTCTTTTCCTCTCGATAACCTTGTTTTATACTAACTAGCCTTAAAAAATAAAATGACTTTCTACTGTGAATCATTTTGAAAGATCAATTTAGTGTGAATAATGAGGAAAACTGAAATTTTTTTAAAGGGAAGGAACAAAGGCTTCCAGAAATTTACCAAATTGTTATAAAAGAAGTAGAGGAAAACTCTACACTGCATATAACCAAAATGTAATTTGCAGTGAAATGAATTAAAGCATTTTATAGACAAATAAATTAACCTCTAAAAATACAACGTCTTTTAATTTTTCTTCTACGTCCAATCTTGTCCTTTCTTCAAAATCCTGTTGATATTGTTGTATTTTACTGAATTCTACCATGTTGACTTCTACACGACTTCTGAGGTTTACTACTTGTTGTTCCAACTTCTTTTTATTCTTCTCTAGTTTTTCACATTTCGTCTGTATTGATGATAATTCCTGAATAAGAACCTGGTTTTTTGAAGACATAGTTTCCAGTTTTGCTGTAAGATCATCAACCTGCATGAATAAAATAATACAGTTTGGAAGTAGAGTGAAAACAGTCTAATGCAAAACTAAGACCCCAATTTTTTTTTAAAGATTTTAAATCTCTGCACCAAACATGGGGCTTGAACTCACACCCCCAAGATCAAGAGTCACATACGTTACTGACTGCTCCAGGCAGGTGCTCAAATTTTAAAATAAGTTCATTTTTAACAAAATGTTATCTATATTGTAGTACAGTCTTGGAATGTGGAACCTCAAATAACTCAGAAAATCAAGAACAAAATTCAAACCACCAGGAGTTGCTAAAATCGATCTCTGCTGTCATCCTCTTTGCCATACATTTGTATTTGATTTTTATACTTTTATTTTTCTATGATTGTTTCAGATTTTTCCTCCATAAAATAACCGTAAGTCACGTCTTAGTAGAAAGTCTCTGAACCCTTCCCTCATCTTAACACCCCATAATTTTTTTAAAAGATTTTATTTATTTATTTGAGAGGGAGAGAGAGCAAGACAGCAAGAGCACAAGAGTAGGGAGAGGGAGAAGCAGACTCCCCACTGATCAGGAAGCCCAGCATGGGGCTCAATCCCAGCATCCCAAGATCACAACCCAAGCCAAAGGCACTTAACTGAGCCACCCAGGTGCCCCTGTACTCCATAATTTTTAAAGAAGTTTTAGGAATACCATATAGACTTATGTAGGTCTGAGCCAATAAATGCTTACCAAAATAAGACTTTGAAAATAAGACTCTAATTAATGAATCTATAATTACTGATTCTAATGCCATCAGCCTTTTTCTGAATTACAAATGTTTTATGCTAATTTGAATTGCATTCTGAGGAGAAATGATTCACAAGGTTAAGAAATCACATCTCTCAGTAAAAAAATTAGTGGGGAAAAAATTTAGTGAGATGATCCATATATTTTTGGATCAAAAAAAAAAAACCTCTTTAACTCGACAGTGTTACAATCCTTTGTTACTTCCCACAAAAAAAGAGAATATACTAAGCAATGAAAACAACCAAAAAACTTGCTGGAGTTTCAGTGATGCTGAGTTGGGAAGAACTCCTTTCCTTTAGATATGACTGGAAAGACAAGTGGATGTGGTGGTTTTATAAATCGACACTTCTCCCATGACAATCCCTCCCCTTCATATGTGCTGGCCTTAGTAACTGGTTCCTAGTGAACAGAAGAATATGGCAGAGCTGCTGAGTGATTTTTAAGGCGAGGTTAGAAAATGTGATATAGCTCCCATCTGACTTTCTTCTTCTAGGAAACATCACCCTTAGATTCCAGCTGTTGTGGGAAAGCCCAGGCTACCTAGTGAGTCTTCATGCAAATATTCCAGCTGAGACTGCCCTAGCTAACATCCTAGCCGAAAGCCAGCCTCAACAGCCAAACATGTGCATGAACAAGGTTTTAGATGATTCTAGTTCCCAGCTTCCAGTCATCCCAGGTGATGCCAAATGAAGAAGAAATGAGTTGGCCTTACTCAGCCCTGTCCAAAGATTTGTGAACAAGATAATGCTGTTTTGAGCCACTAGGTTTTGAGATGGTTTATTATACAGCAGTAAATAACTGGCACAGATACTGATATTAAAATGCGGTGCTGCCATTAGAAAAGAAAACCAAAAAACTAAAACTAAACCTTCTTTGAACCAGGAGGTGGGTGGAACCTGAAAGAATCATAAGAGTGAGAAGTAGAGTAAGAATGAAAACCAAAAGGGCTTCCAAGAGACTGTTAGTGGAAACCTGAGGGCCCTTGAAGAGGCTTACAGCAAAGGTTTCTAGACGAGTGAAGAAAATGACACTAGAGGGAAAAGGAACTCGTTGCCACAAACCATGTGAAAGTAAAACTGGTAGGAGAGATAAGCTAAAGAAAGACTATTCAATATGGGGGCGCCTGGGTGGCTCAGTGGGTTAAAGCCTCTGCTTTTGGCTTAGGTCATGATCCCAGGGTCCTGGGATCGAGCCCCATGTCAGGCTTTCTGCTCAGCAGGGAGCCTGCTTCCCCCTCTCTCTCTCTGCCTGTCTCTCTGCCTACTTGTGATCTCTCTCTGTCAAATAAATAAATAAAATCTTTAAAAAAAAAAAGACTATTCAATATGAAGGAACCAGGACTTACTGGGTTCATCTCTCTGTTCCTCAATTACAGCCTCTCCACATGCTGTATTGTCAAATAACGCTAAAATAAAGAAATGGCTTCTGGGTTAAAAGCGAATCCAGGAAGACATGGCCTATGGATGAAGCCAAAACTATAAACCCTTTATTAAGACTTGAAAAGGACTTAAGGTGTGCCTCAAATTTCTTTAAGGATCTTAAGAGTGTGAGAATTTGAAAGGCATTGTCAAATGAGAGCTGCACAGGAAACCTGAGGTGAAATCTTATCTCAAAAAGACCCGGGAGAATGGCTTTTCTAATGGCATGAAATCCAATCGTATTCACGGGAAACTCAAAAAACTAAGAGAATTATAGTAGCAAAAACAGTTTGTGAGCTTCGACTAAAAGAGACCAAGATAGTACAAACTAAAAATAGGCCTTTGAGTCTTAGAAGTCCCACCAGGAGGAAGCAGGCTGAAAAAGCAGCTACAAACACAGGTCATTCCTTATGAAAAGGACAGAACCAAGAGCTCAAAGAGTAAAACAAACAGCCATGGAGAAGCATTCCCATGGTTAGGACTAAGTCCTCACTGAAGAACTGACAGCATGCTTCAGAGTGTGTTTCAAAACTGCTATGGACTAGTGTGCCTCCCATCTTCTTTCAATGGGAGAGTCTTAGGAGGTTACCAGAGTGTTCCATTTTGAGTGGTAGAGAACTGTCTTCCTTCATTCCCAAGTGTTCAGATGGAGAGGACTTGCACTCAAGGGACCACACTTCAGGCACCTTATCCCTGCTGTACCTGATTAAGATGGTAAGATCTTGGACTAAGCCCAAACCCAATGCCAGGAGAACTGAGATTTGTGGGAGGTATGGGGGGGAGGTGAGTGTATTTTTCATGTGGGAGGAATACAAAAAATTGTGGCCGGTGGGTAAATCATGCTGCTTTTTAAATGTGTCCATAGGTTTTTAAATATTCATTCCATTAAAAAAAAAAAAAGACCATGGGCCTACCTTCGTGACTTTCTCCTAACAGAATATGGTGAATGTGATGCTCTGCGTATTCCAAGGCCAGGTTACAAAAGACAACAGAGCTTCTGCCTTGCTCTGCAGCCTAGGCAGCTTTTTTGGATTGGAATTTAGCCCCCCATCTTGTAAGAAAGTTCAGGCCACAAGGAGTCTAGTGTGCCAGTGTCAGTGTTTCGCTGCCTGCCCCAGCTATAGTCCTAGGCAATAGCCACATCAACACCACCGGATGTGAGTGAACAAATCTTCAAACAGTTCCAGCCCCAAGCCTTTCAGCTGCCCCACCTGAAGCTAGGGGAAGAGAACAAGCTGTCCTGGCCACACTTTTCCTAACAGTAGATTTGTGAACAAAATAAATGTTATTTATTTAAGCCACTAAGCTTTGGGGAGTTTGTTAAGAAAAAACAGACAGAAAAATGGATGACAAAAAGAGTTAATAAGATACATAATTTATATAGTAGAAATTGGTCTCCATTAAAGTGGGAAGTAAAAAAGGTTAAGATTAATTTTTTTTTATTTTAAAAAATTTATTCATTTGGGAGAGATACAGGGAGACAGAGCACAAGCAGGCAGAGAGGCAGAGGAGAGGGAGAAGCAGACTCCCTGCTGAGCTGGGAGCCTGACATGGGACTCGAACCCAGGACCTGGAGATCATGACCTGAGCCGAAGGCAGACACTTAACCATCTGAGCCACCCAGGTGCCCCTAAGATTAATTTAATAATGACAAACAGTGCTAATGAGAAGAAGCCCATAACTAGAAGCAAGACCTAAGAAGTTTTTCTTTCTGTTTTCCCCCATTTAGGATGTCATTACCTGTGCATTTTTTATATATGACCTTTATTATGCTGAAGTATATTCCTTCTAAACCTACTTTTTGAGGGTTTTTATCATGAATGGATTTTTTACTCTTTTATCATGAATGGATGTTGCACTTTGTCAAATGCTTTTTTCAAAAGATTTTATTTATTTATTTGACAGACAGAGATCACAAGTAGACAGAGAGGCAGGCAGAGAGGGGGGGGGGGGAAGCAGGCTCCCCGCCGAGCAGGAAGCTTGATGCAGGGCTAGATCCCAGGACGCCAGAATCATGACCTGAGCCGAAGGCAGAAGATTTAACCCACTGAGCCACCCAGGTGCCCCTCAAATGCTTTTTCTACATCTTTTGAAATGATCAGAAGATTCTTCTCCTTTTATTAATTTGGTGTATCACAATGATTGATTTGCAGATATTAAAACACCCCCATAACCTAGGAATAAATCCCATTTGATCGTGGTGATGATTTTTTTAATGTATTGTTGGATTCAGTTTGCGAGTATTTTGTGGAGGATTTTTGCATCCATGTTCACCAAAAATACTGGCTTAGAGTTCTTTTTGTGGCATCTTTGTCTCGTTTTGGTATCAGGGTAATACTGGCCTCATAGAATGAATTTGGAGTTTTTCCTTCCTTTTCTGTTTTTTGGAACAGTTTGAGAATAGGTACTAACTCTTCCTTTAAATGCTCAGTAGAATTTGCCTCTGGTCCTGGACTTGTGTTTGTTCATAGTTTTTGGATTAATGATTCCATTTCTTTGCTGGTTTTCAATCTGTTCAAATTTTCTATTCTTGTTTCAGTTCTGGTAATTTATATGTTTCTATGAATTTATCCATTTCTTCTACATCGTCCAAATTGTTGGCATATAGTTGTTCATAATATTCTTTTATAATTGTCTGCATTTCTGTGGTGTTGATTGTTACTTCTCCTCTCTCATCTGTGATTTTATTTGGGTTCTTTTTCTCTTCTTTCTGATAACTCTGGCTAAAGCCTTATCGGTTTTATTAATTTTTTCAAAGAACCAGCTCCTGGTTTCATTGATCTCTCCTATTTTTGTCTTTTTAAAGTTTCTACAGTGTTTACTTCTGCTCTAATTTTAAAAAAAAAACTTATTTGAGAGAGAGAGAAAGTGGGGAGAGGGTCAAATGGAGAGGGAATGAGAGAATCCTCAAGTAGACTCCCCGCTGAGCACAGAGCCAGAAGCAGGGCTCAATCCCAGGACTCTGAGATCATGACCTGAGCTGAAATCAAGAGTCTGCTGCTTAACCAACTGAGCTAAGTACTACTACTACTGCTCTGATTTTTATTATCTCCTTCCTTCTGCTGACTTTAGGCTTCATTTGTTGTTCTTTTTCTAGCTTCTTTAGGTGAAGATTAGGTTGTTGTAGATTCTTCTTATTTCTTGAGGTAGGCCTGTATTGCTATATACTTCCCTCTTAGAACCATATTTACTGTATCTCAAAAGTTTGGGCAATTGTGTTTTCATTTTCATTTGCTTCCATGTTTTTTTTTTTTAATTTATTCTTTTATTTCCTCGTTGGTCCATTCATTGTTTAGTAGAATGTTACTTAACCAACATGTATTTGTAGTCTTTCAGATTGTTTCCTGTGGCTGACTTCTAATTTAATAGTATTGTGATCAGAAAAGGTGCATGGTATGACTTCAACTTTCTTGTATTTATGAAGACCGGTTCTGTGGGTATTATGGAGGGCACGTATTGCATGGAGCACTGGGTGTGGTGCATAAACAATGAATTTTTGGAACACTGAAAAAAAATTAAATTAAATTTAAAAAAAAAAAGACTTGTTTTGTGGCCTAATATGTGATCTATTCTACAGAATGTTCCAGAATGTGTATTCTGTTGTTTAAGGATGGAATATTTTGAATATATCTCCTTAGTCCATCTAGTCCAGTGCATCATATAAAGCCACTGTTTCTTTTTTGACTTTCTGATCTGTCCATTGATGTAAGTGGTGTGTTAAATTACCCAACCATTGATTATTTCTGTTCCTAAAATATCCGAATTGTACATTGTCTTCATGGATACTTTTGCAATTAGGCATAAAAGAAATGAATTTCATTTAAAACATATATAATAAAATTAAAGGACCCTATTATTATTGTATTATTATCAATTAGTTCTTTTATGTTGGTCATTAATTGTTTTATGTACTAGGGTGATCCCATATTGGGTGCATAAATATTTACAATAGATAGTTCTTCTTCCTGTCAGACTGTCTTCTTCATTATGATATAGTGCTCTCGTCTCTTACTACAGTCGTTCTTTTAGACTCTATTTTGTCCAATATGAGTATTACTATTCTAGCTTTCTTTTTATATCCATTTGCAGGATACATGTTTTTTCCATCCCCTGACTTCCAATCTGCAGGTGTCCTTATGACAAAAATAAAACTCTTGCAAGTAGTTTATACATGGGTCTTGTTTTTTCTTCTTCTTCTTTTTTTTAATCCACTCTGACATCCTATGTCTTTTGATTGGAGCACTTACCCCATTTATACCCAAAGTAATTATTGATAGATATGTATTTGTCATTTTACTACTTGCTTTGTGGTTGTTTCTGGAGATTTTCTCTGATCATTTTTTGTGTATTCGATGTTTTACTGGTTTTTGTTAGTGATATATTTGGATTTCTTTCTCCTCTTTGAGTGTTTATCAGTGGTTTTGTTTTCTTTTTGGAGAGGGCACAAGTGGAGTGGGAAGAGGGAAAGAGAATCTTAAGCAGACTCCATGGCCAGAATAGAGTGCAGTGCAGGGCTCAATCTCACAACCCTGCGATTATGACCTGAGCTGAAATCAAGTCAGATGTTTAACCAACTAAGCCACACAGGCACCACTATTAGTGGTTTTTGATATATAAATTGTATATAACCTCTTCTGCATATAGCAGTCTATATTAAGCTGCTGGTCTTTAAGTTTGATCCCATTCTTTTCTCTTCTCCCCATGCTTTAGGTAAAGTATTATATTTTATATCCTTTTTTCTTGAGTTCCTTAACTTATTTTTTATATAAATGTTCATTTTTGCTACTTTTGTGTTTCCTGCCTTTATACTGTCACATTTGGTCTCTTATTTCCACTCAAAGAGTCCCCTTTAATATTTCTTGTGGGGCTAGTTTAGTAGTCACAAACTCCTTTAGTTTTTATCTGGGAAACTATCTCTCCTATTCTGAGTAATAGGCTTGCTGGATAGAGTATTCTTGGCTACAGATTTTTCCCATTCAACACATTGAATAGATAATACCACTCCCTTCTGGCTTGCAAAGTTTCTGCTGAAAAAGTTCCTGCTAGCCTTAAGGGGTTTCCCCTGGAAGTTACTGACTTGCTTTCCTGCTTTTAAGATGTTTTCTTTATCAGTATATTTTGCAAATTCAATTACAATAGGTCTTGGTGTTGGCCTACTATTGTTGATTTTGATAGTTTTCTGTGTCTCCTGGATCTTGATGTCTCTTGCCTTCCCTAGATTAGGGACATTTTCTGCTATCATTTCTAGAAACAAATTTTCTTATACCTTTTTTCTCTCTTCTTCTACTGGGACTCTTATAACATGAATGTTATTACATTTGATAGAGTCACTGAGTTCCCTATGTCTGGTCTCATTTTGCATCATTCTTCTTTTTCTCCCTTCTTGGGCTTCATTGCTTTCCATTACTTTGACTTCTAAGTTGTTAATTTGTTCCTCTGTTTTTTCCAGGCTGCTGTTCATTGCATTTAGGTGTGTTTCTAAACTCATTTATTCCACTATTCATCTCTGATTCTTTTTTAACTCTTTATCTCTGTTGTAAGGGTCTCACCGATGTTGTCCGTTCTTTTCTCAAGTCCAGTGAGTATCCCTATGATCACTGCTTTAAATCCTCCAACAGGCATGATATTTACATCTGCCTCACTTCAACCTCTGGATGAGTGGCTTTATCCTGTTCTTTCATTTGAGATAAATTCCTCTGTTTTCTTATTTTATCTAAGTCTCTACCAGCTTCTCTGTGTTAGAAAAGCCAGTTATGTCATCTGCTCCTGAAAGTAATGGACTTATGAAAAAAGACGTCATGTAGCGCCCAGGGTCTCGTGCTTAAGGGAGTATCTCTAGTGTGTGCAGCAAGCACTCTGCTGTTGTGTTTTAGCTACTCTATCCTTCAGCCCAGACATCTGCAGAGGCTCTCCCTCATTGCTGTGGGCATTGTTTGGTACCTGGCCTGAATGTAGCAACTTTTAAATAGGTGTAACCTGGTGTGCTTGTGAAAGGAGACCTGTCACCACCTCAACTGGAACTGAGGCCCTCCTGAATCAGGTCAGATGCGGTGTGGGCAGGGGCGTGTGCTGATGTACTGGGGGAAAGGCGTGCTATGGTGGAACTGAGGCAAGTATGATTGAGCAGGGCAGTTCCACTGGAGTGCAAGGGGATGGTGCTCGGTGTAAGCAGATTAGGCAGCCAGTGTCCGAGCTGCACTGCCTCCCACAGATGGCTCTGTGCTTCTGCTGAGGGGCACTGGAGGGAAATGGTACCAGCTGGTTCCTTTATTCCTAGAGAGGGGTCTCTGTGAACACTGCCTCTCAGGGAAACGCTCTGAAAAGAGTGAGTAATTTCCCTACTGTATGCCCCAGACACCGTTCAGATCACTGTTTCCATGCTGTATGCTCCCGGGTTGTTTGCCTGCCTTTTCTCCAAGAGCAGCACAGTGCACTGCAAGCTCTATCCCAGCCAAGCCCAGTGACCTTTAGAATTCCAGGTTTTAAGCCCCCCTAGTTATAAGAACTCATGCAATTAAGCTCCTCTCACTTTCCAGTGTAGCCAGTGGCTACAGGGAAACGTTCTCTTTGCACAGTCCCGTGTCTCGCTCCTGCCCTTCTCCATGACCACGACTCCCTCTCCTCTGCAGCAGCCAGGATCTGTTTCTCTCCTAAACCACATCTCTGTACTTCCGACCTTCTTTGGTGTGGCCTCTTCTCTCTAATAGTGGACTTTGTTCTGTTAGTCTTCAGGGATTAGGTGAACCTAGGCTCCTCTTACTCTGCCACCATCTTCTTTCCTCTTAAGATATTTTTCTAAGTTTCCCTTCAATTACAAATTATTACAACTGGCAGGAACACCTTTTCAGATTCTCCCCTCAATTAGGGGAAAACAAAAACTCGCAAGCAGAGAGACAATATGATTTGACGTATAAGAGCTGAAAAACTAGAAATGGTTCAATAACCAACATTTGACCTTTTACCTGATTTCCATTAACTGAAATTCTAGAAGAAATAGGCAGCTTTGAGTATTTTTTAATCAATCTAACACTCCATCTTTATTCTGCTTTCATCAGTGAGGAAATAAAGAGAACATTATGGAATCATTTTTAATCTTTTCAGTAGAAAACCAAAGATACTGTCCTTTGGCATTATTTAAATTGAATATAACTTTTCCTTTATCTCACGCCAAGCTTCTTTATGTGGGGAGGTAAGTAAGACCATCTCGTCTTTATGTTGTGCCACCAAGCTTTCCCATATCATACAAACAGGCTTTGACATTTTTTTTGGAATTCGAACTGATTATCTACTATTTGTCTCTGAGAACTCCATTAAATAAAACCTGATAATTTACAGCTGTATTCTTGAAATAATGGAATAAATGTTTATTCCATTAATTTCACGTTGAGCTATTAAAGTACATATCTTTCTATTTAAACTAAAAGAAGACGGATAAAGACAACTGTGTTTTCTGAGAATGTAGGATCTGTGCCAAGAACAGGATCAACACCAGTGTTATACACAAGAACCAGGTCAAAAGAGTATCTAATTGTGAGTTGCAACTTTGGATTAGCAAGATTTCAAAACAGGAAAGCTAAAGGCCCAGAGTTCATCTTTTTCCTTCCTAGATGGTGAAATCTATGGATGAGTCTACACTTTAAAACAAGTTCATAAAACATAATGAAGTAAATAGTAGACAGCAGATCCTACACCCAAGATTTGATGGAAATGGATATGCGAGGCACTGAGTGACAGAATAAAGATATGAATGGAGAAAAGAAACAGGACTCTAGCTTTTTGAGCCTAACTTCTCATCAGATCATGGAGTCAGCAAGGCATAAGTTGGTAAACGTCTCCTTTTTAAGAAGCAAAAAATGTCTACAGGAGTAAAGTTAAGTTCTACTACAGTGTCTTATTATTATTACAAAAGTGAGTGGTAATCTGCAAGAGGACTAGGGAAGATGTCTCATAAAATTTGATTGGACAGTGACATAAGGACAGACATCTAGATCCTTGTATTAGAATTGACAATCTAAAAAGAAAAGGCTACATTATGGTGAACTGACGTACAATGAGGGAATAAAACAATTAAATGGAATAAGAATGGTCTTTTTGACCTCAACTTGAGACAGGAATCCATCAGAACCCTAGAGGAGAATATAGGCAGTAACCTCTTCGATATTAGCCACAGCAACTTCTTTCAAGATATGTCTCCAAAGGCAAAGGAAACAAAAGCGAAGATGAACTTTTGGGACTTCATCAAGATCAAAAGCAAAGGAAACAGTCAACAAAACAAAGAGGCAACCCACGGAATGCGAGAAGATATTTGCAAATGACAGTACAGACAGAAGGTTGATATCCAGAATCTATAAAGAACTCCTCAAACTCAACACACACAAAACAGACAATCATATAAAAAAAAAAATGGGCAGAAGATATGAACAGACACTTCTCCAATGAAGACATACAAATGGCTATCAGACATATGAAAAAATGTTCATCATCACTAGCCATCAGGGAGATTCAAATTAAAACCACATTGAGATACCACCTTACACCAGTTAGAATGGCCAAAATTAGCAAGACGGGAAACAACATGTGTTGGAGAGGATGTGGAGAAAGGGGAACCCTCTTACGCGGTTGGTGGGAATGAGGTTGGTGCAGCCACTTTGGAGAACAGTGTGGAGATTCCTCAAGAAATCAAAAGTAGAGCTTCCCTATGACCCTGCAATTGCACTGCTGGGTATTTACCCCAAAGATACAGATGTAGTGGAAAGAAGGGCCATCTGTACCCCAATGTTTATAGCAGCAATGGCCACGGTCGCCAAACAGTGGAAAGAACCAAGATGCCCTGCAACGGACGCATGGATAAGGAAGATGTGGTCCATATACACTATGGAGTATTATGCCTCTATCAGAAAGGATGAATACCCAACTTTTGTAGCAACATGGACGGGACTGGAAGAGATTGTGCTGAGTGAAATAAGTCAAGCAGAGAGAGTCAATTATCATATGGTTTCCCTTATTTGTGGAGCATAACAAATAGCATGGAGGACAAGGGGAGTTAGAGAGGAGAAGGGAGTGGAGGGAAATTGGAAGGGGACGTGAACCACGAGAGACTATGGACCCTGAAAAACAATCTGAGGGTTTTGAAGGGGCGCGGGGTGGGAGGTTGGGGGAACCAGGTGGTGGGTAGTAGAGAGGGCACGGATTGCATGGACCACTGGCTGTGGTGCAAAAACAATGAATACTGTTACACTGAAAAAAATAAATAAAAAAAAAAAAATAGAGGTGAAAATTAAAAAAAAAAAAAAAAGAAACTCTATATACGTCTTGCAACTTTCCTGTATATCTGAATCTATTCTAAAATAAACATTTAAAAAATAAAAAAAATTTAAAAAAGAATAGTCTTTTTAACAAATGGTACTAGGACAAATGGATATCCACATGCAAAGTAATAAAATTAGCACTCTACCTCATAACATATATACAAAATGAACTCAAAACCTAAGAGCTAAAACGATAAAACTCACAGAAAAAAACATAGGTGTATCATTTGTGACTGGATTTGGCAACAGTTTCTTAGATATGACACCAAGAGACAAAAAAAGATTAAGTATATTTCATCAAAATTAAAAACGTCTTTGCTTCAAAGGTCACCATCAATAAAGTGAAAAGAAAACCTACTGAATAAGAGAAAAGATTTGAAAATCTTATATCTGATAAGGGATCTGTATTTAGGAGACACAAATAACTCTTACAATAATGAAAAGACAATAAAGAAATGGGCAAAATAATTGATTCAGTCTCTAAGGAAGATATAGAAATGGATAATAACACACATAAAGAGATGAGATGCTCAACATAATTAAGTTTTTGTGGGTTTTTTTTTTTTAACATTTTATTTGTTTATTTGACAGACAGAACACAAGCAGGGGGAGCTGCAGAGGGAGAGGGAGAAGCAGGCCCTCTGCTGAGCAGGGAGCAGGGCAATTCCAGACTTCAAGCTCTATGACAAAGCTGTCATCATCAAGACAGTGTAGTACTGGCACAAAAACAGACACATAGATCAATGAAACAGAATAGAGAGCCCAGAAATGGACCCTCAAGTCTATGGTCAGCTAAGCTTCGACAAAGCAGGAAAGAATGTCCAATGGAAAAAAGACAGTCTCTTCAACAAATGGTGCTGGGAAAATCGAACAGCCACAAGCAGAAGAATGAAACTGGACCATCTTCTTATACCACACACAAAAACAGACTCCAAATGGATGAAAGACCTCCATGTGAGACAGGAATCCATCGTAATCCTTGAGGAGAACAGAGACGGAAACCTCTTTGACCTCAGCCGCAGCAACTTCTTCCTAGAAATATCCCCAAAAGGGAGGGGAGAGAGGGCAAAAATGAACTACTGGGACTTCATCAAGAGCAAAAGCTTTTGCACAGCAAAGGAAATAGTCAACACAACCAAAAGGCAACTGACAGAATGGGAGAAGATACTTGCAAATGACATATCAGATAAAGGGCTAGTATCCAAAATCTATAAAGATCTTATCATACTCAACACCCAAAGAACAAATAATCCAGTCAGGAAATGGGCAGAGGACATGAACAGACATTTCTGCAAAGACGACACCCAAATGGCCAACAGACAGATGAAAAAGTGCTCAACATCACCTGGCATCAAGGAAATACAAATCAAAACTACACTGAGATACCATCTGACACTAGTCAGAACGGCTAAAATTAACAAGTCAGGAAACATCAGGCGTTGGCAAGGATGCGAAGAAAGGGGAACCCTCCGACACTGTTGGTGGGAATGTAAGCTGGTGCAGCCACTCTGGAAAACAGCATGGAGGTCCCTCAAGAAATTGAAAATAGAGCTACGCTGTGACCCAGCAGCAACACTACTGAGTATTTACCCTAAAGATACGAATGTAGGTATCCGAAGGGGCATGTGCATCCAAATGTTTATAGCAGCAATGTCCACAATAGCCAAATGATGGAAAGAACCTAGATGTGCATCAACAGATGAATGGATAAAGAAGATGTGGTATATACACACAATGGACTACTATGCGGCCATCAAAGGAAATGAAATCTTGCCATTTGCAATGACGTGGATGGAACTAGAGGGAGGGTATTATGCTGAGCGAAATAAGTCAATCAGGGGAAGACAATTATGATATGAGCTCTCTGGTACGAGGAATTTCAGAGGCAACATGGGGGGTTTGGGGAGTAGGAAAGGAAAAAAATGAAACAAGATGGGACCGGGGAGGGAGACAAACTCTTAATCTCTGGAAACAAACTGAG
This sequence comes from Lutra lutra, assembly GCF_902655055.1. Taxonomy (NCBI): domain Eukaryota; kingdom Metazoa; phylum Chordata; class Mammalia; order Carnivora; family Mustelidae; genus Lutra; species Lutra lutra. The sequence goes on along the minus strand of NC_062285.1, from coordinate 14,615,971 downwards.
GGTTGCTGGAGGAGAGGGAGGTGCAAGGGATGGGGTGGCCGGGTGCTGAACACTGGGGAGAGTATATGCTATGCTGAATGTTGTGAATTGTGTAAGACAGATGAATCACAGACCTGTACCCCTGAAACAAATAATACATTATATGTTAATTCTTAAAAAAGACTGAGAGATGGTGAAATCAACCCAGTTAACTGACAGGATAAAATGTGATGGCAGGGAAATAAAAAGAGATGTCCAGACAATGACTAAATGCATGTTCACAGCAGCATCATTAATGGCCAAAAAGTGGAAACAACCCGAAGGTGCATCCAATGATGAATGAACAAGGGTTTTAGCCCACAATGGAGTACAGTTTGATAATAAGGAATGAAGCACTGATACATGCTATGACACAGATGAACCCCAAAAACATTAAGCGAAGGAAGCTAGTCACAAAGGACCACACACTGTGTGATTCCCTGTATATGAAATATTCAGAATGGGCAACTCTAGAGAGGCAGGAAGTAGACTGGTGGTTGCCTGAGCCTGGGGGCAAGGATTAAGGGTTTCTTTTCAGGGTAATTAAAACGTTCTACTTGATGGCAGTAATGGTTGCACAACTCTATCAATATACCCAAACATTGAACTACACATATTAAATGGGTGAATTGTATGGAATGTGCATTCCATCTCAATAAAGCTTTAAAAAAAATCCAATGGCAAGACCTAGATAATTTTCTTAATTCTCTCTTTTGGGTGTATATAGTATGCATGATCTAAATATTTCTGTGCATTTATTATATATTGAAAAGGAAAAGAAAATGAAGGAAATGCCTAAGTCCAACTGGTTTGTGAAATCACTCTTCTGTACAAGTTATCCTGAAATCAGTACAGATTCTGTATCCATTCAAAAAAGTGAAGATGAGAAAGAAGACAATTTTCTGAAACAATCTATTAAACATTATCTTCTGCTTTTACACGGCTTAGCTCATGATGGTAACAGAGATAGCATTAAAAAAACATTATTTAGCGCACCTGGGTGGCTCAGTTGGTTAAGCATCCAACTCAGGATTTTATCTCAGGTCATGATCTTATGGGTCATGGAATCAAGCCAGCATGGGGGGGGGCTCTGTGCTGGTCAGGCGTCTGCTTGAAATTCTCTCCGTCTCCCTCTGCCTCTCCGACCGCCCCCACCACAAATACATAAATAAGTCTTTTAAAAAAATTATTTAGTAGGGAAAAAGTCCCAATTTCTGTGAGGAATGATGTGTAAGTTTCAACTTTCCTAAGGGTAACTACTATAAGAAAAAAATGTATAACACAAATAACAGAATCAAAGTCAAAGTTTAAGAAATAAGTACATTGTGAAGATACTAAAATTATACTAAATTAATTATAATGAAAATACAGAAGGAAGTGGTCCATGGAAATAAGCATCCTAAAACACTTCATATTATTTAACCAACTACAGATTAACTTGACATGTTACATTGCATACATACCTGATTCCTACTCTGAGCCAGTTTTTCCTTTAAGTCTTTTACCTCATCTTCTAAATTCATACGACAACGTGATGTCTCCTCCAGTGAAGCCACCGACGTAGACAGTTTTTTTAGGGTATCGGCCAGTTCTTCTTGAAGTTGTCTCACAGCTCCCTAATAAGACATTTCTGTTACTGGTTTTATAAATCATCTTACTATTAAATTATGTTAACAATATATAACTTTAACCTATGTACTTGGAAAATTTCACTACAAACATCAATTCATCTCCTTTTCCTAACATGTACACATTATGGCTGTTTAATGAATTTGGTTAAAGACACAAAAAGATGTTATCCTGCCTAGTCAGTATTATGTTACTTAGTTAATTAATTCAGCCCCACTATCCTTTCCTTGTGGGTGAATTTTCCCAAAGCTTCCCAATCTACTGAAGTCTCAAAAAGAAATGGGTATATAGGTGGGACTAACACTGGTAAATTCTACACTATGAAATGTTTTCCCTCTTTTCTATTAGAGGCTTAAATTAATGTCAGAGTTCTTCACATGTTCAATCCTCTGCTCAAATCCTTTTAATAGATAACTATCTCAGAACATAAGTGAAGTCATTCTAATGGCCTTCAAGACCCTAGATGACCTGGCTTTCACCTCTCTCCCTGACCTCCATTCCTGCTACACAAGAATCCTGCCACCCCTCATTAATCTGAAAATTAATCTGAAAATCTGAAAAATGGAGATCCAATGCCCAATTAATAAATTTCAGAGATACAATTCACTTTGCGTTGGACAAACTTATGCCCAAATGATAGTAACTGAGCTTTGAAATGAGCAAAGTATTTGTAAAATTGCTTAAAAAATTATAAATAGCAGTGGGAAGATTAAATCAAATACAGTTTTGCTAAAGCTGATCACAGTTGTCCCAAATTATGATTTAATGAAAAGTAAGGGCCTTCAAAGGATTAAAAGGTCATAGGATACATGATTTCAGACTAAAAATTCAAATTTATATAAATAAGAATAAAATTATGCCAACCTAAAATGTATATAAAGCTACTATGTATAGCTTGCATAAATGTATAAATATATAAAATATATATGTATACACACATATACATAGATTTATACTATAAATATATACTTATATATGTATAAAAAGTACTGAGATACTGTACTTTTATTCAATTCACTTGGGAAATCTCGAGCTAACTGTCAAGTTAATCCACTTAATTGAATCTCAATTTCAAATACGCATGCTTTAAAAATCCTCTATGCTTGCAGTGTTGGCTTTAAAATATATATACATATATACATGGAGAAAATATATATATACAAACACACATATATATACATACATATGTATACATATATATATACACACACACATGGAGAATATATATATATAGATAGATACACACACACACACACACACACATATGTACACACACACACGCACACACGGAGAAAAAACAATAATTTCAGAAAATAAAATATATATACATACAAATACATACACACGTGTACTTCAAAATAACTAAAGAAAATACCCCAGAACTCCTTTGTTATCCATTTCTATCTCCTTTTGTTTGCAAAGGTGACTGTTTAGAATTCCATTCTTCTTGTAATATGCTGATTTTCTGGGGGAAAGGCCTGCTGTGGTGGAACTGAGGCAAGAATGATTGAGCAGGGCAGTTCCACTGGAGTGCAAGGGGATGGTGCTCGGTGTAAGCAGATTAGGCAGCCAGTGTCCGAGCTGCACTGCCTCCCACAGATGGCTCTGTGCTTCTGCTGAGGGGCACTGGAGGGAAATGGTACCAGCTGGTTCCTTTATTCCTAGAGAGGGGTCTCTGTGAACACTGCCTCTCAGGGAAACGCTCTGAAAAGAGTGAGTAATTTCCCTACTGTATGCCCCAGACACCGTTCAGATCACTGTTTCCATGCTGTATGCTCCCGGGTTGTTTGCCTGCCTTTTCTCCAAGAGCAGCACAGTGCACTGCAAGCTCTATCCCAGCCAAGCCCAGTGACCTTTAGAATTCCAGGTTTTAAGCCCCCCTAGTTATAAGAACTCATGCAATTAAGCTCCTCTCACTTTCCAGTGTAGCCAGTGGCTACAGGGAAACGTTCTCTTTGCACAGTCCCGTGTCTCGCTCCTGCCCTTCTCCATGACCACGACTCCCTCTCCTCTGCAGCAGCCAGGATCTGTTTCTCTCCTAAACCACATCTCTGTACTTCCGACCTTCTTTGGTGTGGCCTCTTCTCTCTAATAGTGGACTTTGTTCTGTTAGTCTTCAGGGATTAGGTGAACCTAGGCTCCTCTTACTCTGCCACCATCTTCTTTCCTCTTAAGATATTTTTCTAAGTTTCCCTTCAATTACAAATTATTACAACTGGCAGGAACACCTTTTCAGATTCTCCCCTCAATTAGGGGAAAACAAAAACTCGCAAGCAGAGAGACAATATGATTTGACGTATAAGAGCTGAAAAACTAGAAATGGTTCAATAACCAACATTTGACCTTTTACCTGATTTCCATTAACTGAAATTCTAGAAGAAATAGGCAGCTTTGAGTATTTTTTAATCAATCTAACACTCCATCTTTATTCTGCTTTCATCAGTGAGGAAATAAAGAGAACATTATGGAATCATTTTTAATCTTTTCAGTAGAAAACCAAAGATACTGTCCTTTGGCATTATTTAAATTGAATATAACTTTTCCTTTATCTCACGCCAAGCTTCTTTATGTGGGGAGGTAAGTAAGACCATCTCGTCTTTATGTTGTGCCACCAAGCTTTCCCATATCATACAAACAGGCTTTGACATTTTTTTTGGAATTCGAACTGATTATCTACTATTTGTCTCTGAGAACTCCATTAAATAAAACCTGATAATTTACAGCTGTATTCTTGAAATAATGGAATAAATGTTTATTCCATTAATTTCACGTTGAGCTATTAAAGTACATATCTTTCTATTTAAACTAAAAGAAGACGGATAAAGACAACTGTGTTTTCTGAGAATGTAGGATCTGTGCCAAGAACAGGATCAACACCAGTGTTATACACAAGAACCAGGTCAAAAGAGTATCTAATTGTGAGTTGCAACTTTGGATTAGCAAGATTTCAAAACAGGAAAGCTAAAGGCCCAGAGTTCATCTTTTTCCTTCCTAGATGGTGAAATCTATGGATGAGTCTACACTTTAAAACAAGTTCATAAAACATAATGAAGTAAATAGTAGACAGCAGATCCTACACCCAAGATTTGATGGAAATGGATATGCGAGGCACTGAGTGACAGAATAAAGATATGAATGGAGAAAAGAAACAGGACTCTAGCTTTTTGAGCCTAACTTCTCATCAGATCATGGAGTCAGCAAGGCATAAGTTGGTAAACGTCTCCTTTTTAAGAAGCAAAAAATGTCTACAGGAGTAAAGTTAAGTTCTACTACAGTGTCTTATTATTATTACAAAAGTGAGTGGTAATCTGCAAGAGGACTAGGGAAGATGTCTCATAAAATTTGATTGGACAGTGACATAAGGACAGACATCTAGATCCTTGTATTAGAATTGACAATCTAAAAAGAAAAGGCTACATTATGGTGAACTGACGTACAATGAGGGAATAAAACAATTAAATGGAATAAGAATGGTCTTTTTGACCTCAACTTGAGACAGGAATCCATCAGAACCCTAGAGGAGAATATAGGCAGTAACCTCTTCGATATTAGCCACAGCAACTTCTTTCAAGATATGTCTCCAAAGGCAAAGGAAACAAAAGCGAAGATGAACTTTTGGGACTTCATCAAGATCAAAAGCAAAGGAAACAGTCAACAAAACAAAGAGGCAACCCACGGAATGCGAGAAGATATTTGCAAATGACAGTACAGACAGAAGGTTGATATCCAGAATCTATAAAGAACTCCTCAAACTCAACACACACAAAACAGACAATCATATAAAAAAAAAAAAATGGGCAGAAGATATGAACAGACACTTCTCCAATGAAGACATACAAATGGCTATCAGACACATGAAAAAATGTTCATCATCACTAGCCATCAGGGAGATTCAAATTAAAACCACATTGAGATACCACCTTACACCAGTTAGAATGGCCAAAATTAGCAAGACGGGAAACAACATGTGTTGGAGAGGATGTGGAGAAAGGGGAACCCTCTTACGCGGTTGGTGGGAATGAGGTTGGTGCAGCCACTTTGGAGAACAGTGTGGAGATTCCTCAAGAAATCAAAAGTAGAGCTTCCCTATGACCCTGCAATTGCACTGCTGGGTATTTACCCCAAAGATACAGATGTAGTGAAAAGAAGGGCCATCTGTACCCCAATGTTTATAGCAGCAATGGCCACGGTCGCCAAACAGTGGAAAGAACCAAGATGCCCTGCAACGGACGCATGGATAAGGAAGATGTGGTCCATATACACTATGGAGTATTATGCCTCTATCAGAAAGGATGAATACCCAACTTTTGTAGCAACATGGACGGGACTGGAAGAGATTGTGCTGAGTGAAATAAGTCAAGCAGAGAGAGTCAATTATCATATGGTTTCCCTTATTTGTGGAGCATAACAAATAGCATGGAGGACAAGGGGAGTTAGAGAGGAGAAGGGAGTGGAGGGAAATTGGAAGGGGACGTGAACCACGAGAGACTATGGACCCTGAAAAACAATCTGAGGGTTTTGAAGGGGCGCGGGGTGGGAGGTTGGGGGAACCAGGTGGTGGGTAGTAGAGAGGGCACGGATTGCATGGACCACTGGCTGTGGTGCAAAAACAATGAATACTGTTACACTGAAAAAAATAAATAAAAAAAAAAAAAATAGAGGTGAAAATTAAAAAAAAAAAAAAAAGAAACTCTATATACGTCTTGCAACTTTCCTGTATATCTGAATCTATTCTAAAATAAACATTTAAAAAATAAAAAAAATTTAAAAAAGAATAGTCTTTTTAACAAATGGTACTAGGACAAATGGATATCCACATGCAAAGTAATAAAATTAGCACTCTACCTCATAACATATATACAAAATGAACTCAAAACCTAAGAGCTAAAACGATAAAACTCACAGAAAAAAACATAGGTGTATCATTTGTGACTGGATTTGGCAACAGTTTCTTAGATATGACACCAAGAGACAAAAAAAGATTAAGTATATTTCATCAAAATTAAAAACATCTTTGCTTCAAAGGTCACCATCAATAAAGTGAAAAGAAAACCTACTGAATAAGAGAAAAGATTTGAAAATCTTATATCTGATAAGGGATCTGTATTTAGGAGACACAAATAACTCTTACAATAATGAAAAGACAATAAAGAAATGGGCAAAATAATTGATTCAGTCTCTAAGGAAGATATAGAAATGGATAATAACACACATAAAGAGATGAGATGCTCAACATAATTAAGTTTTTGTGGGTTTTTTTTTTTAACATTTTATTTGTTTATTTGACAGACAGAACACAAGCAGGGGGATCTGCAGAGGGAGAGGGAGAAGCAGGCCCTCTGCTGAGCAGGGAGCCTAATGCAGGGCTTGATGCCGGAGGCATCACAATTCCAGACTTCAAGCTCTATGACAAAGCTGTCATCATCAAGACAGTGTAGTACTGGCACAAAAACAGACACATAGATCAATGAAACAGAATAGAGAGCCCAGAAATGGACCCTCAAGTCTATGGTCAGCTAATCTTCGACAAAGCAGGAAAGAATGTCCAATGGAAAAAAGACAGTCTCTTCAACAAATGGTGCTGGGAAAATCGAACAGCCACAAGCAGAAGAATGAAACTGGACCATCTTCTTATACCACACACAAAAACAGACTCCAAATGGATGAAAGACCTCCATGTGAGACAGGAATCCATCGTAATCCTTGAGGAGAACAGAGACGGAAACCTCTTTGACCTCAGCCGCAGCAACTTCTTCCTAGAAATATCCCCAAAAGGGAGGGGAGAGAGGGCAAAAATGAACTACTGGGACTTCATCAAGAGCAAAAGCTTTTGCACAGCAAAGGAAATAGTCAACACAACCAAAAGGCAACTGACAGAATGGGAGAAGATACTTGCAAATGACATATCAGATAAAGGGCTAGTATCCAAAATCTATAAAGATCTTATCATACTCAACACCCAAAGAACAAATAATCCAGTCAGGAAATGGGCAGAGGACATGAACAGACATTTCTGCAAAGACGACACCCAAATGGCCAACAGACAGATGAAAAAGTGCTCAACATCACCTGGCATCAAGGAAATACAAATCAAAACTACACTGAGATACCATCTGACACTAGTCAGAACGGCTAAAATTAACAAGTCAGGAAACATCAGGCGTTGGCAAGGATGCGAAGAAAGGGGAACCCTCCGACACTGTTGGTGGGAATGTAAGCTGGTGCAGCCACTCTGGAAAACAGCATGGAGGTCCCTCAAGAAATTGAAAATAGAGCTACGCTGTGACCCAGCAGCAACACTACTGAGTATTTACCCTAAAGATACGAATGTAGGTATCCGAAGGGGCATGTGCATCCAAATGTTTATAGCAGCAATGTCCACAATAGCCAAATGATGGAAAGAACCTAGATGTGCATCAACAGATGAATGGATAAAGAAGATGTGGTATATACACACAATGGACTACTATGCGGCCATCAAAGGAAATGAAATCTTGCCATTTGCAATGACGTGGATGGAACTAGAGGGAGGGTATTATGCTGAGCGAAATAAGTCAATCAGGGGAAGACAATTATGATATGAGCTCTCTGGTACGAGGAATTTCAGAGGCAACATGGGGGGTTTGGGGAGTAGGAAAGGAAAAAAATGAAACAAGATGGGACCGGGGAGGGAGACAAACTCTTAATCTCTGGAAACAAACTGAGGGTTGCTGGAGGAGAGGGAGGTGCAAGGGATGGGGTGGCCGGGTGCTGAACACTGGGGAGAGTATATGCTATGCTGAATGTTGTGAATTGTGTAAGACAGATGAATCACAGACCTGTACCCCTGAAACAAATAATACATTATATGTTAATTCTTAAAAAAGACTGAGAGATGGTGAAATCAACCCAGTTAACTGACAGGATAAAATGTGATGGCAGGGAAATAAAAAGAGATGTCCAGACAATGACTAAATGCATGTTCACAGCAGCATCATTAATGGCCAAAAAGTGGAAACAACCCGAAGGTGCATCCAATGATGAATGAACAAGGGTTTTAGCCCACAATGGAGTACAGTTTGATAATAAGGAATGAAGCACTGATACATGCTATGACACAGATGAACCCCAAAAACATTAAGCGAAGGAAGCTAGTCACAAAGGACCACACACTGTGTGATTCCCTGTATATGAAATATTCAGAATGGGCAACTCTAGAGAGGCAGGAAGTAGACTGGTGGTTGCCTGAGCCTGGGGGCAAGGATTAAGGGTTTCTTTTCAGGGTAATTAAAACGTTCTACTTGATGGCAGTAATGGTTGCACAACTCTATCAATATACCCAAACATTGAACTACACATATTAAATGGGTGAATTGTATGGAATGTGCATTCCATCTCAATAAAGCTTTAAAAAAAATCCAATGGCAAGACCTAGATAATTTTCTTAATTCTCTCTTTTGGGTGTATATAGTATGCATGATCTAAATATTTCTGTGCATTTATTATATATTGAAAAGGAAAAGAAAATGAAGGAAATGCCTAAGTCCAACTGGTTTGTGAAATCACTCTTCTGTACAAGTTATCCTGAAATCAGTACAGATTCTGTATCCATTCAAAAAAGTGAAGATGAGAAAGAAGACAATTTTCTGAAACAATCTATTAAACATTATCTTCTGCTTTTACACGGCTTAGCTCATGATGGTAACAGAGATAGCATTAAAAAAACATTATTTAGCGCACCTGGGTGGCTCAGTTGGTTAAGCATCCAACTCAGGATTTTATCTCAGGTCATGATCTTATGGGTCATGGAATCAAGCCAGCATGGGGGGGGGCTCTGTGCTGGTCAGGCGTCTGCTTGAAATTCTCTCCGTCTCCCTCTGCCTCTCCGACCGCCCCCACCACAAATACATAAATAAGTCTTTTAAAAAAATTATTTAGTAGGGAAAAAGTCCCAATTTCTGTGAGGAATGATGTGTAAGTTTCAACTTTCCTAAGGGTAACTACTATAAGAAAAAAATGTATAACACAAATAACAGAATCAAAGTCAAAGTTTAAGAAATAAGTACATTGTGAAGATACTAAAATTATACTAAATTAATTATAATGAAAATACAGAAGGAAGTGGTCCATGGAAATAAGCATCCTAAAACACTTCATATTATTTAACCAACTACAGATTAACTTGACATGTTACATTGCATACATACCTGATTCCTACTCTGAGCCAGTTTTTCCTTTAAGTCTTTTACCTCATCTTCTAAATTCATACGACAACGTGATGTCTCCTCCAGTGAAGCCACCGACGTAGACAGTTTTTTTAGGGTATCGGCCAGTTCTTCTTGAAGTTGTCTCACAGCTCCCTAATAAGACATTTCTGTTACTGGTTTTATAAATCATCTTACTATTAAATTATGTTAACAATATATAACTTTAACCTATGTACTTGGAAAATTTCACTACAAACATCAATTCATCTCCTTTTCCTAACATGTACACATTATGGCTGTTTAATGAATTTGGTTAAAGACACAAAAAGATGTTATCCTGCCTAGTCAGTATTATGTTACTTAGTTAATTAATTCAGCCCCACTATCCTTTCCTTGTGGGTGAATTTTCCCAAAGCTTCCCAATCTACTGAAGTCTCAAAAAGAAATGGGTATATAGGTGGGACTAACACTGGTAAATTCTACACTATGAAATGTTTTCCCTCTTTTCTATTAGAGGCTTAAATTAATGTCAGAGTTCTTCACATGTTCAATCCTCTGCTCAAATCCTTTTAATAGATAACTATCTCAGAACATAAGTGAAGTCATTCTAATGGCCTTCAAGACCCTAGATGACCTGGCTTTCACCTCTCTCCCTGACCTCCATTCCTGCTACACAAGAATCCTGCCACCCCTCATTAATCTGAAAATTAATCTGAAAATCTGAAAAATGGAGATCCAATGCCCAATTAATAAATTTCAGAGATACAATTCACTTTGCGTTGGACAAACTTATGCCCAAATGATAGTAACTGAGCTTTGAAATGAGCAAAGTATTTGTAAAATTGCTTAAAAAATTATAAATAGCAGTGGGAAGATTAAATCAAATACAGTTTTGCTAAAGCTCATCACAGTTGTCCCAAATTATGATTTAATGAAAAGTAAGGGCCTTCAAAGGATTAAAAGGTCATAGGATACATGATTTCAGACTAAAAATTCAAATTTATATAAATAAGAATAAAATTATGCCAACCTAAAATGTATATAAAGCTACTATGTATAGCTTGCATAAATGTATAAATATATAAAATATATATGTATACACACATATACATAGATTTATACTATAAATATATACTTATATATGTATAAAAAGTACTGAGATACTGTACTTTTATTCAATTCACTTGGGAAATCTCGAGCTAACTGTCAAGTTAATCCACTTAATTGAATCTCAATTTCAAATACGCATGCTTTAAAAATCCTCTATGCTTGCAGTGTTGGCTTTAAAATATATATACATATATACATGGAGAAAATATATATATACAAACACACATATATATACATACATATGTATACATATATATATACACACACACATGGAGAATATATATATATAGATACACACACACACACACACACACACATATGTACACACACACACGCACACACGGAGAAAAAACAATAATTTCAGAAAATAAAATATATATACATACAAATACATACACACGTGTACTTCAAAATAACTAAAGAAAATACCCCAGAACTCCTTTGTTATCCATTTCTATCTCCTTTTGTTTGCAAAGGTGACTGTTTAGAATTCCATTCTTCTTGTAATATGCTGATTTTCTGGGGGAAAGGCCTGCTGTGGTGGAACTGAGGCAAGAATGATTGAGCAGGGCAGTTCCACTGGAGTGCAAGGGGATGGTGCTCGGTGTAAGCAGATTAGGCAGCCAGTGTCCGAGCTGCACTGCCTCCCACAGATGGCTCTGTGCTTCTGCTGAGGGGCACTGGAGGGAAATGGTACCAGCTGGTTCCTTTATTCCTAGAGAGGGGTCTCTGTGAACACTGCCTCTCAGGGAAACGCTCTGAAAAGAGTGAGTAATTTCCCTACTGTATGCCCCAGACACCGTTCAGATCACTGTTTCCATGCTGTATGCTCCCGGGTTGTTTGCCTGCCTTTTCTCCAAGAGCAGCACAGTGCACTGCAAGCTCTATCCCAGCCAAGCCCAGTGACCTTTAGAATTCCAGGTTTTAAGCCCCCCTAGTTATAAGAACTCATGCAATTAAGCTCCTCTCACTTTCCAGTGTAGCCAGTGGCTACAGGGAAACGTTCTCTTTGCACAGTCCCGTGTCTCGCTCCTGCCCTTCTCCATGACCACGACTCCCTCTCCTCTGCAGCAGCCAGGATCTGTTTCTCTCCTAAACCACATCTCTGTACTTCCGACCTTCTTTGGTGTGGCCTCTTCTCTCTAATAGTGGACTTTGTTCTGTTAGTCTTCAGGGATTAGGTGAACCTAGGCTCCTCTTACTCTGCCACCATCTTCTTTCCTCTTAAGATATTTTTCTAAGTTTCCCTTCAATTACAAATTATTACAACTGGCAGGAACACCTTTTCAGATTCTCCCCTCAATTAGGGGAAAACAAAAACTCGCAAGCAGAGAGACAATATGATTTGACGTATAAGAGCTGAAAAACTAGAAATGGTTCAATAACCAACATTTGACCTTTTACCTGATTTCCATTAACTGAAATTCTAGAAGAAATAGGCAGCTTTGAGTATTTTTTAATCAATCTAACACTCCATCTTTATTCTGCTTTCATCAGTGAGGAAATAAAGAGAACATTATGGAATCATTTTTAATCTTTTCAGTAGAAAACCAAAGATACTGTCCTTTGGCATTATTTAAATTGAATATAACTTTTCCTTTATCTCACGCCAAGCTTCTTTATGTGGGGAGGTAAGTAAGACCATCTCGTCTTTATGTTGTGCCACCAAGCTTTCCCATATCATACAAACAGGCTTTGACATTTTTTTTGGAATTCGAACTGATTATCTACTATTTGTCTCTGAGAACTCCATTAAATAAAACCTGATAATTTACAGCTGTATTCTTGAAATAATGGAATAAATGTTTATTCCATTAATTTCACGTTGAGCTATTAAAGTACATATCTTTCTATTTAAACTAAAAGAAGACGGATAAAGACAACTGTGTTTTCTGAGAATGTAGGATCTGTGCCAAGAACAGGATCAACACCAGTGTTATACACAAGAACCAGGTCAAAAGAGTATCTAATTGTGAGTTGCAACTTTGGATTAGCAAGATTTCAAAACAGGAAAGCTAAAGGCCCAGAGTTCATCTTTTTCCTTCCTAGATGGTGAAATCTATGGATGAGTCTACACTTTAAAACAAGTTCATAAAACATAATGAAGTAAATAGTAGACAGCAGATCCTACACCCAAGATTTGATGGAAATGGATATGCGAGGCACTGAGCGACAGAATAAAGATATGAATGGAGAAAAGAAACAGGACTCTAGCTTTTTGAGCCTAACTTCTCATCAGATCATGGAGTCAGCAAGGCATAAGTTGGTAAACGTCTCCTTTTTAAGAAGCAAAAAATGTCTACAGGAGTAAAGTTAAGTTCTACTACAGTGACTTATTATTATTACATAAGTGAGTGGTAATCTGCAAGAGGACTAGGGAAGATGTCTCATAAAATTTGATTGGACAGTGACATTAAGGACAGACATCTAGATCCTTGTATTAGAATTGACAATCTAAAAAGAAAAGGCTACATTATGGTGAACTGACGTACAATGAGGGAATAAAACAATTAAAAGGAATAAGAATGGTCTTTTTGACCTCAACTTGAGACAGGAATCCATCAGAACCCTAGAGGAGAATATAGGCAGTAACCTCTTCGATATTAGCCACAGCAACTTCTTTCAAGATATGTCTCCAAAGGCAAAGGAAACAAAAGCGAAGATGAACTTTTGGGACTTCATCAAGATCAAAAGCAAAGGAAACAGTCAACAAAACAAAGAGGCAACCCACGGAATGCGAGAAGATATTTGCAAATGACAGTACAGACAAAAGGTTGATATCCAGAATCTATAAAGAACTCCTCAAACTCAACACACACAAAACAGACAATCATATAAAAAAAAAAAAAAATGGGCAGAAGATATGAACAGACACTTCTCCAATGAAGACATACAAATGGCTATCAGACACATGAAAAAATGTTCATCATCACTAGCCATCAGGGAGATTCAAATTAAAACCACATTGAGATACCACCTTACACCAGTTAGAATGGCCAAAATTAGCAAGACGGGAAACAACATGTGTTGGAGAGGATGTGGAGAAAGGGGAACCCTCTTACGCGGTTGGTGGGAATGAGGTTGGTGCAGCCACTTTGGAGAACAGTGTGGAGATTCCTCAAGAAATCAAAAGTAGAGCTTCCCTATGGCCCTGCAATTGCACCGCTGGGTATTTACCCCAAAGATACAGATGTAGTGAAAAGAAGGGCCATCTGTACCCCAATGTTTATAGCAGCAATGGCCACGGTCGCCAAACAGTGGAAAGAACCAAGATGCCCTGCAACGGACGCATGGATAAGGAAGATGTGGTCCATATACACTATGGAGTATTATGCCTCTATCAGAAAGGATGAATACCCAACTTTTGTAGCAACATGGACGGGACTGGAAGAGATTGTGCTGAGTGAAATAAGTCAAGCAGAGAGAGTCAATTATCATATGGTTTCCCTTATTTGTGGAGCATAACAAATAGCATGGAGGACAAGGGGAGTTAGAGAGGAGAAGGGAGTGGAGGGAAATTGGAAGGGGACGTGAACCACGAGAGACTATGGACCCTGAAAAACAATCTGAGGGTTTTGAAGGGGCGCGGGGTGGGAGGTTGGGGGAACCAGGTGGTGGGTAGTAGAGAGGGCACGGATTGCATGGACCACTGGCTGTGGTGCAAAAACAATGAATACTGTTACACTGAAAAAAATAAATAAAAAAAAAAAAATAGAGGTGAAAATTAAAAAAAAAAAAAAAAAAGAAACTCTATATACGTCTTGCAACTTTCCTGTATATCTGAATCTATTCTAAAATAAACATTTAAAAAATAAAAAAAATTTAAAAAAGAATAGTCTTTTTAACAAATGGTACTAGGACAAATGGATATCCACATGCAAAGTAATAAAATTAGCACTCTACCTCATAACATATATACAAAATGAACTCAAAACCTAAGAGCTAAAACGATAAAACTCACAGAAAAAAACATAGGTGTATCATTTGTGACTGGATTTGGCAACAGTTTCTTAGATATGACACCAAGAGACAAAAAAAGATTAAGTATATTTCATCAAAATTAAAAACGTCTTTGCTTCAAAGGTCACCATCAATAAAGTGAAAAGAAAACCTACTGAATAAGAGAAAAGATTTGAAAATCTTATATCTGATAAGGGATCTGTATTTAGGAGACACAAATAACTCTTACAATAATGAAAAGACAATAAAGAAATGGGCAAAATAATTGATTCAGTCTCTAAGGAAGATATAGAAATGGATAATAACACACATAAAGAGATGAGATGCTCAACATAATTAAGTTTTTGTGGGTTTTTTTTTTTTAACATTTTATTTGTTTATTTGACAGACAGAGAGAACACAAGCAGGGGGATCTGCAGAGGGAGAGGGAGAAGCAGGCCCTCTGCTGAGCAGGGAGCCTAATGCAGGGCTTGATGCCGGAGGCATCACAATTCCAGACTTCAAGCTCTATGACAAAGCTGTCATCATCAAGACAGTGTAGTACTGGCACAAAAACAGACACATAGATCAATGAAACAGAATAGAGAGCCCAGAAATGGACCCTCAAGTCTATGGTCAGCTAATCTTCGACAAAGCAGGAAAGAATGTCCAATGGAAAAAAGACAGTCTCTTCAACAAATGGTGCTGGGAAAATCGAACAGCCACAAGCAGAAGAATGAAACTGGACCATCTTCTTATACCACACACAAAAACAGACTCCAAATGGATGAAAGACCTCCATGTGAGACAGGAATCCATCGTAATCCTTGAGGAGAACAGAGACGGAAACCTCTTTGACCTCAGCCGCAGCAACTTCTTCCTAGAAATATCCCCAAAAGGGAGGGGAGAGAGGGCAAAAATGAACTACTGGGACTTCATCAAGAGCAAAAGCTTTTGCACAGCAAAGGAAATAGTCAACACAACCAAAAGGCAACTGACAGAATGGGAGAAGATACTTGCAAATGACATATCAGATAAAGGGCTAGTATCCAAAATCTATAAAGATCTTATCATACTCAACACCCAAAGAACAAATAATCCAGTCAGGAAATGGGCAGAGGACATGAACAGACATTTCTGCAAAGACGACACCCAAATGGCCAACAGACAGATGAAAAAGTGCTCAACATCACCTGGCATCAAGGAAATACAAATCAAAACTACACTGAGATACCATCTGACACTAGTCAGAACGGCTAAAATTAACAAGTCAGGAAACATCAGGCGTTGGCAAGGATGCGAAGAAAGGGGAACCCTCCGACACTGTTGGTGGGAATGTAAGCTGGTGCAGCCACTCTGGAAAACAGCATGGAGGTCCCTCAAGAAATTGAAAATAGAGCTACGCTGTGACCCAGCAGCAACACTACTGAGTATTTACCCTAAAGATACGAATGTAGGTATCCGAAGGGGCATGTGCATCCAAATGTTTATAGCAGCAATGTCCACAATAGCCAAATGATGGAAAGAACCTAGATGTGCATCAACAGATGAATGGATAAAGAAGATGTGGTATATACACACAATGGACTACTATGCGGCCATCAAAGGAAATGAAATCTTGCCATTTGCAATGACGTGGATGGAACTAGAGGGAGGGTATTATGCTGAGCGAAATAAGTCAATCAGGGGAAGACAATTATGATATGAGCTCTCTGGTACGAGGAATTTCAGAGGCAACATGGGGGGTTTGGGGAGTAGGAAAGGAAAAAAATGAAACAAGATGGGACCGGGGAGGGAGACAAACTCTTAATCTCTGGAAACAAACTGAGGGTTGCTGGAGGAGAGGGAGGTGCAAGGGATGGGGTGGCCGGGTGCTGAACACTGGGGAGAGTATATGCTATGCTGAATGTTGTGAATTGTGTAAGACAGATGAATCACAGACCTGTACCCCTGAAACAAATAATACATTATATGTTAATTCTTAAAAAAGACTGAGAGATGGTGAAATCAACCCAGTTAACTGACAGGATAAAATGTGATGGCAGGGAAATAAAAAGAGATGTCCAGACAATGACTAAATGCATGTTCACAGCAGCATCATTAATGGCCAAAAAGTGGAAACAACCCGAAGGTGCATCCAATGATGAATGAACAAGGGTTTTAGCCCACAATGGAGTACAGTTTGATAATAAGGAATGAAGCACTGATACATGCTATGACACAGATGAACCCCAAAAACATTAAGCGAAGGAAGCTAGTCACAAAGGACCACACACTGTGTGATTCCCTGTATATGAAATATTCAGAATGGGCAACTCTAGAGAGGCAGGAAGTAGACTGGTGGTTGCCTGAGCCTGGGGGCAAGGATTAAGGGTTTCTTTTCAGGGTAATTAAAACGTTCTACTTGATGGCAGTAATGGTTGCACAACTCTATCAATATACCCAAACATTGAACTACACATATTAAATGGGTGAATTGTATGGAATGTGCATTCCATCTCAATAAAGCTTTAAAAAAAATCCAATGGCAAGACCTAGATAATTTTCTTAATTCTCTCTTTTGGGTGTATATAGTATGCATGATCTAAATATTTCTGTGCATTTATTATATATTGAAAAGGAAAAGAAAATGAAGGAAATGCCTAAGTCCAACTGGTTTGTGAAATCACTCTTCTGTACAAGTTATCCTGAAATCAGTACAGATTCTGTATCCATTCAAAAAAGTGAAGATGAGAAAGAAGACAATTTTCTGAAACAATCTATTAAACATTATCTTCTGCTTTTACACGGCTTAGCTCATGATGGTAACAGAGATAGCATTAAAAAAACATTATTTAGCGCACCTGGGTGGCTCAGTTGGTTAAGCATCCAACTCAGGATTTTATCTCAGGTCATGATCTTATGGGTCATGGAATCAAGCCAGCATGGGGGGGGGCTCTGTGCTGGTCAGGCGTCTGCTTGAAATTCTCTCCGTCTCCCTCTGCCTCTCCGACCGCCCCCACCACAAATACATAAATAAGTCTTTTAAAAAAATTATTTAGTAGGGAAAAAGTCCCAATTTCTGTGAGGAATGATGTGTAAGTTTCAACTTTCCTAAGGGTAACTACTATAAGAAAAAAATGTATAACACAAATAACAGAATCAAAGTCAAAGTTTAAGAAATAAGTACATTGTGAAGATACTAAAATTATACTAAATTAATTATAATGAAAATACAGAAGGAAGTGGTCCATGGAAATAAGCATCCTAAAACACTTCATATTATTTAACCAACTACAGATTAACTTGACATGTTACATTGCATACATACCTGATTCCTACTCTGAGCCAGTTTTTCCTTTAAGTCTTTTACCTCATCTTCTAAATTCATACGACAACGTGATGTCTCCTCCAGTGAAGCCACCGACGTAGACAGTTTTTTTAGGGTATCGGCCAGTTCTTCTTGAAGTTGTCTCACAGCTCCCTAATAAGACATTTCTGTTACTGGTTTTATAAATCATCTTACTATTAAATTATGTTAACAATATATAACTTTAACCTATGTACTTGGAAAATTTCACTACAAACATCAATTCATCTCCTTTTCCTAACATGTACACATTATGGCTGTTTAATGAATTTGGTTAAAGACACAAAAAGATGTTATCCTGCCTAGTCAGTATTATGTTACTTAGTTAATTAATTCAGCCCCACTATCCTTTCCTTGTGGGTGAATTTTCCCAAAGCTTCCCAATCTACTGAAGTCTCAAAAAGAAATGGGTATATAGGTGGGACTAACACTGGTAAATTCTACACTATGAAATGTTTTCCCTCTTTTCTATTAGAGGCTTAAATTAATGTCAGAGTTCTTCACATGTTCAATCCTCTGCTCAAATCCTTTTAATAGATAACTATCTCAGAACATAAGTGAAGTCATTCTAATGGCCTTCAAGACCCTAGATGACCTGGCTTTCACCTCTCTCCCTGACCTCCATTCCTGCTACACAAGAATCCTGCCACCCCTCATTAATCTGAAAATTAATCTGAAAATCTGAAAAATGGAGATCCAATGCCCAATTAATAAATTTCAGAGATACAATTCACTTTGCGTTGGACAAACTTATGCCCAAATGATAGTAACTGAGCTTTGAAATGAGCAAAGTATTTGTAAAATTGCTTAAAAAATTATAAATAGCAGTGGGAAGATTAAATCAAATACAGTTTTGCTAAAGCTCATCACAGTTGTCCCAAATTATGATTTAATGAAAAGTAAGGGCCTTCAAAGGATTAAAAGGTCATAGGATACATGATTTCAGACTAAAAATTCAAATTTATATAAATAAGAATAAAATTATGCCAACCTAAAATGTATATAAAGCTACTATGTATAGCTTGCATAAATGTATAAATATATAAAATATATATGTATACACACATATACATAGATTTATACTATAAATATATACTTATATATGTATAAAAAGTACTGAGATACTGTACTTTTATTCAATTCACTTGGGAAATCTCGAGCTAACTGTCAAGTTAATCCACTTAATTGAATCTCAATTTCAAATACGCATGCTTTAAAAATCCTCTATGCTTGCAGTGTTGGCTTTTAAAATATATATAAATATATACATGGAGAAAATATATATATACAAACACATATATATATACATATATATGTATACATATATACACACATGGAGAATATATATATATATGTATATATATAAAATTATAGGGTGGGGGGTGGGAGGTTGGGGGCACCAGGTGGTGGGTATTGTAGAGGGCACGGATTGCATGGAGCACTGGGTGTGGTGCAAAAATAATGAATACTGTTATGCTGAAAAAAATAAAAAAAATTAAAAAAAAATTATATATATACACATACATATATGTAGACACACACACACACAGAGAAAAAACAATAATTTCAGTAAATAAAATATATATACATACAAATACATACACATGTGTACTTCAAAATAACTAAAGAAAATACCCCAGAACTCCTTTTGTTATCCATTTCTATCTCCTTTTGGTTTTTTTGTTTTGTTTTGTTTTTTGTTTTTTTAAAGATTTTATTTATTTATTTGACAGAGAGTTATCACAAGTAGGCACAGAGTCATGCAGAGAGAGAGAGAGGGGGAAGCAGGCTTCCCGCAGAGCAGAGAGTCCTATGCGGGGCTCGATCTCAGGACCCTGAGATCATGACCTGAGCTGAAGGCAGAGGCTTAACCCACTGAGCCACCCAGGTGCCCCTCTATCTCCTTTTGTTTGCAAAGGTGGTTGTTTAGAATTCGATCTTGTAATATTCTGTTCTCGACAAAGTTGTTTTTTCAGTATAATACCTTTCTTCCACAACCTAATGACATATTTTCATTAGGATTCTGGATAACACCGTTAAAAAAAAAAAAGTCAAAAGGTTAAGAGAACTTAAAAAAAATGTTCAAAAGTAGCCACCTTTTTAAATACAAGGATTTTTATCTTACATCAATAACTCAAATTTTAATTTAAATGACAGCTAAATTTGTCATAGATATATAGGTAGATATAGTATGTGAATATAGGTAGATATAGTATGTGAAATAAAATTTCTTTACAAAACATTTAACTAATTCCATCATAGTCTCAAGGTGGTTTAGCCTAATTTTAATATAAAAAATCCAAAACTGGGGTTCCTGGGTAGCTCAGTTGGTTAAGTGTCCTACTCTTGGTTTCAGCTCAGGTCATGATCTCAAGGTTTTAAGATCCAACCCTGAGTCAGGCTCTGCACTCAAGTGTCTGCTTGAGATTCTTATCCCTCCCTTTCCCTCCCCCTCTACACATTCCCCTACTCATGCTCTCTCTTTCTAAAAATAAATGAAATCTTAAAAAAAAAAAGTCAACATGCATATTTATCTCAATTTACCCTCCATCCCTTCATTCAGAAAATATACATAGGGTTTATATGAGAAGCCAAGAATTCCAATAAATTAATGATTTTAGCTATAAATATCATAGTTCCTATTAGTATAAAACTAAATTTTTTATCTATTTTATACCTAAGTAATATACATTAAATCAAAGGGATATTATAAATAATAGTGATGGAAATATGCCATTTTTATCAAAGACTTACCTGATTGAAATTATTTCTTACAGTCCTCAATTCCATATCTAGTGCTCTAAGATTAAATTCAAGTTCTTGTTTCATTTCAACTTCTTTCTTATACTGCTCTTCTCTTCTTGTTAGTTGCTCCTGAATCTTTTCATATAACATTTCAGCATTTCCTCTGTTTTCTTTTTCTTGTTTTAAAGTAAATCTGCAAATAAATGTGCTTATTTTAAAATTTGTCTTGTAAACAATAAAAAGCTCATGCTATGATCTGGTGCCACATATGCTGGTTTATTATCCAAATGAAATTTATATGTTCTCAATTTTTTTCCTTTCTAGGGCTCATGTTTTTAATTTCTCACTTCAATCTCTTCCAAAAGATATATATAGTTGAAAAGAAGCAGTGAAAAAGCATTATGCTGCTTAGTACTAATATCTCTGGGAGACATCTCTGGGAGATATTGTAGGGAAAGGAATTTTGAAATTATTCAAGAAAGAATGGAAAATTATTATTTTTTCCACATACTCGTAATTACTCCTCCATTAGAAGAGATAATTCAGTTACTATTTAAAAAGAGAAGTTCCTGTTTATAAAGAAGTTATAATTCACTACAAGTAAATTGCTACTTCACGAAACATCACAGGTACGGCAGTGTAAGACAGCATCTGCAGATGCATTTACACAACGTACACCCACAGATTACTGTGATCCAGGACTAGGCTAGGGAGTCGAATATCTGTTGCCCTACGATTTTTATGTTTCTTCTTCTGCAATACCTTCAATTTACCTTGTTGATTATTATTCATTTCATTTTTTAAAGATTTTATTTATTTGATAGAGAGAACACAAAAAGGTGGAGTAGCAGGCAGAGGGAGAAGGAAAAGCAGGCTCCCCACTGAGCAACAAGCCCAATGGGGGACTCAATCCCAGCACCCCAGGATCATGACCTGCGAAAGGCAGACACTTAACCAAGTGAGCCATCCAGGTGCCCCTGATCCGTTTTCTTTTTTTTAATTAACATATAATGTATTATTTGTTTCCCCTATTATCCATTTAATAAATCATTTGAAAACTCCTTTTATAACAACACAGGATCTATATTAAGTAAATAATAAAGAGTAATATATGCTTGCAGCATAGACTTTTGAATTAGTTTCATCAACATATAAGAGAGATGCTGAAAGAAACAGCAGTAATCATTTTCTATTTCCCCTTTTAATCACTGCGTATGTTTAAAACTAGTTTATAAAATTTTTCTGTCTTGAGAAAAATGGCCATTTTATACTCTGTTAATGGGCATATAAATTACTATAAAATTCCCTGAGAACATTTTAAAAATAGGATCAAAGACCTTCTTTAAAAATTTTTATACTTTAAGTAAACAACACTACATCGAAGAATTTATTCCAAGTAACCAGAAATGTCGAAACAGATTTAGATAAAAAACATTCCTTACAGCATTAATTAAAGTATAGAAAAATGGGGGTAAAAAACCCAAAATTCAATTTGGTAAATAATGAGGTTTCCACATGGTAGATTTCTATATGGTCATTAAAATTATGATTTGGAATATTCATTAAATTATTAAAAGTATTCACTGTTAAGAACTTGCTGTATTATTTTGAAGAATCTCATACTTCACAATACTAAAGATGTTTTCTTCCCTATAAAATCCCAGAAGGTAAGTTAGCAATTTCAAAACTTCTACACATCTGTAGATAAAAGTAAATAATTCAAGGGGTGCCCGGCTGGCTCAACTGGTAGAGCATATGACTCTTGATCTCACTCTTGAGTTCAAGCCCCACATATATTGGGTGTGGAGCCTACTAAAAAAAAAAAAAAAAAAAAAAGGTAAACAGTTCAAGTATTTCCTTAAAACCAAGAAATCATACCTCAAACTGCAGAGTTCTTGCTCCCATTCTACTTTTTGAAGCTCCAAGTTCGATAGCATTTCTTTTTTTTCTGATAGCTCCTTTTGCAGTCCCTTAGCCTTATTTTCCATTTTTTTATTTTTTCTTTTAAGTTGTCCACAGTGATATTTTTTAAGTTCTATTAATCTCCCATATGAAAGAACCGTATCCTGGATTTTCAGTAAACTGACAGAATCTACATCAGAGAAAACACAAAAGCAAATAAAATATATAGGGCACTGGGGTGGCTCAGCTGGTTAAGCATCTGACTCTTGGTTTCGGCTCAGGTCATACATAATCCCAGAGTCGTGGGATCGAGCCCTACACTGGGCTCCACTCAGCATGGAGTCCGCTTGAGATTCTTTCCCCCCTTCCTCCCTCCCCCTCTGTTCTTTCCCACACCCCCAGTCATGCTCGTTCTCAAATAAATTAATTAAATATAAAAAAAGAAAAAGAAATAAAATATATGAGTACTTTTGGCATATAAAGGACTGTATGCTTTCACATTCACTCATTCATACATTAAACAAATATATATTGAATTATTTCAATATAAAATATATTACTGGGATGCCTGGGTGTCTCAGTTGGTCAAGCATCTGCCTTCAGCTCAGGTCATGATCTCAGGGTCCTGGGATCAAGCTCTACATTGGGCTCCCTACTCAGTGGGGAGTATGCTTCTCCCCCCATCCCTGCCCCTCCCCATGCTTATGCACTCTGTCTCTTAAATAAATAAAATTTTTTAAAAAGCAAAAGATATTACACTAAGCTCTGCAGATCTCTGGCTTTTATTCAGCTTAAAGTCTAGTGAAGGAGAACACAATTAGAAATTCAGATAGTTCCTATAATAAAAGAGTTCTATGATCACAGAACATAACTTGATCTATGGTAAGAAGGGAAGATTTCCCTGAGGAACTATTCTGAGAAATGAAGGAGGAGCGGGAAGCACATGAGCAGAGGAGGAGGGAGAGCATTAAAGATGGTCTGTAGCATGTGCCAAAGTTCTACTGCAATCTGCTTCTGGCCAAGACGGAGTGACAGGTACTGATTTATCTTCCTACCTGAAAAAAGCCAAACAAAAACAGGTAAAATACACTTTAAAATCATTTTCAAGAAAAAGGAATTCAGGCAATGAAGGACAATGATCCCTGAAAACACAAGAAATTAGCCTAACACATACCAGAGCTCACTACCTTGGGACAATTTCCAGGCCATGACACAGGGGAAGAAACTGAGACAGACTCCACCAGACTCCCTGAGTTGAGGTGATGAAACGGAGTCTGGTGAAACCAAGACAGATGAGATCAGAGGTCAAAGCACTGGCGAGGAGAAAGCAGAACAAAGAACAAACCCCGGAGATCAGAAGAGTAATAACCAATGCATGCCCGTAAGGAAATCTCCTGTGACCAAGGGAAAGATCCGTCTGGAAAGAGCAGAGGACACCCTGCCTGGAGCTTACATGGCACCAGGGGCAGTATCTATCCCCATTAGCCATGCTGGAAACACTCATAACCCGCAGCACAATGAATAGAGTAAGTAGGTCGTGCCTCAGCAGTGGGGAATTATCAGCTCTAGGCTGAACACTACTCTGGATTCACCTAACAATTCATAAGAGCAGGGCAGGAAAGGATCAAACTGTTTGTCATTAACTTAGCTAGAATTCCAAAGAAAGCATAAAAAGGTAAGTGGAGGCATAGAAGCTAATTTTTAAAAAACCAAATAGCACTTACAGAGATGTAAATTATGTCAGACATGAAAAACACACTGGGTTGGAATAAACACATATTAGACAGCTCAAAATAAAAGACTGAAATTTGACATCTGAAAACTGTGAGAAGCTAATATACAATTTCCAAAGAGGCAGAGAAAAGGAACTAGAAAAAAATATTCAAAGAAAAAAATGATAGGGGCACCTGAGTGGATTCGTCAGTGGGCGTCTGCCTCCAGCTCAGGTCATGATCTCATGATCTCAGGGTCCTAGGATCAAGCCCAGTGTTGGACTCCCCGATTAGAGGGGAGTCTGCTTCTCCCCCTCCTTCTGCCACTCCTCCCTGGCTCATGCACTCTCTCTCTTTCTCCTTCTCTCTCTCAAATAAATGAATAAAATCTTTAAAAAGAGAAAAGAAAAAATGGCCAAAACCCTTCTAAACTTAATGAAAACTATAAACCCACAGATCCAGAAGGATCTGGCTAGGAGTGAAGAAAAGGAAGTAAACCTTTATAATTTTCTTAAACGACATATGATGTGTTATAACATTACTAGATGGAGGACTATGATGCTTAAGTCATATACTTTAGGCTCTAATCACCAAAATAGCAAAGCTAAAGAGTTATAGCTAGTAAGCAAAATACATACATACACATACACACATAAATAAAACTAAATCATAAAAATTACTTGTTCAATCCAAAAGAAATCAGAAAAAGAAGAGAATGGAATGAAGAGCAGAAAGGAAAAATTGAAGTCAAACAACATGATGATAGATTCAAATCAGTTACATCAATAATCACCTTAAATGAAAATGGTCTAAAAGCCTCCATGAAAAGGCAGACTGTCAAAATGGATAAAAAAGGAAGACCCAGCTATCTGCCACCTATTTAAAAAAATGCATTTTAAATGTCAAAACTACAAATGTGTTAAGAGGTCAGAAATATGATAGACCGCACTAACACTTGGCAAAAGAAAGCTGAGCCTGAGCGGTTACATTAATACCAGACAAAGTAGATTTCAAAACAAAAAACATTAGCAGCAATAAATAAGTTCATTTAATAATGATAAAAGAGTCAACTAAATGAAGCATAATAAACCTAAATGTTTATGCATGTATTAATAGGTTCAAAATACATAAAGTAAAACTTGACAGAACTTCAGAGGAACAAGCAAATTCACAATTATAGTCTGAGATTTCAGTAGGCAGAAAATCAGCAAGGACATAGTAGACTTGAACGCCACTGTCCTTCTCAAGCATCCATGGAACACTTATCAAAAGAGACGATATTCTGGGTCATAAAATAAATTATAATAAAAGGAGTAAGTCAAAAGAACTGAAGTCATAAGAGTGTGTTTTGTGACCACAAAGAAATCAAATTAGAAATCAAGAATAAAAATATCTCTAGAGAATACTCAAATATTTGCAAACTAATTAACACACATCTAAATAAACCCTGGGTCAGGGCGCCTGGGTGGCTCAGTCAGTTAAGTGTCTGCCTTTAGCTCAGGTCATGATCTCAGGGTCCTGGAATCAAGCCCCACAATGGGCTCCCTGCTCCAAGGGGAGTCTGCTTCCCCCCCAAGCTCATGCTCTCTCTTTCTCTCTCTCTCTCTCTCAAATAAATAAAATCTTTAAATAACCCCTGGGTCAAAGAAGTAAAGAAAAAAGAAATTAGAAAATATTCTGAACTGAATGGAAATGAACATATAACACATAAGAATTTCTGGAATCCTGCTAGCAGCACTCACATGAACATTTATAGCACTGAATGTATGTACTAAAAAAGAAAAGCCTCAAACTGATGACCTTTGGCTCCACCTTAAGAAATTAGTAAAATAGTAGTTTAAAAAAGTTTGACAAACTTTGGTTTATCAAAAAATCTGACAGAATTTTTTAAAAAGCTACTAGAACTAATAAGTAAACTTACCAAGTTCAAGAATAAACCTGGACCCATACCCTGTATCATAAATAAAAAAGAATTCAAAATGGGGGCGCTTGCATGGCTCAGTCAGTTAAGTGGCTGCCTTTGGCTCAGGTCATGATCCATGGGTCCTGGGATCGAGCCCTGTGTCCAGCTCTCTGCTCAGCAGGGAGCCTGCTTCTCCCTCTCCCTCACCCTGCCATTCCCCCTGCTCATGCTCTCCCTCTCTGTCAAATAAATAAATAAACAAATAAAATCTAATAAAAAAAAAAAAAAAGAAGAATACAAACTGGATCTCATGGATCACAGATCTAAATGTAAGACCTAAAACTACAAAACTTTGTTATTCAACTGCAAAACTTCTAAAAGAAAGCAGGAGAGAAAACCTCTGACCTTATGCTAGGCAAAGATTTCTCATATAGGAACACCAAAAGCAAAAATTCATAAAAGAGCAAAGGTATAAACTGGACTTCATCAAAAAGAAAAACTGCTCTTCAAAAGATACTGCTGAGAGAATGAAAAGTCACAGACTGGGAGAAAATCTTTGCAAAAAAAAAATACAGGTGATAAAGGAACTATATCTAGAATATACAAAGAATTCTCAAAATTCAACAGGTAAGAAAACCTAATTTTTTTAAAATGACAAAGGATTTGGACAGTTCAAAGAAGATATACAGATGGCAAATAAGCCCGCGAAGATATGCTCAACATATAAGTTATTAAGGAAATGTATATTAAAACCATAATGACACATATATTACAGACCCATCGGAACATCTAAGATTTAAAAAATTGACAATACTAAGTGTTCATGAATATATAGGGAGAAATCGGAACTCTCAGACATTGCTGGTGGCAATTGAAAATGGTGCAACTACTTTAGAAAACCATTCGGCAGTTTCATAATGAGGGAATACAAAGAGACGCGAGACTTAAGGGTTATTACCTGCCTGAATTACAGTTATGGTTTCACATGCATATACACATGTCAAAACTATCAAATTATACACTTCATACATGTGTTGTCCTAACTTAAGCTGTTGAGGGGAAAAGAGCTCTATTGTAAGGAAAAATATCTAAAACAGTGGCTGAGACACGGAAAGAAGGATATGAAACAACCCAAGATGAGGCTGAGAACTGTGGTCTTTCAGCCCAGAACGACGAGAAGTAATAGCTAAGCTTTAAGCAAGGGGGTCACGTGATGAAATATAAATTTTTAAAAATATATGGTAACTATGGTTGCAGAGTAGACCAAGATTCTGGGGGCTGGAATGACAGGGAAAACAGTCCTGAGGTTGTTTCAGTATTCTAGGACAAATATAGTGGTAACC
The DNA here is from genome assembly GCF_902655055.1 of Lutra lutra. NCBI lineage: Eukaryota > Metazoa > Chordata > Mammalia > Carnivora > Mustelidae > Lutra > Lutra lutra. The sequence continues at coordinate 14,588,135 of NC_062285.1, read as the reverse complement.
TGACCTTAGGTGAAGGCACAGAAGAGGAGAGTTAACACACTTCAGGTGTGCCATTCCCATGACGAAAAGTATAGTGGAAATTACAGCTCTTTGGCTAAGAGTATTCAACATTTCTCTATTTTCATATAAAACGTATTTCTGAGATGAGTAGCTCCATAACACATCAGTGTTGTATGGCACAGCACTAGACAAGAAGTGCACATATTACTATACTAATGTACATACAAAGGCTTCATATTTACACAATGGTCTTACCTTTACAATCCATCCCATGTTGTTCAATTAGCGACATGCAAGTCATATAATTACAGCAAGGCACGTGGAAACCCTCCGAAATTGTTTCAGAGGACAGAGTTAAGTCATCGAAGTCATCCATAGAATCAATTTGCTTTTTGACCTACAAATAAATAATATACTTCAAAATGTCCCCTAAATATTGATAAAATATACTGACTGTAGAGAGATGATAAATACCCGTATCTCTTTATAAGAGCAAAAAAAAGGCACTTTCAAAAGGACTGATTTTTATCAAAACGACCTTTATCAATAACTAGTGTTTCTGAACAACTTTTTCAAAGTATATGTCTGTACAACAAAGGCAGATTTTCTCTTTTTTCACTATACCTTTCCTAAAGGAATTTTTTATCATGGAATAATATTTCTGATAAACATTATTTATCAAAATAACATAATAATGGGGCACCTTGGTGGCTCAGTGGGTTAAGCCTCTGCCTTCGGCTCAGGTCATGATCTCGGGGTCCTGGGATCAAGTCTCACATCAGGCTCTCTGCTCAGCGGGGAGCCTGCTTCCCACTCTCTCTCTGCCTGCCTCTCTACCTACTTGTGATTTCTCTCTCTTTGTCAAATAAATAAATAAAATATTTTTTAAAATAACATAATAAAATAAAAATTTAAAAATTAAAAAAAGAAAAAATTTTTCTACATATATATTTACCTCTTCCTCGTCACTAGATGTTCTCTTTGCAGATCTAAAAAAAAAAACAATTCTTTTCAGGCAAATATTAAATACTTAAAATACAAGGAATATCTAAACATATCTAAACTATATTATTAATAATGTTAACAAAGCATTAAATTTAGATCAAACTGAGCAAAGGAAAATCATAACGTTACTTGCATTATTTGATACAAAGAAACATACCACATTTTTTGTTGTCATTTTCAATAAAAACAAGCTTTTACTGGTTCTAAAAACTATTTGGAAAGTGCAAGTTAAGTTCTTATATGGAAGAAACCCTTTTTTAATAATCATGATATTAGTGTTTTGAGGATCTACTGTGTAAATACTATGCATTATTATGAAAACTTCACATGTTTTAAAGGTATTTTAAGCCTCACAACAATCTTACAAAACGTAGGTAATTATATTAGGTATTTTACACAGGAAGAAAATGAGGCACAGAAAAAAGTAACTTCCCAAAGCTGGTACAGGTGGTCGGGAGTAGGCCCAGAATTCAAATCCAGGAAATGTGCCTTCAAAACACATGTTTTACAGTATACGGTGAAAGTAATATTTAAGTGTTTTTAAGTAATCTGATAGCAAATGAATCTATTAGTATTCCATTTCTAGCTATAATTGTAAATAATAATTCATAAATCTTAACCATTTTTTTAAATAAAAAGACTTCATATGTAGGCAATATTGAAAATCTACTTTCAAACAACTCAAGATTTGCTTCTTCTACAGAAGTTGATCAATGGGCATTCATTTATTCATTCAACTGTTTATTCACAAACAGACACTTATTGAGTATACTATATATGTGTCAATGACTCTGTTGGTACAGGAATCTTCGGCTTTTGTAATTTAGAACTTTATAAACCAAAAGTAATAATCTATGATAGACAGTTTATTTTTCAATTATAAATAAAATCTTTCCCCTTCCCCCAGAATCTAAACAAATATTAAGTAAATATGACCAGATAATTCAAAGTCCCTAATAAAACGATAGCCATTCATGATACTGTCAAAGGCACTGAATATCTAAAATTATCAAGGAATGGGGGCGCCTGGGTGGCTCAGTGGGTTAAAGCCTCTGCCTTCAGCTCAGGTCATGACCCCAGGGTCCTGGGATCAAGTCCCGCATTGGGCTCTCTGCTCAGCAGAAAGCCTGCTTCCCTTCCTCTCTCTCTCTGCCTGCCTCTCTGCCTACTTGTGATCTCTGTCAAATAAATAAACAAAATCTAAAAAAATAAAAAATAAAATAAAATTATCAAGGAATGATTAGTTCTATTCAGAATGGCCTAAGGTTTGTATATTTACTATTATACGTATAGTTTTAAATCAATGAATGATAGTATCTGCATATTCAATTTTATGACAATACTCCACTGTGGAACCAATTCTGAATAAACAATTTCTTGCCACAAAACTACATGAATAGGAGTACTAAGGACAATTACTATATCATCTTTAAAAGAACGTAATACAATCAATAAGCTTTCTAACATTTGGAAATGTGAACAAAATTAAATTAAATAACCATGCCTATCTCTATTGGATCATTTCAGGAGCATACAAAAGTATTCTAAAAGCTCCCATCTTAAAATTAAAAAATAAAGAAAATTCTTTTGAACTCCACATTCTTTTTCAGTTATCATCCACTTATCTATTACCTATCCCCATAAAAATTCTCTAAGAAGTTCTTTATACTTATTCATTACAGTCCAGCTTCCATGGTGACTGTTGAAACTGCTCCTTGTCAAAGTCACTTGTCCTCATCTTAACCTTTCAAGCAGTGTGTCTGATATACTTGAGTATTTCTTGTCTTCGCCTATACTTACACTACAGCATTTTATTTCCATAAAAAGTAATCACTGTTAAAATTCCTTCAGAGGGAAATAAAGAATTTATAGATTTTACCTTCCTTCATCCAGATCCGTTCCACTTGAAGTGCTGTCATCATTCATTTGCAGAGGACAAGAAATTAGAGAAAGGGCTTTCTCAAACCTTGATGTAATCACAGATTCTTTTGATGTTTGTTTTTCTTTATCCTCTGTCCTTACTTCCTTTATATCCAAAGCAGGATCACTATTTTAAAAGATCCATTTAAAATATCCATTAAAAAACTAATGTTTTTGGGAGCCTGGATGGCTCAGTTGGTTAAGCCACTGCCTTTGGCTCAGTGGCCTTCTCCCCTCTTATGCTCTCTCCTACTCTCTATCCCTCTCTCTTAAATAAATGCTCGACATTTCTCTTATACCATACACAAAGATAAACTCAAAATGGATAAAAGACCTCAATGTGAGGCATGAATCTATCAAAATCCTAGAGGAGAACATAGGCAGTAACCTCTTCGACATCGGCCACAGCAACTTCTTTCAAGACATGTCTCCAAAGGCAAAGGAAACAAAAGTGAAAATGAACTTTTTGGGGCTTCCTCAAGATAAAAAGCTTCTGCACAGCAAATGAAACAATCAACAAAACAAAGAGACAACCCACGGAATAGGAGAAAATATTCACAAATGACACTACAGACAAAAGGCTGATATCCAAGATCTAATAAAGAACTCCTCAAACTTAATAGACACAAAACAGAAAATCACATCAAAAAATGGGCAGAGACATGAACAGACACTTCTCCAATGAAGACATACAAATGGCTATCAGACACATGAAAAAATGTTCATCATCATTAGCCATCAGAGAAATTAAAATCAAAACCACATTGAGATACCACCTTACACCAGCTAGAAAGACCAAAATTAACAGGACAGGAAACAACAAGTGTTGGAGAGAATGTGAGAAAGGGGAACCCTGTTTCACTGTTGAGAATGCAAGTTGGTGCAGCTGCTTTGGAAAATAGTGTGGAGGTTCCTCAAAAAGTTAAAAACAGGGCGCTTGGGTGGCTCAGTGTGTTGGGTCTCTGCCTTCAGCTCAGGTCATGATCTCAGGGTCCTGGGATCGAGTCCTGCATGGGGCTCCCTGCTCAGCATGGAGCCTGCTTCCTCCTCTCTCTCTCTGCCTGCCTCTCTGCCTACTTGTGATCTCTCTCTGTCAAATAAATAAATAAAAATCTTATATAAATATATATTAATATCTAATATCTAATCATATATATATTTTCATATAAAAAAGTTGGAGATAGTCTAATATATATATTAGATATATTTATTATAGAGATAGTATATATATATATATTATATATATATAATATATATATATATATATATTAAAAACAGAGCTACCCTAAGACCCAGCAATTACATTACTGGGTATTTACCCCAGAGATACAGATGTAGTGAAAAAAAGCAGCAATGTCTACAATAGCCAAACTGTGTTAGGAGCAGAGGTACCCTTCAACAGACGAACAGATAAAGAAGATATGGTCCATATATACAATGGAATATTCCTCAGCCACCAAAAAGGATGAATACCAACATCTGCATCAACGTGATGGAACTGAAGGAGATGATACTGAGTGAAATAAGTCAAACAGAGAAAGACAATTATGACATGGTTTCACTTATTTGTGGAACATAAGGAATAGCATGGAGGAATTAGAAGGAAGGGGAAAATGAAGGGGGGAAAATCAGAGGGGGAGATGAACCATGAAAGACTATGGACTCTGGGAATCAAACTGAGGGTTTTAAAGGGGAATGAGGGGAATGAGGTGGGGGAGTTGAGTGAGCCCAATGATGGGTATTAAGTAGGGCATGTATTGCATGGAGCCCTGGGTGTTATACACAAACAACGAATCACAGAACACTACATCAAAAACTAATGATGTACTGTATGGTGACTACCATAGCGTAATTAAAAAAAAAAAAAGAAAGAAAAAGAAATGCTGGGATAGAAAAATAAATAAGTAAATAAAAGTATTCTAAAATTTGCATAAAACATGACATCCAAAACAAAAACTTTAAATATACTTTGTTAAACAATCAGTACCTTGTAGACCTAAACTCATTTTTTCCAACAGTCACATACTACATTGTTTTACAGGGGTGAAAATTTACTTCCCTATTGACAGATACTTAGACTATCTCCAACTTTTTTATATGAAAATAATGCTATAATAAATATCCTTAATGTATGTCATATTTTATATATATAAAAATGTATAATAAATGTCCTTAGAATGTATGTGTGTGTGTGTGTGTGTGTGTTCACACAAGTCACGTTTTTCTATAGGATCTAGTCCTGGCAATGAAGTTCTTGGGATAAGGGGTCAGAATATTTAAAAAAAATTTTTATCATTTTTTTAATTTATTTTCAGCATAACAGTACTCTTGTTTTTGTACCACACCCAGTGCTCCATGCAATCCGTGCCCTCTCTAATACCCACCACCTGGTTCCCCCAACCTCCCACCCCCCCACCTCTTCAAACCCTTCAGATTGTTTTTCAGAGTCCATAGAATATTTAAAATTTTTTAAACACACTGCTAAATCACCCTTCAGAAAGGGTTTACCAATTTTATTTAACAACAGTGTATAAGAATGCCCTTTTCTTCACATTTGCTAACTTTGGTTGTTAATTTTTTAATAAAATATTTATCACTATGATTGCAAAAAATGGTATCTCATTATTTAAATTTTTCTGATTAGCATCCAAGATGAAATAACCTTACTAAAAAACATAAAATTTGTTAATCATGAATGTTAGCTCCAACTAGAATTTGTTTTATAGGAAAATAATAATTACCTACTATTTAAATATTGCTATAGGCTTACCCATCAGATTCTTCATTTTCCGTAATAGGACATAGGTTGTTATCAGTTTTTCCACTCCCTATTGGATGCATTAGTCCAGCAGCAGCAGAAGCATATATGCTTTCCAATACTGCCATTTCATCATTTTGGTGCTTCTCCGTTTCTTCAATCTTTAATAGAATTTTGATACGAAGGATAATCGTTACTAGTTTATTCATTAAAATGAACTTTTTTTCATTAATTATACATGTTTTAAAGATTTTATTTATTCATTCATCAGAGAGAGAGAGAGCACAAGCAGGAGGAGATACCAGCAGTGGGAGAAGCAGGCTCCCTACTGAGCAGGGAGCCTAATGCAGACCCCATCCCAGGATCCTGGGATCATGACCAGAGCCAAAGGCAGGCTCTTAACCAACTGAGCCACCCAGGGATCCCAGAACTTTTTTTCATTATTTATATCATTTGACTCTTAGTTTGTCATAATTTTAATTGATTAAAAATATTTTGTGTTTATCATTACAAGTAACTGCAATTTTTATAAATTCTGCTTCATTTCTGTTTCAATAAAGAGAGGAACTGGGACGCATGGGTACCTCATTGGTTAAGTATCTGCCTTGGGCTCAGGTCATGATCCCAGAGTCCAGGGACAGAGTTCAGGCCTGCTTCTTCTGCCAGTACTTCCCCCTGCTTGTGTACACGCGCTGTCTCACTCTCTCTCTCTCACTCTCTCTCTGACAAATAAATAAAATCTTCAAAATAACTAGTTTGGTTTATACTTTTTGCCATTTGCATGTCAAACTCTTGGTCTTCTTTCACTTCAAACGTAACCCATGGGTTCCTTACTTTTTTATTTTCTCTGTCACTATCAAAATTCATTTTTGTTAAAAATCTGCTCAAAGTCTGATTTGTTATCATTTTCAGAGTCTGATTTATTTTCACTTAAGGAAAGATCAGAAGATGACCGGCAACTATGATCCGAGGTTGAATGAGAAAGAAGGACATTTTCGAGCCTAGACTCACTCTGTTCAGGTAATGCCTGAAGTACAACAAAGACAGGCACTGCAAATGCATCTTTTTTCTCACAATCAAGTCTATCATTTGTCAAATTAGTAGGTATTTCCATTAAGTTTGCTTCTTCTTTAAAGGGACCATGTAGTGACTCTTCCTTAGGATAAGCAGTAATTTTGGTTTTTTTGTTTTTTTTTTTTTTCACAAATTTCACCAAACTTCTGCTTTAACTCTCTGGTGATGAGTTTTAACTTATTTTTCCACTCTAATTTGTCTTGTTTGGTCCACATGTCCTCACACTTTTGAACAGAGGGATGTTCTGAATATAAAAATATATCGTCCTATCACATTCCTTATTCATTCCTGGTTTTGGGGCCATTTTTGACAGATACAAAAATGGAAAGTTAAAGTGCTGTATTTGATTTTCAGATGTCCTGTCAGCATATATGTTTGTAAAATAACTCTATCCTTAAGTAATCAAGTATGGACAAAGAAAAAATTAGAAAATAATTAAAATTTAACTGTTAAATTTCTTAATCTATGTTAAGCTGCTCCCAAGTCACTGGATTGTAACTAAGAAGCGAAAAATAACTTGCCCTAGGCTGAAACAGAAGAAAAACACAAATCCATAATCTTAACTTTGTCAGTTTTTTAAACTAAATAATTCATTACACGTTACATCTACCAAAAAATGAATTACATGATTTTCAATGTTACAAACTTAAAAACATTTTATCTTACCATACCTTAAACAGTGAGCCCCCAAAGTGCATTTGAGGATTTTTTTTAAAGATTAATAACTAGAGAATAGGCAAGTGTATTATTAGGAGCCAAAATCAATAAACATCAATCAGAAAGAAAAATAAATTCCTAAATTTTAATTCAAATTATATACTATGATAGTATTATACATCACTATAAATTATCTGCCTGTATCCAGCTATTGTAATGTCCACTGAGAGTGGATAAGAAAAAATGTTAATAATACTTACAGATTCCCTATACTGAAATGAAATAACTGAAAATGTGCCTGTTTATTACCCAACTACAAAGGTCCCATCCTGGAAGGTGTGATTCTATGATAGGCAATTGTGTTGATTTTATGACCCTACTCGCTGAAGTCAACTACACAGAGATCACAAGGCAAAATAAACCTTTAATCTTGGCATTAGTGACTGGCAAAACAGAACTGCACATTTTGAACCACTGAGAACTGCACATTAAGAACCACTAAGAACCACTCCTTCTACATGAGTCTAAGTCAGTAGTCATCATTGTTATACTGCTCATAATTTCAACTGCTTAAACATACGGTTCAGTATTTGATGTTACCTTTTTAGCATGTAAAAACTTACAAAAATGGAAGAAGCAAACAATATTCAGGAATTTTTTTGGTCCAATTCCAAGGATAAAGTTTAACTATAAGCTACTATAAATTCTAACAATATTTTAAATTTGGTAACTTGTAAAATTTTATAAAAACTAAATATTAAATTATAATCTATCAACTTCAATATATTTTGTTCAGAAGATAATTTCATTTGAACTATGTTACATTCTTAAAGCAGGGAAAACAATATAAAACTGGAAATTTAAATTTAAATTTGTATATACCTGCAGTTGTTTATTTTCACTTTCATTAAGACTTTCTTCCTCTTTTTCTGTTGTCATTTCTAAGTCTAGTTCTGCTGAAAAATCTATATATTTCATTAAAATGGACAAATTAGAATGGTTAGATAAAAGCTATAACCTTCATAAAAATAGAAAACAACATCTTATCAATTAAGAGTTTAAATTAATCTTTAGCTGAATATTTACTTTAAGAAATACTTTTAATTATCAAAAATTTCAACAAACCATTTGGGAAATACTAAATGTCACTAGTTTAAAGGCATACAAACATCTCAAAGAATCATTCACAAATTCACCCACCTAATACCAATGAACAAAACAGTCAGAAACAAATTTTTTAAATGCAGCAGATAGATATAAAATCACAACAGACTATTCTTTACAGTATCTCTTAAACAACACCCTAAGCTTCAACTACAACATTATTCATGGTTTCCAAAATTATTGGTATTTTTTATGCCTGTATCAGTGTAAAACCTTCCTACGGGTGTATTTCCCTGATGAATGTAAACATTCCTAAAATGTTTTCCTCTACACTTGACAAATTTCTTCACACCTTAGAGGACACAGACTGCTACGTAAAGTCATCCTTGATTAAGGCTACCCTTCCCTAGATAAATAGACCTCTTTCTTTGGGGCTACATTAGTACTATACAGATTTTTCTAGTGCATCTTCACCACCTGAACTGTAAGTTACTTCTTTATGTATATATATTCCTTTTGTTACTAGACTGTATGGGACAATCTCTCTCTTTCTCTCTTTTTAAGAGAGAGGAGGGGGGAGGAGAAGAGGGAGAGAGAACTTTGACCAGGCTCCATGCCCAGCACTGAGCCTCACATGGGGCTTGATCTCACAACTCTGAGATCATGACCTGAGCCAAAATCAAGAGTTGGACACTCAACCGAGCCCCCCAGGTGCCCCTAATGGGACATCTCTTAAATCATCTCTGTGTAAACAGTCTTTATTCTACTCAGTAATTATTTACTGAGTTCCCAGTAAGTGATAGGCACCCAGGTTTAAAGAAGCATGTAGATAAAAGGTGTGTCAGGAATGGATTTTGTAGAGCTAATGCCTGAACTGAGACAGCAACACTGAGGTCAGCCAGATTCAAAGGGGTTAGAGGGTGGAAAATGGGGGGAGTATACAAGCCTGTAGTAAGACAAGGGAGAGAAACACACAAGAGGGTAAATATCTGTCTAAAATACAGGAATCAAAGGGGAAGACATCAAAAGCAGTTCAGAATGCCAGAGAAAAGGGCAGAAAATAGAAAGGGCTAGAGAGCTTAGCAGAACTCAAAATTATGAAAGCTTTATATGTAATTTTAAGATACCTGGACACAAACATATTTTCAACAATGGTTCACAGTCATATTTGCATTTGAGACACATCACTCTAAATGCTGAATGAATTTGAGGGGCATTGTAATAAAAGGTGGGAGATGAATGAGAAGGCACTGATGCAAAATAAAGATGAAGCACACCTGAACTGACAGAATCGTTCTAGAAATATTAAGGATATAAAATTATCAGGGCCAGTACAGAATAAATCTATACTAAATGAATAAACACACAATCTTGAGTCCCTAGCAACCAACTTTGCTCATTACTTTATAAAAGGCATCAAGTGGGAATTATTCTACATGAACTGTTTTAAGTTTCATGTATTTATTTTATAATTTTTCTGTTCCATATCTTCCTGTGTTACAGGAGCTGTAGGTGCTTTGTTTTAAAGCTCCTGCTTCTTGAATCTACCAAGCTCATGAGGAAGTAACAGGAACAAGTCACTTGTATAGGTAAATAACTTTGAATTTATTGTCTGTATTCACTACTCTAGGAAATAATTGAAAATCTTTTGAAAATATAGTGTTAATTCTACAAGTAAAGAAAGAACATAAAACTACAGGGGTGAAAAAAGTACTGTACAATTTATTAGTACCGATCTGATCATATGACTGATGAAAGGCCCTGAGTTAACTGGTACATTAAGTAGAGCACACATTAGATATGGTTAATCAATAGACTGAGTATATCAGGAGAATATTATTTTTAAATGATATAGTACTCCGTAAAACCAATATTCCACTTATTTCACCCAGCATAATCTCTTCCAGTGAAATAAGTCAAGCAGAGAGAGTCAATTATCATATGGTTTCACTTATTTGTGGAGCATAACAAATAGCATGGAGGACATGGGGAGTTAGGAGAAGGCATTTGGGGGAAATTGGAAGGGGAGGTGAACAATGAGAGACTATGGACTCTGAAAAACAATCTGAAGGGTTTGAAGAGGTGCGGGGGTGGGAGGTTGGGGGAACCAGGTGGTGGGTATTAGGGCATGGATTGCATGGAGCACTGGGTGTGGTACAAAAACAATGAATACTGTTATGCTGAAAATAAATTTAAAAAAAGATTAAATAAATAAATAAATGATGTTAAAAATTTAAAAAAGAAACAATATTCCACTTATTCATCAAAATTAATGAAGGGGGTGCCTGGGTGGCTCATTCAGTTAAGCGGCTGCTTTCAGCTCAGGTCATGACTGGGTCCTGGGATGGAGTCCTCCGTCGGGCTCCCAGGTCAGTGGGGAGTCTCCCTTCTCCCTCTGCCCCTCCTCCCACTTTTTCTCTCAATCTCTCTCAAATAAATAAAATCGTTAAGTAATAATAACAAGAATAGTAATAATAAAAAAGGGGCATCTGGGTGGCTCAATGAGTTAAGTGTCTGACTTTTGATTTCAGCTCAGGTCATGATCTCAGGGTCGTGAGATCGAACCCCACATCAGACCCCGTGCTAAGCGTGAAGCCTGCTGCTTGGGGTTCTCTCCCTCCCTCCCCACTTTCTTGCTCTCTAAAAAAAAATAAGAATAATAAAACAAGGCGGTAGACTATGCATACATAGTTGAGAAGATGGTACTATATAGTAAATTCTCAGATTCCCATTATTGTTGGGAAAGCCAACTCTAAAATAAAGTCATAGAGAATATAGGAAATATTTTAATATTTGGTTTGGGAAGCTGCTTTTTCTAGTTACATTGAATATAATTTGACCAATACTTGTGAATTTAAGGCTATAAAAATAAAGCTAAGAAACTTTGTTTTCAATAAGCAATCCTTAGACCTCTACCTAGTATTCCCAGCTGGGCACAAACTTCTAAATATAATCCTACCACCCACTCTCAAGTGAATGCTAAAAATAGCCTAAAAGAAATTACTTTCTCCTAATTCTTTTTTTTAAAATATTCTATTTATTAAAATAAAAAATAGGTATTTCAGAATTAGTGTCACACTTACTGATAATAAAAATTTTAACATTTAGGGAACCAATCCTGTATTTCTATAGTTTCCAAAAGTAGTTTGATTTGGTAGATCATATCAGTCTTTCAAGGGTTTTTGGAAACAGCTATCATATCAAAAAATTAGATATTTTTACAAAAAAAAAAACCAAAAACACAAAAAAAGCCATAGCTTCTGTATCTCATTTGAATAATGAATACCAACATAACCTGTATCTTTGATGTCCAATAGACCTAAGGAGGATGAATACGTGGCTATGATTTACCCCATGTCTAGCACTCCATCTGCTTTCAGTATTCTTTGTGGCACTGCTGTGATTTAATCTGTTCTAGTGCAAATACCCTCGAGCCATCTAAAGTGAATTCTCTGGAGTTTCCTCCTCAACTCCAAAACTTCTCAGCTAATGTGCCTCTTTTTTCCCTTGTTCCCATCACTGTCCCTTCTTCAAAAGTAATTTCTGAAAAAAAAAAAAAAGTAATTTCTGGGGGCACGTGAACGGAGCCTTGGACTGCGCATCCGGCTCTTGATTTCAGCTCCCATCATGATGGAAAGGTCCCCGATAGAGTCCCGCATCTGCCTCCAGGCCTAGAAGCCAGTCTCCTTGAGGAATCCCTTTCCCTCTCCCTTTGCCCCTCCCCCTGATCACTCTCTGTCTTTCTCATTGTCTCTCCATAGAATAAATACAGAAATCCTTACAACAGAGTTATTGCTGGACCTATGGTATTGATTGTTCTGCTTTTATACCCCTTTTATTATGGATTATCTCTACCATTTCTCTCCTCTTTATTTAGCACGGATATCTTACATCTATAACTTCTCTTTCTGCATGTCCTTGCTCCCCTCTAGGTAAATACATGCTCACAAATAAAAACAAAATAATGCTTTCCCTTGATCCTATGGTGTCTTGAAGTATCCAGGGCCTTTCCAGATGTCTCTATGTGGGTGTCTATACCCTTGCTAACGGAGTACATGACCCAAGGACTTTTGACTTTCGCATCACCTGATAGGTCAGAATTCGGAATCCCAGACCTGCTGCTCACGATGTGCATTTTTAACAAGTTCTCTGATGATTCACTAAAATTGGAGAAAATCTGGTCCATACTGAGTCGCTGCCACATTCCTTCACCTTAACTTCACCTTCTAGAAGCAACCTTCATGTTCGTCACTATTAATTCTTCAAAACTGGAAATGTCTTAAAAGTCACAGACTTTCTAATGGACTTTTTATCATGGCTAAGGCTTCCTCAATTTCCCCCGAACTGACCGTGCTCTCTTCTCCTTCCAATTCTCTTACTTGGCCCTCAATGATACTATTTATGAAGTACCACCATATACATGCCATTAAGCCACACATTCTTATAGCTGACTAGACCATAACTCTGCATCATCAACCACAATGGTCTTTAATGTCTTCCCAACACCGAGGGAACAGTAAGAGGGGGAGAATTTTGGTATCGAACTCTGACAGGTTTTGGTACCGGAAGCTCCTCTGATACACTTCCATCATTTCAAATAGTCTGCTCTTCTCTTTTTTTTATTTTTAAATTTTTTATTTCTTTTCAGTGTAACAGTATTCATTGTTTTTGCACCACACCCAGTGGTCCATGCAATCCGTGCCCTCTCTACTACCCACCACCTGGTTCCCCCAAACTCCCACCCCACGCCCCTTCAAAACCCTCAGATTGTTTTTCAGGGTCCATAGTCTCTCGTGGTTCACGTCCCCTTCCAATTTCCCCCAACTGCCTTCTCCTCTCCATCTCCCCTTGTCCTCCATGCTATTTGTTATGCTCCACAAATAAGGGAAACCATATGATAAGTGACTCTCTCTGCTTGACTTATTTCACTCAGCATAATCTCTTCCAGTCCTGTCCATGTTGCTACAAAAGTTGGGTATTCATCCTTTCTGATAGAGGCATCATACTCCATAGTGTATATGGACCACATCTTCCTTATCCATGCGTCCGTTGCAGGGCATCTTGGTTCTTTCCCCTGTTTGGCGACCGTGGCCATTGCTGCTATAAACATTGGGGTACAGATGGCCCTTCTTTTCACTACATCTGTATCTTTGGGGTAAATACCCAGTAGTGCAATGCACGGTCATAGGGAAGCTCTATTTTTAATTTCTTGAGGAATCTCCACACTGTTCTCCAAAGTGGCTGCACCAACTTGCATTCCCACCAACAGCGTAAGAGAGTTCCCCTTTCTCCACATCCTCTCCAACACATGTTGTTTCCTGTCTTGCTAATTTTGGCCATTCTAACTGGTGTAAGGTGGTATCTCAATGTGGTTTTAATTTGAATCTCCCTGATGGCTAGTGATGATCAACATTTTTTCATGTGTCTGATAGCCATTTGTATGTCTTCATTGGAGAAGTTGTCTGTTCATATCTTCTGCCCATTTCTTTATATGATTGTCTGTTTTGTGTGTGTTGAGTTTGACAAGTTCTTTATAGATTCTGGATATCAACCTTTTGTCTGTACTGTCATTTGCAAATATCTTCTCGCATTCCGTGGGTTGCCTCTTTGTTTTGTTGACTGTTTCCTTTGCTGTGCAGAAGCTTTTGATCTTGATGAAGTCCCAAAAGTTCATTTTCGCTTTTGTTTCCTTTGCCTTTGGAGACATATCCTGAAAGAAGTTGCTGTGGCCAATGTCGAAGAGGTTACTGCCTGTGTTCTCCTCTATGATTCTGATGGATTCCTGTCTCATGTTGAGGTCTTTTATCCACTTCGAGTTTATCTTTCTGTACAGTGTAAGAGAATGGTCGAGTTTCATTCTTCTACATATAGCTGTCCAATTTTCCCAGCACCATTTATTGAAGAGACTGTCTTTAAGCCAGCATTAACCTGATCCCCAAACCAGGCAAAGACCCCACCAAAAAGGAGAATTTCAGACCAATATCACTGATGATTATGGATGCTAAGATTCTCAACAAGATCCTAGCAAATAGGATCCAACAGCACATGAAAAAGATTATCCACCATGACCAGGTGGGATTCATCCCTGGGTTGCAAGGATGGTTCAACATTCGCAAATCAATTAATGTGATAGAGCAAATCAATAATAGAAGAGAGAAGAACCACATGGTCCTCTCAATTGATGCAGAAAAAGCATTTGAGAAAATCCATCATCCTTCCTGATTAAAACGCTTCAAAATATAGGGATAGAGGGAACATTCCTCAACTTCATAAAGTCTATCTATGAAAGACACACAGCAAGTATCTTTCTCAATGGGAAAAAGCTCGCAGCCTTCCTGTTGAGATCAGGAACACGACAAGGAGGCCCACTCTCACCACTCTTGTTCAACATAGTATTAGAACTCCTAGCAACAGCAATCAGACAACAAAGAGAAATAAAAGGTATCCAAATTGGCAATGAAGAAGTCAAACTCTCTCTCTTCACAGATGACATGATACTTTATATGGAAAACCCAAAAGACTCCATCCCCAAACTACTAGAACTCATACAGGAATTCAGTAACATGGCAGGATACAAAGTCAATGTACAGATCAGTGGCTTTCTTATACACTAACAATGAAAATACAGAAAGGGAAATTAGAGAATCGATTCCATTTACTATAGCACCAAGAACCATAAGATACCTGGGAATAAACCTTACCAAAGAGGTAAAGGATCTATACTCAAGGAACTACAGAACACTCATGAAAGAAATTGAAGAAGACACAAAAAGATGGAAGACCATTCCATGCTCTTGGATCGGAAGAATAAACATTGTTAAAATGTCTATACTGCCTAGAGCAATCAGAAAGCCATTCTGATCAAAATCCCACTGGTATTTTTCAAAGAGCTGGAGCAAATAATCCCAAAATTTGTATGGAATCAGAAGAGACCCCAAATCGCTAAGGAAATGTTGAAAAACAAAAACAAAACTGGGGGCATCAAGTTACCTGATTTCAAGCTTTATTACAAAGCTGTGATCACCAAGACAGCATGGTACTGGCATAAAAACAGACACATAGACCAGTGGAACAGAGTAGAGAGCCCAGATATGGACCCTCAACTCTATGGTCAAATAATCTTCGACAAAACAGGAAAAAAAAATACAGTGGAAAAAAGTCTCTTCAATAAATGGTGCTGGGAAAATTGGACAGCTATATGTAGAAGAATGAAACTTGACCATTCTCTTACACCGTGCACAAAGATAAACTCAAAATGGATAAAAGACCTCAATGTGAGACAGGAATCCATTAGAATCCTAGAGGAGAACATAGGCAGTCACCTCTTCGATATCAGCCACAGCAACTTCTTTCAAGATATGTCTCCAAAGGCAAAGGAAACAAAAGCAAAAATGAACTTTTGGGACTTCATCAAGATTTGCTCTTCCTTTTAAAAGAATTGAGCTAAATCTTACATGTTTCAAAAGCTCTTTTTCTTAGGCTTGTAAATATCTTTTGTTCAAACATAGATATCAGCAATATCATCTACCTTATTTATGTCAGAATCTTCACTGAAGCTTGCCCCAAAAAATTAAATAAATAAATAAATAAATAGACTTCAGAATAAGAAGACTGTGAGCACTTCAAATATTTTAGTGGACTTCTTTACACCATTAAATTTGTATTGTAAAATTTACCTGATTGGGATGTTTTAATTTCCTCCATTTCTCCGGGCTGATGAGGAATAAAATCTTTCCCCTCCACAGCAGGCTGAATGGGCATTGACACAATATGATTAAGACATAATGAACATTTCATGCAATCTGTAGTTAAAACCTCAAAATTAAAAGGTAAGTTTTACCTTCAAGTAAGAATATTTTCCTGAAGAATCTAAAAAGCAAAAGGGTCATATAGTTAACTCCATGTACATATAGAAGCCAACAAACACTCATGCACTTAGGACTAAGCTGAATCCTCATGCCTGGCTCAGATTACAAATGGGTTTTGGGGTTGTTTCTGCAGTCAGGAAGGTGGGTTGGGCAGAAGAGCAATTTCTAAGGAGAGGAACAAATCGTGACCCTGAGCGGACAAACGTGAAAGCCAATGGTAGAATGCTACACCACATCCTTAAGGCAGCACAGCAGAATCTTTTACACCATTGGACTCTAAGTATGTATGACCATCTTCAATTTGTTCTGTAATATAGGAGTACACAGTGCTGATGATAGGTCAACTGAATGCATAATTTTCATCAAGCAAAGCCTTATGAACTGATCAGCTTGGATATACACTTGTGGGATCACAGTTACTAAAAGTACTCATTTTGGTCCATAACCATGTGGGCTACCGGTATGCCTACATTCCTGTATCCAGTAGTTTAGCCACCTTAAAGTTCCTTCATATACTTATGCAAGAAGGTGTATAAAACACATCCAAGAAATAATGTACAATAGCTTAAATATGGAAATATGACTATGTATATGGAACAAAATCTATTTAGTGGCCACAGAAATCTTAGGTACTAAAATCTTTTGTCACTGTCATACTTATTGATTATAACAATTTTAGCCATCAGGGAACCAACCCTATAATTTCTTTTGATTCCAAACGTAGTTTGATTTGGTAGATCATGGCAGTCTTTCAAGGGTTTTTGGAAACAGCTATCGTATCAAAAAATTACCTATCTTAAAAAAAAGAAAGCCATAGCTTCCGTATCTCACTTGAGTAATGAAGATCGACGTAACCTGAATCTTTGATGTCCAAAAGACCTGAGGAGGATGAATACGTGTCTATGATTTACCCCATGTCTAGCACTCCATCTGCTTTCCGTATTCTTTGTGGAGCAGCTGTGATTTAATCTGTTCTAGTGCAAGTACCCTCGAGCCATCTAAAGTGAATTCTCTGGAGTTTCTTCTCAACTCCAAAACTTCTCGGCTAATGTGCCTTTCCCTTTCCCCTTGTTCCCATCACTATCCCCCTTCTTCAGAGTAATTCCTGGGGTCGCCTGGATGGAGCAACAGATTGGGCATCCAGCTCTTGATTTCAGCTCACGTGGCAATGGCACGGTCCTCACAAAGAGCCACGCATCCGGCTCTGGGTCAGAAGCGACTCTTCACTATGTCCCTTCAAAAAGTAATTTCTGGGATTGCCCAGATGGAATAGCGGATTGAGCATCCAGCTCTAGATTTCGATTCAGGTCTTGAGGGCAGGGTCCTCAGACTGAACCCTGCATCGAGCTCCATGCTCAGAAGTGAGCCTGTTTGAGGAATCTCTCTCCCTCTGCCTTTGCCCCTCCCCCTGATCATTCTCTGTCTCTCTCATTCTTGCTCCCTAAAACAAATGAAGAAAAAAAATCATAAAAAAAGACTTATTTGTGGATCTATGGTCTTGACTGCTCTGCTTTTACACCCTTTTTATTAGGGATTATCTCCACCACTTCTTTTCTCTTTATTTAGCACTAGTATCTTACATCTATAACCTCTCTTTCTGCATCTCCTTGCTCCCCTCTAGCTGAAAACATGCTTACAAATAAAAAGAAAATAATGTTTTCCTTGATCCTATGGTGTCTTGAAGTAACCAGTGGCCTTTCCAGGTGTCTGTATGTGGAAGTCTACACCCTTGCAATGGAGCACATGACCCAAGGACCACTGACATTCGCATCACCTGACAGGTCAGAATGGAGGATCCCAGACCTGTGGTCATAATGTTCATTATTTTTTGAAAGATTTTATTTCTTTCTTTGACAGACAGAGATCACAAGTAGTCAGAGAGGCAGGCAGAGAGAGAGGCAGAAGCAGGATCCCTGTGGAGCAGAGAGCCAGATGCGGGGCTCAATCCCAGGTCCTAAGATCATGACCTGAGCCCAAGGCAGAGGCTTAACCCACTGAGCCATACATGTGCCCCTCACAATGTGCATTTTTAACAAGGTCTCCGATGATTCAGTAAAATTGGAGAAATTCTGGTCCATACTGAGTCGCTGCCACATTCCGTTACCTTAACTTCACCTTCTAGAGCAATCCTCACGTTCATCACTATCAATTCTTCAAAACTGGAAATGTCTTAAAAGTCATTAACTTTCTAATGGACTTTGAATCACGGCTAAAGCTTCCCTGATTCCCGCGAACTGACCCTGCTCTCTTTCTCTATCCAATTCTCTTACTTTGCACTCAATGATACTATTTATGAAGTACCACCATTTTATAAGCAAGCCATTAAGACATACACACTTATTGCTGACTAGGACATAGCTCTGCATAATCTGCCACATCAGTCTTTAATGTTTTCCCAACCGTGAGGAAAGCAGGAAGAGGGGGAAATTTTTGGTACACTACTCTGACAGGTTTTGGTACTGGAAACTCACTTAATATTATTCCTGTATATCAAATAGTCTGCTCCTCCTTTTAAAAGAATTGACCTAAAGCTTACATGTTTCAAAAGCTCTTTTTCTTAGGCTTGTAAACATCTTTTGTTCTAACATGGATATCAGCAATAACATCTACCTTATTTATGTCCAATCCTTCACTTAAACTTGGACAAAAAATAATAATTCAGAAGAAGACTGTGAGCATTTTAAGTATTGAAATGTACGTCTTTCCATTGTTATATTTCTATTGTAAAATTTACCTGATTTGGATGTTTGTTTTCCCTCCATTTCTCCTCCTTTCTTAGGAACAGAATCTTTCTCCTCGACAGTAAGCTGAAGAGGTATTGAAACAATATGATTAGTATGTAATGTACATTTCATACAATCTGTAGTTAAAAATTCAAAATAAAAATATGTTTTACCTTCAAGAAAGAATATTTTCCCAGAGACTCTAAAATGCAAAAGGGACATATAGTTAATTATATGTACATATGAAAAACAACTAAATTTTCATACAGTTAGTACTAAGATGAATCCTCATGCCTGGCTATGATTACATTAGGATTTCATTTTCTGTTTCTAGAGATAGGAAGGTGGCTTAGGACAGTGACAAGATAGAAATATGAACCCAGGGCGCCTGGGTGGCTCAGTGGGTTAAGCCGCTGCCTTCGGCTCAGGTCATGATCTCAGGGTCCTGGGATCGAGGCCCACATCGGGCTCTCTGCTCAGCAGGGAGCCTGCTTCCCTCTCTCTCTCTCTGCCTGCCTCTCCATCTACTTGTGATCTCTCTCTGTCAAATAAATAAATAAAATCTTTAAATTAAAAAAAAAAGAAATATGAACCCATTATAAGTATTGAACAAAATAACAAAATATATGCTCAACAAAACATGCAGTTAGGATTTCAAAAGTCAGATGATGTTTCAAAGGAGCATAACTAATATAGAAGACTGCACGTATACCAATGTGAACATGCTGACTGATGGGGAGAAAAGCAACTTTTAATGAGAGGAATAAATAATGACCCTGAGTGGACAAATATGAAAGCCAATGGTAGAATGCTACATCACATCCTTAATGCAGTACAGCAGAATCTTTTTATCATTATACTACAAGTATTAACCACGTTCTTCCGTTTGTCCTGTAATTTAGGCAGTCCACGTTTGTAATGATAGCTCAACTGAATGCATAATTGAGTTTTCATCAGAGAAAGCATTATGAATTGATTGGCTTGGATACACACTTGTAGGATAATGGTTACTAAAGTACTCATTTTGTCCATACCCATGTGGGCTACTGGTATGCCTACATTTCTTGTATCCTCTAGTTTAGCCATCTTAAAGTTTTTTTTTAAATTTTATTTATTTATTTGACACAGAGGGAGAGAGAGCACAAGTAGGCAAACAGGCAGGCAGAGAGGAGGGGGAAGCAGGCTCCCTGCTGAGCAGAGAGCCGAATGCGGGGCTCGATCCCAGGACCCTGAGACCATGACCCGAGCTGAAGGCAGAGGCTTTAACCCACTGAGCCACCCAGGTGTCCCCATCTTAAAGTTTCTTGATCCACTCATGCAAGAAGGTATAGAAAACATATCTAAGAAATAATGTACAATAAGCTTTCAATATGAAAATATGATTATCAAAATGGAAGAATTCTATTTAATTGCCACAGAATACTTAGGCACTGAAAATCTTTTGTATTTCAGAATCAGTGTCATACTTACTGATACTGACAATTTTGGCATGTAGGGAACCAACCCTATAATTTCTTTTTTTTCCAAAGTAGTTTGATTTGGTAGACAATGTCAGGGTTTTTTTTAATTTTTTATTTCTTTTCAGTGTAACAGTATTCATTGTTTTTGTACCACACCCAGTGCTCCATGCAATCTGTGCCCTCTCCAATACCCACCACCTGGTTACCCCAACCTCCCACCCCCTGCCCCTCCGAAGCCCTCAGATTGTTTTTCAGAGTCCATAGTCTCTCATGGTTCACCTCCCCTTCCAATTTCCCTCAACTCCCTTCTCCACTCCATCTCCCCTTGTCCTCCATGCTATTTGTTATGCTCCACAAATAAGGGAAACCATATGATAAGTGACTCTCTCTGCTTGACTTATTTCACTCAGCACAATCTCTTCCAGTCCCGTCCATGCTGCTACAAAAGTTGGGGATTCATCCTTTCTGATGGAGGCAAAATACTCCATAGTGTATATGGACCACATCTTCTTTATCCATTCATCCGTTGAAGGGCATCTTGGTTCTTTCCACAGTTTGGTGACCGTGGCTGTTGCTGCTATAAACATTGGGGTACAGATGCCCCTTCTTTTCACTACATCTGTATCTTTGGGGTAAATACCCAGTAGCACAATGGCAGGGTGATAGGGAAGCTCTATCTTTAATTTCTTGAGGAATCTCCACACTGTTCTCCAAAGTGGCTGCACCAACTTGCATTCCCACCAACAGCGTAAGAGGGTTCCCCTTTCTCCACATCCTCTCCAACACATGTTGCTTCCTGTCTTGTTAATTTTGGCCATTCTAACTGGTGTAAGGTGGTATCTCAATGTGGCTTTAATTTGAATCTCCCTGATGGCTAGTGATGATCAACATTTTTTCATGTGTCTGATAGCCATTTGTATGTCTTCATTGGAGAAGTGTCTGTTCATATCTTCTGCCCATTTCTTTATATGACAGCATTGTACTGGCATAAAAACAGACACATAGACCAGTGGAACAGAGTAGAGAGCCCAGATATGGACCCTCAACTCTATAGTCAAATAATCTTCGACAAAACAGGAAAAAAAAATACAGTGGAAAAAAGACAGTCTCTTCAATAAATGGTGCTGGGAAAACTGGACAGCTATATGTAGAAGAATGAAACTCGACCATTCTCTTACACTGTACAGAAAGATAAACTCGAAGTGGATAAAAGACCTCAACATGAGACAGGAATCCATCAGAATCATAGAGGAGAACACAGGCAGTAACCTCTTCGATATCAGCCACAGCAACTTCTTTCAAGATATGTCTCCAAAGGCAAAGAAAACAAAAGCGAAAATGAACTTTTGGGACTTCATCAAGATCAAAAGCTTCTGCACAGCAAAGGAAACAGTCAACAAAACAAAGAGGCAACCCACGGAATGCGAGAAGATATTTGCAAATGACAGTACAGACAAAAGGTTGATATCCAGGATCTATAAAGAACTCCTCAAACTCAACACACACAAAACAGACAATCATATAAAGAAAATGGGCAGAAGATATGAACAGACAATGTCAGTTTTTAAAGGGTTTTTCAATCAGCAATAATATCAATAAATTACCTATGTTAAAAAAATAAAAAGCTATAGCTTCCGTATCTCATTTAAATAATGAATACCGATCTAACATATATCTTTGATGTCCAGTAGACCTGAGGAGGATGAATACGTGGTTATGATTGACCCCATGTCTAGCACTCCATCTGTTTTCAGTATTCTTTGTGGCACTGCTGTGATTTAATCTGTTCTAGTGCAAATACCCTCAAGCCATCTCAAGTGAATTCTCTGGAGTTTCCTCCTCATCTCCAAAATTTCCCAGCTAACGTGCCTTTCTTTTTTCCCTCATTCCCGTCACTATCCCTCTTCTTCAAAAGTAATTTCTGGGGGCGCCTGGGTGGAGCAGCGGATTGGCCATCCAGCTGTTGATTTTGGCTCAAGTCATGATGGCACGGTCTTGGGATTGAGCCCCGCATCAGGCTCTAGGCTCAGAAGTGAGCCTGTTTGAGGCATCTCTCTCCCTCTACCTTTGCCCATCCCCCTAATCACTCACTGTCTCTCTCATTCTCTCTCCCTAAAATAAATAAAGAAAGAAATCCTTAAAACAGAGTTATTTCTGGATCTACGGTCTTGATTGTTCTGCTTTTACACCCCTTTTACTAGGGTTTATCTTCACCACTTCTTTCCTCTTTATTTAGCACTAGTATCTCACATCGATAACTTCTCTTTCTGCATCTCCTCGCTCCCCTCTAGCTAAAAACACGCTCACAAATAAAAACAAAATAATGCTTTTCCTTGATCCCATGGTGTCCTGAACTATCCACTGGCCCTTCCAGATTTCTCTACAGAAATCCCTTGCTACAGAGCACACGACACAGGGACCACAGACATTGGCATCACCTGAGAGGTCAGAATGCAGAATCCCAGACCTGCTGCTCACAATCTGCATTTTTAGCAAGGTCTCCGATTACTAAAGTTGGAGAAATTCTAGTCCATACTGTGTCTGCTACCACATTCCTTTACCTTAACTTCACCTTCTAGAAGCAAGCCTTATGTTCATCACTATCAATTCTTTGAAACTGGAAATGTCTTAAAAGTCATAAGCTTTCTAATGGATTTTTTATCATGGCTGAAGTTTCCTTGATTTCCCCCAAACTGACCCTCCTCCCTTCTTCCTTCCAATACTCTTACTTTGCACTCAATGATACTATTTATGAAGTACCACCATTTTTATGCTATTAAGATACACACACTTATCGCTGACTAGAACATAGCTCTGCATTATCAACCAGGGCAGTCCTGAATGTCTTCCCAACCATGAGGAAAGCAGTAAGAGCAGGAAAATTTTGGTATCCTACTCTGACAGGTTTTGGTACTGGAAGCTCACCTGATATTATTCCTGCATTTCAAATAGTCTGCTCCTCATTTAAAAGAATTATTTTGGTGGGGTTATGGACATTGGGGAGGGTCTGTGCTATGGTCAATGCTGTGCAGTGTGTAAACCTGGAGATTCACAGACCTGTACCCCTGCAGCTAAGAACACATTATATGTTAATAAAAAATAAAAAAATTTTTAAAGAAAATAAAAAAATAAAGAATTGTTTTACTTTACCACCTTCCACTCTAAGAGCTGCTTATTGTCCTTCATTTATTCCCTGTATTCTTGACTTTCTCATCAGTCACTCTTTTTATCCTTTCCACTTATTTCCTGACGTTCCTTTGGTCTTAAGAGTATCTTGAAATGGAACCACTAATTAAGCTCCTTTGTGGCACCCTCAATTTCATCTGTTACTGACACTGACACCTGATAAAACTTCAACTTATCTCCTTTTCAATCTTTCTCCTCTTTATTCAATAGGTGATTTTCTTTGGATATTTAAATATATCAGTGTTCCCATTTTACATCAATATTTTATCAAATGACTTTTTAATAAAATACAATTCTTACCTTCTACTTGTTCATTTAATGTACTTGCCCCTTTCTGATCTGCATTTCCAGATAAATGATCAATGTATGTCTCTGGAAGACACTCAGAATCATTCTGTTAAAATGAACAACAAAAAATGAGTTGCATAAAGATTTCCTAATCCTTTTCTAAGAAAATATCTGAATTTCCTACTTTAATAGTAATCAGACTCACAAATAAGAAAAGCATGTACTGAAAACCGAAACATTTAAAAACCTCATATATGCTTTCTAAATTAAATGTAATGTTTTTTTTAAAGATTGTATTTATTTGACAGAGAGAGATCAGAAGTAGAGAGAGAGAGAGGAGGAAGCAGGCTCCCTGCCTAGCAGGGAGCTTGATGTGGGACTCGATCCCAGGACCCTGAGATCATGACCTGAGCTGAAGGCAGAGGCTTAACCCACTGAGCCACCCAGGCAGCCCCTAAATGTAATATTTAATCTTCATTTGGCCACTGACTGTAAACTGAACATCAAATGCCAGAGTAAATATTTTCTTGGACAGAACACTGACTTATATGTACATTTCAACAGGAACTAACAAAACACCTAACTCTCCTTTGCATTCCCCACCAAAATAAAAGGATATTAAAAATATGTATTTAAATAAATTCTTTAGTAAGTGTATTTGCTACAAATTTAAACTGTTCCTAACAGCAGAACCTTTTTCCATGTTAAAATAGGACACTTGACATAGGAAATCTTGGAGTAGATCATGCTGAGTATAAAGAGTACAGTGTGGGGGCGCCTGGGTGGCTCAGTGGGTTAAGCCGCTGCCTTCGGCTCAGGTCATGATCCCAGGTCCTGGGTTCGAGCCCCACATCGGGCTTTCTGCTCAGCAGGGAGCCTGCTTCCTCCTCTCTCTCTGTCTGCCTCTCTGCTTACTTGTGATTTCTCTCTGTCAAATAAATAAATAAAATCTTAAAAAAAAAAAAAGAGTACAGTGTGGTAACAGCTGCTTCATTTGGATAAACAAAGGCTTGGAAACTTTATTGACAGGATAATGGTTAAATGCAATGGCAAAGTATGAAGAAAAACTTTTCTTGAAATTATGTTTAAATAATAGCAAAAAGTTTTAGGTATAGGTATGAAACTCTCCAAAAAGTATAATAAGCTTTCATAAGGGAATAATAAGAACATTTATTTATTAATTATCTAAAAGGTACCAGGCACTTATTTTAGTATACCCATTTTCTTTTCTACAAACAACAATAATACCAATGGTTATGACAATGGGGTGGATCTTCCTGCTTCCTGGTCATTCCAAGACATTAGAGTGAAATGATGAACAGGTGTGATCCACGGTTCTGTCTGTCTAGAATGTCTAGAAGGTCTCCAAGACCTTCACACAACTGGTCCTTCTCATCCTTCACTTGGCAGCTCTTGCCACACTCAGAGAGATAGTTTCTGACCAACAACATTCCACTCGCATTCTCATCCCCATCCTAACTGCAAACTCCCCCACTATTCCCTAACTTAACATTTCCATTTTCTTTATATGAACCACTAACAGTGACTTACAGTGGGTTGTTGTTTCCTCATTTTTCTGCTTCAACCACTACAGCCTAACCCCTCAACTTGTACAGCCTAGTACATAGCTGGTATTCAATAACAAATGTATTTAAGGTCAAAACACTTAAAATAATCTCACTGAGGGGGCACCTATATGGCTCAGTCAGGTAAGCAACTGACTGTTGATTTCAGTTCAGTTCATGATCTCAGAGTTGGGAGGTTAAGCCCCATGTTGGGCTCCATGCTGAGCATGAAGCCTACTTGGGAATCTTTCTGTCCCTCTCCTTCTGCCCCTCCCCACCTCTCTCACATGCGCTCTCTCTCTTTTTCTCTAAAAAATAACAAAAACAAGCTCACTGAGAAGGTCTCAAGTACCAAGTCACTATACTAGGTATCGACCCTTGCACAATGCAAGGGTTAAGGGCATTGATAGCCGTGCAGTCCAAAATCCACATATAACTTCAGAGTCCCCAAAATCTTTACTAATCTCCTATTGAACTTCCTACTTCAAAAGCAATTAGACTTAAAAATAGCAAAAGTATATATTAAAAACCAAAATATTTAAATAGAAGACCTTAGATCTCTAGAGTAGAGATCATTAGATCTCTAGATCTAATCTATTTCTTAATCCTCATTTGACCATTGACTCTGTAAACTGAGCACCGAAGGTCAGAGTAAATTATAACCTAATGCTGACCTTACCAATAACGTAAAGTCAATTAACACATTTTGTATGTCCTATATATTATATACTGTATTCCTATAATATAAACTAAAGGTTATTAAGAAAATCATAAGGAAGAGAAAATACATTAACAGTACTGTACTGTATCAAAAAAAATCTGAGTGTAAGTGGACAAACAATTCAAACCCATCTTGTTCAAGGGTCAACTGTATACCTATGCGATGTCACTGAAATTTAACACAGTCCAAATTAGAAATCCACTTGCCCATTCTAACTTTCCCCTTCTTTTCTTGACACTACTGCCATTTATTTTATTGCCCTTCAGAAATCTTCACACTTCAAAAAAGTGTCCTCGATATTTAGTAAATCACTAAATACTGCTCTGATCATTTTTGTCTGGTATTTCTATAGTGCCCTTAACAGTTTACAAAGGGTTTTCATGTTTGTTCATTACACATACCTGAGAGGTAGGTATTAGAACCATTTTTATGAATGACATCTGGGACATTCAAAGAGGTTAAACAAGTTTTTCTGGGATCCTACAGCTACCAAGTGACAGAACCTGGATGCCACCGTATCTTTTGACTTCAAACACAGTGCTTGCAGCGCTGTGTAGCACCTACCTGTGCTAAGAGATCAGGCCCTTTTTACCTCCTTCCATAGCCCATCACCTTAGAAAAGGTCATCATTACTTTACACTTATGCTTCTACAAGTATGGTTACCACAAAGATACTCAAGGCATACTATTTTAACTATCCGAAATAGTTTTTACCTATTGAAAACACCACTAGACCAGGGATGCCTGGGCATTTCTGGGATCTAGCCCCACATGACAGTGGGGAGCCTGCTTCTCCCTTGCCCTCTGCCCCTCCCCCCACTCATGCTCCCTTTCTCTCTCTCTCTCTCTCTCTCTCAAATAAATAAATAAAATCTTTTAAAAAATAAATAAACAGGGACGCCTGGGTGGCTCAGTTGGTTAAGCAGCTGCCTTCGGCTCAGGTCATGATCCCGGCGTCCTGGGATCGAGTCCCACATCAGGCTCCTTGCTCGTCGGAGAGCCTGCTTCTCCCTCTGCCTCTGCCTGCCATTCTGTCTGCCTGTGCTCGCTCTCTCTCCCTCTCTCTCTCTGACAAATAAATAAATAAAATCTTTAAAAAAAAATAAATAAAAATAAAAAATAAACAAAACACCACTAAACCTATAATACCACTAATACCATTATATTATTGTAATTTTTATTATAATCCCAATGCTCCTTGTAAATCTACTTAACAATCCAAATAAAATAGTTTCAGGGCCCCCCCGATGGCTCAGTTGAGCTCTGTGCTCAGACTGGAGTCTGCTTCAGATTCTCCCTCTCCCTCCCACTCACTCACTTTCTCTCTCAAATACATAAACTAAAGATTTAAAAAATATACATATACATATACATATGCATATACATACATACATACATATAGAAAGATAGATAGATAGATAGATAGATACACTTTCAAGTCCCAGGCATTATCTTTTCAAGTTCCAAGTTGTAAAAAACTAAAAATCCAAACTCTTTCTAGATCGCATTAGGGGTTTTGCACATCCATATAGACCACAGAATCATATATCTTGCCATAAGCTGGCCTGGAGTAATTCTTTGGTTATTTAGATAGCTTAATTTCAAAACACAAGCTAATTCCTTATCACATCTAAGTCTCTGTTTTCTGCAATAATACTACACAGCTTTCATTAGGTTAAGTTTGTAAATTAATAGAACTGTATTACGCTGGATTATTATATTTAGCCCATAAATATTTTATCAATTGCAGGTAAAAAGTATAAGGAAATAGTTTTTATGGGCAAATGCAGAGATGAGAGAGTAAAGTCTAAGTATCCCTTTTACATTTTAACATCATTCCATGCTTTTATTTTAAAATAATAATAAAATGGTACCTCAGAATCCCAAGGTGATTCTTCAGTTTGTTCTGCGAATCCTAATGCTGACAGCGTAACTATAAAATACAGTCACGGATACATTAATGAGAACATGTATTATGAATTTTAAATATGTATACAAGCCTATCCCCCTTCATGAATACTTCAATAAAATAAAAGTAAAAGCAGTAAAGATTTTCAGAGGGTTGAAGTATTTTTAGGAAGAAAAAGCTGGTAGCAGTCGGGATACTTATAAAGACAGACAGCAAAAAGGAAAAGAAAAATATCTTAAAGAAATGGGTAACATAACTGGATCTACATACTGTGATATTTTTTATACTAGCATTTAAGCCTAGAAAAAAATTCATGGATGTTCACTAACTTACCATGTCTATCATTTTTATCTGCCCTGTCAGCAGAAGTCAAACAGTCATTAACTGTTTGCTCTTGTGGAACACTTTCAGTAATACCATCGTCCTTTGTTCCAATTGCTGGCCACTCCTCTCCTTCCTATAAAAACAACACAAAACAAAAACCCGACTTCAGAAAACATCACATCAATTAACGTGCTCACTCACTCACTCAGAAAGACAAATGGATCCGTCAAGTCATAGGCACTATCCTGGGAGAAGCTGGAAATATAAATCAAAGAGACTGCCATATAGACTAGTAGGGGTAGAGATGGACAAAAACAAGAACAGAAGAGTATCATTTACTAGTTCTACAGGTGAAGTGACTAAAGCACAGTGAAGGCACAAAGGGGAAAACAGTTGTATATGGGAAGCTCAAGAAATGCTGCAAAGGTAGGGCTGTATCTTGAGAGAGAGATTACACAAAGATGGTGTGAAGGGCATTCTAGAAAAGGCAGAATGAGCAAAAGGATGACATATGGAATAACACAGTAAGTGACGATAGCTACAGAAGGTGGCGAAACTGGAACACAATTTTTGGGAGTGGGATAGAGAGACAGAATTGGAAAATCAGGACTGAAACAAAAAAGGCAAGTGTCATGCTGGAATATGAACTTTCTCCTTCAGGTAATGGGTATCCACTAAAGAAGCAGAGGAGTTACATCACCACAAATATATTCTAGAAAGGTCACTCTGACAGCAATGTAGAGATGAACATAAAGGAACCCAAAGGGCATCTGGGTGGCTCAGTGGGTTAAAGCCTCTGCCTTTGGCTCAGGTCATGATCCCAGGGTCCTGGGATCAAGCCCCAGTCAGGCTCTCTGCTCAGCGGAGAGCCTGCTTCCTCCTCTCTCTCTGTCTGCTTCTCTGCCTACTTTTGATCTGAGTGTAAAATAAAGAAATAAAATCTTTAAAAAAAAAAAAAAAGGAACCCAAGACAGAAGAGGATTTCAAAATTATAGGTGAGAGAGGGAATTATAGTAACATGAAAAATGGGAAGCAGGTACAAAATAATGAATGCAGAGAGTGACTGAATGTGGTGATTTTTTTTCATATTTTTTAAAGGTTTTATATTTATTTGTCAGAGAGAGAGAGAGCACAAGCAAGAAGAGCGGTAGGCAGAGAGAGAAGCAGACTCCTCGCTGAGCAAGGAGCCCGATGAGGGACTCAAACCCAGAACCCTGGGATCCTGACCTGAGCTGAAGGCAGACGCTTAACTGACTGAGCCACCCAGGTGCCCCTTTTTCTAATTTAAATTAATTAACATATAATGTATTATTGGTTTCAGAGGTAGAGATGTGATGATTTTTTTCTAAAAAGATTTAATTTATTTATATTTAGAAGGAGAGGGTATGCATGCGGGTGGAGGGGCAGAGGGAGAGAAAGAGAGAGAATCCTCAAGTAGACTCCCTACTCAGTATGAGGCCCGACCAGGGGCTTTATACCAGGACCCTGAGATCATGACCTGAGCAACACCAACAGCCGGATGCTTAACTGAGCAAACCACCCAAGTGCCCCTGGATGTAGTAATTTCAGGGAAGTTTGAAGTCCAGGATTTTTCCTACTTCAGTGTTTCAGTGGTGTTATCTACTAGGATGGGGAAAACAAATGACAGAGCAGATTACAAAAAGTCAGGGAAGAAGAAAGGGTCAGAAACAATGTCTTCAATCTGGGACATACCAAATTTGAAGCACCCAGGAGACTTTTTTTTTTTTAAGATTTTATTTATTTATTTGTCAGAGACAGAGAGTACAAGTAGAGGGAGGGGCAGGCAGAGGGAGAAGCAGGCTCCCCACGGAACAAGAAGCCCAATGCAGGACTCAATCCCAGCACCCTGGGATCATGACCTGAACCAAAGATAGATGCTTAACTGACTGAGCCACCCAGACATCCCGAAGCACCCAGAAGACTTACGAAGAAAGTTCTAGACAAATACATTTGGAATAGGAAAAATGACATTACTCATGATGTTAAAAAGATAAATATTGGGCGCCTGGGTGGCTCTGTGGGTTGAGCCTCTGCCTTCAGCTCAGGTCATAATCTCAGCGTCCTGGGATCGAGCTCCTCATTGGGCTCTCTGCTCAGCGGGGAGCCTGCTTTCCCCCCTCTCTCTGCCTGCCTCTCTGCCTCCTGCCTCTCTGTCAAATAAAAGCATAAAAATCTTTAAAAAAAAGATAAATATATATACTAAATATAGATATACTAAAATATACTAATCTGATATAATTAAATAATGTAAACCTACACAGAACTCTTGAAGTTTTCAGAATAAAAATAAAAGCAGGGGGGAAAGAAACCATGGGATTCAATATTTCAATTACATACTTCAACATTAGTTTCAAGGATAGAAAATATAGTTTTAATAATAGGCAAGTTAACGGGCACCTGGGTGGCTCGGTTGGTTAAGCATCTGACCCTTGATTTTGGCTCAGGTGATGATCTCAAGTTGGTGAGAATGAGTCCCACATCTCGCTCCTGCTCAGCAGGGAGTCTGCTTCTGTCCCTCTCTCTTCCTCTCCCTCTGTCCCTCCTCCCCCCAACTCTCTCTCTCCCTTGCTCTGAAATAAATAAATCTTTAGAAAAAAAATATATAAGCAAGATTCATTTCTGTAATCAATACCATTTTTAAGATTAATAAAGATTTAGCTGCAAAACACCAATTCAAGATTATCATAAGAATACTCATTTTTAAAAATTAATCTTAGAAGATTTAAATTATATAAGAGAAATATGGGATTTTAGAATTCTGAGGCATTTTTAAGTACTACTATGATGTATGAGAAAAATATAAAACTCTATTTTAAAATTCACATGGTTTTCTTATTCCACGGTGAACAGCGTATTTCACCAGTAGTTAAGGACCAGAGAAAGAATCTAGTATTAAAAAATAATCATGATCATCCAAGTCGAAGGTTTAAAAGTCTCCAAATACATGTGTCATTATCAAGCAGAACCCAGTATTCACATGAGGAAAGAAGAAAGGAACAAAAAAAAAATAAAATCACCAGAATTTCTGAGTTTCAGATATGAAAGAATTCACATGTTAAATTTAACAACTATGGGAGCTCCTGGTTGGTTCAGTGGGAAGAGGGTGTGATTCTTGATCTCAGGGTTGTGAGTTCAAGCCCCATGTTGGGTAGAGAGATTACTTAAAATTGTTTAAATCTAAAAAGAACCCCCCAAAACTAATAGCTATGAATATTAAAGTTTCCTGATAATATAAAATGTATCCACTATTGGAGATATCTGAAAAAGTAAAAGTCATCTTCTAGAAATAATTCTGTATACTCTGTTAGCAACCTTTCCTTCCTTATGATTCTATAATGACAAATAGTTGATATTAGGAAAAAACTGTAAAGTCATTCATTTGATGTGTATGTATGTATCTATAATATGCAGATACAATTAAAAACAAATCAGAATCAAGAAACAAGCTGTTAGGGGCACCTGGGTGGCTTAGTGGGTTAAAGCCTATGCCTTCAGCTCAGGTCATGATCCCAGGGCCCTGGGATGGAGCCCCACATCAGGCTCTCTGCTCAGCAGGGAGCCTGCCTGTCCCCCAACTCCCTCTACCTGCCTCTCTGCCTACTTGTGATCTCTGTCTGTCAAATAAATAAATAAACACTTTAAAAAAAAAACAAAATTTTATATTTTTTCTTTAAAAGTGTTGCAGCTTAAAATTTATTTCATTTAATGGATAAAGATTAAGAACCTCACTTACATAGTCAGAAATTTCAGGTTTTTTTTTTAAAGATTTTATTTATTTATTTGACGGAGAGAGATCACAAGGAGGCAGAGAGGCCAGCAGAGAGAGAGAGAGAGTGGGGGGGAAGCAGGCTCCCTGCTGAGCAGAGAGCCCGATGCGGGACTCGATCCCATACCCTGAGATCATGACCTGAGCTGAAGGCAGAGGCTTAACCCACTGAGCCACCCAGGCGCCCAAAATTTCAGTTTTAAATACTGAAAAGACTACATAAAGTGTTTACTTATCTCCTCTCTTTATTCTCAAAAAGAACTAAAATTTACCAAGATTATGCCACATGGTAAATAAATTAGAAATTACAAGAAAGAGTACCTGGTTGGCTCAGTTGGTTAAGCATCTGCCTTCAACTCAGGTCATGATCCCAGGGTTCTGGGATCGAGTCCTGCTTCAGGCTCCCTGCTCAGTAGGGAGTCTGCTTCTCCTCTGCCCCTCCCCCTGCTCTTATACTCTCTCTCTCTCACACACACAGAAAAAAATAAAATAAAATCTTAAAAAAAAAAAGAAAGATAATGGCCAAAACTCAAAATTCATAATAAATCTGATTAAGGCCTAAAACAGATTACACTTTGCATTATCTATAAACACAGGTTTTGCTAAATGAAATATACAACATCACACTTTATCAACTTAAAGGTTAGGATAAAATTTTCTTCCACTTCTTCATAAAAATAAGCTGTAAGTCATTCAGAAGAGTCTGAGCATTTTTTAATTACCTGACTTCATTTTGTTAATTTGCACTTAAAATAATTTCTACCATATTTTATAATGTAGAGTATCTGCTCTCCCGTAGCCCCACTGCTATTGTGTTTTTATAATAATCTCTCTCCACTCTGCAAGCTTTACATTCATCTCGCCCTTCTTAAATGAATTCTTTGCCTTCACCTCCTCCCTCATCTTCACATCCATCTACAGCGGCTCTTTCCAGTTGCTCTCTAATTCTTTCCTTCCATAAGGGCATACCTGAGAACCGTTCACTCCCACCAACCTTTATAAATCTCAATCCAATGACCTCTCTACCATTATGACACTGTTTTCTCTCATGATCTTGAGGACTTCCATTTCTTCCTAAGATTCTTTTCATTATAAGGATCAAGAGGATGATATATGAAAAAAAATAGGGAAAAAGTTTAAAATGAAACAACTTACCTTTGTGAGACCAAGGCCTAACAATGTGAAAGGAGGTTTTAGAATAGAATCAGGTGATGGCAAAGCAGGAGAAGAGTCACAGACGTCGACGGATGGTTTGGAAGGAACGCCAACCGCATGTTCACACTTGTTATCAGAATTATCATCCTCAAATAAAGTTTTATCTCCCGGTGATACAAGGCCAAGTTTTGCTTCCACTTAGTAAAAAACAAAATAAAGAGTACATGAAAATATCTGTAATTTCAAATTACTGACTAACACAAGAACGGACAAAAATCAGTGAATAACACAAGTCTTCAAACAGCTTACAGTTCTCGAAATGCTGAGAAACATTCATTAGTTTTCTTAAGTTTGGTTTTGTGGTATTCTAGAAAAAAAATTAATGGTTTTAAGGATTACAATAACACATTTGGTAAATATTCACCATTATCAAATGAGCACCATTACACAAAGAACATGGGTTTTGGAATCATTCAAATGTAGATTCAAATCTCAGTTCTGCCATTTACTAGCCCTCGTTTTCTCATGGGGTGAGGATTATGAGAGATTTAATAGCTAATCCCAAAATGTTATTTTCCTTACCCCTGATTATTACAAATTTTTCCTCAAAAAGTTAACAATAAAGCTATCCTACAACCCAGCAATTGTACTACTAGGTATTTATCCAAAGGATACAAATGTAGCATCCTGAAGGGGTATGTGCACCCCAATGTCTATACCAGCAATGTCCACAATAGCCAAACTATGGAAAGAACCTAGATGTCCATTGACAGATAAATGGATAAAGAAGACCCCCACCATAGACACACACACACACACACACACACACACACACACACACACACACAAAATGAAATATTACTCAGCCATCAAAATGAATGAAATCTTTCCATTTGCAATGACATGAATGGAACTAGAGGGTATGATGATAAGCGAAATTAAGTCAGTCAGAGAAAGACAAATACCATGATTTCACTCATACGTGGAATTTAAGAAACAAAACAGATGAAAATACGGGAAGAGAGGGGGGAAAAGATGAAAACAGAGAAGGAGGCAGACCCTACGAGACTCTTAACTATAGAAAAGAACCTGAGGGTTGCTGGAGGGGAGGTGGGCTGGGAGTGGGAGGATTATGGGGGAGTGGAATAACTGAGTGATGGGCATTAAGGAGGGTACTTGAATTAATGAGCAGTGGGTGTTGTACACAACTGATGAATCACTGAATTCTACTTCTGAAACCAATAATACAGTATATGTAAAATAAATGGAATTGAAATTTGAAAAAATTTTAAATACTTTCTTTACCAAAGTAACCTAAAATAAAAATTTGTTCCTAGGTAATTAAAAGTATTATTGAAAAAAAACTAACATTAAGAAATCTTAACTATTTATTATTTTTAAAATGTATTTGCATGATTTATATTTGCATGAGTATCTCTTACAGGAGGAAATATTAAAATTTAGCTTTTAGTAGTATCTTAGGTAAGTTGGAATTGCAAACAATTTAAGTTGCTTTTGTTTGCCAAAATGCTAAAGACAGGGACACCTGGGTGCTTCAGTCGGTTAAGTGTCTGCCTTTGGCTCAGGATTCTGGGATAGAGTCCCACATTGGGCTCCTTGGTCAGCATGGAGCCTGCTTCTCCCTCTGCCTGCTGCTCCCCTGTGTGTGCACTCTCTATCAAATAAATATTTTTTTAAAAATCCTAAACAAGTGATTGTTTAAATTCAGTTCCTTCCAGAAAAGAGAAAAAAAAAAATCATCATATACCTTGTGGGGCATGATTCATGAACAAAAACCACACACACAAAACAGAAAGTCATAACCAAATATGTTGACAATGGAGACAGAAAGAGATGGACTGAAACAATAGACACTAAAGTTTTCTGCAAGGAAAATTCAGGGTAGGGATAAGTCATTAGAAAAAACAAACAAACAAAAAAAAGCTTTGGGGGGAGAGTAAGAAAAAAGGAAAAATATAAGACATGACCAATTAATCAAGCACGAGCTTAAGACAAGGAAAAATATAAGTAAAAAAACGGTATGTAGAAAAAACATATTTTTCAGTATATGTAAGTGTAATTATGGATATACCATAAACAGAAGTCTCTTAAATTTTTTCAATTACATATTGTAAATATATATTATATACATATTATAAATATATACAAAACAGAAGCTTTTTTTCATAGTATATCCCAAATACTACTGACTTTTCTCACTCTACAATTATTTATTTATAAATACTGTAGTAAAGAATTTAATTTTTTTGCTATAAAGTAAATTGTTCAATTAGTGGCCATCTATCACTACCTGAAAGCTGTAATTATCTCTCAAGAGAAAAAATAGAAAAAGAAATGTTTCTAATACATCAGCTTTCACATGAAGAAAGAACTGGTAATAAGAATTCTAAGGAGAAATGTATACATTGAAAGGATATATCTAATGGGACACAGATGGGGTTAAAGAAAAAAAGTTGAGGAATTTTTATCAAAAAAATTTTTAAATTTAATTTTGTGTGTGTGTGTTCCAAAATTCATTGTTTATGCACCACACCCAGTGCTCCATGGGAAAGGTGCCCTCCTTAATACCCACCACCAGGCTCAACCAACCGCCCGCCACCCACCTCCCCTCCAAAACCCTCAGTTTGTTTCTCAGAGTCCACAGCTCTCATGGTTTGTCTCCCCCTCCTACTTCCCCCAACCCACTTCTCCTCTCCATCTCCCAATGTCCTCCATGTTATTCTTTGTGCTCCACAAGTAAGTGAAACCATATGATAATTGACTCTCTCTGCTTGATTTACTTCACTCAGCATAATCTCCTCCAGTCCTGTACATGTTGATACAAAAGTTGGGTATTAATCCTTCCTGATGGAAGCATAATACTCCATTGTATATATGAGCCATATCTTCTTTATCCATTTATCTGTTAAGGGCATCTTGGTTCTTTCCAGTTTGTCGGCTGTGGTGGCCATTGCTACCATGAACGTTGGGGTACAGATGGCCCTTCTTTTCACTATACCTGTATCTTTGGGGTAAATACCCAGTAGTGCAATTGCAGGGTCATAGGGTAGCACTGTTTTCCAAAGTGGCTGCACCAACTTGCATTCCCACCAACAGTGTAAGAGGGTTCCCCTTTCTCCACATCCTCTCCAACACTTGTTGTTTACTGTCTTGTTGATTTTGGCCATTCTAACTGGTGTAAGGTGGTATCTCAATGTGTTTTTGATTTGAATCTCTCTGATGGCTAATGATGAACACATGATACTGGCACAAAAACAGACACATAGACCAGTGGAACAGAATTGAGTCCATATATGGACCCTCAACTCTATGGTCAAATAAACTTCAACAAAGCAGGGAAAAAAATGCGGGAGAAAAAAGACAGTCTCTCTAAAATTCTAAGCTCACAATTAGAGGATACTAAAAAATATAATGTAACCTTCTTTCTTATTTATTTATTTCCTCAACATAATTCATTTGCGCTTATAAATCCTAAACATGAAAAGGGAATATAAATTTTTAAATTGTGTATTTTTTAATTTTTTATATTATGACATATTACGCACATTACATTACTTATAACATTCCATTATACAGAATTCCATCTGTCTGCTCATTAATTCACATTCAAAAAATATTAAAATTGCTTCTTCAGGCAAGGTTTTATTCTAGGTGTTCCAGGGGAAGCACAATTGTGTTTCCTAACATCCGATAGCTTACAATGATGCAGGAGCTTTAAAATGAATACTTAAATAAATATAAAGTGACTGAAAGTTTAAATCTTAGGCGCTGATACAAAGATTAGGAGTAGATATTTTTTAAAACTATTATATAAAAGATTTCTGAAATTAGACATTTTACTATATGGATATGAAAAGCCTGTCCTTCTAGTGTTAATTATTATTTTAGGCAAAACATGTATTCTTCACTTAGATAAAGAGTTTTAACTATACTCTTTATGGAATTATTTTGAAAACACAGTAGAATGCCTTTGCAATATAAATTTTGAGAAATAATTTAAATTTCTGAATTTCCACAACTTCCAATCTTATTTTGGTCTAAATGTAGAACAAGGGATAGAAATAGCAAAAAAAAATCTTTCATAAAACTACTTGCTACCAACATAAAAAATATCCAAGAAAAAGCAATCTGCAATTAATAACTGGGTCCACTAAAGATTCATTTAGGCATGAGTATTATAAAAGTCATGTTAGAAGAAAAGAAAGAGAGAGAGAAAGAAAAAGGAAAAGAAAAGAAAGAAAAGTCATGATACGATAATTTAAAACTCACAATAAGAATCCTTATCCTTGACCAAATGTCCTATTTCCTCCATCATGGGAAAGATTTTTCCAATATAATTTTTCTGTCATTATACATTTCCAGCCCATTTTTTCCACCTTCGTTATTTAACAGAGTTAAAAAAAAAAATTCAACTTGTCATATTTCTATAAAATGGCTTGTTCCAACCAACTTTCCACTTCAAACATAAAATGATGATAGGCAGGCCACTGCTAAATTGTAAGAGTAAATAATACACAAAACTAAATTCAGAGCAGGAAAATTTATTTCACAAGAGAGTACATTACCTTCATATTCAAACTTAAGTCATCATCTGATGTAGGCCATGAAGCATTATCATCACCAGGTTTAACGGAAATACTTTAGAGCAAAAATACACAACAAAAAGAAGTTCATGAAAAAGAAAAACTGAGTGAAAGGTCAACTATCTATTTATTGAATGCAGTTTCTTGATGTAATTGAACTTTGACCTGTTTTTGTTATTAAGTTTTTATTTTAATTTCAGTATCATTAACACACAGTGCTGTATTAGTTTCATGTATACAATATAATGATTTGGTAATTCCATCACCCAGTGCTCATCACGACAAGTGCATTCCTTAAACCTTAGCTCCTATTTCACCCGTTCCACCACCCATCTCCCCTCTGGTAACCATCAACTTGTTCTCTATATTTAAGAGTCGGTTTCTTGGTTGTCTGTCTCTCATGTTTTGTTTATTTTTTTCTTTGCTCATTTCTATTGTTTCTTAAATTCTACATATGAGTGAAATCATATGGTATTTGTCTTTCTCTGACAACTCTGCTTAGCACAATACTCTCTAGTTCCCTCCATTTCACTGGAAATGGCAAATTTTGATTCCTTCCTATGGCTGAATATTCCATTGTATATATATATGCCACTTCTTCTTTACCCATTCATCTATCAATGGACACTTGGGCTGACTATTGTTAACTAATGCTGTAGTAACCATAGGGGTACATGTATCCCTTCGAATTAGTATTTTCGTATTTTGGGGGGTAAATACCCAATAGTGTGATTACTGGATTGTAGGGTACTTCAATTTTTAACTTTTGGAGGAAACTCCATACTGTTTCCACAGTGGCTGCATTAGTTTGCATTCCCACCAATAATCAAAGAGGATTCCTTTTTCTCCATATACTTGCCAACATTGTTACTTGTGTTTTTTATTTTAGCCATTCTGACAGGTGTGCAGGGTTATCTCATTGTAGTTTTGATTTCCATTTGCCGGATGATGAGTGATGCTGAGTATCTTCTTAGGTGCCTGTTGGTCATCTGTATGTTTTCTGTGGAAAAATGTCTGTTCGTGTCTTCTGATCATTTTTAAATTGGGTTGTGTTTTGGGTGCTGAGCTCTATCAATTCTTTATATTTGTATACTAACCCTTTACTGGCTATGTCATTTGCAAATATCTGCTCCTATTCCATAGGTTGCCTTTTCGTTGTGTGGATTGATTCCTTCACTGTGCAAAAGCTTTTGATTTTGATGTAGTCCCAACAGTTTGTTTTTGCTTTTACTGCTCCTGAGGCAAGAGCAGTAAAAGCAAAAATAAACAGAAACCGAGAAATACAGAGAATTCTGTATCGCCAGAAGGGAAGGGGGTGGGGAGATGGACAAAATGGGTAAAGGGGAATGTGAGGTTCAGGATTCCAGTTACAGTAAGTCACAGGGATACAAGTACAGCATAGGGAATACAGTCAACGGTACTGTAATAGCATCATGCAGTAAGAGATAGTAGCTACGCTTGTGGTAGGCATGGTGTAACATTCACAGTTCTTAAATCACCTGAAACACAACAGAACATTATGTGTCAACTATGCTTCAATTTAAATAAACAAACAAACAAATATACACATGTTAAAGAACAAATTTATGTTACTAGTGGGAATACTGTTCCCAGAGAGGTTAAAAACTATAAGGTCCAACTTTTTCCCTACACAGGTCCTGCCTTATTTAGGTCTACATGAACTAGCAAGACCTTAAAAACCTTCATAAGCTCTGAGATACACAAGAAGAGAGACTGCTATAAAAAGAGAGTCCTGGTAGCTGTGCCTCTATTTCCCTATACACCGCCTAATATTTTCTTTCTGTGAGCTCTTAGATCACCCTCTTGCAGGGCTCAGTGGTACCCTCCAACCTTTTAATTCTTTAACCTATGAAAGCAGATTCCCAAAACAAGCATAGCATCAAATGGCCAAGAGTAGGAGCCATTTCCTGCTCCTGGAGGACAAGCTAAAAAGACTTTCAGTCATCCATGTAATCATCTCAATGTAGACATGTTACCAACTACCCAAATGAAGCGCTGTTACTGTTATGACAGCCAGTCCGAGCCCACCAAACCCTACATGTACATGGGAAAGACATCAGAGAATTAGAAAAAGAGGTGGAGTGAGGAGACCGCTACCTTGGGCCATACATCTGTGTAGTTCAGAATCTCCATTCCCCCATTACTCGAGAGGATCTAAGCCAAGATTGGGCTGGAAGTAGATGATATCACATTCCTATATGCTGTAAAAAGCCTTCCCCGTGGCTCAAATGATTTTAAAACTTCTCAACAGAAAACCCAAAGTATGCTAGTTCATTCAATTAAACCAACCAACAAAAAAACTGCTCGTGATTCTCTTGAACCCTCTATTTTAATATGCTTTTCTAAACAGCTCCCA
Source organism: Lutra lutra (assembly GCF_902655055.1). Lineage (NCBI taxonomy): Eukaryota > Metazoa > Chordata > Mammalia > Carnivora > Mustelidae > Lutra > Lutra lutra. The sequence continues at coordinate 14,547,650 of NC_062285.1, read as the reverse complement.
ATATCCTGTGTCCTTCATTCCTTTCCGTGCGTGTGTGTGTGTCCTTCATTTCTGTAATCCATTTTTATCTAACTTATCATAAGCCCAAATATTCTGACATCTTTTCTAAAACTCTTATTCCTATCCAACCCAGTGTTGTTATTCTTGAAACTTGGCCTCTCCTGCCAATTCCTTCCTTACGCACCTTCACTGTATTCACTAGACCCACTCCACCCACTCCCCATCTTTCTATTATTAAAACATTCACCTATTAAGATGAGAAAAAAAGGGGGAAACCTGAATTTAAATCTCATTTCTGTCACTTATCATATCCAAATAAGTTACTTTAATCTCTTTTGCATTTCAAATTCTCCATTTAAACAATCACTTGGTGAGGATGTTAAACACAGGTTGTAGTACCAGAGAGTATTTTGATTAATTCATCTCTAAGATGTCCTAAAATCCTGAAATTCTATGTGCTTTTAACTATAGAAAAACAGAGAATACTTAGCTGGCAGAAAGGTAAAAAATTAATGGAATAAAAGAAACACCAAAAAAAGCACAGAAGAAAGAAAAAAGAAAAAAACAAGAAAAGATTATAGAAAAGTCAATGGAGAAAAGGAAAAAAATCTACAAAAAAAGAAAAAGCTTCAAGGAACTGGTCAAGGGAACTAGCCTAAAGGGAAAACTAGACTGGGAAGTCAGTAAACAGAGAATCATTTAGAAATATCCTCTAAATAGATGATAAAATTAATTAACATATCATGGCCTACACCTAGATTACATATCCATCACTTCTGGAAAAATCATTCATCTCAAGGAGAGCAGACATCTCTATACCTAAGAACTTGCCTGAGTAGGTCTCGCTTATGTAAAAGCTATGTACTATGGCCATAGGTAATGAGAGCCATCCTAAACTCTTTGACAGTAAAAACAAGAGACTAGCTGCCACTGCACTAATTACCCCTAGTTATCACTAGTTGTCAAATATATTAGGACAAATGTTTGGACTAACCTGGTTTCTTAGGAAAACTCTAAATCAGCAAACACATAACTACATTTGACTCTCTGAGTTGATCTGACTAGGATCTATACCTTAACCCCAGTGCTGCTGAGGGACAAAAGATTAGACGTGGGAGTCACGCAGGCTGACAGTCAAATCATGGGTCTACTACTCATTTTTTTTTTTACATTAAAGGATTCCTTTATATTATGATACCCACCTTAAACAGAAACACAATTCAAATATAAACACACTTGTAAAACTCTTATTCTCTTAATCAAACCTTTGTTGACTACCACACTCAGCCACTAGCGCCATTTGGATGCAAAGGTTTCACTTGTGCTAATCTGGACAAGCCAAGGCAGAGACGCTGATTAGGAGACTTAACAGACACCCCTGCCAGTGGGCTCCTGCTGCTCTTGGTGCTGCTGCTGCTTCCAGACAGCGCTGGTGGCATCAACTTAGGTTTTCTGCTTCCAGCTGAAGGCTTGCATATTTGTCATGGTTTCCGAGTGGCCTCTTCACTGATAAAGCCTTTTTTGGTGAAGGCTGAGATTCCGATTTCAGGGAAGCTGGAGCACAGTCTCTTGAAGTCACTTCCAAAGTGACTTTGGATAATGTTTGGATTTAGGTTTCTTCTCCTTTTTTTCAACTGGGGATTTTACCTTCACTTCTTTCTTTTTAATTTCTTCCACTTTATTTTCTCCCAGAGTGAAGTTCGCATCACCATCTTCACTCTCCCTAAAATCAGACTCATCCTCAGACTCTCCACCAGCGGGTTGGTTCAGAGTTGCCAGCACCATGGCCATCACTGCCTTCCGAAAGAATCTTCCTCTGTTGTACCACAGCTTTTGATGGTGCCTTTCTTTTCCCTTGAGCACCGTACACATCATCTCCCTCGGTAAGCTTATCCTAATCTAAATCATCACTGGCTACACTGCAATCGGAAAGATGGGGAGCCTTAGTCATTGTCCCAATTTCGCTGCTGCCACATTTTTTTGGTGCTTGTATCTTGAGCCTCTCCCATATCAATGGTGACCGCTGGAAGTTCCTTCACTGATAAAGCTAGCGCCACTTCTAAGTCTCGCTGGTAGAGTTCGTCACCTAAAGCCATCCATTTTTAGGGGTTTTCTCTTGTAGTGGGAGATCTTCTTTCTGGAGATTCTTCAGTTTAGGTTTCCTTGTTTCTAGTATTAACTCTTTTGGTGTTGTTCTGGGCTTCTTATTCAAAGGTGTGGTTGCGGAAACAAAGTCATCATCGATGCCAGAATTTTCAAACTGTGAGTAACTGACTAGTTTCTTATGCCTCACGGGGGGGCACCATGGCCCCCTCCAAGACCGAAAATTCACAGCGTTCAAACTCTTGTTAGCAGCAGTGGCGGTTTCTGGGTCTGCTACTCTTTAACTATGGAATCGTAGGTCAGTTAATCAACGTTCCTGAACCACAGCTGACTAATTAATAAAAAAATGGGCTGTAACAGCATAGCTACTTTGTGATGCTATTGTACTGACTATATAAGTAATAAATGTCAAGCACATAATATAGTGCCTGGCGCACAGTAGAACTCTCAACAAATGCTTTTCTCTGCATTCCCTTGTTAACACAGAATTTGTATAAAAAAAAAAACCCTACCTGCTTAAAGAGTCTTCTTCAGAAGTCTTATTCGCCACTAAAGAAAAAAGCAAAATACATTTTAAATCAACAACAGAAAAATACAGAATATTCAAAGTGTAAGACTGATGATGTGTTAAAAAGTATTTTTCAGGACCATACCTGGCAACCAATATTCACTGGAGTGAATATTAATTATACTATTGGTAGGCAGTTAACTCGCTAAGAAACCTTACTTTCTCCTCTACATTTACCAAATGGAAGAAAAGAATGGTATTTATCAGAATTTGATACCTACAAGTGGATGTTTATAATGACCACAATTTTAACCAAACCCTTGAGACTGACAGAAAATGGTGTCATTAGCAGAATCATCATCATAGACTGACAATGTCAGGATTCTTCTGGATTCTTCAGGACTTTCACTATGAGGAGCAGTTAAAAGAGACTATACTTATTTTGCTGTAACACAACAGAACTTCTCCAGATCTCCAGCAGGGGCTGTTAAGTTTGGGGTGAAACACCTCATCACAAAGTTTGGTCTACAGCCACTCTACTTTGCAGCATGGCAAAACGTAGCAAACAGACTCTTTCTGGCCTTATTTCCAATTGCAAGGTAAGTATGAAAGCTTTTAGCGATTTTAGTGATTCTGGTTCTATAAAGTATAACCTCTTGAGACAACCTATTTCATTGCTGCAGAGTCTATCTGGATCCACCTCTTAGACCAGAATGGTACCAATGACTAGTGCTAGGTAGTAGGATATGATGTCATTGTTCTCAACCCTCCCCACTATGTGACAAACATCTGTAGAAATCACACTTTTTCAGTCTGTAAGGCATATGTCATCAGATCCTACACTGATGAACATAACAAAGGACAAAGATTATCTTGAATCACTATATTCAATTACCTCGGAATTTTAATTTTTTAAACATTCAAGAAGATACCCACTGTATGATTGCAACTATATGACACTCTAGTAAAAGTAAAACTTTTTAAGTTAGGAGATAAGGGTTGCGGCAAGGGGAACAGGCACAGTACAGAGTACTTTTAAGACAGTGAAACTATTCTATGTGATACCACATGATAGATACATGTCAGCATATGTTTGTTAAAACCCACAGAATGTACAACACCAAGACTGAACCCTGATGTAAATTATGGACTGTGGATGATAAAGATGAGTTAATCCAAATATAACAATGTACCACTGTGGTTCAGGATGTTGACAACAAGGAAGGCTACGCATGTAGAGGAACATGCGGTATTGGAAACTCTCTGTACTTTCTGCAATATTTTGCAATGAACTTGAAAATGCTGTAAAAAATAAGGCCTATTTACTGTGAAGGAAAAAAACAAAAGGTATCCATTGAGACTGCTAACCGTTGGTACAAACCAGGTGATTTATCAAGTACTTATTACTTGATTTCCTTCTGGGAACCTGGAATTTTGATATATGCTAGGGAGAAGACGCCTACATGATTATCATTTAAAGAAAACTTCAGGGCGCCTGGGTGGCTCAGTGGGTTAAGCCGCTGCCTTCTGGCTCAGGTCATGATCTCAGGGTCCTGGGATCGAGTCCCGCATCGGGCTCTCTGCTTGACAGGGAGCCTGCTTCCCTCTCTCTCTCTGCCTGCCTCTCTGTCTACTTGTGATCTCTCTCTGTCAAATAAATAATAAATAAAATCTTTAAAAAAAATTAAAAAAAAAAAAAGAAAACTTCAGGCACTGAGTATCTATAAGATTCTTGTATTGGCAGACAACATCTCACGTGAGTTGTCATGATTTGATGCTGGAGGAATTAAGCACACCCATAGGCAGAGGATTCCTAGAAGCCTGCGCTTGGCTTCCTCTAGACTTCACTGCACGCACCTTTTCTCTGCTCATTTTGCTTTGTATCATTTCACCATAATAAACCGCAGGCATGCGTACAAGTATGCTGAGACGTGTGGTTCTTGCAGTGAAGAACCAAATCTGGGTGTCATTTTGGGAGCCTCTAATACAAATGCATCATATGCAATTTTTATGATTAAGGTTGATGCTTTAACACACGATTACAGTTAGAAGGTTATTTCACAGAACACCTTTCCTTGAATCTGTTTTTCTTAGTATTCGCCTGGGAGATTCCTGTATCTCTATATCCATTTGAATAAAGGCACAAGAGGAATAGACGAAACAATGTCAGAAAACAATGTGAAACAAACAACAATCGTATTTTAATTGGGAAAAAAAGAGAATTCTGATGATTACCAATATATCTACAGTATAAAGTTCCTGTAAAAAAACTAAAAGGTCACATAAATTTTCTCCAACGAAATAGGGCTTAATTCACTTTTATTGGAGTTATGAATCGATAAGGTAACTGCGATAATTATAGAAAAATATATAACTATCATACACAGTATAATAACACACTATTGGTTATAGAGGTTTTTTGTTTCCACTCATTTTCTTAATTTCTTACAGAATTAAAAACAGTTCACCTATTAAAGGCAGTTGTTGACAAATTGCTCAAAAACTCAGAAATAGGGCGCCTGGGTGGCTCAGCGGGTTAAGCCGCTGCCTTCGGCTCAGGTCATGATCTCAGGGTCCTGGGATCGAGTCCCACATTGGGCTCTCTGCTCAGCAGGGAGCCTGCTTCCCTCTCTCTCTCTGCCTGCCTCTCTGCCTACTTGTGATCTCTGTCTGTCAAATAAATAAATTAAAAAATTAAAAAAAAAAAAAAAACTCAGAAATACTGCATTCAAAATGTCGGATGAGTTACCCACTCCGGCCTGAAAATAGTGGATCTGATCGTTAAAGATCAACAGGACTTATTTGGGGGAAAACAAAGTGAGTTTTCTTATATAATAGGTGGTTAAAAACTTGTCAATCTAATTGGCCACATATTCTTGTTAAGGCACAGTTTACCAATTTCGGAAAAAATATAAAAGCATGTCGCATTAAAACTATTATCAGGTAAACGTTTCCAACAATCCAGAAAATGCTTTCAATCTTGGCCAAACATCATCACTAACTCTGTCACTGTGGTACAGGTACAAAGAAGTTTAGCATAAGAAACAACAAAATATGAAATACATTTTAGATGGGGTAGCCTGTTAACTTAGAAGGAAATATACATATGGTAGAAATGTGTTCCAATCGTGATAGATTCCAAGACAGTTTTCCTTAGCGCTTTCTTTAGCGATGAAATTCAGAAAGGAGCGGTAAAAGTGGAGATATCAGAAGAAGGCAAATGAAAGAGGATTGAGAGAGACAGCACTAACAAATATAGTCCAGTACTGACTTTTTTTACTGACACAGAATCCCTAGCAAGTGAGAACTAGTATATTCAGCATATCACCTTATATTTTCTCCTTGATATTATACTAGTTTTCTGCAATAAAATCCTTAAAAGAGGTCAGTTTCTCCCAAACTGCTGGTCTGTATAAAGTATTTCTGATCAAAATTTAAAACTGTCAAAATACAGCTGCATCGTGATTCCGTATCAGAGATAGGGCCTGACAGTGGCTTCCTGCCCATTGCTTCCAGATTTTTGTTCTAGTATTCATCCAGGAGAGTGTACCAGGGACTCAAAGAAAAGCTCAAGTATCTCTACACAAAACAGGTAAGAAAGACAACACTTTTCCTCACAGTTGACCCCTAGGTTTTGACAATTATGGAAAAATGTTGGCCAGTCTACTCACCAGGCTAGACCATTTCCCCTTGACCCTGTCCAGGTAGGTACTGCAGTTACAAAAAAAGTTAGGGAGGACCTTACTTGATGTGTTATTTTTCCATATTTGGACACAGAATGTACCAATCACATAAATAACAGACCTTACAACTCAAAAATTGTTCTTTTGAAAAGGTTACCACCAAAGAGCTTTTAAAAGTTAAATCCAAATTTTTAGTGATTTTATTTGATACAATTAATACTCCTTGAAATTTTTTTTTAAGTTTTTCAACAACATTTCCTCTAATTCCTCTCCTATTTTTCCCCAGCCACTTCTCAGTCTTCTCTACCAAGTTTTACACCTCCGTCCACCCCTTATATATTGGTATTCCCAGGCTTTGCTCACTGGCTTTTGTCTCTTTCTATATGTTTTCCATCATGGACAAGCTCAATCGTTGTCCAAGCTATGACTTTGCCTAATAATTCTAATCAGATTATTTCAAATCAGCACCTCCAAACTTGATGCTCTATCTCCAGCTAGAAACTCCTAGTATTCAATTATCCAATTACTGAAAATATACTACATGGATATTCCATCAAATTCAACATATACAGAAAATATCTGGTCTTCCCTATTCCCACTGCACTCCGATAAAGTCCTACTCACTCTTCATGGCCAGTTTAAATGTTAGTGCACAACCTGGAAATGTATGACTCTTCTAAGATTTCTTCTCTCCCCCCCTTTTTTTAAAGATTTTATTTATTTATTTATTTGACAGAGACACAGCGAGAGAGGGAACACAAGCAGGGGGAGTGGGAGAGGGAGAAGCAGGCTTCCCATGGAGCAGGGACCCCAATGCGGGGCTTTATCCCAGGACCTTGGGATCATGACCTGAGCTGAAGGCAGCCACTAAATGGCTGAGCCACCCAGGCATCCCCCTCTCCCCTTTCTACATTCAATAATCATGAAACCGTATTAACTCCACTTCTTTCCTATCTCTGCTTTTATTTCCCCTGCCGCTGCCCTACGCAAACATGAGCTCTTAACTGATGACTTCCACAAGGAAAAAAAAGCCACCAACTAATATTGTTATTTCTTAAATGAATGAAAAGTTTTTAAGCAAAACAAGTTAGAAAGTGGGCACCAGGGTGACTCAGTCAGTTAAGCGTCTGCCTTCACCTCAAGTCATGGTCTCAGGGTCCTGGGATCAAGCCCCGTATCAGGCTCCCTGGGCAATGGGGAGTCTGCTTCTCCCTCTCCCTCTGCCCCTCTGCCCCACTTGTGCTCTCTCTCAAATAAATAAAATCTTTTAAAAAGTTTTAAATTTAAAAAAAAATGAGAAAGACATAAGGCCTAGAAAAAGAACAACATTGTAAATTGAATAAATTGAGCCTCCTGACTTTTTCAGTATAGAGGAGTGAACATTTCATAATGGACTGATACTAGACTAAGGAAATATAAGCGTCCTTTATCTTCCAGCCTCTTTACATGGTTTTTTCCAATCTATCCTCCACATGAGGGGTGACATGGCCACAGGCCAAGTCACATGTGACTGTGCTCCCATAAAACTTTATTTACAGAACCAGATGGTTGGTTCTTGCTATTCTTGCTATTCACCTACGTATTGCTACGGCTGCTTTCACACTATAATGGTACTTGCAGTTGAGAAACCACAGGGGTATCTGGCCCTTTAGAGAAAAAGCTTGGTGATCGCTATTTTGTGCCACAACCAGAAGGCCCTAGTTCAAATCTAATCTTATTACCCTTCTGCTTCACATTCTCCAGTGAATCCCTGCATCAAGTACTGCTGGCTCCCTCCCCAATAACCATGCCATAGTCTTCATTCTTTCTGGAGAGCCACAACTTTATTTGGATATTTATTTTCCCAAACACGAAGAAGGTGGCCTTACCACAGCACCAAAAGAAGAAATGATTATTCTAAGCTAATCACAGTACCTGATTTACCAGCGGCTGGTTTAGGAACAAGCATGTGATATAACCTAGCTTATAAGATGTTAGAGGAAAGTTGCTGCAAGCCTCTGAGTTTTCTTCCTATTTAAAAGAAACATATAGGGGTGCCTGGGTGGCTCAGTTGTTAAGTGTCAGCCTTCAGCTCAGGTCATGATTCAAGGGTCCTGGGATCCAGCCCCATGTCAGGCTCCCTGCTCAGCAAGAGGCCTGCTTCTCCCTCTGCCACTTCCCCCTGCTGTGTCCTCTCTGTCTGTCTCTGTCAAATAAATAAATAAAATCTTAAAAAAAAAAAAAAAGAAATATATAAAGAAAAGCAGTCCTTCCAGTCACTGGATATTGTCATGTGAGAATATGCCTCAAACTGTTGCTAATTAGCCAATCAGGAAAGGACATATAAAATACTGGCAACGTCAAAGCTAAAAAGAGACAACTGGGATCCTGGTGACATCACTGAACCATCAAAATAATTCTGGTTCCTATTGTTTTAGTCACTGTTTTGTTTGGTTTGCTTTTTTTAGATTTATTTATTTGAGAGAGAGTGAACACGTTCAAGAGATAGTGCGCCAATGGGGGGAAAGGCAGAGGAAGAGAATCGTCAAGCAGACTCCATGCTGAGTACGGAGCCCAGTGGGATGTGGGGCTTGATCTCATGACCCATGAGACTGTGACCTGAGCTAAAACTAAGAGTCAATGCGTAACTGACTAAGCCACCCAGGTGACCCCGTTTTAGTCACTATTATAAGTCACCTATTATTTGCAGCTAAAAGCATTCGACCTGATAAATTTCCCAAGGTCTAGGGGGTAAGATCTACACCTTTCCAAGGTACTGAAAAACTTTCATTAGCTTGCCTTAGCTACGTATTCACTCATTCCAACCATTCCCACAGCACACTTTTTGTACCAGCAAAACTGAACTGCTCCCAAGTGCTCCAAAGTTCACTCATACATCTGAGCGTCCACACTGCTGTTCCCTCTGCAAAACATGTAATCTTGATGGATGTTTCTCCTGCCAAACGTGGTTCTTCTGCCTCTTTACCTGGCAAACTTACTACTCAGTCTGTATACTTACCTTAAATTCTACCCACTCTCCTAAAACTCTAATTCCTCCTATCAACTTACATATTAAATACCAATAAAAACATAACAAAAGGGGCGCCTGGGTGGCTCAGTGGGTTGAAGCCTCTGCCTTCAGCATAGGTCATGATCCCAGGTCCTAGGATCAAACCCCACATCAGGCTCTCTGCTCAGCAGTTATTTGCTAAGTGAACAAATGAAAATGAGTAAATTGCAAAACCAAACCAACCTACAGATTTTCTTTGATAAAAGTCTACTAAATTAAAGTTTTCTTCAGGCATTTCAGATTGTACAATGCACTAGGTGCCACATCTAGGGAGCAATGGTAGCATTTTTGTTACTGTGAACGGTTTTTGTGCTTTTATTATAATCTGTTGAGCCTCAGTGGCCCCATTTGAATTTTTATTATGATAATCTCTTTACTAATGGCAACAGAGTATCGTGTTCTAACAAAATTACACTATCACGGGGCGCCTATGTGGCTCAGTGGGTTAAAGCCTCTGCCTTCAGCTCGGGTCATGATCTCAGATAAAGATCCCTGGACACTGGGTTTGAGCCCCACCTTGGGCTCCCTGCTCAGTGGGAAACCTGCTTCTCCCTGTCCCTCTGCCTGTGCTCTCTCACTCTCTCTCTCTCTCTGTCAAATAAATAAGTAAAATCGAGAGAGAGAGAGGGAGGGAGAGAGAGAGAAAGAGAAAGAAAGGAAGAAAGCAAGAAAGTGAGCTTATACAATTTACACATTGGGGTTTTTTTTTTTTCCCCCACTGCTCTTTCATTATCAAAACTTCCTTACTCTGACTTCATCTATGTGACCACCAAAAGTACTTCACTCTAAAAAGTCTTACCTGGATTGTTATTTTGCGAAAAATTTTTAAGTCTTTCTTCTGTATGTTTGGCAATTATTTGGCGATTGCTACATATAAAAAGGGTGATAAACAATGTTACTATTTTAATACTGATATGAAAAACATTTACCAAATATATCAAATTCATAAGAGTATTTGAAATAATGTCAGAGCTAATATCAAAACTTAAATTACCCCATATACTTCAAAGTAAGGTGAACCAGTCATGAAGTAGTTAACTTAGCAATTACTAGTGTAGTAGTGTTAGCTTGCCGTAATGGAACGTGTCTTGAACTCAGTAGTCCTAACTCTATAACCACAGCTATTTGCTCTTGGACGAGCCACTTCTCTCTGGCTCCAAGTCTTCCTCTATAAAACAGGCATCTTACTGCCTTATTTCACAACGTTGTTAAGAGGAGTTAATGAAATATTATACCCAAAACATGGCCCCTCGGGAAAGGTGACACCCACCACTCTGGGAAGAGCAGTATGAGACCTTTCATCACCTCATAAGAAAAGGCGCTCCACGGGATTTAAAGCAGGCTTGAGATACAGGCCTAGTAACAAAAGAGAAAGGAAAGTCCAGGCTCTTCCTGTAGCATTATTTGAACCTCTTTAACAGCTTAGAAGGGTCACAACTACCATCTGCTAGCAGGATAGACAAGCGAAATCCTCAAGCGGTACTTCATTATGAAGGTGTGCACTAACATATGGGCTTCACGTAAGGCTTTTGAATGTGAAGGGAAGGGTGTGTGTGGCTAAAGCCAGGGGGCCCGGCGGCCAGAACAGGGTGCTGGTGCCTTGGAATAGCAGCTGAGCATATAAGCATATGTCCTAAACTAAAAAATGTTGTAACTTTGAAGTCTCCTTGTGGGTCACCATGAAGACTGAGGAATGCGGATCAGCAAGGGCATCCTGGGAGCAAAGTCAAACATAACCAGATGCAGAAAAAAAAAAAATTGCCTTCTAGAGGACAGGTCTGTATAAAAAGTTATTTGCAGGGGTGCCTGGGTGGCTCAGTCATTTAAGTGTCTGCCTTCAGCTCAGTCATGATCTTGGGGTCCTGGAATTGAGCCCCACGTCTGGCTCCCTACTCAACCCCTCCCCCTGCTCATGCTCTCGCTCTCTCTCTCTCTCTCAAAAAATAAATTCTTTATTTTTCTTTCTTTTTTTAAGATATTTATTTATTTGAGAGAGAGAATGAGAGAGGAAGAGAGAGAACATGAGAGAGGGGAGGGTCAGAGGGAGAAGCAGACTCCCCACTGAGCAGGGAGCCCACCTGGGGGGACTCAATCCTGGGACTCCAGGATCATGACCTGAGCCAAAGATAGTCGCTTAACCAACTGAGTCACCAAGGCACCACACAGCAATATTGCAGCAATAGAATCAAAGAAAACAAGGGAATGATAAGAATGTCCTTTTTTCCCTCCAAATGACTTGAGAAAGAGGATGGACTCTTTGGTCTTAGGGGATTCCTTAGGTTCTTGGAAAATTCAAGGGGGAAAGAATAGGAGATAGCCCTCAAGGGAAAGTACAGGGTTTTCTACTAAACTGAGCATCTCAGGACCCAAGTAACTAGTTAAGGGAGAAAAAAAAAGGTGATGTTGGGGCACCCAGGTGGCTCACTTGGCACTTGGTTAAGCATCTGCATTCAGCTCAGGTCACAGCCTTGGGGTACTGGGATTGAGCCCCACGTCAGGCTCCCTGCTCAGCAGGGAATCTACTTCTTCCTCTGCCCCTACTCTGTCCCTCTCTCAAATAATTATAAATAAAATCTACAAAGAAAAGAAAGGAGGAAGAGAGGGAGGGAGGGAGGGAGGGAGGGAGGCAGGGAGGAATAAAAACACAAATGTAACATTCTTTGTACCCCATGCATAACAGTTATCCTTGGAGTGAAACAGATACAGTTAGGATCCCTAAAGATAAAGGACTCAATAGTCCTGAGATAAAAAATCCTGCACTCCTTTCTAATGCTGACTAGTCTAGCCTTTGTCTTGGTTTCTGGCAAGTGACATGGGCTAACTCACTGCGGTCCCAAAATTGCCGGAATCAAACTACGAACTCTCATCTGTTACATAAGAACTAAGAGTTCAATTATCTTAAACTTCACTTTAGTAATAACTAACATTTTAATGTAAACACTTACACATCAAATCCACCAAAAACAGCATAGTGTGCTGCCGTCCATCCACATTCATCTCGAGAAGAGGTATTAACACCTTGCTGAAGAAGAAGCCTGACTACATCAGGAGATTTAGAAATTGCAGCAAGCATGAGGGCTGTTCTAAAATAACAGAGACACAACTTCACCCTTAGGAACTTAGAGTTATCTAAACAGCAAATTTCATATACTTTACCAGGTTAATATCTTGCCTGTCGGTACAGAACTGACCATTAACAAGTTCAAGTGTTTATCTTTGTAAATTACCTCCACGGCTAAAATTAAAAGACAAAAAAGAAGCCTCTTGTCCCACCTGGGTATGAGAGTAGAAGTTGCTAGTTTAAAGTCATTTGATGAACAAGAAACTATGCTGAGGTCACTTAACTGAACAAGTGAAGATTTTAAAAAAGAATTCCCCATTGTTTCCTTAAGCTGATTCAGTGTACTTCCAAGCCTTCTAGAGGACAGGTCTGTATAAAAAGTTATTTGCAGGGGTGCCTGTGTGGCTCAGTGGGTTAAGCCTCTGCCTTCAGCTCAGGTCATGATCTTAGGGTCCTGGGATCGAGCCCCATATCGGGCTCTCTGCTCAGCGTGGAGCCTGCTTTCCCTCCCTCTCTGCCTGCCTCTCTGCCTACTTGTGATCTCTGTCAAATAAATAAATAAAATCTTTTTTAAAAAAAGTTATTGGCAGGGGTGCTTGGGTGGCTCAGTCATTTAAACGTCTGCCTTCAGCTCAGTCATGAACTTGGGGTCCTAGAATTAAACCCCATGTCTGGCTCCCTGCTCTAACCCCTTCCCCTGCTCATGCTCACTCTCTCTCTCTCTCAAAAAATAAAATATTTAAAAATAAAAAAATTTAAAAAAAAAACAAAAAAAGCTACTTGCAGGCTTAAAATAACAGCATTCATACTAACAGTAATAAAAGAGTCATAGTTGCAGTTAATGATACTAAGATAAGCATGTGTTAGGCACTAAATTAAATACTATATATATAAGATATTATTTACACACAACAACCCTTGAAGGATATATTATCCTCCTTTTCATATCAGAGAACATATCTGGTGATGATAAGTAATGTTTCCAATGTCACATACCCAGCAAGTAGGAAAGGAATTAAACCTAGTCTTGTGTCTATCTAAAGTCCATCTCTTTTCTCTTTATCATCAACCTATGATTTGTCCTCACAAAAAGAAAAATCTATTCAATTAAAGTTATCTTTCATCCTTCTACCCTTACCAATGAAAACAATATATATATGTATATATATATATATATATATATATATATATACTGAACATGAAGAAGGATGATAAGCCCACACTATCTGGTAATAGTAATTAATAATCACTTAGGGATCATCTAACATCAGTATTCTTAAAAAAAAAAAAAAAATTTAAAGCAAGGAGTCACCCAAAAGATAAAACAACTCCTATTTATGTTTAATATGCATCTTTTAAGGAAAATGTATATGAAGTAGAAGTTTCCAAAAAACACTATAAAAGGGTTAAGTTCAATATTGTGTCATAAAATAAAAGGAGTCCACACTTTATAATAAAACTAATATGAAACCCATTTAGCTAACATAAAATCATATGGCAGAAAAAAAAAAAACTGCAGATCACATCAGTCAATAGTATGAAGGAATATAAATTCTGCCGTATACTGTTCTTCATGTTGCCCCATCAGAATAATTGCTTTCTGCCTAACTGATGACATGTCGACATTTTTCACTATATAATTATAAATTAATCCTCTTCTTATTAAGTTAATCTTTCTGACTTAATTGTTACCACCCTAGAACAAAATAAGGTTTAAAAAAAAAACTACTGTACCTTTTTGACTTATCAACCACATGTACATCTGCTTTTTTTCCAATTAACAATTCCACCATTTGGTGTTTGTTTTCAGTTACAGCAAGTAAAAACGGTGTGAGTTCGAACTGTAAAAGTGTAAAAATAATTTATAATTTATAAAATTACATATTTCCATACTGAATTTTAAAACCTATAAAGGATCCTCTAACCTTAAACACATATATAAGTACTCTCACCCCCCCACCTTCCCCAGCCCCCCATCTTTCCCACCCCCGCTTTCACCAGCTGCTCCTTCTCTTGACAATAGCCCTCCTCAGGGGGCCTGAGTGGCTCAATCTGAGGGTCTGCCTTCAGCTCAGGTCATGAACCCAGGGTTCTGGGATCCAGCCCCACGTCAGGCTCCCTGCTCAGTGGGGAGTCAGCTTCCCCTTCTCTCTCTGCCCCAGCCCTCTGCTCACATCTCTCTCCCACTCTCACTCTCTCAAATAAATAAATATTTTTGAAAAAAATAAAATAAATTAAGTTAAATAGCCCTCCTCCACCTCTTCAACAGATTAACTGTAGTCGTTCTCCAAATCTTACTTCAAACATTGACCGGTTCCAAGAATCTCGGCTTCTATCACAGCATTTATCACTGTATACGCCACTTATTTTATTGCACCCCATCGAAACCAAGAGCTTCTTGAGGGAAGGGACTATTTTTTATCTCTATATCTCCAAATTCTAAAACATAGCTGTAAAAGCTTAAAGTATTTTTACTGAGTTAACAGCCTAAATGATTATCTCTGGAGTAGTGTTTCTTAAATTATATTCCAAAGAACATATACTTTGCTGGAAGGTGAGGATTGTGCCTCAATAGAAAGATTCAATGATCCTCTATGTTTGAGAAGTATTACAGAACTGCACTATATCTCTAGCGCAAAAGAAATTGGTTTAAATTTGCTTATCCCATTTCACAATACTTTCATGGCAAACATTAACATTTGAGAAATTAGAGTTTCAGGGATACAGTGTCGAGAGCTTTCCAATAAAGGTGAAGGTTTTCTCCAGGTTACACCAACATGCTTGATTCTCTTCTGTCAATGGTATCAGGATCCCAGATGTCAACATAAAGCACTCTTGCTCCAAATGGGTCACTAAGGAGATGGACTCTGAATTAAAAGAGCAGCTCTGGGGCATCGGGGTGGATCAGTCAGTTAAGCGTCTGCCTTTGGCTCAGGTCATGTTCTCGGGGTCCTGGGATGCAGCCCTGCATCAGGCTCCCCTACTTTTCCCTCTCCCTCTGCCCTTCCTCCCTACTCATGTGTGTTCTCTCTCACGCTCTCTCTCAAATACATAAAATCTTTCTTTAAAAGAAGTTCATTAAAGTGAAATCTTAAAACTTCAAATAACTGACTTGACAGTTTACAGCACTGTTAGCCAAAGCCGACCTCTTTCAAAACTTGTTGAAGAAAACCAGCACTTGGGTCAACGAAAACTTAATAACTATAATCACTTGTAGATAATTGCTGCATTTAAGAATGAAAATGTATCAAAGACTAGTATTAATATCAACTGAATCATAGAGACATAGATCACTTCTCTATCCCTATAACTAGATCATGGTCTTAGAGCAGAATAACACATATTCCATGTAAAATTACTCAGAATTACTACTTGGGTTAGAAGTCAAGGCATAAAAATTCTTGCTATGTGAAGAACATGCTTCTCTTCTTATAAGTCTCTATATGTGCTTTCTTTCTTTACAGTCCCTACAAATATATAGTTCCAAAAAGTGCACTCAAGAGAAAAAAATTAAAAAATAAAAATAAAATGAAATCTTAGACAATTAAGTTATTTCAAAATATTTTCATTCAGGGGGGCGCCTGGGTGGCTCAGTGGGTTAAGCTGCTGCCTTCGGCTCAGGTCATGATCTCAGGGTCCTGGGATCGAGCCCCGCATCGGGCTCTCTGCTCGGCAGGGAGCCTGCTTCCTCCTCTCTCTCTGCCTGCCTCTCTGCCTGCTTGTGATCTCTCTCTGTCAAATAAATAAATAAAATCTTTAAAAAAAAAAAATTTTCATTCAGGGAATGCTCGAGCTTCTATGTATGAAAATTTGACCCTATCTATGTCCACCAACAGAGCTTCCTTAAGGGCAGTGGTAGGAGGTAAGTCGTGTCAAAGAAATAACAAGTGGAATAGTGAGCACGGTCCTCCACTCCTCCCCATGCACAGCGACTACCCCCCTGAGGACCTACACAATGCTGAGCAGGAACTACTCTGTGAAATGGGAGACCTCAATGCGGTACATGGCAGGCAGAGTGGCTATGAGCACAAGTAGATGCCCCTGTAGGATGTCATGACCTGATCCCCTTGTTCTCATCTTCAGAACCTTGGGGCCTGGAGAGCCCGGGGACTGCAACCTGCTGCCTTCTCCTCCCACTTGCACTCACCCAAGTTACCCCACTGGGTCATGGTCTCCCACCCATTCCCAGCAGCACCCATAGCCTAAGCCCCTGCACAGCACCCAGCCTCCATTACCACCTCACTCCCCTCTAGGCCTTCAATCCTTTGTGGGCTCTGAGCCCACCATCCACTCCCAAGCACTAATGGGAAGATTCTCCTTCTGGGGTGGAAGGGTGGCTGGGAAACAGAACTCTGCCCTTTCTGTGGGCTTCATCGTTCTCTAGTCCTCCCTGCCCTGGCTTTGATGTTGTTTCCCTGGTACAGGACTTGATGTATAGAATTCAGTATTTATTATTTATTACATATATGAATACATATGTAAATAAATGTTTTGTGGCTAAAAAAAGTTATATATATGTTTCAAAATTTCAAATACTTTATAATGTTGACATACCTTGTTTCTTGCTTCAATATTTGCATGGTATAAAATCAGCTTCTCTACTATTGACGTGTTCTCACCAGCAACAGCATAGTGGAGGGCAGTATTGCCAAAGTTATCCGTAAGACATGGATTAGCACCGTGTTCTAAAAGAATAGTTACACATGCCTCTTCCTGGTATTGTACAGCCTGTCAGTAGTATCCCAAGAAACAGAGTGTAAATTCTGGGAATTTAAAGCAAGCATGCTACAACCAATTAGTTACATTTAATTGCAATAAATTTTCATTCTAAGTAATTAAATTAAATCCATCTCAGGCAGACACAGCTGCTACCACACACCTTCATTAGAGGAGTCCTACAGTCTTGATCATAGAGGTCAAGCTCGCATTTCCTCTCTACAAGAAAATCCACCATGTCGACATGGCCGATGGTACAGGCCAGATGGAGAGGAGTCCTATGAAAGTGAAAGAACATTTTAGGAAATTATAGTGCACTATTTCAATTTCAATTAATTCATGTAATTGTAAACATTAAATAGCATCTTATTCCTTTGACTCAAAAACAAAGATTTAGTTTTCTTTTGAAGAAAGTACAATATTTATTAGTGATTATTCACCATACTAATAAAAGATCAGGCTATCTGACTAGGTAAAGCGTGACCTCAGGATTCAGCTCAACCTGGGTATAAATCCTACTTAATAGGATTTAAACTTAATAGTTATCGCTCAGCCTTATCCTCAATTTCCTCATCAAAAAAATGGAGATAAAAATAGTTATCTCATGTTCCCTGCCTTGCTCAGTTTGAAGGTCATGTGACTCTTGATCTCAAGGGTCATGAATTCAAGCCTCCTGTTGGCTATAGAGATTACTAAAAACTAATAAAAATAAATAAGAGTTATCTCACAAGACCTTGTCACCATGCTTAAATGAGGATCTATGCAAAGTTTGTTACATATTATTATTATAACTATTACTATTGCTACTATTGTACAAACACAATACTCCCATTAGGTAAAGTGATACAATTATGCCTATTTCTCAGATATGTTTTAAATATTCACCAGAAGACTATATATCAATGATTCTAGGAGGCTCATTTTGTCACCTTTTAGTATCTCTGACACTGGAATGCGATTTATAATTCAAAATGTCTTACAACTATAATTGGCAGAATTTTTAAAGATTTCTTATTGGTATATAAAATGGTGGGGCCTCACACAATCAATGTGCCTTACGTTAAATGAAATAATGGTATATACATACAACAGCTCTACTGCAGTTCTAGTCACATGGTTGGGATTTAAATAAATTTTAGTTCTTGAAAGCATTATGGGAAAAGAGGACTTAAATAATGAAGAATTCTTTTTAAGTAATTCTTCACTCTGACTTTCAAGAAACTTTAAGCCAAAGGAAGCTCAGGATTCAAATAAACAGGAACACTTTTATTTTTATACATTATGTATTTTATATATTTTTATATATTAAATAATATATATTTTATATATCTTATACATAAATATATCATCTATTTATATATATTTTCATATACATTATATTAAATAATGAAATTATTTTCATTTTATTAGATATTTAGATTTATAGATCATATGAAAATCAAGAATTACCAATTATCAATATAAGTATTTAATACCATTATAAATAAATAAATAGCAGATATTTCTTCACCACTTATGATTCACCTTTTCCTACTAATATGAAATGTCACCATTTTTGGATGTTCGGCATTTTCTACTCTGCCCCATTCATTCATCTGTCCTTTCAGCTATTAGTAACCGTGTAATTTGTGGAAATTTAAGATACATTTTGATATCTGAAAGGGTAAATCTGTCTACTTATAAAAATTTAAGTTTTTATTTTAATTCCAGTTAACATGCAGTGTTATATTACTTCAGGTGTACACTATAGTGATTCCAAAATTTTTCTTAATGTCATCACAATGATAAAAGAGAGCAGGTGTAACACAAAATTCTTAAAACCATGATGATTTTATTTGCTTTATGGAATGTCAATAAATACAGGAAGACTACACATTTTGAGAAATACGTCTTCCTAATCACAAATAGAACCATCTTCCCAATTCAAAATTTCTTGACAGCCAGTCAGTAAATAACATACATACAAAGTGGACACAGATATAAATTATATATTGGATTTTATCGAAAGAATTTGTAGCCCAGAAGTTGATCTATTATGGGAATAGATCTTTTTTTTATAACATTATCGTATAAAAAGATGTCCATTAAAAATAAAACACTGGGGGCGCCTGGGTGGCTCAGTCATTCAGCATCTGCCTTGGGTTCAGGTCGTGATCTTAGGGTCCTAAGATCGAGCCCCACATCGGGCTTTCTGCTGGGGGTGGGGGGCTGCTTCCCCCCTCCCACTCCCTCTACTGTATTCCCTCTCTCTCTCTCTCTGTCAAATAATAAAATCTTAAAAAATAAAGTAAAATACTGTATATACTTCATTTCTTTTCTATCACTATTGAAATGTGGTTCAATCACATCAAAGCTGTCTGTTAAGTGACCTATATGGGGACTTATGAGTGGGTCCAAAGGCAGCTGAGGATTTTGTTTTGTTGCTCAGACAGCCGGCCTGGGCGCTAGACCCCTTGCTGCCCGGCCTCAGGAGGGAAGACCGCCAAGCGCATTCGGTGACAGAAGGGCTCGGCTCTACAGGCGGAGCCCGGGAAAGAGGGCATTTCTCCCGGTCCTCCCACCTCCTCTCCGCCATTTGGGGCTGCCAGCTTCCAAGTCCCTGTTAGGGTCCGTAATCAAAGGAATGAGACTGATACAAAGTGAAGGTCAAGCAAAGCTTTATTTCGCGCCAACATCGAAAATCAAACTGACTGGTCAGGGCTGTCTCTTGCAAAGAGGTGACCCCTCCCAGCCTCTCAGACTTTTCTAGAGGTAGTTTAGCCGGGCTATACACAGGTGGCCAATGAGATTTCAATACACAGAGAAAACTGCACAGTCATGCTAGGTCTGCAACACAGACAGAAAACTGCTATGGGTTTTCTCTGTGTGGCCAATTGAATTTCAATTTACCCTAGTAGATATATGCGCACCCCACTGATTGGATGTCTTCACCTGGCCTGACCCGCCCTTGTATCTAGGCTTTGCAAGTAAGTTCCTCTGGGAGGGGCGGGGTCAATCTAAGTTCACTACATAAACACAAAATGACTCCCTCTGGCTAAGCAGCCCTTTACATCCCTATTACCGTTTTTTCTTGTCTCTTTTATTCACGTCTTTCCCAAGAAGTAGCAACCGCTGCATTTTCAATATGTTGCCCATGACAGCAGCTCTGTGGATCTCTTTGAGATCTTTCACGTGGATGTTATACCTCCGCGGGGACTCGTTGACTTCTTCCTTCTTGTCAACCGGGGCCCCCAAGCCATTCATCAGCTCCATGTGAAAGACTGGGGATGAACGCCCCTTCCCAGTCCTGAAACCAAAAAAATTCTTCATTGCAAAGCCGAGAGGCTTCACCAACACTTGACCTTCCGCTCGGCTTTTTGCCGCTTCTAGACACCAGCACCAGTGCTAGAGATAAGCCAAACCCACCACGCAACAGTTTGGATTCTTGGAGCACCTAGCAACGGTAACCATGACACCAAGCACAAAGGGCAGTGACTAAAGGTGCCCAAAGTGCATGTGCGAGGCCCAAGCCTCTCAGATCTCAGTGCGGCAGGGACTCCGCTCCGCTCACCGCTCCGAGGCTATAAATCTGGATAATATTATTTTAAAGACGCTGAAGACCTACAACAAACTAGAAGTGTTTATTCATGAAAAGTACTGAAGTTTGATTAGAGTTGTGTGAGTCTGTGCTGTGCTCTCACTGCCCATGCCAGAAACTTGTCACTTAGAGAAGGGACTTGCCTGACCTGAGGCAGAGTAAGTCAAAGAGGTGGCCTCTATGCTGAGCAGACAGAGTTCTCTAGCCTGAGGTTGCAGTGCTATTTGGAGGAAACAAGATAAGAGTAGCAAGCTATTTAACTAAGCTCTGAGAGGTCAGAGAGCCATCTGAATGTGATAAGCACTCCACATAAACTCCAGGTTTACCCCGGGGGCATGCAGTCGAAACTGAAGCTGGTTCAAGCCACCCACATACCCATGGTTGCCAAGCCATGCGAACACACGCAAAGAAGCAAAAAGCTTGTTAGAAAGCAGAAACCAGGCAGCCTTGAAAGTGACCCAAATGTTGAATGGACTTAGAAGCCCACACAGATCCATCCGCAGAGGAGAAAGCATGAATAATGGGGTCTGCACACAACATCTGCCGAATCTTTGACTAAATGTTAAAGGATGCAGGCACAGCAGCAACATGTCGGAAGCAAGACTTAAAATTTTAAGAAATGAACAGAGACATCAATGGCTGCACACTGCAGGAGAGACAGACTTCAGAAATTTACTGGAGGCAAGTTATTAAGCAAAACAAGACAACCCCCTGGGGAGGAAATCAGAACCCCTAATTGCTACATTACCTGAAATTTAACAAGATTATAAAACAAAGAGACAAGAAAGGTGACCCTTACTACAAAAAGCATTAAGGAGAAACCATCTAAGTATTTCCAGATGGAAGATTCAGAAAAGATTTAAAAGCAGCTACATGGACGTGGTCAAAGACTAATGGAAATAGTATTGAAAACCATGGTGAAAATGACCCAACACATGAAGAGTCTCAATAAAAAGATACGGGGGTGCCTGGGTGGCTCAGTGGGTTAAGCCTCTGCCTTCAGCTCAGGTCATGATCTCAGGGTCCTGGGATCGAGGCCCACATTGGCCCCTCTATTCAGCAGGGAGCCTGCTTCCTCCTCTCTCTCTGCCTGTCTATATGCCTACTTATGATCTGTCAAATAAAAAAATCTTTAAAAAATAAAAATAAAAAAATTAAAAGTTACAAAGTAAATTAAAGAATTGAATGAAAACTTACAGCTGAAAAATACAGTACCTACAATGGAAAATTCAACTGATTTGAGATGACAGAAGAATCAGTGAACTTGAAGAATCAACAGAAATTACTCAATCTCAAGCAGAGAGGGAGAAAAAAAAAAGAAAGAACAATGAAGAAAATGAACAAAGCCTGAGACCAGATCAACGATAAGTGTACCAACACATATGGAAGGAGAGCCCCAGAAGGAAGACAGAAAAGGATTAATAAATATATTTGAAGAAGTAATTGCCAAAACTTGCTTGAATTTGATGAAAACCTAATCTGCAGATCCATGAAGCCCAGTAAATCCTAACTAGGAAATAGACAAGGACATCCACACCTAAACATGTCATCATGGGGTCAAACTGCTAAAAGTCAAGGATAAGCAAGCAAAAACAAAACCTTGAAATCTGCAAGAGAAAAAAAACCAACCTATCACAAAAGGAGACCAAAATTATGATTAACAGCTGACTTCTTACAAAAAAATAATGGGAGCTAGGAGTCTATGGGATAACATAATCGAAATGAAAAAAAAAAATAATGGAAGCTAGGAGTCTATGGGATAACATAATCTAAATGATTAAGGATTTTTAAAAAGGCAACCATGTATTCTATATCCAGCAAAACTACTCTTAAAAAAAACAAAGGCAAAAATATATGACATTCCCAGAGAAAGACTGTGGAAATAAGATTATATAAAGCACTAGTTATGTCACTATATTGTTGAGTTGCTGTAACATGCACAGATATAACATAGAACACGAGGAGCACAGAGAAGAAAATGAGATCTACTGAAACACAGTTCCTACATTTGACCAGAATTAGAGTAGACTGATAAGATGCATACAGTCCTACCTAGATCAATCACTAAGATGTAACTCAAAAAAGGAGGAACAGAAGGATCTCTTGAGATATGAAAAAAAAACAGGAAAGAAGAAGCAAAATGGGAAGTGTAGAAACAAGTATATCAAAACTAAATCTGAATTAACTAAACACTCCACTCAACAGATTGTCAATTGGATTAAAAAAAAGCAAGATTGATAAATAACTTGTGTTCAGAATATATGATCTCTTACACCACATAATAAGACAACCCAAAAGGGACAGTGAGGGTCCTCTGAATGGATGTTCCTCCAAAGAAAATATACACATGGCCAATAAAACAGGAGAGGATATCACTAGTGTAGATAAACGTATGTTAATCCATGAGATATTATTTCATTCACACCAGAATGACTCTAAGAATGACTTTTTTTATCAAAAAGGCTCTAAGAATATGCTGTACAAGATACAGAGAATGATGCATTTCATCAGGTCCATAAAAAGGTAAACAAACTTACTACATGACCCAGCAATTTCTACCCCAGAAGTCTATCTAGGAAAAATAAAAACATGCATCCACACAAAGACATGTATACACACAGGGAGAAGGAAGGAAGGAGAGAGGGACAGGGAAGGATGAAAGAGGAGAGAAAGGGGAAAGGGAGGTGGGCAAATAAAAAATGGGACAATGAATCTGGACCAAAGGTATATGGGGGTTCCTTGTATTATTTAAGTAACATTTCTGTAAGTTTGAAATTAGATCAAAATTTAAAGCAACCAAAAAAAGAAAAAAAATGAGGCAAGATACTGTATAGCAAACTCCCTCTATCAACTTCTTCGATGCAGACCATATACAGCTTAAAAGTTATTAGAAAATTGTAGGTAATTTTAATAAAATCACTTCAAGAATATAATCTGGCCCCACAGAGCTCTGTGACCCTTCCTGACATGTGAGGTTATAGCCAGAAGACTAAACAAGGAAGGGGGGCTCTTAACACTGAATTTCTTCCCACCTTGATCTCGGACTTCAGCTTTTAAAACTGGCATGTAAGTCACCCAGAGTATGATACTCTGTTATAGCAGCCTGAATGGACTAAGTCAGTTTCTAATTTTAGAAGTGGTAGCTGAGATGCTAAGAGATGATGCAGTACTTATGACATTGTTGGAGGTATAATAATAAAAAAGTTGGGACCCAGGGCCCAGCAAAAAGGGTACCTAGTAAACTATCATGGCTTTGGATTGGACAGTTGGAGAGCTTCACTGACTGCTACTTAGAGAAACAGCCCAGAATCCATTCACTTTGAAAATAGCTTGGCAGTTCCTTAAAATGTTAAGCATAGAGTTGCCATATGACCTAATAAGAGAGATTAAAACATATATTCACATAGAAACTTCAACACAGATTCATAGTAGTAGTATTTATAATAATTAAAGGTGGAAATAATCCAAAGTACATAAGCTGATGAGTGGATAAACAAGTGGTATATCCATACAATGGAATGTTATTCAGCAATAAAAAATGTAGTACTGATGCCTGCTACAACATGGGTGAACCTTGAAAACATTATGCTAAATGAAAAAATTCATTCACAAAAAAAAAAAAAAAAAATTGGTTGGAATTTCCATTGGTTGGAAAGCCAATATAATGAGCTCTAAAATAATTCTCTATTCAGTTAAATAAAGTCATCTGTAAATCCTGTAACAACATGTTCATATTCACAAAATCTGAATGAAAAGCAAACATGACTTTCCATAACCAGGAGGGTAATTCAAAGTTCACTTTGAAAGGACTGAGATTTGGGGTTAATCTTTCTTTTAATACCAAGCATAATTATATAGTTATTCAGATTTTGAAGTGACTCACTTTTTTTTTTTTTAAAGATTTTATTTATTTATTTGACAGAGAGAGAGATCACAAGTAGACAGGCAGGCAGAGAGAGGGGAAGGGAAGCAGGCTCCCTGCTGAGCAGAGAGCCCGATGCGGGACTCGATCCCAGGACCCTGAGACCATGACCTGAGCCGAAGGCAGCGGCCCAACCCACTGAGCCACCCAGGCGCCCTGAAGTGACTCACTTTTTATTTAACAAAATATTTGCTGCTCTGAAATAAATTTCATTAGTAAGAATGATGATGTTGAAAAAAAAAAAAAAAACCATGAAAATGCAAGCTGCATTTCTAAAAGGTTGAAATCATTTAAATTCTGATTAAATCTGTACATTTACAATTCTCTCTTAGATAGACAAAAACAGAACTATGTTATATGTGGACAATCGGGAGCAAAATAATTAAGTGCATTTTTTTTTTTTAAAGATTTTTTTTTATTTATTTATTTGACAGAGAGAGATCACAAGTAGACGGAGAGGAAGGCAGAGAGAGAGAGGGAAGCAGGCTTCTTGCTGAGCAGAGAGCCCGATGTGGGACTCGATCCCAGGACCCTGAGATCACGACCTGAGCCGAAGGCAGCGGCTTAACCCACTGAGCCACCCAGGCGCCCCAATTAAGTGCATTTTAATGAAGTTTCCACTGACCTATATAGAAATATGCTTCACTTGAGCCAAATGGCAGCATTTCTTCATCAAAGATAAATGGTACTATCTAAAAACAAAGATAATCCTTCAATAATTTTATGTTGCCAAGTAAAAGGACTTCCCAAGAGCTAAAGGCACAATTTTTATTTACATCTAGTAGAGGAACCAACCATAAAATCATTACTTATTTTCAACTGAATAACTGATTAACATTCCTCAAATAAGCTGCTTCCAATCCTAATAGTTCTTAATTTTTTTAACATATTTGCTATGGGCTGATAATTTGCCATAGGTATCATCATGAGAATAACCAGATTTAGATTAAATGTGACAAAAGAGAGACAAAGTGTTTCACACTTTGTGAGTGATACCAAGGCAAGAATGGGAGAAAAGCATCGCAGAAGCAGACTACAGAAATGCTACTTATATATTCCTGCAGCAAAACCAGCAATGCATCCATTTTAAGAGTTATCATCTCACTTCCAATTTCTTTCCCTCAAGAACAATTTGCATCTCTTTGGCATCCAAAGTCTCATAGGTTAGTAAAGCTTCTGCTAGATTCTTACGCTCTTTTGCATGAGTCTTCAAGATACGTTTCGCTCGTTCATATGAGTCCTGAAATGAAAAAAAGGAGGTATCTAAGAGGCAGAAAACTTAGTAGAAGCTAAAATCATAAATAAGAAAAAAAAATGTATATCCCTTAAAAAATGTGAACTATATTCATTTCTACTTATAAAAGATAAAAGCATGAAGCTCGTTTTTAAAATTAACATAGAGTGTATTATTTGCCCCGGGGTACAGGTTTGTGAATCATCAGGCTTACACATTTCACAGCACTCACCATAGCATATACCCTCCCCGATGTCCAGAACCCAGCCACCCCATCCCTCCCCCCACCACCCCCCAGCAACCCTCAGTTTGTTTTGTGAGATTAAGAGTCTCTTAAGGCATGGAGCTTTTAAACACCCAGCATGGAGCCTACTTGATTGATTGATTGATTGATAGATAAGGCAAGCTTGGTTCTCAAAGATTAGTTTCATACTTGCAAACGTTCTATTTTTAACCCCAAAATGTATCACATGGATAAGTGAGGACTACTTAGGCAGCTATACTTAAAGATATATAAGAATATACTATACTTATCTGCTTTTTAAATAAGGTCTGCGAACAAAGAAATCTATTTCTCTATTCAATATACATGTTAAAAAGGAAAGGCAGGCTTCCTTGTTTTGCCTTGTGAGATTTCACCAATTTATTCACTTTAAAGGGTGAGAAAAGATCTACTTTTCTATTCTTATTTGGGAACAACTTACCTGTCAGTCAGTGACAACTATACCACTGTAAAATGAGTTTACCAACACCAAGAAGCATACGTCATATAAAAATAACACAATTATTAAAAATAAACATCATTAGACATTCTGAACAAAACTGTTATGGTCAAGTGAAATATCAAATTAAAGAGAACATATAAAGTATTATAAATATGTCATGGAATATTGAAACTAATAACCTAGGATGAATTAGTATTAACTTTAAAACCTCCATTGGAATGAAACCCTTACACTGTAACAAGTAAGACTATGCTAAGGTTTTTATATCTTTAAGTTTCGTATACATTTGAACCTAAAATGTATACTAGCGAAGCATCATTTTCCTTAATAACAATGTAAGTGCGCCATCTAGTGGAAAGAGTTCCTACCGCCCTCGCAAGCTTAACATTTCAGAAAAGTATTAAGAGCAAAGAAAGAGTATTTCCAATGCTCTAATACTAGAAGAGATAATTTACTCAAAATAACATAAATAGTAAAAAAAAAGAATGAAGATTCAGGCAAGGGAGAGAGAATTCCTCTTCTGAAACACCTTCTAAACCTTTCCATCGTATAAACTTTTCATAAACTTAATGACTTTAAAGCTTTTACCTCCTTGAGTTAATCAGAACCTGGTCCTCCTGGGGACACTCCGAATCCCTCACTTGACAGCTACTGATTCACTCCTATCCCAGATATTTCAGAGTAAAGAGGTGAGCTCTTTGCTCCCCTCACCACTGACAGACTATTACTTTACAACCCTCTTCTATAAAGCATGATTCCTTTGAAGTTCACACCATCTGACTTCAACATGCTTCATTCTGCCATCTACAACCCTAATTCCAGTTCTCGTTCACTAGACTTTCTGCCATTTAGCTCAGTCTTTTCCATTCCAAGACCTGCCTTCATGTACAACCAACTGGAATGCACATGTCCAACCTCTGCCCTAAGCACCAGACCCACGTATCCCTCCCCACGTGAAATCTTCACTAAACACCTCAAAATCAGGGGCACCTGGGTAGCTCAGTTGGTTAAGTGTCTGCCTTCAGCTCAGGTCATGACCCAGAGTCCAGGGAGCGAGTCCCACATCAGGCTCCCTGCTCAACAGGGATATCTGCTTCTCCCTCTGCCCCTCACCCACCCCACTTTATGCTCACACTCTCTCGCTCTCTCTCAAATAAACAAGTAAAACCCTAAAAAAAGAAAACAATTCAAATTCAATATGTAAAAAACTCAGCTTCCAATCTACACACTTCCCCACCTTTGGCCATCATCAGTGTTTTCTCAGTCAACGGCACACACAACTAGATGGCTGCACCAGGCAGAAATGGAGGACACAGCTTTGTTACTTCATTTAGCTGCTCTCTCACCCAAATATCAGAAAGGCATTCGATTCCGCTAGATCAGCCTCTCCCGAATACATTCATTTTTCTCAATTTCCCCTCTCACTGCCCTAATCCAAGCATCTGCTCTGCCTTAAGGAGATTCCACAGAACCTACTCACTCATCTCACCAAATCGACGCTCACGTATTCTGTACTGGACCCTGCAATCAAAAAGACTTTTGTTTTCAAAGACCTTTATGCTTCATTCTCAGCATATGTACACAGCAAGGCACAAAGCAACTATTTGTTGAATAAAATATATGTCAGAGTGAAAAACTAATAAAAACCCAAATAATCAAATATTCTCCCTATTCTAACAACATTACGGTTTTACAGATGAAGTAGAATATTTATAATTACTGATATTAACTGTTCCTAGCCTATGGCCAGAATAAAATAAAGATTCAGTCTATGACCAGAGGCTCCCAACTACATACTGGAATTATGGCTTCAATGGTGCACTCATTCTCTTGATTATATATAGCAACAGTTTTAAACAGGGGATAACCATTATCTTCTGGTAGCACCTAACTATTTAGGCACATTAATGACTAGACAGATGAATAAGCACAGAAAAACAGAATTATTACCCTTAGAAGGATTCTAATTTCTTGTTCAATAGCAGATTGAGGGGCACCTGGGTGGCTCAGTGGATTAACCCGCTGCCTTCGGCTCTGGTCATGATCTCGGGGTCCTGGGATCGAGCCCCGCATCTGCCTCAGCATCCCCGCTGAGCATAGAGCCTGCTTCCCCCTCTCTCTCTGCCTGACTCTCTGCCTACTTGTGATCTCTCTCTCTGTCAAATAAATAAATAAAATCTTAAAAAAAAAAATCTATTTAAATAAAAATAGCAGATTGAGTTTCTGGACTCAGTTTCCCAGTATCACTATAGGTCATAACTCCAAGCTAAAACAAACGAAAAGAAAAGAATTGAACAGAAACACCCCAAGCCACTAATAAATGCAAACAGAGGAAGTACTATCCTATACTTAAGGAAGCCTCATCAAGGGCAAGGAAGAAATTCAGTAGAGAAATTTCATCATTCTTCTGAAAGTTTAAGACTAAAAAGTATGAACAGGAGAGAAACTTTAAAGCCCCAAGTATGGTTCTGAGTACGTTCTTAGAAAACCTTTGTCACTATTCCAAATCCAGAAATCCACAATGTAGTGTATTGGAAGTGCTGTGTGAAGCCACAGTGATAACGTAGGAGAGTGAAATACGTGGGAAGAGCAAAGTAAGCAAGCTCGGCAAACAGAAGTTTTAGGTCATATGAACAGAAACAGAATATCTTATCATTTGCTTAACTCATGACATACTATTACTGTTCAAGCAGCCAGAATGGAAAGTGAATACTATACTTTATCACTCAAAAAAAAAAAAAAAAAAAGTTGAGAATGAGCTGTGACAAATCTACTCGGAATGAGACAGGGGGAAAGTAAATGTTACCAATTTATAACGAGAACCCTCGCTCCTACTGTGCCTGGGTGGCTCAGTGGGTTAAAGCCTGCCTTCGGCTCAGGTCATGATCTCAGGGTCCTGGGATCGAGTCCCACATCGGGCTCTCTGCTCAGCGGGGAGCCTGCTTCCCTTCCTCTCTCTCTGCCTGCCTCTCTGCCTACTTGTGATCTCTGTCTGTCAAATAAATAAATAAAATCTTAAAAAAAAAAAAAAGAAAAAAAAAGAAAGATAAGAAAATGAACTTGTACTCAGCGAGAAAAATCTTAGAAAGACCATCAAACCATTAACCTAGTTTCTTTGCGGAGGGAAAAAAGCAATGACATATCTAAGATTGATACTTTGTTGTCATTCCAGACTTAAATTTCATCATGTAAATATATAATATTTGAACTATTAGTATTTATTAGCAGGTAAGATTCACGAGTATCTCTGATCTCACAATGGTTCAGAACATTACAGAAGAAAGTTATCAGCAAACTTAGAACTTAGTTGAATTTTCTTTTTAATTATTTTCCTCAACAGTTTCCTACATAAGCTTTTGGAGAGTGTTATTTGAAAGAAAAGAAAAAAAACAAGATACTTACATGTCCAAGTGTAGGCCCTCTTGGCATGATTGTAGCTTTGTTGATAGGCATTGCATCCTTAGTGTAATGTGCAATAATAGCATGACCAGATTCATGATATGCTGTGATGGTTTTGTTTTTATTGTCAATTTCCACACTTCTTCCTTCAGGCCCTAAGGATAAAAATTTATTGAATAAAATTATTCCATTAGGAAGGCATATTTAGATGAATGAAACCCACTTGCCTTTAAGTAATTCTTAGAGTGACATGACTTAATATCGTTATTAAGTTATTTTAAACCAAAATAACTTGCCAACTGACAACAAAATTGTAAGAGCTGTCCTCTTACTCCTATCAACCAGTAAAGTTTAATTCAATTTCCAGAAAATAAATTTAAACAAGAAATGTCACAGCTAAATTGTTCTGAAGCCAATTCAAGATTTAAAATCAAATACTGAAAATTAGCAAAATTTTTGTTTTATCTGTACAATTATTCTTTTATCAGCAATACCAGATAAGAGTAAACACAGGGTACCCCCTGCCCCCAAACAGTATAATCATATAAACTGTATTTGTTCTGTAAGAGGCCCAGTTGAGTGGCTACTTTTGAGTAAATATATTCTTGCTCCTGTACCTTTCTGTCTTGTAACATTTTTCTCAAAAAGAATTTATTCTCTAACATAATGAACAATGTAAGACAGTGAAAAGAAAAAAGAGAGAGAAAACCTACCCATTAGAATTTTGTCTTTGGAAAACTCTGGTTCCTTCATGGTAACCATTTCCTTTACATCAACAGCTGCCTTTAATGCAGCCTGGTTCACAAGATTCCCCAACTCTGCTCCAGAAAAGCCAACAGTACCTCGAGCTATAATTTCGGGGTCCATAGCTACATAGATAAACACAATATTAAAATTCCAAAACGACTCTTCACAAATGACTCATATTCCGAAAGAAAATAGAAAACAGCTATCCTGAACCAAAACTTAAAATACTTATATCACTGTAACAACAAAATAAACTTCCTTTTTCTAAAGGAAAACCAAAACTGCCATTAAATAGATCATTAAAATCCCACTGGGACACATCACAAAAGTTCTTAAATTTAAATAACTTTGTTAAAAATTTAAAAATGCAGGAGAGAGAGAGGAGTCAAGATGGCGGAGAAGTAGCAGCTGAGACTACTTCGGGTAGCGGGAGATCAGCTAGATAGCTTATCTAAAGATTACAAACACCTACAAATCCAACGGGAGATCGAAGAGAAGAAGAACAGCAATTCTAGAAAGAGAAAATCAACCACTTTCTGAAAGGTAGGACTGGCGGAGAAGTGAATCCAAAGCGACGGGAAGATAGACCGCGGGGGGAGGGGCTGGCTCCCGGCGAGCGACGGAGCAACGGAGCAAAATCAGGACTTTTAAAAGTCTGTTCCGCTGAGGGATATCGCTCCAGAGGCTTAACTGGGGTGAAGCCCAGGTGGGGTCAGCGCAGCCTCAGGTCCCACAGGGTCACAGAAGGATCGGGGGTGTCTGAGTGTCGCAGAGCTTACTGGTATTAGAACGGGGAAGCCGGCTACAGAGACAGAGCCGAGGAGTGACTCTCAGCTCGGGGTTGCCTTGAACCGGTCGCAGGCTTGGTCAGCTCGGAGCGCGGCCGGAGGCCAGGGTGACGGGAGTCATTGGGCGCTGTTCTCTGAGGGCGCACTGAGGAGTGGGGCCCCGGCTCTCAGCTCCTCCGGGCCGGAGAACGGGAGGCCGCCATCTTCCTGTCCTCGGGAACTCTACGGAAAGCGCTCAGGGAACAAAAGCTCCCGAAAGCAAACCCGAGCGGATTACTCAGCTACTCAGCGTGGCCCCGGGTAAGGGCGGTGCAACTCCGCCTGGGGCAGAGACGCTTGAGAATCACTACAACAGGCCCCTCCCCCAGAAGATCAACGGGAAACCCAGCCAGGACCAAGTTCACCTACCAAGGAGTGTAGTTTCAATACCAAGGAGAGCGGCGGAATTCCAGAGGAGGAGAAAGCAAAGCCAGAGCTCATGGCTTTCTCCCCATTATTCTTTAGCCTTGCAGTTAATTTTTTTTTTCTTCTTCAATTTTTTTCTCTTCTTCTGCTAAATTTTTTAAACTTTTACCCTTTTCCTTTTTAACACTTTTTAACTAGTTTATCTAATATATTTTTTCCTTTTTATGATTTCTTCTTTATTCATTTTCTTCGTTTAATTGTTTCATTTTTTTTTTCTTTCTGAACCTCTTTTTATCCCCTTTCTCCCCCCTCATGATTTGGGATCTCTTCTGATTTGGTTAAAGCATATTTTCCTGGGGTTGTTGCCACCATTCTAGTATTTTACTTGCTCCCTCATATACTCTTATCTGGACAAAATGACAAGGCGGAAAAATTCACCACAAAAAAAAAGAACAAGAGGCAGTACCAAAGGCTAGGGACCTAATCAATACAGACATTGGTAATATGTCAGATCTAGAGTTCAGAATGACGATTCTCAAGGTTCGAGCCAGGCTCGAAAAAGGCATGGAAGATATTAGAGAAACCATCTCAGGAGACATAAAAGCCCTTTCTGGAGAAATAAAAGAACTAAAATCTAACCAAGTTGAAATCAAAAAAGCTATTAATGAGGTGCAATCAAAAATAGAGGCTCTCACTGCTAGGATAAATGAGGCAGAAGAAAGAATTAGCGATATAGAAGACCAAATGACAGACAATAAAGAAGCTGAGCAAAAGAGGGACAAACAGCTACTGGACCACGAGGGGAGAATTCGAGAGATAAGTGACACCATAAGACGAAACAACATTAGAATAATTGGGATTCCAGAAGAAGAGGAAACAGAGAGGGGAGCAGAAGGTATATTGGAGAGAATTATTGGAGAGACTTTCCCCAATATGGCAAAGGGAACAAGCATCAAAATCCAGGAGGTTCAGAGAACCCCCTCAAAATCAATAAGAATAGGTCCACACCCCGTCACCTAATAGTCAAATTTACAAGTCTTAGTGACAAAGAGAACATCCTGAAGGCAGCCCGGGAAAAGAAGTCTGTAACATACAATGGTAAAAATATTAGATTGGCAGCAGACTTATCCACAGAGACCTGGCAGGCCAGAAAGAGCTGCCATGATATATTCAGAGTACTAAACGAGAAAAACATGCAGCCAAGAATACTATATCCAGCGAGGCTATCATTGAAAATAGGAGCAGAGATTAAAAGCTTCCAGGACAAACAAAAACTGAAAGAATTTGCAAACACCAAACCAGCTCTACAGGAAATATTGAAAGGGGTCCTCTAAGCAAAGAGAGACCCTAAAAGTAGTGGATCAGAAAGAAACAGAGACAATATACAATAACAGTCACCTTACAATACAGGCAATACAATGGCACTAAATTCATATCTCTCAATAGTTACCCTGAATGTTAATGGGCTAAATGCCCCAATCAAAAGACACAGGGTATCAGAATGGATAAAAAAACAAAACCCATCTATATGTTGCCTACAAGAAACGCGTTTTAAACCCGAAGACACCTAGAGATTTAAAGTGAGGGGGTGGAAAAGAATTTACCATGCTAATGGACATCAGAAGAAAGCAGGAGTGGCAATCCTTATATCAGATCAATTAGATTTTAAGCCAAAGACTATAATAAGAGATGAGGAAGGACACTATATCATACTCAAAGGATCTGTCCAACAAGAAGGTCTAACAATTTTAAATATCTATGCCCCTAACGTGGGAGCAGCCAACTATATAAACCAGTTAATAACAAAATCAAAGAAACACATCGACAATAATACAATAATCGTAGGGGACTTTAACACTCCCCTCACTGAAATGGACAGATCATCCAAGCAAAGGATCAACAAGGAAATAAAGGCCTTAAATGACACACTGGACCAGATGGACATCACAGATATATTCACAACTTTTCATCCCAAAGCAACAGAATACACATTCTTCTCTAGTGCACATGGAACATCCTCCAGAATAGATCACATCCTCGGTCCTAAATCAGGTCTCAACCGGTATCAAAAGATTGGGATCATTCCCTGCATATTTTCAGATCACAACACTCTGAAGCTAGAACTCAATAACAAGAGGAAATTTGGAAAGAACCCAAATACATGGACACTAAACAGCATCCTTCTAAAGAATGAATGGGTCAACCAGGAAATTAAAGAAGAATTGAAAAAATTCATGGAAACAAATGATAATGAAAACACAACGGTTCAAAATCTGTGGGACACAAGAAAGGCAGTCCTGAGAGGAAAATATATAGCGGTACAAGACTTTCTCAAGAAACAAGAAAGGTCTCAGGTACACAACCTAACCCTACACCTAAAGGAGCTGGAGAAAGAACAAGAAAGAAACCCTAAACCCAGCAGGAGAAGAGAAATCATAAAGATCAGAGCAGAAATCAATGAAATAGAAATAAAAAATACAATAGAACAAATCAACGAAACTAGGAGCTGGTTCTTTGAAAGAATTAATAAGATCGATAAACCCCGGGCCAGACTTATCAAAAAGACAAGAGAAAGGACCCAAATAAATAAAATCATGAATGAAAGAGGAGAGATCACAACTAACACCAAAGAAATACAGACAATTATAAGAACATACTATGAGCAACTCCACGCCAGCAAATTTGACAATCTGGAAGAAATGGATGCATTCCTAGAGACATATAAACTACCACAACTGAACCAGGAAGAAATAGAAAGCCTGAACAGACCCATAACCAGTAAGGAGATTGAAACAGTCATCAAAAATCTCCAAACAAACAAAAGCCCAGGGCCAGACGGCTTCCCGGGGGAATTCTACCAAACATTTAAAGAAGAACTAATTCCTATTCTCCTGAAACTGTTCCAAAAAATAGAAATGGAGGAAAACTTCCAAACTCATTTTATGAGGCCAGCATCACCTTGATCCCAAAACCAGACAAGGATCCCATCAAAAAAGAGAACTACAGACCAATATCCTTGGTGAACACAGATGCAAAAATTCTCACCAAAATACTAGCCAATAGGATTCAACAGTACATTAAAAGGATTATTCACCACGACCCAGAGGGATTTATTCCAGGGCTGCAAGGTTGATTCAATATCCGCAAATCAATCAATGTGATACAACACATCAATAAAAGAAAGAACAAGAACCATATGATATTCTCAATAGATGCTGAAAAAGCATTTGACAAAGTACAGCATCCCTTCCTGATCAAAACTCTTCAAAGTGTAGGGATAGACGGCACATACCTCAATATTATCAAAGCCATCTATGAAAAACCCACCACAAATATCATTCTCAATGGAGAAAAACTGAAAGCTTTTCCGCTACGGTCAGAAACACGGCAGGGATGTCCATTATCACCACTGCTATTCAACATAGTACTAGAAGTCCTAGCCTCAGCAATCAGACAACAAAAGGAAATTAAAGGCATCCATATCGGCAAAGAAGAAGTCAAACTCTCACTCTTCGCAGATGATATAATACTCTATGTGGAAAACCCAAAAGACTCCACTCCAAAACTGCTAGAACTTATACAGGAATTCAGTAATGTGTCAGGATATAAAATCAATGCATAGAAATCAGTTGCATTTCTCTACACCAACAAGACAGAAGAGAAATTAAGGAGTCAATTCCATTTACAATTGCACCCAAAACTATAAGATACCTAGGAATAAACCTATCCAAAGAGACTAAGAATCTATACTCAGAAAACTATAAAGTA
Organism: Lutra lutra; assembly: GCF_902655055.1. Lineage (NCBI taxonomy): Eukaryota > Metazoa > Chordata > Mammalia > Carnivora > Mustelidae > Lutra > Lutra lutra. The sequence continues at coordinate 14,511,965 of NC_062285.1, read as the reverse complement.
CTCATGAAAGAAATTGAGGAAGACACAAAGAAATGGAAAAATGTTCCATGCTCCTGGATTGGAAGAATAAATATTGTGAAAATGTCTATGCTACCTAAAGCAATCTACACATTTAATGCAATTCCTATCAAAGTACCATCCATGTTTTTCAAAGAAATGGAACAAATAATCCTAAAATTTATATGGAACCAGAAAAGACCTCGAATAGCCAAAGCAATATTGAAAAAGAAAGCCAAAGTTGGTGGCATCACAATTCCGGACTTCAGCTCTATTACAAAGCTGTCATCATCAAGACAGCATGGTATTGGCACAAAAACAGACACATAGATCAATGGAACAGAATAGAGAGCCCAGAAATAGACCCTCAACTCTATGGTCAACTAATCTTCGACAAAGCAGGAAAGAATGTCCAATGGAACAAAGACAGTCTCTTCAATAAATGGTGTTGGGGAAATTGGACAGCCACATGCAGAAAAATGAAATTGGATCATTTCCTTACACCACACACGAAAATAGACTCAAAATGGATGAAAGACCTCAATGTGAGAAAGGAATCCATCAAAATCCTTGAGGAGAACACAAGCAGCAACCTCTTTGACCTCAGCCACAGCAACATCTTCCTAGGAACATCGCCAAAGGCAAAGGAAGCAAGGGCAAAAATGAACTATTGGGATTTTATCAAGATCAAAAGCTTTTGCACAGCAAAGGAAACAGTGAACAAAACCAAAAGACAACTGACAGAATGGGAGAAGATATTTGCAAACGACATATCAGATAAAGGGCTAGTGTACAAAATCTATAAAGAACTTAGCAAACTCAACACCCAAAGAACAAATAATCCAATCAAGAAATGGGCAGAGGACATGAACAGACATTTCTGCAAAGAAGACATCCAGATGGCCAACAGACACATGAAAAAGTGCTCCATATCACTCGGCATCAGGGAAATACAAATCAAAACCACCATGAGATATCACCTCACACCAGTCAGAATGGCTAAAATTAACAAGTCAGGAAATGACAGATGCTGGCGAGGATGCGGAGAAAGGGGAACCCTCCTACACTGTTGGTGGGAATGCAAGCTGGTGCAACCACTCTGGAAAACAGCATGGAGGTTCCTCAAAATGTTGAAAATAGAACTACCCTATGACCCAGCAATTGCACTACTGGGTATTTACCCTAAAGATACAAACGTAGTGATTCGAAGGGGCACGTGCACCCTAATGTTTATAGCAGCAATGTCTACAATAGCCAAACTATGGAAAGAACCTAGATGTCCATCAACAGACGAATGGATAAAGAAGATGTGGTATATATACAAAATGGAATACTATGCAGCCATCAAAAGAAATGAAATCTTGCCATTTGCGACGACGTGGATGGAACTAGAGGGTATCATGCTTAGCGAAATAAGTCAATCGGAGAAAGACAACTATCATATGATCTCCCTGATATGAGGGAGAGGAGATGCAACATGGGGGGTTAAGGGGGTAGGAGAAGAGTAAATCAAACAAGATGGGATTGGGAGGGAGACAAACCATAAGTGACTCTTAATCTCACAAAACAAACGAGGGTTGATGGGGAGAGGGGAGTTGGGTGGGGTGGGGTTATGGATATTGGGGAGGGTATGTGCTATGGTGAGTGCTGTGAAATGTGTAAACCTGGCAATTCACAGACCTGTACCCCTGGGGATAAAAATATATTATATGTTTAAAATAAATAAATAAAATTTAAATTAAAAAAAAAAATTTAAAAATGCAGAGTTGTCAGACATGATTTATAAACCTTCAAATTATGGCCTAAACAGTTACTAGCCTGAGCACAGTTGAGAATGTATATGCATAGACAACATTTTGTTTTCTGAATTTCATCTTGAAGTACTTTATAGATAAGTATTTAGTATTATATGTACATTAATAAAAGCTCCCCTTATTAGAGGAAATATCAGGTTTTTTTTTTAATTTTAAAATTTTATTTATTTTTATTTGAGAGAGAGAGTGAGAGAAAGCATGAGAGGGAAGAAGGTCAGAGGGAGAAGACAACTCCCCATGGAGCTGAGAGCCCGATTTGAAACTCGATCCTGGGACTCCAGGATCGTGACCTAAGCGGAAGGCAGTCGCTTAACCAACTGAGTCAGCCAGGGGCCCCAACATACCAGGTTTTATAAATTGATTCACCTATCCTTGAAAATACTACAGCTTAATTTAATAGCTGCATTTATTACTCAAGTGGGTCCATAATATTTTCATATGTTTCTCTTACAGTTTGCCTCTTTTGGGCCCAAAGTGATGATATTTTATGTGCTTTTTCTACTATTTCATATTTTACATTCATCTAAAAACACTTATATTTATCTGCAAGTATTATCTGAAAACTCTCAAGAAAACTTTTTTTTAAAAAAGGAATTTTTTTAAATTTTAAAATTTTAAATTAATTAAATTCACTAAATTTATTATTTTAATTCTGTTTAATTATTTATATCTAATTATTCATTTGTAATAATTTCATTTATAATTATTTATATCTAATCATTTTAAATTTATTATTTATTTAATATTAATTAGATTTATTTTTAAATTTTTAAATTTTTTTGAGAGAGTGAGCAAGAAAGAGCACATGAGCAGGAGCAGAGGGAGAGGGACAAAAAGACTCCCTTGTTGAAACAGGAAGCCTGATGGCGGGGCTTGATCCCAGGACCCTCACAACCTGAGCCAAAGGCAACCACTCAACCAACTAGGCCACCCAGGAGCCCCACAAACATCCTTTAGCATTGGGATTCAAACGACAGAATGTCCTACATATATAATTATCAAGAAATAAACTTTTTAAAAAGGAAATACAAATGGAGAGAAAAGAGAACATAGAAAAAACTGGTCTTCTGAGACATTTATCAAGTAAGGACCACAAATAGGGCGGAATTAAATATTACCATTACACAGAGAAAATAATAAAGTTTGCTACTAGAATTAGACTTACACTGATCAAACTTTATTTTATTGAGATACCATTTCAAAATTTCTGTTCGACCTTTTACATCTGGTCTTGGAAATGTAACTTGCATGCCAAAACGACCAGGACGTATTAAGGCACTAAAGGGAGAAAATGAGAAGAAAATATAAATTAATAATCTGAGTACTGGTGGTCAAGTTAAATAGGACTAACAGTCTGAAGACAAGATGGAAAGATAATGGCAACCAGAAGTTGGATAGAGTTTTGTTTCTTATTTTAATTCCGGGACAGCCAACATACAGTGCTCTGTTAGTTTCAGGTGTACAGTACAGTGATTCGACAATTCCACACATCACCCACTGCTCATCACAAGTGCGCTCCTTAATCCCCATCACCTATTCCAGCCTAGACTGGAAACCTGAATATAAACATTCTTGTAAAACATGGCTCAAGTAACAGTTTCAATAACCAGAAGGCAGAACAAAGGTTGATCGAGATAAATAGTACACAACCCTCATCAACAAAAACATGCAAGCTAGTCAGTCACTCAAGGAACAATAATTCTACAGCAGTCTACTATGAGAGCTACACTGTGATAGCTTCCTATCACAACTGCTCTAAGTATAGAATGTTAAACCACAGACTTAGGCAAAGATTAAAAAAAAAGCTATTAGATCAAATTAAAATATGAATACCTTCTATGACAAAATCAAAAATTTAAAACTGTAATACAGTTAATAATTAAAATAAAATTATTTTAAAAATGTTCTCCACCACCCCCAAACTTTTGTGATATAAAGTTGTCAGAAGATTCTTTTAACAACTTTACTGAAATTTAATTTACACATAACAGATTTCAAAGTACATAATCCAGTGGTTTTTAATATAGTCAGAGTTGTGCAATTACCAAAAATCTAACTGAAGAATATTTTTATTCCCCCACTCCAAAAAGAAACCCCATAGCCACCAACAGTCACTCTCCATTCTTCCCTCCTTCTGGCAGCCACTAATCTACTTTCTGTTGCCACCGATTTGCTTATTCTGGACATTTCACAAGAACAGAATCATATGTGATGTTTGGTGATGGGCTTCCTTCTCTTTTAAAGTTCTTCCACGTTTCAGTACGTATTGGTACTTGTCAAAAAAAAAAGTCATTTAATACATACTTATCTAATGCCTCTGGGAAGTTTGTGGCTCCTATTATGATAACTCCTTCACTGGGTTTAAAGCTGGTAAAAAAGAAGAAAAGTAACATTTCACTCAAAATTTTAAAAATACACATTTAAAAATGCTATACACAAAACTATCATTAAATTTAGTAACAGTAAAGAAAAGGGACTGATCCTTTTTATACTCAAAGGGATAAGACTATCATTTTTTTTAAAAGAACAAATATTACTACGCCAGTACACTTTAATAAAACTGCTAACAATACATCAGCACAAAGTCATCTATGATTACATGCCTTCACGGTATTTGTTCTACTTAGGAAAACATGACCTGACAGAAAAGGTTAGGGAACCTGACTAATTTGTGAAAAATTATTCTCAAGCTAACCAATTCAAATTATTTGCTCCTAGACTTCCTGTTTGGTTCCAAAAGGTCATACATGGTTTTAAGAAGTTCCTTCTCTCAAAGCAACCCCACCTCTTGCTCTTTATATTTTAAAAACTGATGCAAACACTATTTACGTCTCCAGACTAGTATTCTCAAGAGGAACCATCACTTTCCTGTCATGCTACAATCAATGAAAAAAGGTACAGAGATCACCAATTAAGAAGAGCTGATATCTCAGTCACCCCATTAGTAATGGAAAGAACACAATACAGAGAATCCAGCTTGTCTTGACTTCACAGGGACTACTCTGTTGCCTACATGTTTTTCCTCTCTTTTTTTTTAAGATTTTATTTTTAAGTAATCTATATACCCCACGTGGGGCTCAAATGTACAAATCCAAGAGGAAGAGCTGCATGCTCCACTGACTTAGCCAGATGCCCCGCTATTTCTCGAATGTTCCCAAATATATTACCATGTCCCAAAGACAGACAAAGATTCAATTACCCATCCATTTCAGCAAGAAGCTGGTTTATAGTCTGCCTGGAATGTGGATGCATTGGAGACTCAGTTTGCTTCCCACCAACAGAATCTAATTCATCAATAAATGTAACACAGGGAGCATTTGCTTTTGCTTCCCCTAGGAAAAGAGAAGAGATACAAATAAGTTTAATGAAATCAATGTTTTTTGAACAAAATCATGTAAGTATTAAAAACCTGTAAGACTGTCAAAGGCAACAAAAGACATTCATTAAGGACAAAGTACATAAAATGAGATCTCTTCTGGGGCGCCTGGGTGGCTCAGTGGGCTAAAGCCTCTGCCTTCGGCTCAGGTCATGATCCCAGGGTCCTGGGATTGAGCCCCACATCGGGGCTCCCTGCTCAGCAGTGAGCCTGCTTCCCCCTCTCACTCTCTGCCTGCCTCTCTGCCTACTTGTGATCTCTGTCAAATAAATAAATAAAATCTTTAAAATGAGATCTCTTCTTTTAAAACTGATTTAAGAACAGTAGCCTAAGGAAAAAAACTGTACCATACAAAATGATATATAATAAAAGCAACTGAGTATTCATTCATTCTTTGGACTGTACAAGCCACAGTCAAATCTGAGGTTAACTATTCCTTAATTACATACAACTGAATTAATGAATAAGATAAAAAGGACAACAACAACAGAAAACTCAACTTTTCAACAGGCCCCAACCTCACTTAACACTTCTAGCTCCTCTACTGGGGGAAAGTACAGTTCTGTTTTAGATGACACATTAAATTACCTAAAACCAAAACCCCACAATGGCAAGGTCAGCTATCAATCATGATTGAATAGGAAATAAAGGGGAAGAATCTCTCTTCCCCTAAAATTAACAAAATTTTGTATCGTATGAAAGATACATTAAAACGTACTAAATAGATTTCTGATACGGCTGGCTCCCACACCCACAAACATTTCATCAAATTCTGATCCAGAAGCATAATAAAAAGGAACATCAGCTTCTCCAGCCACAGCTCGAACAAGAAGAGTCTTTCCTGTCCCTGGTGGTCCAACTAAAAGTATTCCTAAAAGAGAAAACAAATTCACTGATTCAACTTAAAAAATAAAAATAAAACCTGATGTGAGCCTATGAAACAAATAGTTATTAATTAATGTATACATAGTTTTGAGGTTGAAAGCACATGACTATTATTTTGAAACAAAGCAAAACATGTCTCTGGTAATGATTCACTTTGGGAACTTCTTCAAAACTAATTTCCCTCTACCGTGAGAGAATGGACCATAATAAACTTATTTGTCATTAAACAACTAAGATAAAATTCACATAAACACAGATTAAAAGATTAAGCAACCAAATGTGACACATGAACCCTTGACTTGATGTTCTTCCATAAAACACATATTTCAGAAACTCTGATGAAAATTTGATTTGGACATCTGATGAAAATTTGAAAAAATTCCAGAGTACAAGATATTAAGGAAATAGTATTTAATTTTATGTGGTAGTATAAATTATTCTCTTTAGGATAATGTCCTTAGTCTTAGGTGACACATAAGAAAGTATGTAGAGGTAAAGTAGATCATTTCTACAGCTTTGTAACTTTTCCTACGTTTGAAAATTTTCTTAACAGCAGTACATTTTTTATAAGCTGGAATAACAGATTTCTCTGGTCTCCATGACACTTCATTTTTCATTTAAAAAGGCAAAAAAAAAACCTGTATTATTGCTATATTTTAACATTAAAAAACTCTTTTTAAAGGAAAGTTGTTGAAAAATACCCTTAAGACTACCCTTGTATTGCCATGTTATTGTCATTCTTAACTGGTTTAAATGGCAGGATGTATTTTTGTAAATGAGAATTTTCCCACAATTTTATAAAATATCCCTTGTGATTAGAAAGCAAAGTGTTTAACTATTCTATGACTTTAAACTTTAAACTTTCTGATGTTATAGTACTGATTTTAATAAATGAATCCTAAATTAGCAGAGATTCATACCAACACTTTTATACACTGCTGAACATTGTCAGTAGAGATAGTGGGCGGTTTAGAAACAAACCTTAAATATGAGTGCCACCTTTAACTTACCAATTCCATTTCTAGAATTAGAACCCAGAATAATGAATAAATAAATGAGTAAATCTAGAATTTATTCTGAAGAGATAATGAAGGATGTAGGCAAAGCCTTGAGATAAGATGATCATCACAAGTGCTGATTTTATTATTTTCATTAAAAATGTCTGAGTATAGTTGACACACAGTCACATTAGTTTCAGGTGTACAACATAGTGATTTGATAAGTTTAAACATTATGCTGTGCTCACAAGTGTAGCTACCCTCTGTCTCCATACGACACTATTACAGTATCACTGACGGTATTTCCTATGCCTTTTACTCCTCTGACTTACTCATTCGACAACTGAAAGCATGTTTCTCTCTTTCCTCTTCATACATTTGGCCCAGCCCTCACACTGCTAATTTTAACCACAAAACACTGGAAACCACAAAACACTGGAAACTGTCAAAGTTTAAGGTAAGTGATTACAGTATAGCATGATCACATAGTCCAAGGACATCACAAAGTCATTACAATCTTGTACCCAATTCTAGCATATGGTTTTCCCTCACACCAACAAACAATTCTCCAACACCAGTCAGGCACCCTAACATTCCAATCAATTCTGATGCTACCTGCCTGAAGATAGCATCAAATACCCTAAGTTAAGTACTTCATCCCAAAAGACTGAAGAATACATACTAATTTGTGGAAAGTTCTGGCCCTCTTACCACATGGTTGATTCTCCTGGCAACCAGCTACTAACCTTAGGTGTGCTCTAAAAGTCGGCTCATTAATGGACGAGAAATCTATTGCTGTCATCAGTATAACACTACAAGAAATGGGACTAAGACTAAATATATATTTCTACTTATAAATCACAACAGTCACTAAAAGAGAAAACGTCAAAGACAAACAGGACTATTCCACAAATTAGTATATATATTGCACAAATTTTAAGGTCATGAAAGATCCACACCCACTCCCATGATAACAGAGTGAGGAGGGGAGCCTGGGTGGCTCAGCCAGTTAAACATGAGACTTCGGCTCACCTCACGACAGGGTCGTGAGACTGATCCCCGCATGGGGCTCTACACTGAGTGCACAGTCTGCTTCAGATTCTCTCCCTCTGCCCTCCCCTCACCGGCTCCTGCACTTGCATGTGTGCTCACTCTCTCTCTCTCAAATAAATAAATAAGTAAATAAACGAATAGGCTAAACAACCTTTTCAGATGGAAGAAAAATCAAGGGGTGCCTGGGTGGCTCAGGCAGTTAGGCAGCAACTCTTGATTCTGGTTCAGGTCATGATCCGTCTGGCTGAAGATTCTCATTCTCTCTCTCCCTCTGTCCCTCCCCACCGCCATCTCTCTCTCTCTAAAATAGTTTTTTTTTTTTTTTAAGATTAAAGAAAAATCTAAATGTGTAAACCTGGATTGAGTCTTAAACCTGGATTTGGGGTGGGGGATGGGAGGACCTCACAGTACCTCACTAAGATACTGTAGTACCCTACAAAAGGTACTAATAAGAGAAATGCAGAAATTTGAATATAACTAAATTTCATAATTAGTTCTGGAACCGTGTGAAATTTCCTGACTTTAATAACTATACTGGAGTTATGTAATAGAATATTCTACTTTAGGAGATACATAACGAGGTATTTGGGGTTAAAGGAGCATGATAACTACGATTTACTCTTAAACAGTTTAAAAATACATTTATTTAAGAAAGTGAGCAAATGAGACAGTCCTAAAAAACTACTGAGTTTGGTTAAGAGTACAGAGAGTTCTTGCACTATTCTCACAATTTAAAATCTGAAATTGTAATAAAATTCAAAATCCCCCTCCTCTCAAAAACAGGTTATACAATGGTATGTTCACATTGAACACTTATTTGTAAAATAGCCATGAAGAACTAAACTTTAAGCTTTTAAGTTGGTAAAAATTAAATTAGCAATGGAATATAGTATTTTTTTTTGAATGTCAAGTCATGGATAAAGGGAAGGGACCTTACCTTTTGGAAGTTTACCTCCAAGCACAGTAAATTTTTGTGGATTTTTCAAGCATTCAAGAACCTCCTATAATTCCTGTTTAGCTTCCTCTACCTAAAATGACACAATTTATCAAATGATTATAAATAATGATTAGATTATCACAGCCTCCTCTTTGAAAATAATAAATTGAACTGGAAATTTATTTTAGAATAAAGAAGACTCCCTTACAAATGCACACACAAAAGGGTTTTCACCCAACTCCTTTTGCCAATTAAACGGTCTCCTTAAATATCTCAACAAAAAAATATTCTTAACTTCTTAAATTTTTGAGAAATAGTGTTTCCCCAGTTAACAAGGACTTATATTCACAGCTCTAGTTAAATGTGTCAGCGGCATTTGACATAAACAGAAAGACTCACAAGTTTCAAATCCAGAACTTTTGATCTGGTTTATAAGCTTCAGGGCAAATTAGGTGGGCTTAATACATATCAATGAAAAGGGAGTCTGTGTGTCTAAGTTATAACATTACTTTGTGATTAACTATTAGATTATTTTCATTATAAGGAATTACGACTAGATCGGAAATGACTAAGTTCCTTAAAATGTCAAAGGATGGAGACTATAATCAAGCTAAAATTAAGCTTTAGTGTACGGATTAAAATTAAGCTAAAATTAAGCTATAGTGTACGGATATTGTTTTGCAAATGGCTGTAGCAAAAAAAAAAAGTTAAACGATTTAATTCCGGAGTGCCGTGCTCGCTTCGGCAGCACATATACTAATTCCGGAGTGCCTGGGTGGCTCGTTCCTTAAGCATCTGCCTTTGGCTCAGGTCATGATCCCAGCATCTTAGGATCGAGCCCTGCATGGGGCCCAGCAGGAAGCCTGCTTCTCCCTCTCCCACTCCCCCTGCTTGTGTTTACTCTCTTGCTGTGTATCTCTCTTTCAAATAAATAATATCTTAAAAAAAAAAAAAAGATTTAATACCCCCAATACAGAAATCATGTAGAATTAAGATCTCTCGCAAGAATAAAGCCCAATTTGGTCAACAAAGATGGCATGCAGAATATTAGCTCAACTTTAAAAACTCTGATTTAAGATTAAGACAGCTGCCTATCAGGGCCGCCCATGTGGCTCAGTCAGTTAAGTGTCTGCCTTCGGCCCAGGTCATGATTTCAGGATGCCAGGACTGACTCCCACATCGGGCTCCTGCTCAGTGGGGAGGTCTGCTCCTCTCCCAGCTTAGCTGTCTTTTGCTCACTTTCTCTCAAATAAATAAAATCTTAAAAGGAAAAAGAAGCTGCCTATCAGAAATTAGTTAGCATACAACAAGAAGTAACAAATACAAATATGTAGAGCCAGAACGGTATCAAAGATGAGTGCAGAAGACCAGATATTAAATACTAGTGGTGGCAGTATGCTGAACTGAAAAGCAAAGACCCTTAGAGAGGAGAAACCACCATGACTTGGCTCTACCACAGAATATAGACCTTGTGTTCCAGACTTAAATTTTTGAAGGAAAACAAAACAAAACCAGACATCATTAAAAATGTTAGCTATCAATTTAAATTAAAAGCACATTTAGGTGTGTACTTTCATGTATTTATTTTAAATTACACTGGTGTAATAATAGGTTTGCAGCGAATTTGCAACACTATATTAGACAACTTTAAATAGTTCTCAGTGGGGAAAAAAGAACTCAAGTACATTGGTCACAGTTAAAAAGAAACTACCTAGACAAACCATAAGTGACTCTTAATCTCACAAAACAAACTGAGGGTTGATGGGGGGAGGGGGGTTAGGAGAGGGGGGGTGGGGTTATGGACATTGGGGAGGGTATGTGCTATGGTGAGTGCTGTGAAGTGTGTAAACCTGGCGATTCACAGACCTGTACCCCAGGGATAAAAATACATAATATGTTTATTAAAAATAAATAAATAAATAAATAAATAAATAATTTAAATTTTTTAAAAAAAAAGAAAAAAGAAAAAAGAAACTACCTGACAAGAAGTGTACCAAAACATGAAACATCTCTGGGCTGAAGGGCATTATGAAAATCCAGAATTAAACTCATGACTCTTAGATTCCTAGATCATTTTCTAGGACTTTCTCTAGGAAGTATACAATCGTTAAAGAGTAAATGAGTTTTTTAATTAGGCTTAGAATGGTCTTTGAAAGATACTGATTAAATTATTAAAACTTAATAAAATGTTTGTAAAATTAACATTTCTAAGTAAAGCTCTGTCCACCCCTAAGGAGAAATGCATACATATGTTCACCAAGAAACATTAAAAAATATTCACAAGACCACTCTTCAGGCCAAAACTAGAAACAACCCAATGTCTACCTAATGGAGAATACACACTATTGTGACTCATAGAATACTATGCAATGGGGATGAATGAAGTAAAACTTCATGTAAAAACATGGATGGATCTCATAAACATCACGCTGAATGAAAGAAGCCATATACACTACATGTATTATGTTTATGTAAAGTTCAAACACAGGCCAGTTAATACATGTTATGAGACAGAACAACAATACGCTTGCAGTAGGAAGAAAGGGACACTAGGAAGTTTCTGGTAATATTTTATTTCTTGAGCTGGGTGCCAATAATATACTGAGTTCACTGTGTGAAAACTTACTAAGGTACAGATTTGTGATTTGTACAGTTTTGTGTGAATGCTAAGCTTCAAAATTTATGTTTATAAAGAGATCTGGGGGGCGTCTGGGTGGCTCAGTCTGTAAGATTCTATAGCGATGATAGCAATATAAAATTTAAACAGTAATTATAATATTTGTTTAGATTAGCACAGAAAACTGTGATAATCTATAAACTTTGTGATGAGCCCTTTCTAGTATTATCAATACATCTTCTTTAGCTTCATAATCAGACTCATTCCAAAAGAAGTGTAGTCCATTGAGTACTGAAGTATATACACTGCAGGGAGAAAGGAAGAACGCCTCGCGGACCATAATCTCAGCACAGGTTCAATGGAGAGCAGGCTGACTGCGCATCTTAAAATGGGCAGGGCCCTCTGCACTAATCAGTTTTCAAATACTCACCGCACCAACCTCTTCCTCAATTATTCTCTTTTCCCAATTCCGACATGGCTCACAGCTGTTTAAATTGTCAATGGAAGGGAAGGACTACTTGGTATAAAATTATCACAGTGACTCCTGGTACTTTATTCCCTGATAGTCGAGGTTGTGAAAAATATTTATGCGTAGATAGGGAACAGAGTGTGGAAGAGTAGCTGCTCCCATTCTACTCCACATGACAGTGGGCTTTTGCCTGTCAAACAAGTCAGGCACGTGAATTCTCAGGATCTTTGCTCTCTCTCTTCCTCTGGCTAGAAGAGTCCTTTGCTCAAATACATACATGGTTTAGGCACAGCTGGCTGGCTCAGTCTAGAGCATGTGATTCTTGATCTCAGGGTTAAGTCTGAGCCCCATGTTGGGTGTAGAGATTACTTAAAAATAAAATCTTAAAAAAAATATATATATGCATGGTTTACACCACTATCTTCAAATCTTCACTCAAATGTCACCTTCTCAGTCAATAAGACACTGAATATCCCCATTTAAAACTGTGATCTTTCTCTCAAAACTCCCAATCTTCTTCACGCCGCTCCATATCTTTCCCATAAGACTTCATCACATTTGAGCATACTCTATTTAATTTCCTTATATGCGATATCATGGTTTAGTTTCTGTTAGAAATGACAGCAGAGATTTATTTCTTCTGTCCCAATACCTAAAAGAGGGCTGGAGAATACACAGTGAAGCTAAAACTTCCAAGGTTCTAATCATGGCTTCGTTTCTTCTAGTGTCCAGCCCCACCCAGGAGCCCACAAGAGTAGCCTCGTACAAATGACAGTGCCATCACCCGGGAAATTCCTAGGTATTTAGAAGCCCTGTGTCAGACACCAGCATCAAAGACCATACTGCAGAAGCAAAGATGCACTTAATACTCTTGTCATTTAGGGAATTACAAGAGTTTTAGTGCCTCGAACTGGAGGTAGAGACCAATAAATATATTTTCTATTTTATACCTTTAAAATCAAATATTGGCCTTATATAATTAGATAATATTTGAAGACTAAAGGGTAAACTTTTTAACTTACTTCTTTAACGTGTTCAAAGGTGACATTTTTCATCTGGACGGGATCTACTGCAGAGTCAAGCCCCGTTGTTGTCCGGAAGCAGACTAAAGAGAAAAAAAATAATTGTTTATATATCTCAGGATTTCATAAATACCTTCATAAAATGCCTTATTATTCAGACGTAAGAAAGTACAGAAAATTATATCTAAGTTTACATACATTAATTCATAGTGAAGTAAAGAAACTACATCTTCCAGATTTCTAAGACCATGTTCAAGGAATAAATGACTCACATTAAAATGACATCTTTATTTTTTTTTAATAGATTTAATTTATTTATTTGACAGAGAGAGACATGGCGAAAGAAAGAACACAAACAAGCAGGGGGAATGGGAGAGGAGGAACAGGCTTCCCGCCGAGCAGGGCATCTGATACTGGCTCGATCCCAGGACTCTGGGATCATGACCATAGCTAAAGGCAGACACTTAACGACTGAGGCACCCAGCTGGCCCTAAAATGACATCTTTACACCTTCCAATTAAAATGAAAAATTATTTCCCTCTTCTCCTATAATATCTAACAAGAGAAATTTAAACCATTCTCAAACTCACCTCTGCATAAAAATCACTTGAGAAATGTATTAATGCAAGTTCCCAGGCCACGGCCCAGAACTTCTGGTTTATAGATTTAGAAAAAGGCCCAGGACACTTTGCATTTTTAACTATCACCCTAAATTATCCTGATACAACTGGTCAGGGATGCATACCATGAGATACACTGCCTTAAACCTAGCATAAAAACAGCATTAGCATTTTATTTAAAAAGGGTAAACCTTAAAAGAGATTATTTCACTTTTCATGCAGCCTCCTCCTCTAGCAACTGTTATTACTTGCCCTCAGATGATATGTATCAGTAATGACATCATTAATAACAACGAAAGCTTGGAAAGACAGTAAAACACTTCAGATCAACTACAGGGAACTATTTACAAAACTTTCTTAAAACCTCTCCCCTTTGGTTTAACTTCCCTACTGAACAGATGTGAGTAAATAGAGCAATATTTAATTTCCTCAGAAAAAGACAAAAATATTGTCTGTAAGACAGAAATTTAGATGCCAAAAAAAAAAAAAGATCAGTAAGCAAAACTAGAGTTTTGTTGAAAACAGTTAACATACCAAGAATACACAAGTTGGCAGAGCAAATGTAATATAGTAACTCTACACTGGACACTAACAGTTTTAGCCCACTACATTGTTTATTTAAGGATCTACACAGAGGGACTTTATAAATTATGCAAATTAAATTTATAGCCAAACCACTTGAACCTTATAAGAAATTATAAGGCAATGCACTTCACATTTTGATACATATTTTGGTTTAATATAAGAAATTAAGAAACATAAAATAATAGCCCAAACTAACGCCACCCCTCCAATATCGATCATATGGTGTCCCTACACTGGTTGTGTTTTGAAAATAAGGAGACAAAAGAAGGTGACTCTAGCTATAAAAAGAATATTCTGGGGGTGCCTGGATGGCTCAGTCGGTTAAGCATCTGCCTTCCGCTCAGGTCATGACCTCAGGGTCCTGAAACTGAGCCCCACATCCGGCTCCCTGCTCAACGGGGAGCCTGCTTCTCCCTGTGCCTGCTGCTCCCCATGTTTGCACTCACTCCCTGTCAAATAAATAAAATCTTAAGAAAAAAAAAAAAAAAGACTATTCCTGGATGTTAAAATCTCATCTAAGGTTTGATGCCACAAAAAACTTAAAAGGTAACATGCAAGTTCGGGGATGAAGTCCTGATCCAGATCAACTGTTATTCTTTAATTGTTATCAGCTTTTTCTCTCAAGGCAACCAGTCAGAAAGAACATAGAAAACACGAGTAAAAACTGAATAGCTGAGAAAGCGACAGGAACTACTTAGGATGGGCATTATTACTTCCTTTTAGACTGGTAAACTGAGAACTACGAGAATCGCTTGAGGCAATTCTTAATTGTATACTAAATTTATATATGTGTGTGTGTATATATATATATATATATATATATATATATATATAATTTTTTTTAGATTTTATTTACTGGAGAGGGGGAGAGAGAAAGCACACAAGTGGGGGAAGGTGCAGACGCTTCGATCCCAGGACCCTGAGATCATGACCTGAACTGAAGGCAGATGCTTAACCACCCAGGAACCCGAAATTTTTATATATTTATGTATTATATATAAATTTTTCATAACTTTCTTAGTGTGTCTTTGAAATAGGGGACTATTTCACTTTGTATTGCTATTGTAAAATTATTCTACATGTTTTTTCAATTTTATAATTGGACAGGTGTAATTTTCTAGAAGTCTGGAAAACCAACCATTAACAGAAGCTAAGCTAACATTTTTGCTCTAACATAATCCTTGGAACATTAACAAAATATTTTCTCAAAATACAACTTGAAATTCGTACAGTCTCTGAAGGAACTTTTCTTGTAACACACAAAGCAATGTAAATATAATGAGACCTGATAATGCACTTGGCATGTAACCATAACAGATTAAAACTTTCCTACCGCAATGCAAAAAAACCACCTCAAATTGACCCAATCTGTGAAGTGTTGACTTAGGAAAGAAAGGCCTAGACACCAGAACAGTAAATGCTGGGGTGCCTGGGTGGCTCAGTGGATTAAGCCTTTGCCTTCAGCACAAGTCATGGTCTCAGGGTCCTGGGATCCAGCCCCACATCACACTCTCTGCTAAGCAGGGAGCCTGCTTTCCCCGCTCTCTCTGCCTGCCTCTCTACCTACTTGTGATTTTTCTCTCTCTGTGTCAAATAAATTAATAAAATCTTTAAAAAACAAAAACAAAACAGGAAATGCTTCTTCTCTCCTGTCTAAGGCAGACTATGAAAAAAAAAAGTCAAGTATTTAAAAGATTAAAAAAAAAAGATAAATAAAAAGAGACTTTACCAGATAAAAATGGATTTTTTAAGAGTCCATAAATGCCAAACAGCAGCAGAACAAAGAGAATCAGACGAGTTCCTCTCAGAGAATCTGAAGGAGGAAAAGAAAAAAAAACCCAAATCAAATAACAACAATGACAAATGACACCTTGACGAAAAGCAAGAATTAGGTTATTGACGGTAATCATGTTCCATCAAATGCAATGTTGGAACCTGACATTCTTTTGTATAGTTGCCATGATTTCCTTTCAGCACCCTATTATCAAAAACCTCATGAAGGCCCTCACGCTTCTGTCCTTGACTCTGGTTCTCATTTGAGAAAAGGGAGAGTGTCAACAGGTATTTCCATTTTGACACAGCTTAAGTTACAAATATAACGGAATATAACCAATGGAAAGGTGCATATGTGTTAGAAAAAATATGTGTAACCACTTAAAGGTAGGACTATGACTTCCTTCTAGATATTCTTCCCAAATATGGATGGTGTCTAATCAACCTACCATTGGTTTTTTGAGTTAGGGCTTGAGCTTTCAGAAAACCCTCTGCAAAACCAGTTTTTAAAATGCATCTTGGTGAGCTTCAGGTATATTTTTGGTTTTCATGAGTTTGTCCAAACTCCCAACATCTGATCCCCTGTCCCACAACAGGAACCCCTAAATATACAAACAAGGCATTACTATATAGATAACACTGCCCAATAATATAATGATCACTTACCAAAAAAAAATCCTTTCAAAAATTCTAGAATTTCTAGTTTTTGTTGACCACCAAAAATAAATTACTTAATCAACAGCAAGGAAACTAACCCTGGAACTTACACTTCCATCAGTCAATTAAGAAAGAAACTCTCTGTAAGAACACTATACTGAAAACAGTAGGTCACCTGTGGACTCAGGGTTCTGATGGTTTGATGTTCACACTCCTTTATCTCTACTAGAGGAAAAACCTCATTAATTTATTAAATGTTTATTGAGTACCTTTTACAAACTTGGACTCATATAGGTTGTGAAAATGTAAAGATAAATAACCAATGATCAGAAAGAATGTCCTCAGTCTACTGGGGAGAGATAAACAAATAACTAATTTTTTGAAATCATTTTCATATTATGTTAGAAGGTCTGGGAGCACCGGGGTGGCTCTGTCGGTTAAGCATTCGACTTTCGGTTGTAGGTCGGGGCATCATCTCGGAGTCACGGATCAAGCCCAACATCAGGCTCGAGCTCAGCAAGGAGTCTGCCGAAGATTCTCTCCCCTCTCTTTCCCTCCCCCACCTTGCTCCTCCTCTAGTCGCATGCATTCCCTCTCTCAAGTAAAGAAGATCTTAAAAAGAAAAAAAAAGAGGTTCTAGGTCTGGTGGTAAAATAAATGCTACCTCAGAAGTCAAGAGAGGCATCACAGAGAATAGGATTTCTAAACCACAGGGAACACAAAGCATAAACAATCTGACAGCGCCATGAAATAACAGACCTTAGCAGTCGGGAACGGCAAGCGATCTCGTATGACAGGACTTTAAATGCCAAGAAACAAGCGCAGCAGAGGTTCAGAGGGGGCCATATTTAAAGATGAGAACAGAAAAATGGTTGGCAGAGGCCAAATGGATGCTACAGCAGGAAACTGACAAGAAAGCAGGGGAATACAATTACTACATTAAAACATTTTAGACAGATAGTGGGTTGGTGGCAGTCTGGAGGCTGGACTGAAGGTAACCAGGAGACTAAGGGGTGCCTGGGAGGCTTAGTCAGTTAACCATCCAACTCGACCTCCACTCGGGTCATGACAGCAAGGTCATGAGATCAAGCCTCACCGCTGAGCTCCACGTTTAGTCAGGCTCCACGCTCAGCAGAGTCTGCCTGAGATTCTCTCTCTTCCTCCCCCTACCCCTCCCACCTGCATGCATTCCCATGCACGTGCTCTCAAATAAATTCTTTAAAAAAAATAAATAAAAGCAAGAGACTAAATGATTACTAGAGTCCTTTAGGCAAGAAACTGTTACAGTCTATATCTGCAGTGGAACTAGGGATGAAAAGAGACTGATCTAAGAAATATTTAAAAGACTAGATCAATAGGACCTTAGTGATTAATAGATGTGAGAGGAGAGAAAAGATGAACAAATCAAAGTTGATTACCAGGTTTCTAGCTTGGGCAGATGCTACTCATTAGCACAGAGAACACACAGGTAGGTGTGTAGGGACAAAAAACAAAAGGAGATGTCTAACAGGCCAAAGGAGAGACATGACTGGGACACTCACAAGAGTTGGAAGTGTAATGATTACATAGGTTATTAATCCTTCAGAAAATCAACTGACCAGTAAAAGAAGTCGGACATTGAATGTTCTCATTTTAATAATTTTAAAATGACTGCTTTTTCAAACAACAAAATAATGTCTAATAACTTCACAAATGATGGTGCTATATGCTGTGTCTCCGCCAATCGTTCAGAGGTGGGCTGTAAACGTCGAGTTCTTGATTTCAAACTTTTAAAACCCCGAGACTGTAGGAAAACTGAACGGAACAGTATCAGATTTACTTCTCGTTGCAAATGCTTATAAGAAAAATACCTAGGTGGGGCGCCTGGGTGGCTCAGTGGGTTAAAGCCTCTGCCTTTGGCTCAGGTCATGATCCCAGGGAACTGGGATCGAGCCCTGCATCGGGCTCTCTGCACAGCAGGGAGCCTGCTTCCTCCTCTCTCTCTCTCTGCCTGCCTCTCTGCCTACTTGTGATCTCTGTCTGTCAAATAAATAAATAAATAATCTTTAAAAAAAAAAAAAAAGAAAAATACCTAGGATTCAAAACTGACACCAAGCCCATCATCCTTAGTTTATTATCTCACTTTTTAACATAGTTCTTTGACACTTCACTACCCTGGTAATTAAAGTCATTAAAATGGATTGTATCTGGGGCGCCTGGGTGGCTCAGTGGGTTAAGCCTCTGCCTTCAGCTCAGGTCGTGATCTCAGGGTCCTGGGATCCAGCCCTGCATCAGGCTCTCTGCTCAGCAGAGAGACTGCTTCCCCCTCTCTCTCTGCCTGCCTTTCTGCCTACTTGTGATCTCTCTCTGTCAAATAAATAAAATCTTTTAAAAAATTGTTAAATGTAAAACTACATCTTTTTTTTTTAAAGTATGCATACACATATTTATATAGAGGTAAGAAGAATGAAGGAATATATTCTAAAATACAATGTCTGCACAATGAAAACTGTGGAGTTTTTAAATTTTTATTTATTTATTTGACAGAGAGAGAGCACAAGCAGGCAGAGTAGCAGGCAGAGGGAGAAGCCAGCTCCCCGCTGAGCAAGAAGCCCAATGTGGGGCTTGATGCCAGACCCTGGGATCATGACCTGAGCCAAAGGCAGTCACCCAACCAAGTCACCCAGGTGCTCCGGATTTTTATTTTCTCATCTGTATTTCTCTTTCCAGCATTTTTGGCAGTGAGCATGTATTATTTTTAGGGTGAGAAAGAAACAATAAGCTCTTTTAAAACTACAGAAATAAAATTATTTTAAGATACGTATTTTCTGCCTATTTCTTTGAAAAGCTTTATTTCAATTAGTTATAGCTCTTCTCATTCAAAAATGGATTTAAATTACTAAAAGAAGGTTTGATCTCTTCTCAATGAAAAAGTCCACTTTTTGTATCTTTGCTAACTTCACAGTTTAAATTTAGGCATATTCCATCGGCTAAGCAGCCAGGAATTACAAATGTTTACCATCTTTCACAGCATAACATGTGTAAGGGTTCTGTGAGCCCAGTTAAGCCTGCCTACGGTACACAAAATACTTTCACCATCTCTACCAACATCAGGTAGCACTAACTCTCCATCCAGCTGATGATAAATCTCCTAAAATTGAATCTTCTTGATACAAACTTCTTGAACTTCAGTTTTAAAGGATTTAATACTGTTTCCAACAGGCCAAGTCAGACTTCTTTTTCGAACAACCGGTAGGATTCCTCCAGATGTAAGCTAGGATGCAATAGGAAGTTACCCAAGTAAGAGGGTGGAAAGCTATCAGAAGAGAGGAAGGAAAGGGACAAAGGCAGGGAAGGAGTAGCTTTTGTTTTATAGAACCGACAATTCCAGCCAAGGAGACATGATGTTTCCCCTGGGAGCCCCTTGCCAGGTGTGTCTCCCTGAAGCCCCTCTGAGCTGTCCTGAAGTTACCTTTAGCACATGATAATGCCAAGATCCCCTAGAGGCTGAGTTTCCCACCATTTTTTTGAACATACAATGTGTGCACTAGCATGCTGACACGCTGGGCCTGAGCGACTGACTTGAAGTGCTCCCTGCCCCGCCCCTAACACACCGAATAAAAGCTTCCCTCTAGGGGGCGCCTGGGTGGCTCAGTGGGTTAAGCCGCTGCCTCCGGCTCAGGTCATGATCTCAGGGTCCTGGGATCGAGTCCCACGTCGGGCTCTCTGCTCAGCAAGAAGCCTGCTTCCCTCTCTCTCTCTCTCTGCCTGCCTCTCCGTCTGCTTGTGATCTCTCTCTGTCGAATAAATAAATAAAATCTTTAAAAAAAAAAAAAAAAGCTTCCCTCTACTAACCCCACAGAGAGCCATCTGTCCCCTTACTTGTGAGAAGTAATAAAGTCCTTTGTTTTCAACAGTTCCTTGAGTTGTGTTCAACTTGATGCATCTCAAGTGGCAAACCCCCTGAGTTTGGTTACACGGACACTGTCATATTGGTAAATAACATTTCCATGCATCTGGCTGGTCAAACCAGAAACATTTCTTTCCATCATCCGTCATATCCAATCTCTCATTAAATTCTACTCCTTGTACAAAACAAAACAAACCAAAAAAACCCCTAACTTGTGGGGCGCCTGGGTGGCTCAGTTGGTGAAGCGACTGCCTTTAGCTCAGGTCATGAACCCAGGGTCCTGGGATGGAGCCCCACATCTGGCTCCTTGCTCAGCAGGGAGCCTGCTTCTCTCTCCGTCTACCTCCTACTCCACCTGCTTGTGCTCTCTCTGTCAAATAAATTAAAATTCTAAAAAACAAAAAAACAAAAAACAAAACCTAACTCATCCCCTTCTTTCCATAACCATTGCCCCCACTTTAGTGGTGCTTGATTCCCCTCCAGGATTACTGCAATAACATCCTTTACTGAAAACACCTCCACTCTTGCCCTTCTAATTCTCCACAGAAGCCAGAGTGATCTACTGAAAGGGTAAATCTGATCATGGCATTCTGTGCTTAAAGACATCCAATGGTTCCCAATACACTTAAAATGAAATCCAAAGTCCCATCTTATTAGGGGTGCTTGGGTGGCTCAGTTGGATAGGCAGACAGTTAAGCATCTGCCTTCAGCTCAGGTCACGATCCCAGGGTCTTGGGATGGAGCCCTGGATTGGATCAAGCCCTGCCTCCAATGGCCGGGCTCCCTACTCAACTCCCTGCTTAGGGGGTGTCTGCTTCTCTTTCTTCCTCTGTCCCTCCCCCTCTCTCTCACTCTTTCTCAAATAAATATATAAAATCTTTTTTTTAAAAAAAGGTAAGTTACCTTATTATAACTTCCTCTATGATTTGCCTCACTGCTTCTCCCTCACCTCATTTCTGTCATCACACCATTTAATCACTACACACTAATCACCAATTAATCACTAGCCACACTGGCCTTATTTTTGTTCCTCCAATCAGCTAAGCTCTTCCTTATCTCAGGACCTGCAGATATCCTTGCAGATACTTGGGATAACTGTTTACTTCCATTCACTCTTTACCTGGCTAACTCCCATTCCATTTTTCTTCACATGTCCATCAAGATTCCACATTTGTTTTCTCTACCTGACAGGCACATTACTGATGCTCAATAAATAACTAATCACTTCATATTCAATTTTCCAGCCAGTACTAGCCAAAAACAAAACAAACAAACAAACAAAAAACCAAGAGAGTGGGGTTACACAAAGGAACGTAATTATACGTTCCTGAAACTTAAAAGTGTTAAAATTATTTTAAAATCTAAATATGTCCAAAACCTGTTTATTTGCAAAACTGAGAACTCCAAAAAAAACCAAAAAAAAACAAAAACAAACAAACAAACAAAAAAACTATCAAAATGTTGCCATCCAAAAGAGATGATTAAATGAACCAAGGACAAAACATTGTCACAAGTGATTACTCCTGAAAGAAGATAATTAAGAGCCCTGGGAATCTTTTTTTTCTGCCCTATCTTTTGCTTTATGAAAAAAATGGGACAGGGGCTAAACAAAAATAGTAACGCAAGCAGTCAATAACTTAAAAATGTGTTTATTAGTCTTTTCTGGCCGAAAGAAAGAAAAAAAAAAGCAAGCAAGCAAGCATTCGTGATACTCAAATTATTACAACACGTTTGAGTTAAATTCCATTTAAAAAGGAAAGAAAGAATCGGGTATCGCGGTTGTTACAGTAACTCTCCGGAGAGGTGATAAGATAGAAAACATTACTTGCTCCCTTTACGTCTAAGGCAAAGGCGTTTCCATCCTCACTCCGCACCCCCCACCCCAGAATGTCCGGCGCTGAACAATGCCTAATGGATTCTCTAGTAAAAATTTCACGCTATCAACTCGATCAACCAAGGTCTCCATCATATCGATCTCTGCTACAGCGTCCGCCTTCTACTCTCAGCGTAGCCGCTGATCCCGTCTCAATCCTAGGACTCGCTTTGGGTAGATCGCTTCCCTCCTAGGATCCCAAACGAGAAACAGCTTCTACAGAAGCAAACGGCAAACAGCCGCGGGCAAGAAGGGAGGAAAAAAGGACCGATGCCGGACTCACCTAGGGCTGCACCGCACTCCACAGGGAAAACATCTCCGGGCTCTCAGCTACCTCGCCAGCCTGCCGAAAGTGCCCCTCTGTCCACGGCTCGGCGGGGAGGTGCTGAGCCCTTCTTTCCTTTTCTTTCCCCCTCTCCCCTTAGCCCTTACTCTCCCTAGAAACAGAAAACGGCTTCTGCTTCTCACAGCGGCTGCAACGACAGACAATCTGTCCCGGAAGCTAAGGTTCCAACGCACCAGTACTTCCGGGGCGGGTGGGCAATGCTCTGGGCGGACGTCTGCCGCCTCCCTTTTCCCGGACTGACGTATCTCCAGCCGCAGCGGAGGTCTCCTGGCCCCTAAACTAGCTGATGTTCGTTCACGTTGAATGATACAAGTGCGGGATCCCCAAGCTCTCTGGCCGTATTTCTTCCTTAAAGGGCGACGGCATCGAACCTCTTAAATCTTTCTTTGTAAACCGAATTTACCAAACCTTCCAATATATTCTCCTTTTCCCACGGGGCCGTAAGGTACGATAAACTCTTTTGCTACAGTTTGGTGCTCTTTATCTTCCCCACAATAAATCGAAAATTCTTCCTGTTGGCTCTAATCCGCTTCAGTCCGGCAAGTTACATCGTGTTTGTATGTCGGATGACAGGGCCAGCCACCGGCTTCTTGCTCATCCAGTTTCTCCACATTCTCTGATTTGCACTAGCCAGACCGAACTGGCTGACATTTCCCGCCAGGGTGCGAGGTCGCGAAGGAGTAAAAACCAAACAAAGCAAAAGTGAGACGAGGGCAGGGTCCCGTCAACCTCGATTGGAGGTCGGGAGAAACCTCGGTTCCGTGATCGAGATTCCAGTCCGAGTAGCCCCTTTCTCTTGTAGGCCAAAGACTGTCCGTGCCCCGCACCCCCCCCCCCCCGCATTATTACAAATGAAGTGATTGGGCCGCGTCCCCAACCCTCGAATAGTCTGTGGTTGGTTGGAGAATTTCCCAAGGTCCCCTGCCGCGCTTACAAAGCAGAGATGACAGGGGCGGGGCTCTGCTGGGGGCGGGGCTGCGCTGGGCTCCGCGCGGCGAGCGCCACAACGCGATGGCGTCACTGACGGCCGAGTGCGTGGGCGGGGTCTTACTTTGAACTCAGTTGGCGGGAGTTGTGGCTCCGAAAGGGGCCTTGGCTGATGCTGCAGGCTTCTATCCGGACTGGTTTACGATGGAGCCCACTGCGGGAAGCGAGAAGGAGAGTGACGGAGACGCGCTTACAGGGGAGTGCGGGAATAGGATCCCAGTGCCACGACCTCCCTCCATTGAGGAATTCACCATAGTGAAGCCCATTAGCCGTGGCGCCTTTGGGAAGGTGTATCTCGGGCAGAAAGGCGGCAAGTTGTACGCAGTGAAGGTAAGAAGTGGGGGAGAAAAGAAAGGGAAAGAGTCCGGACCTTCGGCCCTCTTTCCTGCCTCCGGGTTGGCCAGGCCCCAGGGCCGCAGGAGCCTATAGAGCGCTGTGACATGACTTCTTGGGGCGACTTGACCGCCGGCAGGCTGGGTGTCTCGCCTCTGCCCCGCCCTTCCTTTCACTCCGCCGATGGCTTAGGAGAAGCCAGGATTTCTGAATCATGTTTACCATCCTGATCTTTACCGGGATTAAGTAGGAAACATTAAATTTGAAACAATTATTTAAAGACTGAAACATGTTAGAACATCTCACTCCTTTATCCTTGCAGCAGCCTAAGTGTCTCAGTCAGTTGAGCGCTCAGGTCTTGATCCCGGAGTCCTGGGAGTCCCGGGATGGAGCCGCATATCCCTTCGCTCCTCTTCAAGCCTTACCTGACCTTTCAGACCCACTCCATTGAAATTAATTCTTCCTTGCTTCATATGTTCCACCAATTTTTTGCTTTTCTTTCTACTCTGTTTCCTAATCAGTCATTATCAGTTGTCGAAATAAAAATACCAATTCATTTTTTCGATGAATATTTGTTGAGTATCCCCTTTGTGTGTAGGGTCTAGGGTCCAGTGTTGCACAAAAACGAACATGCCTTCACAGAGCTTCCAATCTAGTGGAATGACAGGTAAAATCATGTTACAGACTGGCTTTGTCGATTTCCCTCAGTTTTCTTATGGAAAGTATATAAGGCTGGAATTTATAGTGTATTAATTATACACATTAATATTGATTTTATTACTCTTAATGAGTCCCTGGAAGAAATATGTCTTTTAATCTTTCTGACAAGTGATCTCAATGTTACTGGCCAGTTTAGTGCTCCAATCTTAATATAGATTATATTACAGTTTTGCTTCTGTACCAGTTACCTGGCAACTTGAAAAGAGTAGTTTGTTATTTTCTGTAAGACTGTATTTGAGATTGTTAACTTTCAGTAGTTTTAACTATTAAGGTTTTTTTCCTGGGCGAACAAACTTCCAATATTCTTCCTCTTTCTGATTCAATTCCCATCCATCAAAGAATCAGAAGTTAAAGAAAATTTATTAGCTCCTAATTATCTGTGCCTAGGTTCCTGATTATCTGGGGGCTTATTAGGAACATTACTACCTTTGAATTTGTTATAAGACTAGTAGAATGGAACTATTTTTCTACAAATATGTAGGGCACTAGGGGAGCATGTGTTTACTTCTTTTTCCTTCTCAAAAGGGATGCGATGCCACTTGATGCTAAAATAAGCTGTTCTCTGAAGAAATGTTAGTTCTGTTTACCATATTAGCTCTTTTTCTGACCGGTTCCTGAGGGCAATGACGAGGACATCTATGTTCTTTCTATCTCTGGTTGTTTTCACAAAGGCAATTCTGAAACCTGAGAACACTCTTGTAATAAAAAAATAAAATGAATATATTGTTATGTTGTCTACCATAGGTTGTCAAAAAAGCAGATATGATCAACAAAAATATGACTCATCAGGTACAAGCTGAGAGGGATGCCTTAGCCCTAAGCAAAAGTCCTTTCATTGTCCATTTGTACTATTCACTACAGTCAGCAAACAATGTCTACTTGGTAAGTAATTAATTTTACATTTTTTTCATCATTTAGCAATCACCAAATTCATTGAATTAAGAATACAGTTGAGGTGGTAGCACTTGGCTGGCTCATCCAGTAGAGCATCCAACCCTTGATCTCAGGGTTGTGAATTCAAGCCCCTCATTGGGTGTAGAGAGTACTTAAAAATAATGTTTTAAAGATTATTTATTTATTTATTTCACAGAGAGAGAGAGAGAGGGATCACAAATAGGCGAAGAGACAGGTGGCGGGGAGGGGGGGGAACAGGCTCCCTGCTGAGCAGAGAGCCTGATGCGGGGCTCCATCCCAGGACCCTGAGATCATGACCTGAGCTGAAAGCAGAGGCTCAACCCCCTGAGCCACCCAGGCACCCCCAAAATAAATTTTTAAGGCGTGCATCAGTGGCTCAGTGGGTTAAGCGTCTGCCTTCGGCTCAGGTCATGATCCCAGGGTCCTGGGTTCAAGCCCCACATCATACTCCCTGCTCAGTAGAGAACCTGCTTCTCTTTCTCCCTATGCCTGCTGCTCCCTCTGCTTGTGCGCTTTCTCTCCCTCTTTCTCTATGTCAAATAAATAAGTAAATCTTTAAAAATATATATTAAAAAAAAAAAAGAATACAGTCTCTGTGTTTAGAGTACTTGGGTTTGAATTACAACTTTTGCACTTACTAGCTTTATGACTCTGGCCAAGTTCCCGTAACTTCGTATGGGCCAGTGTTCTATGGAGAAAAAGAGCTAATAGAGTGTGTGTGTGTGTGTGTGTGTGTGTAGGGTGGAGATTTAAGGAATTGTTCTATGGGATTGTCATGGTTGGCAAGTCTGTAATCTTGCAGTGTAAACCAGCAGACTGTAGACCCAGGGAATAGTTGATGTTGTAACTCAGGACTGAAAGCAGTGTAGAAGCAGAATTTCTCCTACTTGGGGTGGGGTAGGGATAGGGAGTATGGAGGACAACACCTTGATCTTTTTTTCTTTTAATGCTTTCAACTGACTGGATGGGGCCCACCTAGATTATGGAGGGTCATCAGCTTTTACTTAAAGTATACCTAAACGTGGGGCGTCTGGGTGGCTCAGTGGGTTAAAGCATCTGCCTTCAGCTCAGGTCATGATCCCAGGGTCCTGGGATAGGGCTCTCTGCTTGGCGGGGAACCTGCTTCTCCTTCCTCCCCTCTCTCTGCCTGCCTCTCTGCCTACTTGTGATCTCTGTCTGTCAAATAAATAAATAAAATCTTTAAAAAAAGAAAAAAGTATACCTAAATGTTAATCTCATCTAAAACTCAACTTTAGAGCAACAATTAGGTTCGTGTTTCACCAAGTCTCTGAGTACTATGGATTAGCCAAATGGGTACATAAAATTAAATGTCCCATGTTAGTTTCCTCATCTGTGAAATGGAGATTAATAATAGCACCTACCTCAGAGGTTGTTATGAAATTTTAATAGGTAAATATAAAGGATATAGAATAGTATCTGACAAATAGTGCTAGACAAATAGTGCTAACAATATTTGGTAAGTAAAGGACATATACTAGGAATACTATAAAGTTTGGTGTATAATAAGGCAAGTATTGGGAAGTGGTGGGTTTTGAGCATGCGGACTTTGAGAGTTGCTTGTTTGTCATTTCTAATGAAGAATTTGCGGGAGCGAGAATTGGTGAGGATATTTTAACTACAAATTGTAGAGATCTGACTCCTGAGGTAGTCTGTGGATTAAATGTTTAGCGTCTCCAATAGCTTCTGTTCAGTATGCACAAATGGTTTTCTACGGATGGTTGGGCCTTAGGATGTAGTTTTTTGGCCCTGAATTTGTAATTTATGAACAGAATGTTCATTTCATCATAATTGATTTGCCTTCAGGAGTGGAATACCTTTATCCTTGATATGCTAAAGCTCTCTGTAAGTCTGTGGAACATAACTGTGGGACACTTCAACTTTTTGCTGTATCAAAAGCTTGAAACTGAACAGAACATGATATCCAGCTTCAAGCTGTACACCTGAAAATTCAGGATAGATTATAAAAATAGAGTCTAAAACTCTTGGGTACCTGGTGGTTAAATCCATTTTTAGTCTTTCAGTAAATCTGTGAGTATATTTAGACTGACCTTAAATGTGGCTTCAAAGATTTAATGGGAAGACTAGAAAACTTTGGAGAATAAGAAGTTTTTCTAGGACAATGGTGAGCACTTGTTTTACATTTGGACTAATTCAGGATCAATAAAAGTTTTTTTACACAGTTTAAGTACATGAACTATGATCATATTGTACTATTGTTCTATACTGGTGACCTCATCCTTTCTAATGGCTACACAGAATTACATGGATTTATTAAGGAATTCCATAATTTTTATAACAAATGCCCTATTAATGAGTTGGTTTGGGTTCTTTGACTATTCTAAACAACACTCAAAAAAAAAGAAAAAAAGCCACTCCAACGAATAGCTTAGTATGAATGATAGTAGCTGGTTGTAATGACCTTCTCTGTAAGCGACAAGAGCTGGCAATACTGTGGGGAAGGATATTGGAGCAAAGATACAAAGTTGTATTGAGGGAATTCACCCTCAGGACAACATTAAGGGCAGCCCTTCAGGAGACCCCCTAGGTTCTAAGAAACCCAGAAATGTGGGTCTACTTTTTATAGGACGATTCACTGTCTGAGAGTGTTGAACAAAGAAGAGTAGTAGTAAGAAGGTGAAAACCAAATACTATAAGAATAATTGACTTTCCATTTTTTTAAGCCTGTGGTAAGCCAAACCTAGCCCACTGTTTCTGCACAGCCTGTGAGCTGAGAATAGTTTTGGCATTTTTTAAATGTTGAAAAAAATCGAAGGAAGAATAATACTTTGTGATAAGTGAAAACTATATGAAATTTGAATTTCAGTGACTAAATACATCTTATTGGAAGACAGCCACATTCTTTGTTTACTTATTGTAAATGGTTGCTGCTCTTGGGCTACAACAGAAGATTGAGGTAGTTGCCACACAGACCATATGGCTTGCAAAGCCTAAAATATTTACTATCTGGCTCTTCACAGAGAAAGAAGGAATTGCCACTGAGTTGCCCAGGTGCCCCTCGTTTGCTTTAACATATAACATTATGTATTTAATATTTTCAAAATAACAATATCGATATTGTTTTACTAACACTAAAACAACTAGAGTCAATTTAGGAGTTTTTTTCCTCTTCTTTTTGTCCTTGGTATATCGTATCAAAATTCTGGATTTTGAAGTCACTTGAAATCTCCTTTGTTGTGAAACTTGAGATGGTGCTAGGGTCATTTGTTCCCCTTTTGTATCATAGATTTCTACTTTAAAAAAGGAATCCATAAAAAAAAGAAAAAGAAAAAAGAAAGGATGAATCCCCAAGTTTTGTAGCAACATGGACGGGACTGGAAGAGATGATGCTGAGTGAAATAAGTCAAGCAGAGAGAGTCAATTATCATATGGTTTCACTTATTTGTGGAGCATAACAAATAGCATGGAGGACAAGGGGAGATGGAGAGGAGAAGGGAGTTGAGGGAAATTGGAAGGGGAGGTGAACCATGAGAGACTATGGACTCTGAAAAACGATCTGAGAATTTTGAAGGGGTGGGGGGTGGGAGGTTGGGGGCACCAGGTGGTGGGTATTGTAGAGGGCACTGATTGCATGGAGCACTGGGTGTGGTGCAAAAATAATGAATACTGTTATGCTGAAAAAATAAAAAATTAATAAAAAAAAAAAGGAATCCATAAAAGTACTAGAAGAAGGAGGGGCGCCTGGGTGGCTCAGTGGGTTAAGCCTCTGTCTTCAGCTCAGGTCATGATCCCAGGTTCCTAAGATCAAGCCCCACATCAGGCTCTCTGCTCAGCAGAGGGCCTGCTTCCCCCTCTCTCTCTGCCTGCCTCTCTCCCTACTTATGATCTCTCTCTCTCTCTCTCTCTCTCTCAACTAAATAAATAAAATCTTAAAAAAAAAAAAAAAGTACTAGAAGAAGGGGGCACCTGGATGGCTCAGTCAGTTAAGCTTCTATCTTCCACTCAGGTCATGATCCCAAGGTCCTGGGATTGAGCTCCTTGCTCAGTGGGGAGTCTGCTTCTCCCTTTCCCCCTACCCCTGTTCATACTCTCTCTCTCACTCACTCTCATGTGCTCTCACCAATAAATAATATAAAATCTTTCCCAAAAAAAGTACTAGAAGGAAACTGATGTGAATGTTTTTGTAATCATAAATTGATATAGGTCTTACTAAGTACAAAATAAAACATTTTGATACAAAATACCATTTACATAGTCAAATAACAAGTCTGGAGAAAATATTGTTCAGAAAAATACAGAAAAGTCTAATTTTACTACTATGTAAACAGATTTTATACATCAATAAGAAAGAATTAAATACCCGAGTAGTAAAATGGGCAAAGAATAGAAGTGATTCACAAAAGACACATGAAAGACCAAAAATAGGAGCACCTGGCTGGCTCAGTCAGTGGAACATGTGATTCTTGATCTAGGGGTTGTGGGGTCAAGCCCCACAATGGGTGTAGGGATTACTTTAAAATCTTAAAAAAAAAAAGTGTAAAGATCCGAAATCTCCCTACAAGTGAATAAACATCTAAACAAGTCCTTTTGTTCTTAGATTGACAAAGAGAAAAAGGATCAGTAATTATTGTTGACGAGGACATAAGAAACATTCTCATGAGCTCAAGTGCAGTATGTTTACTTATTTATTTACCTACTACTGAATTATAAACTCTTTCAGTGAAGAGACATTTTATTCTTGCTTATATTTCCAGTGCTAGCACTGTGTGTAGCACAGACTTGGGGCTTAGTAAATGTTTTGTTTTGTTTTTTTCGTCAGAGAGATCGGGAGAGAGAGCAAGCACAGGCAGACAGAATGGCAGGCAGAGGCAGAGGGAGAAGCAGGCTCCCTGCCAAGCAAGGAGCCCGATGTGGGACTCGATCCCAGGACGCTGGGATCATGACCTGAGCTGAAGGCAGCTGCTTAACCAACTGAGCCACCCAGGCGTCCCCTTAGTAAATGTTTTAATGATTGATGTCATCAACAAAAACTAATAGACTAATAGACTAATCTCTATATACCAGGGAAACTACTGACCTAAAGAGGAAAGAAAGGACTTTGTTTTATGAAGGTCTTACTAGGCAGTATTTTATATCTTAAAACCATACAGATTTTTAAGAATAATGACAGTGCATGTAAAAGGAATAGTAGAGCTTTGCAACCACCTAGCAATATTGGAGTCAGACAAGAATCATCTGCGGTCACATGATGCTAAGATCAGTGCTTGAAATTTGTTGGGAAACAGGTTATTTACATACACTCAACATATTTGCTCCATTACTTCTTAATTACCGGGGGTTAAAAAAAAGGACTTCATTGGAGAAATCTGGAAGTCACCACCTGAACTAAGTGATCAAAGTCAACATCCCCAGTAATGGAACATGCTGACAGTAGTTGTCTCATCTGGTGGGAGTGTCTCTAAGAACGAGTCGACATTACTTACCTAGAATTCCTGCCAAAAATGCAAACCTGAATTGAATAGTGAGGAAATAATCAGATGTCAGGAAAGACTGCCCCCCTCAACAAGGCAGAAATCTGTCCCAGTTTAAAGGAGGCTAAAGAGATGTGATAACTAAATGCCATGGAGGTCCTGGCTAGGGCAGGCTGGTAAGAAGTCTAATCAAGGACATTTGTTGAGATACTCAGAGAAATTTGAATACAGACTATCAATTAGATAAGAGTATTAGTATTAAATTCCTTGAATTTTATTATGCTATAGTTAGGTAAGAATATTCTTGTCAAGAGATACATGACGCAGAATTTTGTGGCGACAGGTCATGATCTCTTCAACTTTATTCTCCGGTTATTTAGCAAAAACTTTAAAGCTATAAACATCATTTGTTAATGTTGCCACACTTTGAAACTCTTTAGTCTGAATAAAAATCATGCATTTAAGATATTTTTGCTAATAATCATGTTCCTTTGTTTATTATGTAATATAATTATGTTATTAAACACTTATTTTATATTCATACATGTGGAGAGGAAGAAAGCAAATGAGCAAAATGCTCACAGTGATGAATCTAGATGAAGAGTACATGGGACTGTTCTTATGCCTTTCTGTGAGTCTGAATTTTTATTCAGATTAAGCAGTTCAAATTCAATTAAAAAAAAGATATGGCAACTTGGGGTGCCTGGATGGCTCAGTGGTTAAAGCCTCTGCCTTCGGCTCAGGTCATGGTCCTGGGGTCGAGCCTCGCATCGGGCTTTCTGCTCAGCAAGGAGCCTGCTTCCCCCTCTCTCTCTGCCTGCCTCTCAGCCTACTTGTGATCTCTCTGTCAAATAAATAAATAAAATCTTAAAAAAAAAAAAAGATATGGCAACATGAGCAAACTTGGTATTAATGTGTACTGAGTAAGATCAAGAAAATGTGTCTGTTCCAGAGCCATGCTAAAAATAGATAACTATAGTACCCAAAAATGTTTTTAAGGTAATCAAATCATATTGTTTTTATTTTATAACATTTGTATTCCTTTTTGATAGGTAATGGAATATCTGATTGGTGGTGATGTCAAGTCTCTCCTACATATATATGGTTATTTTGATGAAGAGATGGCCGTGAAATATATTTCTGAAGTAGCCTTGGCTCTAGACTATCTTCACAGACATGGAATCATCCACAGGTAAAGACAGACTTTTCTAAGTATAAATCTTTTGCCTTTTACAAACTATTAGTTAAAACTGCAGATAATCAAATTATGTATTAAATATTTGAGTTTGAAATATTTGCATAAGCATTTGCCCATGTAAAGTTTGGTAGTAACTAGTGTGAGTTTAAAAATT
The DNA here is from genome assembly GCF_902655055.1 of Lutra lutra. NCBI lineage: Eukaryota > Metazoa > Chordata > Mammalia > Carnivora > Mustelidae > Lutra > Lutra lutra. The sequence goes on along the minus strand of NC_062285.1, from coordinate 14,479,297 downwards.
CCATCAACGGGGGCGCCTGGGTGGCTCAGTGGGTTAAGCTGCTGCCTTCGGCTCAGGTCATGATCTCCAAGTCCTGGGATCGAGCCCCGCATCGGGCTCTCTGCTCAGTGGGGAGCCTGCTTCCTCCTCTCTCTGCCTGCCTCTCTGCCTGCTTGTGATCTCTCTGTCAAATAAATAAATAAAATCTTTAAAAAAAAAATAAATAAAAATAAAAATTCCATCAACTTGAGGCACCTTTGTGACTCAGTGGGGTAAGCATCTGCCTTCAGCTCAGGTCATGATCCCAGGGTCCTGGAAACGAGCCCCACGTTAGGCTCCAGCTCAGTGGGGAGTCTCCTTCTCCCTCTCCCTCTGCACCTCCTCCTGCTCGTGCTCTCTCTCTCTTTCTCTCATAAATAAATAATTTTTTTTAAGATTTTATTTATTTATGTATTCGACAGAGAGAGAGATCACAAGTAGGCAGAGAGGCAGGCAGAGAGAGAGAGAGGGAAGCAGGCTCCTTGCTGAGCAGAGAGCCCGATGCAGGACTTGATCCTAGGACCCTGAGATCATGACCTGAGCCGAAGGCAGCAGCTTAACCCACTGAGCCACCCAGGTGCCCAAATAAAATCTTTTTTAAAGAGTAAATAAAAGCACTAAGTTTTTTAAAAATGTATAAATTCCATCAATTCTTGTTTTCATCTCCCCTCCCTGTGCTTTGAATATGTTGCTTTGAACATGGGGACACCATTTTGTTGTGAAGAATATTGAATCTTTTTTCCACCCCCTTACCATCATACAGAAGTGTTATATTTTGGGGTGCCTAGGTGGCTCAGTTGTTAAGCGTCTGCCTTTGGCTCAGGTCGTGATATCTGTATTCTGGGATCAAGCCCCTCATCGGGCTCCCTGCTCAGTGAGCCTGCTTCTCTCTCTGCCTCTGCCTGTTGCTCCCCTGCTGTTCTCTCTCTCTCTCTTTCCTTCAAATAAATAAAATCGTAAAAAATAAATTTATTTATTTAAATAAAAAGTGCTATATTTTATAATGCCAACTGATTTGCAATGTTTTACTCTGTGCAAAGGAAGTCATGTTCTAAGTGGCTCTTTTCTATTAAGGTTTAATCATACCCTCCATGAAAGAGGTAAATATGATTTTGGTGTAGCCTGAGGTTTTTTTAATCTAATGAGGTTTATTTGTTATAATGGACTATCTACTGAATAATGCCAAAGATAATCTAGTATTAAACCGATTAACTTTCTCGTTGGTTCAAATATACAGAAGATAATTTACTTTTGAGAGTTGTTTTTTGTACTCTCAAAGCCAATAGTAAGTGCCTTGTTTTAGTGAAAATAAATAGAGTTTGAGTCTTCTGAAATTTCTGGGTTTTCTACACCAACACTAGCTCTTCTTTAATTGTCTACTATTTGTTTTCTGTTTGTGCAGGGATTTGAAACCAGACAATATGCTTATTTCTAATGAAGGTCATATTAAACTAACAGATTTTGGCCTTTCCAAAGTTACTTTGAATAGAGGTAAGAAAAATAGCAGGTAAGTACATTTTTAAAAACCCAACAACTACTTGCTATTAACTTACACAATTTTGTTCGTTTATAATGCTAAAATTTGATGATTATTTATTCCAAAAAAGACTAGAAAGGTATAATGGTATTTCCTTTAATTGAAGATGAAAAATGAAAAAAAAGGGGGCACGTGGGTGGCTCAGTGGGTTAAGCATCTGCCTTTGGCTCGGGTCTTGATCTCAGGGTCCTAGGATTGGGCCTGTGTCAGGCTCTCTGCTTGGTGGGGAGCCTGCTTCCCCTCTCTCTCTCTGCCTGCCTCTCTCCCTACTTGTGATCTCTGCCTGTCAATAAATAAATAAAATCTTTTAAAAAAAAGAAAAATGGGGGGAAAAAAGGATGAGAAATGGAAATAATCATTCCTAAATCATCAAGGACATTCAAAGTTCTTTGGATCTTCAAAGAGGAACTCAAAATTTCTGTTCTTCTGACTTTGTGTCTACTGAAACTGGTTTGACCAATTAAACATCAATAAAGTGACTAAAATAACTATAAAATGACAATGATACCTACAGAACTTATTCAAACTGACAGAACCACCACCAAGACCTTGATAAACAAGGGCAAAGAAAATGAACACAATTCACACACACACGTATATGGGAGTATATTAATTTCACTCTCGGTAATGAAAGAAATGCTAATTTAAAAATAATAAATTAGTCATTTCACTGTTAAACTAGGCAAAAAAAGAAAAAAAAAAAGAGAGAGAGAGGGAGAGAGAACTGAAGATCTAAAATTAATGAGACTGCAAAACCACAGTTAGTTTTTCCAGAAACATTGTAAATTAGCACAGTGCTTTCCAAAGGTTATCTACCAATGTGTTTTAAGAAACAAAAGAGTTGGGGCGCCTGGGTGGCTCAGTGGGTTGAGCGTTTGCCTTCAGCTCGGGTCATGGTCCCAGGCTCCTGGGATCGAGCCCCGCATCAGGCTTCCTGCTCGGCGGGGAATTTGCTTCTCCCTCTCCCTCTGCCTGTCTCCCTGCTTGTGCTCTGTCTCTCTCTCAAATCAATAAATAAAATCTTTAAAAAATAATAATAATAAAAGGAAAAAGAAACAAAAGAGTATAGGATGCCTGGGTGGCTCAGTTGGTTAAGCAACTGCCTTCAGATTGGGTCATGATCCTAGAGTCCTGGGATAGAGTCCGTTGTCGGGCTCCCCGCTCAGCAGGGAGTCTGTTTCTCCCTCTGACCATCCCCCTGTCATACTCTCTCTCTTGCTCTTGCTCTCACTCTCACTCTCAAATAAATAAATAAAATTAAGAATTTAAGAAAAGAAACAAAAGAGTTTTAATTCTTTTTGACCCAATTAGTCTTAGAATTTTTCTAAGGGAATTGTTCAAGAAAACAAAATATAGGAATAAAACTTTGTAGCAACATTGTTTCTAATAGGGAGAAACTAGAAATTACTTAAGTTTATCATAGAAACATCTCCATGTTTCTATGAGAGCTTACTGACTTGGCAGCATATTAAATTATTAAAATGGTAGCAGATAGAAATAAATGAACAGGAGAGCACAAAATTGGGCTTTTAATTATAAACCACAGGATTATAATTATTTGAAAATAAATACACACCTATAATTTCTTTATTTGGAAGTACACATTTCAAAAGTTTTGAATACCTAAGAATTTTCATTTAGTTTGATAAAATTTGACCTGAGCTAATGGGGGCTATTTATGGTTTTTATTAGTCCCATTTGACGTAACTGCTCAGATTCTTCACAGCAGTAATAATAATATTTGAGTACAGGTGGCTAGATGAGATGCCACTAGAGATGTTCCTTACTATACAGCATACTGGATATTTACCCAAAGAAAACAAAAGTACTAATTTGAAAAGATAAGGTGCATCCTTATGTTGATTACAGCAGTATTTCCAATAGCCAAGATAGGGAAGAAATCCAAGCATCCATCAATAGATGAATTGATAAAGAAGATGTGGTGTGCAGACACACACACTAGGATATTACTCAGCCATAAAAAAGAATGAGGCCTTGTCATTTGTGACAACATGGGCAGACCTAGAGGGTATTATGCTAAGTGAAAGAAATCATCCAGAAAGACAAGTACCCTATGATTTCATTTATATCATGGAACCTAAAAACCAAAACAGACAAACAAAAAAGTGGAGACAGACCCATTAATACAGAGAACAAACTGATGATTGTGGGAGAGAAAAGGCAAAAGGGCAAAATGGGTGAACGGGAGTAGGAGACATAGGCTTCCATTATGGAATTATTCCAGTTATGGATATATATTCCAGATTATTCCAGTTATGGAGTAAGTCATGAGGATGAAAAGTACAGGATAGTGAATATAGACAATAATATTGTAATAGTATGGTATGGTGACAGATAGTAGCTATACTTGTGGCAAACATGGTATAACATATAGAGTTGTTGAATCACTAGGTTGTGCACCGGAAACCAAGGTAAAATTATGTGTCATATCTCAATAAAAAAACAAAAAAAAACTAAAAATTTCACTATATATTCATCACCTTACCTTTCTAAAATCTAAACATTTTTAAATTGTGAGGCAAATCTAACCCCCTGGGTTTCAGATAAGATACTGTAAAAGTCATAAATCCGATAAATTTTGTGTTATGGTGATAGAACAGTTTAATATTTTTTATTTTATTTTTTTCCTATCTGATAATTTATTTAAAATTTGGCTCCCATAGGGAACCTGGTTGGCTCAGTTGGTAGAGCACGCAACTCTTGATCTTGGGGTCATGAGTTCAGTCCCCACACTGAGTAGTAGATGAAAAATAAAAATAATGAAAATTAAAATAAAATAAAATTTGCCTCCCAAATAATTCTCTATTTGTATTAATATAAATAGTAGTATGACAAACGTCTTAAGTATACAGATTCCGAATTTAGTTTTTGTCTTTTTTGTTTGATAGTGTTAAGAAATTCATAATATAAAATTTACCATTTTTAAAAAAGTATACAGTTCAGTAGTATTAACTATATTTACACTGCTGTGCAACAGATCTCTAGAACTTTTTCATCTTGCAAAACTGAAACGCTATATCCTAAATTCCCCTCCCCCCAGCCCCAGCAACCACAATTCTTTTTTCTGTATCTGTGAGTTTGATTACTTTAGGTACCTCATATAAGTAGAATTATAGATTATTTGTCATTTTGTGACTGACTTATATCACTTAGCATAATGTCCTCAAGTTTCATCCACATCACAGCAGGTAACAAGATTTCCTTCTTTTTAAAGGCTGAATAACATTCCGTTATTTGTATATATGCCACTTTTTTAATCTATTTATGTATTAGTGGACGTTTGGGTTGCTTCTCCTGACTACTGTGAATTATGCAATGAACATGAGCGTATAAATCTCTCTTATAGACCCTGCTCTCAGTTCTTACCTATATATAGTTGGTAGTGGAATTCCTGGGTCATATAGTGATTCTATTTTTAATTTTTTGAGGAGCCTCTATTGTGTTTTTCATAGTGGCTCCACATAGTGGAGGATACTGATCCTGGGGTTGTGAGTTCAATCCCCACATTAAGTGTAGAGATTAGTTAAAAATAAAATCTTTAGAGATGCCTGGGTGGCTCAGTCGTTAACCATCTGCCTTCAGCTCAGGTCATGGTTCCAAGGTCCTGGGATGGAGCCCTGCATCAGTCTCCCTGCTCAACAGGGGGCCTACTTCTCCCTCTCCCATTCCCCCTGCTTGTGTTCCCTCTCTCACTCTCTCTCTCTGTCAAAAAAATAAATAAAATCTTTAAAAATAATAAAATAAAATCCTTTTTTAAAAAAGTCTGACACCACATAGAATATCACACTTTTCCTACCTTTGTGGGGGGTGGGGTTGTGTGATTATTTTTTCAATTATTTTTTAAGGAGCACCTGGATGGCTCAGTCAGTTGGGCATCTGCCTTCAGCTCAGGTCATGATCCCAGGGTCCTGGGTTTGAGCCTCAAATAAGGCTCCCTGCTCACCACTCCTTCTGCCTGCCACTCCCCCTGCTTGTGCATTCTCTGTCTCTCTCTGTCAAGTAAATAAAAAAAAATCTTGAAGTAAACAAATAAATATATATATAAAGTTTTAATGTAATCTCTATACCCACGTAGGGCTCTAATTCATGACCCAGAGACCAGGAGTCGCATGCTCTACTGCCTGAGCCAGCCAGCACCCACCATTTTTGATATCTAAAGAAAACAGTACCTTATGTGTGAATGTTGAATTATTTTACAAAGTTATGTGCTGAAACTGATAAAAATTCTGTATCAATTTATATCTTGACCTATACTTGCACATGTTCACAGGGGAGCCCATAATTTGTACTAATTCCTTAAATAGATTGTGATGTTGAAATTTAATTTATATTCCTAATATTCCTTCTTAATTTTTCTTACCACATCCTCTTCTAGTATTTGATTTATCAAGAATTATTTTGTTGCCAGTTAGATAATACTCTTGTTTGTGACTGAGTACTCCCTAATTTAGGTCATTACACTGTGTTCTATTCATTCCAGAGCAAGACTCTGTTCTATCAAAGTTTCATGATTTTAATCAGTTGCTTTTTTTAAATAGGGAAAAATTTATTTTTTATTTTTTTTTTTTTACCCCTTTCATCCATTTCTCCTGTCCCCAGCTCTTGCTTCTGGCATCTACCAGTCTGTTCTTTGTACCTGTAAGCTTAGTTTTGTTTTGTTTTTTAAGATTCCATATATAATTGAGATCATAAAATATTTGTCTTTCTGCTTGGTTGTGTATTTTTATACTGTGGCATGGTAGCTTCTCTGGATATGTTCATCTTACATACGCCAGTATTATACATATTGTGGGGGACAAAGTTCAGAACAGATGATTTTCGACTAGTAAGTCAATGACATTGAAATTTTTGAAGAATTTCATATAGTTTTCTTTCCATACACAGACATCAATATGATGGATATCCTTACAACACCATCAATGGCTAAACCTAGACAAGATTACTCAAGAACCCCAGGACAAGTGTTATCTCTCATCAGCTCTTTGGGATTTGTAAGTACTTGATTAGAAAAAAAAGTCACATAACATGCCCTTTCATGATTGCCGTTTAAAATTTAATCCTTTTTTAAAATAAATGTTCAAAATAAATATAAGTATCAAGCATGTTGAGTTACTTTAACATTATCTACTTAGGTGGTATAACAGTTTATGTATTTAGGTGGTATTTTTGTAGAGGTAAATCTTAGCATTTGTTTTTGTTTTTCTCTCTTTAATAGTACACACCAGTTGCAGAAAAAAACAAAGACTCTGCAAATATTCTTTCAACCCATGTATCTGAAACATCGCAGCTTTCTCAAGGACTAGTTTGTCCTATGTCTGTAGATCACAGGGATGCTACTCCTTACTCTAGCAAACTGCTAAATTCATGTGAGTATTAAAGAAAAAGTAGTTTATTCCATTAAATGTGTCTTTTGAGGAAAAAAGTGTTTTTGATTTTTAAATTTCTAGTATGGGTATGAAATACAAATACTTGAACAATCTGTGGCATTCCTATATTTCCTCATGTAAATGCCATTTTTGACACCGATTGTTACAGATCTTTTTTTTTTTTTAATAAAGATTTTATTTTTATTTTAAGTAATCTCTATACCTAACATGGGCCTGGAATTTACAACCCCAAGATCAAGAGTCACATGCTCAACTGACTGAACCAGCCTGGTGCTTAAAGACTTAAAGACTTAGATCTTTAAGTCAATACATTAAAATCCCTAGCTAATGAGAGATCCTTCCGTTAGCTCGATATTAGAATGATCATTGGGTTGGTTTCATTGTACTGGGTCTATGGAAATCTTTATGTAGAGAATATATATATATATATATATATATATATATATGTAATATTTTGTGTCTGTCTTTATAAAATTATTTCCAAAAGACTTTGAAATAAAATAGTTGAAGTAAAGATAAAATTTTTCATTAGGACACAATAAAAAACAGACGTTAAGTAATAGAGGAAGAGAATGGGACATCTGGAGAGCACTTAACTTCACCTTTCATAACTTAGCAATGGTGGATGATTTAGTTCCCTGCACTTGATGTTCTTTATCTTGGGAATGTGAATAATGATGCTTTGAGGAGCAATTAGTGTTACATGTTTTCATAGATGTTACCTCATTTTCAGTTTGGCCCTCAAATCTGCCCATATCCAGGATGTCTCACTTATAAATGAGAAAACTAATGTTTGAAAATGTTTAGTTATACACTAGTAAGTGAGTAAGCCAAGTCCTGATTGCAACTACAATTTTCTGTCCACTGACCCTTTCTTCCAAAGTCGTTGAGTCTTAATTCTTCTGTCAAAATCACTTCTGTGGAAATCAAAATGGCTGAAAAACATATATATCTTTGATAAATACAAAACTACTAAAATACAGAATATGCAGGCGTTACTATAGCCTTACTCTTAAGTGAAAATAATTGCATCTCCCTTAGTCATTTTTTTTTAATCTAGTCAGAAGTCAACCAGGGCAAGGCACTGTGCTGGTCACCCAGTGGATATCAAGATGAGTAAGAGAGGTCCTTGCCTCAGAAGGGCTTGTAATTCTGTGTTGATTACATGTGTAAAGGAATAACAATAGCAAGCCTCTACAATAAAATCATAAGAAGAATACTGTGATACAACACAGAAAGTGTTAAATGCTAACTGGGAAAATCAGGAATGGTTCTCAGTAAAGATATAGCAGTAGCTCCAAGTGTATTGGAAAAGGGCATTTAGGTAGAGGCATGAGCAAAGGCACAGACACTTGGAAGTATTCCATCTTCAGATAATGGGGACTAAATGTGTAATGTGAGAATGGGAAGCATGTGCAATGGGAAAGGAAGCTTAGCACGTAGATGGGCAAGGATCAAGTGTCATTACAGGGAATCTAGAAACTGTAGGGAATCATCAAAAGTCCCAAAGAGGGGCGCCTGGGTGGCTCAGATGGTTAAGCATCTGCCTTTGGCTCAGGTCATGATCCCAGGGTCCTGGGATTGAGTTCCACATTGGGCTCCCTGCTCAGCAAGGAGCCACTTCTCCCTTCTCCCTCTGCCCCTGCTTGTGATCTCTCTCTGTCAAATAAATAAAATCTTAAAATACACACACACACACAATTTCCAAAGGAAGGAATGGTCTGATCATATCACTGATCCAGGAAGAACTCTTTAGCCAATATACAGTATGCACGTGGCATTGGGGTAGAAACAAATTTCCATATTACTAGAGGGAGGCAAGCTGAGCAGTTTAGTCAAATATCAAGGTCAGTGTCCAATGAGTTTCAGGAATTTCATTGAGAGGGTTTATGTACCAAAAAAAAACGTTGTTCTGGATGGCCACTGAAATTCTATTTCTAGTTTTCAAGTTCCAAGATTCATTAAATCAAAAAACTGTAGGAATTTACTTGAAATTAAAGTCATGTGTTCACCCTCTTAGGGAAAGAAAAAACAAGATAAACATATACTTTTATATACATAGAAAATCTATATATGCACGTATTCTTATCTTTCGTAAAAGCATAATTGCCTGTTTTGTCTCATAAGTTCAGGAACAACAGTTGTTAGCATCATTACGTATCATACACACGTATCGTGTGGGTGCTGCTGCTTTCTTGTCCTGGCTTGCTGTTAGCAATTCACTGTTACGTGTCTTACCCAGTAGTATAAAACATCCCTTATGGATGTGGATAATTCATACTTGTGAGCACATAATCCTCAATATTAGAATAAAGCTATGTTTTTTTATTTGAGAGAGTGAGAGAGAGCGCACACAGGCAGGAGGGGCAGAGAGAGGGAGAGCGCGTCTCAAGAAGACTCCGTGCTAAGCGTGGAGCCCGACACGAGGTCGATCTCACAATCCTGAGATAGGACCTGAGCAGAAAGCAAGAGTCACACCCTTAACTGATTGCACCACCCAGGTGCCCCTAAAGCAATGGTTTTAATTAAATACAAATTGAACTGAGTAAATTTAGTCACATTCCAATCTTATATCATAGCTGGATATAGCATATCAATAATGTTCTCTTATCAAGAAGAGTTTCTAAGTGGATAATGGATTTCTTCCTAATCACAACTTAGTTCTTTTTTGTCCTCATTTTCACTTGTGAATGTTGAGGTTTGTTTTTTTTTTTCCCTAAACATCCATGAAAGTACTTGTATGTATGAATGTTTATCTGAGCCGTCCTTGCGGATTGGATGATATTTGCACAGACAGAACTCTGATGTACAATACTTAAGACTTTGCCTAATTATCTGGAAAGATTCAGGCTCAGTGAGGAACTCTGAAAAATGTGACATTGCTCCAATATTTTTTCTTCCCTGCAGGTCTTGAAACAGTTGCCTCCAATCCCGGGATGCCCGTTAAGTGCCTAACGTCTAATCTCCTGCAGTCCAGGAGAAGGCTGGCTACATCCAGTGCCAGCAGCCAGTCGCATACCTTCGTATCCAGTGTGGAGTCCGAGAGCCACAGCAGTCCCAGATGGGAGAAGGACTGCCAGGTGAGAGTTTCGTATGTCATATTTACAATGGAGATGCTTTACACTTTTCTATTTAAATTCTGTAAGGAAATGAAACTGTTACATGAATGGCAGTCAAGGTAGTCTTTATTTGCCTGTATATTCTGTCAAATTATTTTTAAATATTTCATTTCACATTCAAATGCAGAATTATTCGTAATTAATATATAGTGAGCTTGCAGAAAATTGATAGAAAACGTTTGGTTCAGGGCATCTAGATGGTCTTTTTTTTTTTTTTTTAATTCCCTACCATGACATAAACACTAGCTTATTGTGCTTTTTTTAAGTATTATTTTAAAACTTGTACTACTTCCTTCTATATGGTATTCCAGTTTCTCATTTAATGGAATAATAACTCTTTCAGATCAGAAATAACTTTTAGACCACAAGGTAATGTATGTGTGCCTTTAAAAGTATTTATTTTAAGGATATTTGCTTGCTAAGTGAATGGAGTTACTTAAAGTTATTTACTTAAGTATATATTCTGCTTTGGCCTTTTTTAAGCTATTAACACTGGTAAGTATTACAGGTGAGAGGAACAGAAGTTTTATTTTATTATTATTATTTTTTAAGAATTTATTTACTTATTTGACAGAGAGAGAGATCACAAGTAGGCAGAGAGGCCCACAGAGAGAGAGGAGGAAGCAGGCTCCCTGCTGAGTAGAGAGCCCAATGGAGAGCTTGATCCCAGAATCCTGAGATCATGACCTGAACTGAAGGCAGAGACTTAACCCACTGAGCCACCCAGGCGCCCTTGAATAGGGGTTTTAAATTATGAAGTTTCCTTCATAGAGTGCAGATAAAATAATGTTAGGTTAGAATAATGGTAATACACAAAGAATCAACCTTCCGTTCGAGTAAATAATTTGGATTGTATTTACTCCTTATTCTCAGTAATATGATTTTCTTCATTGTTGGATATTTGTGTTCTTGAAGTAAGGTCAGATTATTTTTTAGTTAAGGCAGTGTTTCTCGATCTTTTCTCCTTCCCTTATCGGCTGCTCTACAGGTAATACACGCTACATGATAAACAGATTTCCTTTCCTAATACTGTTATTTCACCTCCTTCCTGTTCAAGAAAGCATATTGTATAATATTTCAAACCACACACACCCTTACCTTCTCCCTACTACTTCTGTATCCAGGCGGAATGCAATGATTGGATGATAGTGGTGCCTCTCAAGTTATGATGAGGGAGTGAGAATGGACCCAACCCTCTAAACCCTGGGTGATCTCTGTCTGCAGATCTAGGAGTTGTAATTTAGGGATTGTTGTCATTGTTATTCATGACGAAGCATTCCTTATTATTACTCAGTAAGTTAATAAGTTTGATTTTTCACATACCAAAACCAGGCAGGGTTAGAGTTTATTGAAGACACAGTCTTACTGAGTAATGTTGTAAAAACCCTGATTACCGTGCACCAATTTTTGATACTCTGTACAAAGCTCTGATCACAGAAAAGCACCTGCAGATAGTTGGAATTCAAACAGATTTTAAGAAAAGTGTTTTGGGGGTGCCTGGGTGGTTCAGTCGTTAAGCGTCTGCCTTCGGCTCAGGTCATGATCCCAGCGTCCTGGGATCCAACTCCATGTCGGGCTCCCTGATCAGCAGGAAGCCTGCTTTCCCTCTCCTAGTCCCCCTGCTTGTGTTTCCTCTCTCACTGTGTCCCTGTCAAATAAATAAATAAATAAATATTTTTTTTAAAAAAATGAAAAGTGTTTTGTCATTAATGCATCATCATTTCATCTTGTTGACAGTGGATTTTAATTCCTGTTATTTTGGGGTTTTAACTATAAATTATGATTAATTTAGCTTCATCTTTATCGGTTTGGTTTTATTATACTTATACAAGGCAATACCTGTTTATATTAACAAAATTTTTGTCTATAATTTTCCTTTAACTATATTTTAAGTCCTGTGCATTTTGTAAATCAAAACAGAATCGTCTATACCCCTATTGCAAAGCAGAGATATACATAATATAGCCTTACCCTTGATTTTGCCTGAAAATGTTGCCTATTAATTTGTCCTATTTAAAGAATGTATATCAAATGTGTATTCTAGGATATCGAATACATATTATACAAATACATATTAAATAATGAAAATACATATTAAAGACTATTTGAATTCTAGACTAGTGTTTCACTTAAAATATATATAAAAGCATGCTTTAATTGTTTATATTGCTCTTTAATTCTCTGTTATTGTTCTGTTGTTCCAGGGGAAAGTGGGACTAGGTAGCATAGTAGTTTATGGGGTCATTTATTCCACCTAAGTCAACAGAGGTTTTAAAAGGTTCAAGAATCTGTGTTATACACTAAAAAAGTGTTTTTTCCTCCCTCTCAGGAAAGTGACAATGCACTGGGCTCTACAGTGATGAGTTGGAATATAATGGAAAAGCCTTCATGTACAAAATCAACCAATGCCATCGAGACCCAAGGTTTCAATAAAAAGGATCTTGAGTTAGCCCTTTCTCCCATTCATAACAGCAGTACCATTGCTGAGACTGGAAGCTCTTGTGTAAACCTGGCTAAAAAATGCCTCCCCAAGGAAGTTTCTTGGCAAGCAGGAGAACTGGATATAGATAATATTCATGTGGCCACTGACACAGCACAGTCTGGTTTTCACCAGTCAGATCAGTGGGCTGTAGATCCTGGTGACAGGACTGCAGAGCACCTTGGGAAAAGAAGTTTTAAAAGAACTTTTGAGTTCGTTGACTCTAGTCCTTGTCAGACCATCATACAGAATAAAAAAAACTGTATGGAGCATGAGTCTAGAAATGAAATGAACGATGGGTATATAAGCCAAAGGACAGGCTTAACAATGGAAGTCCAAGGCCTGAAGCTGTCGGTGTGTGGGGGTCAGCGAGGGGACTGTGCCGATAAGGAGAGCACGGCCAGTTCTTTCACTGATAAACCACAAACCCCAGGAAAGTCACCGATCCCAATGATAGCAAAAAACCTTCTGTGTGAACTGGGTGAGGATTGTGACAAGAATAATAAGAAAGACCTCCTAAGTTCGAGTTTTCTATGTTCCGATGACGAGAGAGCTTCTAAAAGTATGTGTATGGACTCCGATTCCTCTTTTCCTGGAATTTCTATCATGGAGAGTTCATTAGAAAGGCAGTCCTTGGATCCAGATAAAAGCATCAACGAATCCTCTTTTGAAGAATCAAACATTGAAGACCTACTTTCCGTATCACCCAACTGGCAAGAAAATACCTTGCCAAAAGGCGATGAGAATCCTGCTGTCCAAGACGGTAGCCAAAAAATGTTAGCTCCGTCTTCAGAGGTGCTGAAAACATTAAGCTTATCTAAAAGAAATGCTGTAGCTTTTCGAAGTTTTAACAGTCATATCAATGCATCCAATAACTCAGAGCCATCCAAAATGAGCATTACCTCTTTAGATGCAATGGATATTTCCTGCATTTATAGCGGTTCATATCCCATGGCTATAACCCCTAATCAAAAAGGAGCATCCTATATGCCATATCAGGTGTGTTCCAACTTTTTAACACTTTGTTTGGTTTTGTTTTTTAAAAAAGTTTATTTATTTGACACAGAGAGAGAGGGAGAGAGAATGAACACAAGCAGGGGGAGTGAGAGAGGGAGAACCAGGCTCCTCGTTGAGCAGGGAGCCCGATGTGGGCCTCAGACCCAGGACCCTGGAATCATGACCTGAGCCGAAGGCAGACACTTAACCCACTGAGCCACCCAAGCACCCCTTTCTAACACTTTGTTGTTGATTTTATGACAATAAACTATGAAGGCCAGGTACTTACCTCTTACCTAGACTATCTGAGATTTTCTGTTCTGCTGGTTGGGAATCTTTGGATTGTTGGAAGTTTTGCTCCAGAAAGTTAAGCTGGTAGCAATTTATTATTTTTAACTATAGCACCTTCTTCATTTGCGCTCTAGGCTTGCACATATTTTCTTTTCTTTTTTAAAGATTTTATTTATTTATTTGGGAGAGCACTTGCATGTACAAGCAGCAAGGAGGGGCAGAGGGAGAGGAGGAACAGATTCCCCACTGAGTAGGGAGCCCAATTCGGGGCTTGATCCCAGGATCCCAGGGTTCATGACCTGAGCTGAAGGCAGCCACTTAACTGACTGAGCCACCCAGGGGACCCTAGACTTTCACGTATTCTCAATCACATATTTACATATTTATACTGACATATTTTCACTTGAAAATAGCAACTCTAAAATACAATATTAAAGTTAACTCTATCTTTAGTCCCTTCTAAGGACTTTCGTAGATCATCTCTTTTCTTTATAGAAAATAGTTGGAAAATAGATATTTCAAATCTTATATTGTTTTTATTTTCTAAACCTTTATCTTAATAAACCCAAAGTTTCATTTTTTTCCCCTTTTTTTTGGAGAGGCAACATAAACTTGAAAGTACAAACCCTGATTTAGGGTCACAAGAGTTGGGATTTTCTATTCAGAAGTTGCTGAGGGACGTAGAAGTCCCTTTTCCTCAGAGCCTGTTTCTTATCTCTCTGTAGAATATGCTTACACCTGTTCTGCTTGTCTCACAGAATCCTTGTAAGACCACAGAATATTTTTATAACTTAACTACCAATTAGCACAAGAAGTTATTTATATTTACCAGCTGATGTGTTGTCCCAATAATTCAATCATTTGTAAGCCACATCAACATCCCTTAGTGACCATTCTGAAGTTCCTATTAGTCCATGCTATCGAGAAAGAAATTTTTCTTAAGGATTCCTTCATTCTTTCTTGCATATCTAGATGTTACTGAAATAATTGGTCTTATCTAAGCTATTTCATTTCACCAGATATCAAGACTGTTCGAAATGTTAGTTATGAGTCCGTTTTCAAAACCGATCAGGAATTTGCGTAGGCCTTTTATGGCCAGCAGCCTAGCTTTGCTTTTGTTTTTAGCATTTTGGTTCACTGGAAGAGGAAAGACGATATTTATTGTAAACTATTTTTAAATTAGCAGACCCCGAAACAGGTCAAATCAGGAACTCCATATCGAACTCCGAAGAGTGTGAGGCGGGGGGCAGCCCCCATGGATGATGGGCGGATTCTTGGAACCCCGGACTACCTCGCACCTGAGCTCTTACTGGCCAGGGCCCATGGTAAGGCTTCCATGTCTTTGAGTTTCTGAAGTGTTCTCTATCACTGCATTTTCTTTTGAGGTAAAATTGTTCTAAATTTCTTTGGTATTTGGATTACCTTTAGAGAGTAAAAGAAAAGGAACTCATGTGATACTGTTTTTCTCATAAATATGGCATTTCTTATGGCAAAAGAAGACATGCAGCCATTTGTCCTTTGAATTCCCGCTCGGTCTCAGTGACCCCGAGCAGCCCTACCGTCCAGCGGCTCTGCTATCTTAGTTCAAAACATCTCTCACCAGCTTTGGCTCGGGAATACAAAGTTGAACAAGAACTTCTGTTCAGTCTGCAGCAGCGCATTCCTGTTTAGAGCTCGCCCTCACTTATCCCCTCACCACAAGGGTCAGGCCAGAAGTGAGCCATCTTCGGGATGCAGCAGAGGAAGACCAGGATGGCATTTCTACCTAGCCTCTTTATTCCCCTTTCCCTCTCTGAAGAATTTTCCCCTCCTGCCGTCTGAAGTGAACTGGATTGGTCTCCTAGGGCTACATCATCAAGTGCCACAAATTGGATGGTTCAAAGCAACAGGAATTGATTGCCTGACAGTTCTAGAAGCCGGAAGTCTGGCACCAAGGTGTTGACAGGACCATGCTCCCTCCGAAACGTGTAGGGCAACGACCTTGCCCTTCCAGCTTCTGCTGGTTTGCGGGCAACCCTTGGCTTGCAGGGGCCTCACTCGAGCCAGCATGTTGCATTCCCCTGCCTCCATGGTCACGTGGCTGCGTTTTATGACACCAGCCATATTGGCTTAGGGGCCCACCCTACTCCCCTGTGACCTCTGCAGGGACCATTTTTCCAAATGGCACACTCAGAGGACCTCAGGGTTAAGACTCGAACATGTCTTTTCAGGCAGACATAATTCAGTCCATAATGTGGTCGTCTTCTTGATCGTGTCAGTTACTTCCCTATTCTTGGGGCTCCTTCCGGTGATTAACTGTCTCATCTTCACCCCAACCCCCCATCCCACACAAGCACGTGCGCACACACGCACGCACGCTCCTTCTATTTTTATTTCTATGCTGCCTTTTCTCTTTAGCCTGCAAATAAGCTTCCACTCTTGTCTTTCCCCACCGCCTAACTTCTCAAAGGTCGCCTCTTTCCTTTGCCTAATTATTTTTGCCCTGGCAATCTGATTGTTATCCCTACCATTTAACTGACACTTTTTTTTTTTTTTCCAAAATTTCTATTTGTAAGTGATCTCTACACTCAACATCGGGCTCGAACTCACAACCCCAAGATCAAGAGTCAGCCACTCTATTAACAGAGCCAGCCAGGCACCCCTAACTGGCACTTTTTTATTAACAGTCATCAATGCTGTCATTCTTGTCACATCTACCAGCCTCTTCTCAGTCTCCTTCCTTCCTTTTACCTCTGTGGCCAACTCCTTAGCTCTTCAGTATATGGAGATTCTTCATGATCCTGCCCTTTCCCTTTTTTCCCTACCCCTGCTTCCGGTTAATGTCATCTCTTCCATGACTTCAGCCGTCAGACCCTTGTCGATACTCCCCAGATATCTGCCTCTACTCCTGACTTTCTCTAGGCTGCATACACTTGGGGAAAGCACTTACTCAGCATTTCACTGGTGATTCAGTGCTGTATGTCAAAATGGGACGGGTCCAGCTTGCTCTTCCTCCGTTCACTCTCTGAAATCTGCCATCTTTGTGATGACACAGACATTGCCTCTACCTTCAAGCGTTTAAATCCAGTCAGTTCTGTCCCTGCAGAATTTCTTCTCATCTTTTCATCTCTGCCACTATCCTCTGTAAGAACGTCCTCTTTCCCTTTCATTAGTTTACTCTCTTCCTGAGCCATCAACTTCATCCTCTTGTCTATAATCACTGCCACCAGATTTTCCCTCTTAAGACATAAAGTGGTCAGTCCATCTGCTCTCCTTGAAAACCACGTTGGCTCCTTCCTACCTGCAAAATAAAATCCAGATTACTGATCACGGCATCGGAGGCTCTCAGCTCTTACACCAGCCGTGTCTCTCAAGGAATCTCTATTTCTTTTATAAAGAACAAAAATGTATTTCGCACACATGGTTCTGGAGTCTGGGTGGTCTACGATCGAGGCACAGGCAGATTCAAAGAATCCCTTTATAAGTCTTATGTTCCCATTCCACTTCTTAGACACATTTATTTTCAGGTTTTCCTTATTTTGTGCAAGTATTTTGCCTTAGTTGAAAAAAGCCAGAACCCAATCCTCTTCCCATCAAATTCTTCTCATCTCATCATCAGTTCAAATGTTACCTTTTCCACAGAGCATCCATTGGTCAATTATGGAGAAGTAGTTCACGTCTCTGTCACTTTATCAGAAAATGTTTAAAGCATATGTCATTTTACCTATGTTATTATATTTGTCTCCACTATAAAAGCTTGAGAAAATTTCTCAAGACGAGAGAATCCAGAAGGATTCCTTGGTAGCACTCACTAAACACTGTTAATAATCTCTAAATATGTTGAGACACATTTCAAATTCTCCTTTATCAGCCAAAGCAGCTAAGTTCCTCTGGGCACTTAACTGATTTTTGTACAGTGTCTCTGTTGCTAAGTCACAGGTTTGTCAGCTCATTTCCTATAACATATGTTTTCTCTGCTTAGGATACAGTATAAAAGTAAGCTTCAAGTATAAAGATTTGCTTTTTAGGATCTTGCCTCTATTTTAATGGGACATCTAGTTATCTCAGCTATCTAGTGATTTAAGATTTTCATTTTCTATAAAATATTTGATACACCATTCTTTTTTTTTTTTTTTTTTTTTTTTTTTTTTTGAGAGAGAGAGCATGAGCGAGGAGAAGGTCAGAGAGAGAAGCAGACTCCCCATGGAGCTGGGAGCCCGATGCGGGACTCCAGGATCATGACCTGAGCCGAAGGCAGTCGTCCAACCAACTGAGCCACCCCGGCGTCCCTTTGATACACCATTCTTAAGACAACAAATAATACAAAGCAATTTTTTTTAAAGTAGGTTCCACACCCAGCTTGGAACCCAACGCAGGGCTTGAACTCACGACTTTGAGATCCAGACCTGAGTTGAGATCAAGAGGCAGACACTTAACCCACTGAGCCATCAAGGGCCCCAGTACAAAGCAATTTATAACTGAAAAAGAAAAAACACTGCTTTATACTTCTTTCCCAAATCCCAGGCCTGGAGGGCAGTCTCTATAACAACTTTGTTTCTTATATTCACCTCTCTGTTTCTAAACATCTTGCTGAGGACAGCTAAGACTTCTCTGAGCCCTCCATGGTCTCCCCCATCCCCCACTGCCAATTACTTAGGAACTCTGGCCAGAGTTTCCCATGGCTTCTTAGGCTGTTTTTACTTCTTTTCTCTTAACATTGTGTCGAAATTATCCGTTTTGTCTGTCCTGGAGTAGGTTGTTCTCTTCTTGAAGAAAGCTCTCTTTCTTCTTTATCTTTGTGACCCTTGTGTCTCGCATAATATTTAGGATCTAGTTGGGTGAATGATGTGAGAATGAACTCGTGATTTTAATACAATGTACCTAACTACTCTTTTCTTACTGTGCAGGATTTCTGACTTCCGGTGAGTGAGCTTCTCTATGAAGTAATACGGCAAAGCAAATTAAACTGGTCAAAGTATAACTAGATCACATAGCCTGAAAAATTTTTTTCCCTTTCATCTTAGGAAATACAAAATGAACTGTATTCTGTCTTCTAAACAGGAGGACATCCAGAGAGAATGTTCTCTATGAAAACAAATGTAGGCATGTAGCATTTTTAAAATAACATTTAAATTGTCAGAGCATAAAGATACACAGCCTTTTTATTGCAACCCAAAAAACAGGCTTAATAAAAAATATTAAAATTAGCACCAACAAGAAGGCTTTAATTTTCCTACTCATTTAATCCCATTATTATTAGAAAACAGAAAGGCATAACAGTATCAATGGAAAAATTACAGATGGGGGTTTTGTATTAGAAAACCGATAGTGTAAAACAAGTTTGTTCTATTTTTCTGGCTAATGGCATGTATTATAATTCCTACAATTTATCATCATATGTGATCTTATTAGACTTTGACTCAAATATATGGGTATGTGTGACATATCCATGGAGAAATCATGGAAGTTTTTGACATGAGTATATTTTGGCTGAGCTGGGAAAAGGGTTCTAATTTCTAACCTGAGTAAAATAATGAAGATAGATGTTTTTTCCTGACTTCTCCCCTACTTTTCTGTTATTTGGTTATACTATCTATTCTTTCTCAGTGCTCCTTAAAAGGCCTACTAACTGAGGTGGTTTGTGTGGTTTTTTTATAGTGATTATTATAAAAATAGAAATGTATAGACTGTTTACATTCTATGTTCCTTAGGGAAGATGGGATTACATGGCTTGCTATGAAGACACACTCTGAATGCATGCAATTGTTTTCCTAATGGCAGATTCTATAGTGCTTTCCTACTTGTTTTAAAATGGAATGGTGTAGGGTCACCTGGGTGGCTCAGTGGGTTAAAGCCTCTGCCTTCGGCTCTGGTCATGATTCCAGGGTCCTGGGATCGAGCCCCGCATGGGGCTCTCTGCTCAGTGGGGAACCTGCTTCCTCCTCTCTCTCTGCCTGCCTCTCTGCCTACTTGTGATCTCTATCTGTCAAATAAATAAATAAAATCTTAAAAAATAAATAAAATGGAATGGTGGCAGTTACTTAACCACAGTAATAAATTTTGTGAAATTGATTTTATAGCAGTTTATTTTTTTATTCGATTTTTTTTTAATTTACTTGAGAGAGAGAGAGAGCAAGCAGAGAGAGCACGAGAAGGGGAGAGGGGCAAAGGGAGAGGGAGAAGCAGACTCCCGGCTGAGCAGGGAGCCCAACATGACGCCGCTGGGATCATGACCTGAGACAAAGGCAGACGTTTAACTGATGGAGCCACCCAGGCACCCCATAAAATTGACTTTAAAGAGTAATTTTCAAACACATTTAGTACTAAACTAGAATCCCTATTTTAAGTTTATATTGAAGTTAATATTTTTTGACTAAAATTAAGCTTGCTTAGGAAATACTTTTTCCTAGAACTAAGCAAACGTATAAAACAGATTATAAGGTCATGTTTAAAATAATTGATTGAAACATCTTTGCATATAGATGATGCTTCCAGTAAAGATCTTATTTAGAAATCAGTTTTACGTATTTATTAAGACTTACCTCCTAATTACCTCCTCGATCCAGAGTTTAAGTGAATATTTTTTGTTAAACTAATTTGTCCTTCTCTGTTTTTGAAAGGAGTAAGGAAACATTAAAACACTGTTTTTAAGGCTTTCCCTTGTTAATTAGGCTGTCCTCCAATTAGTATAAATATTCTACTTCATCTCATACCCATGTGAAATTAGTAGAGTACAAAATCATCTAAATGTAATTATCCTCCATTTGAAATTGACAAGTATTCTATTTTAGAGAGTAATCCTTTTCTTAAGAAAGATTTTATTTATTTATTTGACAGAGAGCACAAGCAAGGGGAGTGGCAGGGAGAGGGAGAAGCAGGCTTTCCATTGAGCAGGGAGCCTGATGTGGGGCTTGATCCCAGGACTCTAGGATCATGACCTGAGCCGAAGGCAGCCGCTTAACCGACTGAGCCACCCAGGCGCCCCTAGAGAGTAATCTTTAGATTAAATGTATTTCTTTGTTGTGTTTTAGGATTTAGAACAAGTAAATATCCAGAATATCAGAGGTCATTAGTGACAAAGGAAAGATAGCTTTAACTTTTCTTGACTAGCTGTGTTTTACTTTTTTAAGGATTTTATTTCTTTATTTGACACAGAGAGAGAGATCACAAGTAGGCAGAGAGAGAGGAGGAAGCAGGCTTCCTGCCTAGCAGAGAGCCCGACGCGGGGCTCGATCCCAGGACCCTGAGATCATGATCCAGGCCGAAGGCAGCGGCTTAACCCACTGAGCTACACCCAGTAATTAGTGATAATTACTAATCTAAACTTCTTAGAGAATAGAGAAGGAAAGTAATTGCCATGTTACTGAAATAAAGATAATTTGGGTTTTTGCACCTTATGGAGCTAGAAGAAAACCTTAGGAAATGAATGCCTTGACTGTGCCCAAATATCCATATATTAACACTTTAGTTGATGAAATATTTGTACAAAATGCTTACAAGTTCAACTACTCCCTCTTAAATTCTAGGTCCTGCAGTAGACTGGTGGGCACTTGGAGTTTGCTTGTTTGAGTTTCTAACTGGAATTCCTCCTTTCAATGATGAAACACCACAACAAGTATTCCAGAATATTCTGAAAAGAGGTGATTCTTTTTCTATTAAGATAGATGTATTTATCTCTGTGTAATATTTGAACAATGATTAACAAGCTACTTATATTTGTAGATATCCCGTGGCCTGAAGGTGAAGAGAAGTTATCTGATAATGCTCAAAATGCAGTAGAAATACTTTTAACTATTGATAATGCAAAGAGAGCTGGAATGAAAGGTAAGGTTTTGTGTTAATAAACTCTTATCCTTGAATTGTTTAAGATGAATGGTAATAATGATACCGAGTACTAATACAATACCATAAACAATCTGTCTGCTAAATCGGTTAAAAATTTCTTCAGTTTACTTTTGCCTGCTAAATATGCATTGATATATTTCTCCTTACTCTACATTAAAATTCAGTACATCAGGTTAGGATATGCATTCACTGAATTAATATTCATTAATTCTATTAATCTCAAACAGGTACCTTAAAGCAATCTTATCTTGTCAGTGTCTTGGGTTTTTTCAAAGCCTAATACAGTTATTCATTGGCCAATACAGGAAATTTTTTTAATAAAAACTCTCTTCTGAAATTTCTTACTGCTTCACTTCTGATACCACTGTTGACTAAGAAACGTATCAGTTGCTAGATTGTCTCAAATAAGATCTGGTATATTTGTGACCCTTCAATAGTTTTTACCAATGCAGGCATATATTAAACTCCAATTTTGAAACTAGAAGAACTCATTGGCTTTAATTTTTCAAATTAGGCTTAATGTCAGCTGCCCTAAAATCTTTTTTGTAATGAAGTATACATAGATACAAAGAAGGAGTTGTGTCCCCAAATGCATTTCCATGTGGTGTAAGGTATTTAGAAAAATGAGATTTAGTAATATGTCACTTGTATCAGCTTCTAGGTGTTCCCTCTAATAAGATTAACAGTTTATTTATTTATTTAACAAATCCTATAAGAGTGACTTCTAGGTGCCAGGCAATGTTGCTGTGGTGCTGGAGGTACCCTAGGGATGAACCAGACTAAAATCCATGTGCTTGTACAACTTACTCTCTAGGGGAGAGACATAAGGTAATGAGATACAACCATGACACCATGACATCTAGGAGTGAGTATGGAGAAGAAAGATAAGGCGAACCATTCATTCACTCATTTGACAAATACAGACCAAGCACCTGTCATGTGTCAAGTGTTAGACAAAATGACATAATGTGTGCCAGTATGTAGTACATGGTTGCAGAGAGACAGACATATGTGTGAAGCAGTACTTACTTAGGTAATGGCATCATAATACTCTATTTTGTTTTATATTTTTCCTAAGAGCTGAGACGTCATCCTCTCTTCAGTGATGTGGACTGGGAAAATCTGCAGCATCAAACTATGCCTTTCATACCCCAACCAGATGGTGAGACAGATACTTCCTATTTTGAAGCCAGAAATAATGCTCAGCACCTGACCGTATCTGGATTTAGTCTATAGCACATAAATTTTCCTTTTAATCTAATCTTTTTTTATAAGCTATCATATACTCCTTCATAGCAGATTGATCTAAGGGGGAAAAAGAATCATTATGTTACTTGGATCAGTGAGCTTCCACAGAGTTAAAAGTCTCGCAAGAACACAGTAACTTATCTTAATCTCAGAGTTGTATATAAATCTTCATAACTTTTTTCACCTTATTTATTTTGTTGCTGCACTTTATGAAAATTAATGCATCAGTAAAACTAGAATGACACTACTCTGTTAAGAGAGGAACAAGCTTTGATCCTTTCTTTCACATGTTGATTTCAGTCCACCATTCAGTTTGGTCTTAAAATAACAAAATCATATGGTTTTTTTGTAATTTATGTGGACATGATTTCCTGCCAAAGGGGAAGTCTCAAGAGCAATCATTTAAGCTTGCATTTGTGGCCTCAAAACTGCAGCTGGGAAATTCCTTCACTTGGTAGTGTAACTCCTTTAGGGAAAGAGGAATAAAAAGGATAGAGGCTTTAGCTTACTTTACTATGAAACAGTCTTACAGCAAGTCAGTCTGGCTGCCTTGACTGCTTCTGGTTCTTTCTTTACAATATATATTTGCTTAAAATTGTACTGGAGAGCTTAGGTGTGATATGCTACAGCAATTTTAACAGTTTATTCAAATTTAATAAAACATGTGATGGTTTACATCTTAAGAGAATTTGTTTAAAACACATGCAACAGGGGCGCCTGGGTGGCTCAGTGGGTTAAGCCGCTGCCTTCAGCTCAGGTCATGATCTCAGGGTCCTGGGATGGAGTCCCGCATCGGGCTTTCTGCTCAGCAGGGAGCCTGCTTCCCTCTCTCTCTCTGCCTGCCTCTCGGTCTACTTGTGATCTCTCTCTGTCAAATTAATAAATAAAATCTTAAAAAAAAAAAAAAAAAACACATGCAACATTACAAGAAACAACCTGATACTTAAGAAATAAATAATTGGGGCACCTGGGTGGCTCAGTGGGTTGAGCCGCTGCGTTCGGCTCGGGTCATGATCTCAGAGTCCTGGGATCGAGCCCCGCGTCGGGCTCTCTGCTCAGCGGGGAGCCTGCTTCCTCCTCTCTCTCTGCCTGCCTCTCTGACTGCTTGTGACCTCTCTATCAAATGAATAAATAAAATCTTTAAAAATAAATAAATAAATAATTTATTTTTGCTTAATAAATGTAACACTTCAAGTATATTATCTGTCAACATCTTCTATTAATTATATATACATACTAAGATTCAACTTCACTATAATTCATTACCCGGTGGTAAGTAAGTGAGTGAGTAGTCAGAGACAAAGGAAGATGGTGACAGAGTAGGAGGACCCTAATCTTGCCTTGTCCCATGAATAGAACTACATAACTATCAAATCATCCTAAATACCCCAGAAATAGACCTGAAGACGAACAGACCAACTTCACAACTAAAGGGAGAGAAGAAGCCACATCGAAGAAGGTTGGAAGTATGGAGACAAGGTTTAGGAGAGAAAATGGATCCTGGTTGCTGTGGAGAGGGGGGAGCTGTGGTCACAGAGAAGGGCAAGGGAGAGGAGCACACTAGATCACACAAGGAGAAGGTTTCCCCATAGCCACTCGCTTGGAAAACAAGAGGGGCTGAATTTCATGAGTTCTTGCAACTGGGAGGGCGTAAAGCCTGGAGTTTTCAAGGTCAGCAGGATTGATTGGGATAGAGCCCAAAGGCACTATGCTGCTCCTAGAGGGAAGGCAGACAACCCTGGGAGCACACAGCTTGAAAAGAGCAATCTGAAGAGTGCCAGGGCACATGGTGAAGAGAATACTCCCTCTCCTTGGAGCTGTCCCTGAGTGGCAGAGTTCATGGAGACACCTCTCCAGGGACAGAGGAGCCAGCTAGTGCCATTTCCCTCTCCACCCCCACCCAACCTCCCACCCCCACCCAGCATATACACAGAGACCCCGTAGGAAGCACTGTGGCACCAATATTGACTACCTAACTTGCTTACACCAAGCACCTTCCCCTTGCACTCCGGTTGAACCACCCTTCTCAGTCAGGCTTGCCTGAGTCCCACTGTGGGGGCCCCCTCCCCCAGAAGACCAGAACAAAGCCCAGCCTATACCACATCTCCTGACCAGAGTTTTGCAGGACCTCAGTTCCAGTGAAGGCTCGTTTCACGAGCAGACCGAAGCCCACCTAGTTAAAACTCACCACATCCAAGCCAGGTACCAAACACTGCCCACAGCAGGCAAAGAGCCTCTGCAGATGACTGGCCTCAAGGACAGAGCAGCCAAAACAATACAACAGCAGAGTGCACACAACACACACAAGAGGCACTCCCTGAAGGACCAGGCTGTGGACACTATGGGACATCTTCATAAGGCCATTACTGTCAGGAGCAGGAGACCTAAATTGGAACACAGACAAGAAGGCAGTGACTTAGACAAAATGAGAAGTCAGAGAAATTTATCCCAGATGTAAACAAGATAAGGCCACGGCCAAAGATCTAAATGAAACATAAATAACATGCCCGTTAGAATTTAAAACAACAGTCATAAGGATACTCACTGGGCTTGAGAAAAGAATAAAAGACATCAGTGTGATCCTTACCATAGAGAAAAGTTAAAAAAGAAGCAGAGATGAAGAGTGCAATACATGAGATTAGAAACGTGCTTCTAAAAGGCTGGAAGAAGCAGAGGAATGAATTAATGACCTAGAAGACAAAGCAGTGGAAAGCAAAGAAGCTGAACAAAAGAGAGAATTATGCAAAATGAAAATAGATTTGGGAAACTCATTCACTCCACCAAATGTAATAATATTTGTATTATAGGATCCCCAGAAGAAAAAGAGAAAAGGGGACAGGAAATTTATTTGAAGAAATAATAGCTGAAAAATTCCTTAATCTGGAGAGGAAAACAGACATCCAGATCCAGAAGGCAATGAGAACTCCCATCAAAATCACTAAAAGGGGGCGCCTGCGTGGCTTAGTGGGTTAAGCCTCTGCCTTAGGCTCGGGTCATGGTTTTGGGGTCCTGGGATCGAGCCCCACATCGGGCTCTCTGCTCAGCAGGGAACCTGTTTCCCCTCTCTCCCTCTGCCTGCCTCTCTGCCTACTTGTGATATCTCTCTCTGTCAAATGAATAAATAAAATCTTTTTAAAAAATCAATAAAAGGAGGCCCACACCAAGGAATACTGTAATTATGGGGTGCCTGGGTGGCTTAGTCGGTTAAGCATCTGCCTTCGGCTCAGGTCATGATCCCAGGGTCCTGGGAATTGAGCCCCATATCGGGCTCCATGATCATTGGAGAGCCTCCCTCTCCCTCTCCAGCTCCCCCCACCTTGCTTGTGTTCCCTCTCTCTCTCTCTCTCTCTCTCTGTCATAAATAAATAAAATCTTTTTAAAAAATACTGTAATTAAATTTGCAAAATCTTAACAAAAGGAAAGAAGTCATTAACTTAAAAGGAAAAACCCATAAGGGTAGCAAGAGATTTTCCAAAAAAACACTTGGCAAACCAGAATGGAGTGGTGTGTTATATTCCAGTGCTGAACGGAGAAAAATCTGCAGTCAAGAAAACTATCCACCCTGAGCAGCGCCATGGCGGTCGGTTGCAAGAACAAGCGCCTTATAAAAGGCAGCAAAAAGGGAGCCAAGAAGAAAGTGGTTGATCCGTTTTCTAAGAAAGCACCAGCTATATTCAATATAAGAAATATTGGAAAAACATTAGTCATAAGAACTCAAGGAACCAAAATTGCATCTGATAGCCTCAAGGGTCGTGTTTTTGAAGTGAGCCTTGCTGATCTGCAGCATGATGAAGTTGCATTTAGAAAATTCAAGCTAATTACTGAGGATGTTCAGGGCAAAAACTGCCTAATTTCCACGGCATGGATCTCACCCAGGACAAAATGTGCTCCATGGTCAAAAAATGGCAGACCATGATTGAAGCTCATGTTGATGTCAAGACTACCGATGGTTCGGGCTCTCTGCTCAGCAGGGAGCCTGCTTCCTCCTCTCTCTCTGCCTGCCTCTCTGCCTGCTTGTGCTCTCTCTGTCACATAAATAAATAAATTCTTAAAAAAAAAAGACTACCGATGGTTATTTGCTTCGTCTGTTTTGTGTTGGTTTTACTAAAAAACGCAATAATCAGATTCAGAAGACCTCTTATGCTCAGCACCAACAGGTCTGCCGAATTTGGAAAAAGATGATGGAGATCATGACCCAAGAGGTCCAGGCTAATGACTTGAAAGAAGTGGTCAATAAATTGATTCCAGACAGCATTGGAAAAGATAAAGAAAAAGCTTGTCAGTCTATTTATCCAGTCCATGATGTCTTCATTAGAAAAGTAAAAAATGCCGAAGAAGCCCAAGTTTGAATTGGGAAAGCTCATGGAGCTTCATGATGAAGGTAGTAGTTCTGGAAAAGCTACTGGGGATGTTACCGGTGCTCAAGTTGAACGAGCTGATGGGTATGAGCCACCAGTCCAGGAATCTGTTTAAAATTCAGACATTAAGTGGTGACAAATAAAAAACCTTATTTGTGATGTTTAAAAAAAAATAGAATACTTTATCCAGCAAGGCTATCATTCAAAATAGAATGAGAGATAAAGAATTTCCAGACAAACAAAATAAAGGAGTTTGTGGCCACTAAACGAGCCATGCAAGAAATATTAAAGGGTACCCTGATTGGAAAAGAGAGATCAAAAGTGATGGTATAAAGACAGGAAACATAAAAGCAGTAAAAAGAATTTTTTTTGAAAGATTTTATTTGAGAGAGAGAGAGTACAGGCAGGGGGAGAGGGAGAGGGAAAAGCAGGCTCCCCGCTGAGCAGGGAACAGCCGGTGGGGCTCAATCCCAGGACCCCGGATCATGACCTGACCTGAAGGCAGATGCTTAACTAACTGAGCCCCCAGGAGCCCCCTGTTGCATTTCTATACACCGATAATGAAGCAACAGAAAGAGAAAGTAAGGAATCAATTCCATTTACAATTTCACCAAAGACACTAAGATACCTAGAAATAAACCTAAACAAAGAGATAAAAGAACTATACTCTGAAAACTACAAAACACTGATTAATTTGAAGATGACACAGAAATGGAAAAATATTCCATGTTCATGGTTTGGAAGAACAAATATTGACAAAATATCTACACTACCCAAAGCAGTCTACACATTTAATACAATCCCTATCAAAATATTAAAAGCATTTTTCAAAGAGCTAAAACAAACATTCTTAAAATATGAATGAAACTACAAAAGACCCCAAATAGCCAAAGCAGTGTTGAAAAGGAAAAGCAAAGTGGGAGGCATCATGATTCTGGACTTCAAATTATATTACAATCAAACATGTACTGGTACTGGCACAAAAATGGACACACAGATCAATGGAATAAAATAGAAACCCAAAAATGAACCCACAACCATATGGTTAACTAATCTTCAACAAGGCAGGAAAGTATATCCAGTGGGAAAAAGACAGTCTCTTCAATAAATGGTGTTCAATAAACACTGGACAGCACCATGCAAAACAGTGAGACTGGACCACTTTCTTACATCCTAGACAAAAATGAATTCAAAATGGAACAGAGACCTAAATGTGAGACCTGAAACCATGCAAATCCTAGAAGAGAACATCGGCAGTATCCTCTTTGACATCCATTGTACAAACTTTTCCTAGATATGTCCCCAGAGACAAGGGCAACAAAAACAAGATAAACTAATGGGTCTGCATCATAATAAAAACCTGCACAGCAAAGAAACCAATCAACAAAAGTAAAAGGCAACCTACCGAATGGGAAAAGATATTTGCAAATGATATATCTGATAAAAGGTTAGTATTCAAAATATATAAAGAACTGATACAACTTAGTAC
Source organism: Lutra lutra (assembly GCF_902655055.1). Classification (NCBI taxonomy): domain Eukaryota; kingdom Metazoa; phylum Chordata; class Mammalia; order Carnivora; family Mustelidae; genus Lutra; species Lutra lutra. Next base: position 14,450,530 of record NC_062285.1, on the reverse strand, counting down.
CCTAAAACAAATAATCCAATTTTAAAATGGGCAGAAGACCCAAATAGACATTTTTCTAAAGAAGACATCCAGATGGCCAACAGACACATGAAAAGATGCTCCACATCATTCATCATCAGGGAAACGCAAATCAAAACTACAAAGAGATGTCACCTCACACCTGCCAGAATGGCTAAATCACAACGCAAAAAACAACAGGTGTTGGTGAGGATGTGGAGAAAGGGGAACCCTCTTATATGTTGGTAGGAATGCAATCTGGTGCAACAGCTCTGAAGAACAGTATAGAGGTTCCTCAAAAAGTTAAAAATAGAACTATCCTGCGATCCAGCAATTGTGCTATTAGGTATGTACCCAAAGAATACAAAAATACTAATTCAAAGGGCTAATGCACCCCTATGTTTATGGCAGCATTATTTACAATAGCCAAATTATGGGAACAGCTCAGGTGTCCACTTATAGATGAATGGGGAAAGGTGGGGGAGGGAGGCGTGTGCATGTGCACACATGTATGTGTGTAGGAATATTACTCAGCTTTAAAAAGAATGAGATCTTGGCACTTGCAATGATATGGATAAAACTAGAGAGTATTATGCTAGGTGAACTAACTCAGTCAAAGACAAATGCCATATGATTTCACTCATATGTGGAATTTAAGAAAAAAACAAGCAAAGGGGAAAGGGAGATAGACCAAGAAACAGACTCTAAACTATAGAGAACACACTGATGGTTAGCGGAAAGGAGATGGGTGGGGAGATGTGGAAACAGGTGATGGGGATTAAGGAGGGCACTTTCTGTGATGAGTACCAGGTGATGAATGGGAATGTTGAATCACTACTTTGTGCAGCAGAAACTAATACTACACTGTATGTTAGCTACCTGGAATTTAAATAAAAGTTATTTAAAAAATAAATGGGTGAGTAGTAAAAACTTAGGAAATGAAATCCCCAAGGAGTCTTGGAGATAGCTAAAAGTAAATCCAACTTACACTACAAAAGTCCTCAAATAGGTTCAGTCAGGAGTAGGGACCAGAAACATCTCAAAGTAACGGTCAAAAGGAATGGTTAAAGGGGCACCTGGGTGGCTCAGCGGGTTAAGCCTCTGCCTTTGGCTCGGGTCATGGTCTCGGGGTCCTGGGATCGAGCCCCACATCGGACTCTCTGCTCGGCGGGAAGCCTGTTTCCCCCCTCTCTCTGCCTCTCTGCCTACTTGTGATCTCTGCCAAATAAATGGATAAATAAAATCTTTAAAAAAAAAAAAAGGAATGGTTAAAATAAGTCCTTGAATTCCATATCAGAAGCAGAATCCTAGAAACCCCTGCAACTGCACACACCCTTCTGAATATGCCCTCCCTCCCTCTTGCCAAATATTGTAGGTTTTTCCTCTTTGTAGGTAAACAGGATATGGAGCATGCACAGAAGGAGGGGTACCGACTGTGCTGTAGATCTTTCATTTGCCCCTCCAGATCCCCTGGCACCTTCTCCAGCCTGCTGTATGTCCTGGGAAGCTGACCAGTGTTGACTACATCAACACACTCCCCTATACTCTGGTTTCCAGTTAGATTTGGCTACTGGGGAGTATCTCAGGAGATCCAAGGGAAAGAAACCGAGGTTGGAATATCAATTCCCACAGGTGGGTCCAGGTCGGCTGGCTGCCTCTTGTGTAAACTAATGGTCTCCACAGTCCCAGTCTGTCTGTGGCATCTGATAATGCCCCTTCCCCTCATCATTGGAGACCTAGGGGGTAGCAACAGAGACCCACTGTTACAACCTCCCAAGGTACTTGTTACATGATCTGATCTGTGTCATCCCAAAATGTTGAAGTCCTAACCTTCAGTACCTCAGACTGTAAGTGTATTTTGGGTCTTTTAAAGAAATACTTAAGTTTAGTGAGGCCATTAGTGTGGGCCATATACCAAATGACTACATCCTTATAAGAAAAGTAGATTGGGGGCGCCTGGGTGGCTCAGTGGGTTAAAGCCTCTGCCTTTGGCTCAGGTCGTGATCCCAGGGTCCTGGGATCGAGTTCTGCATCGGGTTCTCTGCTCAGTGGGGAGCCTGCTTCCCCCTCTCTCTCTGCCTGCCTCTCTGCCTACTTGTGATCTCTCTCTCTCTGTCAAATAAATAAATAAAATCTTTTTTTAAAAAAAGTAGATTAGGACAGATACAGAGGGAAGATTGTGTGAAGTTGCAGGGGAAAGATGGCCATCTATAAGCCAAGGAGAGAGACCTCAAAAGAAACCACCCTGTCCATATGCTGATCTTGGACTTGTAGACTCCAGACTGTGAGAAAATAAACTTGCTTTACTACTAAATTTGCTTTACTACTGCTTTAGCTACCTTGCCTATGGTACTTTGTTGTGGCAGCCCTAGCAAACTGATACCGTACTAAACTATTTCTCGTGGTTTCCTTATGCCCTGCCCACTCCTTCATAAATAGGTCTTAGTTATACTCTCCTCAACATACCCAAATGAATTTGCCATTTCTGTTGGGCATCTGTCTAATACAATAATAGCACTAAAATGGGCTTGAAACAAACATGTAGACCAAATGCCAAGACCTCCCAGCCCGTGGGACACCTGAGTGGTTCAGTCAGTTAAGTGTCTGCCTTCAGCTCAGGTCATAAGCCCAGGGTCCTGGGATGGAACCCAGCATCAGGCTCCCTGCTCTGTGGGGAGCCTGCTTCTCCTTCTCCTTCTGCCTGCTGTTCCCCCTGCTTGTGTTCTCTCTCTTTCTCTCTCTCTGACATAAATAAAAGCTTAAAAAAAAAAAAAAAGACAAAAAGACCCCCAGCCCTCTAACCCCAACACTCTGTCAGCTCCCAGAATGCAGACAGGAAGGATCTAATCATCTACACAAGAGATTAGTAGAGTGTTCTCGGGAATTTAACCATCTCAAGAGATCTTGAAAAATATCCAAAGATGGGGCATCTGGCTGGCTCAGCCAGTGGAGCATTCTTGATTTCCGGGTCATGAGTTTGAACCCCACCTCAGGTGCAGAGCTTACTGAAAAAAAAAAAAGAAATCCAAAGATGTGTCACGGATTTTCCCCAACTTTACACAGCTTATACAGAAAGCCCTTCAGTGAAACCCTACTGTATCTAAGCCCCACTGAGAGCCTCCAATCAGCTTTTTAGTCTCTTACAAATATGAACAAACCACCAAAGATTTCTGGATACCTGAGGAAAGTCTTTTTAAATATATAGACCAAAACAATTTGGAGAAAAAGTATTTAGGGCAACAGAGTCTACACATACAGAGAAAACTTTAAAAGTATTACCCTTAGTATCCCCAGAGAGATTTTTAAAGGATATGGCTTATTGTATACTATAAAGAAAAGAACACTCAGAAAAAATTTAAAGCATTAAAAAAAATGAGAGTAGAAATAAAAACTAAATAGAAAAGTTCAAAGTTGAAGAAATCTTCTAGAACAGTAAAAAGACAAAGGTGGAAAATAGAAGATAAATTTCAAGTACTTGTTTAGTTTAGTGGTTCAATATCCAAATAATAGGAGCTCCAGAGAGATGAACAGAGAAATGGAAAAGAAATTATTAAGGAAATCAACCAAGAACATGTTCAGCACTGAAGGACATAAATTTGTAGACTGGGAGAGCCGAATGCCCAGCACAAAGAAAGAACAGTACTGAGGTAGATTGCATTATTGTTTCCAATCCACTCCACACCCTTCCTCATGTAACAGTGCAGTGTTCTCACTACAGTGGTTGGAATAAATTTACTCCAAAATTGGGCGTGGCCACATGACTTGCTTTGGTCGATGGAAGGTTAGTAGATATTACACATGCTGGTCCAGGTAGGAAGAGGAGGCACATGGAAGAGAACTGAACTCAAACCAAAGCCTCGCTCTGACAAACCTGACTGACCCTGGCCTGGGCACAGCCTACCCAGAGACCCATGAGTAAGAGAAAAAGGCTCATAGACCATTGAGCTTTGAGGTCATTTGTTATACAGCATCACTGTAGCAAATACCTTTCCTTTGGATACTAAGTTATAGCAGTGAAATTTCAGACACTGGAGCAGAAGAACTTATAAACATTCAAAAAGGAAGACATTAAGACTGGTGTGAGATAATAGAAAATATATATGTTGACTGCTGTCCCTGATTCCTGGCACAGAACTCTTAAAATCCTTATAATTTCATAAGTGATAAGAGCAGTAAGAGCACCTTTTGTTCCCGTATCTGGTCTTTGGCCCCAGTTTTTGCTTCTAAATCCCTTAGAATTTCCTGGGTGACGGGAGTGTCTTCTGTTCTGATGACTCCTAGGTGAGGACTGGTTGCCACAAAGACCAAGCCATGATTAGAAGCTTGGAATTTTCAGCCCCACCCCCATTCTCCAGAGAGGGAAGAGGGGCTGGAAATGGAGTTAATCCATCATGGCTATATAGTGAAGCCTCCATAAAAATCCCAAAAGTAGAGGGTTGAGAGAGCTTTTGGGTCAAAGACGTGGTGGTTGCTGGGAGAGCAGCATGTCTAGAGAGGGTGTGGGATGTCTGTACCCCTTCCCACAGTCCTCTATGCATCTATTCCATCTGTATATTCACCATGTCCTTTCATAATAAACTTGCAAGCAGTGAACTGTTTTCCTGAGTTCTGTGAGCTGTGCTAGCAAATGAATCAAAGGTAAGGAGGTGGTCACAGGAACCTCTGGTTTATGGTTGAACGCTCTGAAGCACAGATGTCAACTTGGGACTTGGGACTGGCATCTAAAGGGGAAGGGGGAAGGCAGTCTTCTGGGATTGAGCCCTTACACTGCAGGATCTGACACAACCTCCAGGGAGAACAAGTCAGAATTGAGTTCAATTGTAGGACACCCAGCTTGTGTCAGAAGCGTTGTGAGCATGGTAGTGGTGTGAGAGTGGAGGAAAAAAGGAAGCATCTGACATGTCTTCAAGCTTCTTAATCTTTACAACTACAAACAGTCAACCGAGCAATGTCTTCAAACTTCAGAAACAGAAGAATAAAGACATTTTCACATGTACAGAGTTTCCAAATGTTTACCTCTTGTGAACCCTTTCTCAGGAAGATTCTGGAAATCATGCTCCATCAAAATGGGGTGGTAAACCAAGATAATACATGGAATAGGGGAAGCCAACTATCCAACAGAGGAGAGAGGTAAAATGGCCCCTCACAGATGATGGTCAAGTGTGAGGCTGGGATAAAAGCTGTATGCCAGGCATAGGGCTCAGCCTTTCAGCTCCTGAAGGTTATTTAGACAACTATGGAAGAATTGGGGGTTCGAATTATTGATAAGTATAAAGAAAACTAAACAAATGAAAGAAGACTATTGGGGCACCTGGCTGTCTCAGTCAATAGAGTATGTGACTCTTGGTCTCCTGGTGATGAGTTCAAGCCCTACATTGGGCATGGAACCTACTTAAAATAAAAACAAAATAAGACTATTATCTCCAGCAATGACAAAAAGCTGTGCAAGAAAGGGAAAATGATCACAGTTTAATAAATTGCTCACCTGTGAAAAATGTTTACAAGGTCCTAATAATGTGAACCATAAATACTGATCTAACCATAATTATAACACAAATGTATTATAGTACAAATGTATTGTAATAAAAATGTGTGAGAATACCAAAATTCTCCATGGCTCTTGCATTTCTCATGTCCTGTGAACAAGGACATGAGAAAATGCCCTTTATTCTGGACTGTATTTTCAAGGATGTTTGTATGGCGAACAGCCTTGGAAGACAGAGATTCTATCTCCTTGTGCAGTATATGCAGAATAGTTACTAATATAATAAAGATAAGGTCTCTATCTGGAGTAAAGCTCAGGCCTGCTTACTACCCATTACAAAAGATTCGGGTTCCCTAAAGTCAGGGCTCCCCTCCTGTAAAGCATGCCCATTCCATGTGCAGGTGCCATATGGCCTCCCCTGTCACCCTGTGGAGGCTGGGGCTGGGAGCACCAGTACCGAGATGCCAGTACTCTCGCTGCTACATTGCTCTGTGTAATAAACCCTCCTTCGTTCTACTAGCATCCATAATACTGTGCCAGGCAAACTTGCTAACTTCCAAGTAGCATACAATCTTAGACCCTTCAGTTTTGACAAGCTATATTTCAAAGTGGGGAAATGAAAAGGATATACATGAGCAATGAATGTAAAGGAAGGGAAAACAACAAGATCTTCAATTTCAGTGGTGGAAAGTAAACAAATAATTCCTAACACAAGGATCAAAGAGTACAGGTTCAAAAAATATTATTTAGAACCTTGGAGGTAAGTATCCCTCCAAAAAAAAAATCAACCAAAAGTGATGAAAATAGCTGCTTCCAGGGAAGAAAAATCTGGTAAAAATCCTTGAAGAAAGGGATAACATCCAGAGGATAAATGAAGAAGACTGGCTCTTATTCAAAAAAAAAAAAAAAAGTACCTTTGCACTGACATTTGCAGTGTCTATTTTTTTTTTATAGCACTTTCAAAACCTGTGAACAGGAATTGGATTTTATGTCTTCTTGTCCTACTTCTGTAAAAGGACTGATAGTGAAATGATCAAAATGGTATTGCCATCACAATAGCTATCAGTTATTAAGTACTTACTGTATCCTGAGCACTGTTCTCTACATGTATTAACCCTATGATATTATTACCCAAGTTTTATACATGAGGAAACCGAAACACAAATTTTAAGTGAGTTTCCCATAACTGCATGCAATTCTAACCTAGACAGTGCGGCTCCACAGCCTGCACACCACATCCCTCTGGAGAATCAAGAGGTGTCTATGGTAGTCAGGCCTCTGGCTGCTGCAAATGTTCGAAACCTAACTGAAACTACCTTAAGTAATGAGGGAAATTTATTAATCCATGTAAGCAAATTGTATAAAGAAAAGAGTAGCGTTTTCAGAGTTAACTTGAATTCACTGTGACTCGGGTCTAAGTTCTTAGGTGCGGATGTTGGCCTTATTATCTCAGCCTTCTCCAAGATGCAGGACAGATGGCCCAGAATCTCTACAGTATCAAAATTACAGGCTATAATTCAAAGAGAAAGAGGATGAAATCACAAGATGCCACAGCACACCCATCAGTATGGCTTAAATCCAAAACACTGACACCACCAAATGCTGGTAAGGACATGAAACGAGAACTCCATTCATTACTGGTGGGAATACAAAATAGTACAGCCATTCCAGAAGACATTTTGGCAGTTTCTTTTCTTTTTTCTTTTCTTTTTTAATTTATTTATCAGAGAGAGAGAGAGGGGGAGAGAGAGCGAGCACAGGCAGACAGAATGGCAGGCAGAGGCAGAGGGAGAAGCAGGCTCCCTGCAGAGCAAGGAGCCTGACGTGGGACTCGATCCCAGGACGCAGGGATCATGACCTGAGCCGAAGGCAGCTGCTTAACCAACTGAGCCACCCAGGCGTCCCTTCTTTTTCTAAGATTTTATTTATTTATTTGTCAGAGAGAGAGAGAGAGAGAGAACAAGCAGGGGGAGTGGCAGGCAGGGGGGAGAAGCAGGTGTAACCATAGGAAACCAGCTCTAGCCAATGATAGGGAGAGGGAGTGTCCTGTGTGAGAGTTCCAAGAAGTTACTGGTTGCTGATCAGGTAAAGATCTTCCTTTGCCCGTACAATAGACATCAGACCTAACAGGCAGCAGCCATCTGTCGAGCACAATGGCACGAGCCACATGAAGAAGAGGGCAGAACAGGACACTGGAAGGAAGCGGTGTCCCTAATTGAACCGTGGAAGCACCTGTCCTACCTCTGGACTTTTTTTTTTTTTTTTAAGATTATTTATTTATTTATTTTGAGAGAGAGAGAGAGAAGGAGGGAGAACTCAAGCACATGAGTGGAGGGAGGGGGCCAATGGAGAGGGAGAAGCAGAGTCTCCCTTGAGCAGGGACTCTGACGTGACCCCAAGTCAAACGCTTAACCAAATGAGCCACCCAGGTTCCCTGTGTACTTCTTATATATGAGAAAAAAAATCCAAAATTTACTTGGTCAAGTCACTGCAGTTAAGTTTTTAGGACATGCTGCAGAACGCTGGGATCTTAAATGATACAAATAGCTAACATCACTTTTACCACCATCTGTAGAAGTTGTAAGTTATGTATTTGTATTAAAAACACAAATCCTGGGGTGCCTGGGTGGCTCAGTGGTTTAAGTATATGCATTTGACTCAGTTCATGATCCCAGGACCCTGGTATCAACCTTCAAGAATCTGCTTCTCCCCCTTCCCCTGCTGATGCTCTCTCTCTCTCACTCTATCAAATAAATGAATAAAATCTTTAAAAAACAAACACAGGGGTGTCTGGGTGGCTCAGTCGGTTAGACATCTGCCTTCATCTTGGGTTGTGATTCCAGGGTCCTGGGACTGAGCCCCGCACTGGGGCTCCCTGCTCTCCAGGGAGTCTGTTTCTCTTTCTCCCCCAATTCCCCATTTGGGCTGTTTCTCTCAAATGAATAAATAAAATATTTAGAGAAAAAAGAACACACCAAAAAAACACAAATCTTCTCAAAATATTCCACCCAGGACCAACTGTTTCTATTTAAGATACCTTGGCTGAGTATAGGTGCACTGAGTGGCTGGGGGAAGCCATCCATTTGGTCAAAGAACGGAAACTAAGATTTTCACTGGATTAATAACACTCTCAACCACATGACTAAAGGAGTTCTGCTTTATCCCACTTTTGGACTTTTATAAAATTGTATGTAATAGCGTGGCTCTATTCTGAAAGGGCATGATTATTTCTATGAATTCCCAGTAACAAGCGATAAAAACCACGACATTTCTCATTAACCTTTTATTTTTAACATAGTTTTACAATAAAGAAACAGAAAAGAAGTAGATCATTAAAAAAATACCAGCTGTCAATTTAAAATTTTAAATGAGGTTCTTGTTAAACAAAGCAGTAACGCTATATCCTATAATTACATCTTTACTTCTATATACAAGAACTGTGTGCAAAGTGCTGTTCAAACTATAAAATAAGACTTTGGAATAGGATACAAATGGTTATCCCTAGGAGCTAGTCACCTCCCACTGCCTGTAATGAATCACAACTGCTTACATTCTTAATTTACATTTAGTTAATTTATTTACTAATGAGAAAAGCCACCATTTTGTGATACCAAATTGATAATCTAATTTTTGAAAATAATCCCTGATCCACAGGTCTAAATCTTACTTTTACATATAATTCAGTTACTTGCATCATTTTTTTCCCTAAATAACTAGAGAACAGTTTTTAAAAAGCAAATATTAGTAATCCCTTTAGATAGATACATTTTAATCAAGATGTGATTGAAAAATAAAAAAACACCAAGTTACATGAAAAAAAAAAAAGGAAAAAGAGTCTGGGGAAAGCAAATTGTATTCTTATACTTTTTTCTTCAAACAAACACAGAACCACCCTCTATCCTAGGGATGGATTACTTTCTTATTGAAAACACTCTGAACACACGATGCTTAGCCCAACATCATACATACCAAGAATGCTTAAAAATTATTTGCTACTATGCCTTCGAATGAGAGACATCTTTATGGTACAAGGTACATCTAAATGAGTGGAGTTTTGGAAGGTTTACAGGAAGAATAATTCCAAACAAAGCCTTCTAAATTACAGTCTTTTTAGTCTAAATGGGGTAGGGGGACATTTAAGTTTACATTAGTTGGGTGTGCCTTACTCATACGGAAGCACATAGCCTGCCAGCTTGCAAATCTTTCCATCACCCCCATGAAATAGGTGTATCTCAAATATTATACCCCGAAGGAAAAACGGAGGCACTAGGAGGTTAAGAGTCCCGTCTGTGTAGTTTGCCAGTTGCAGAAAAGTGATTTTCATGTGTTTCCTTTTTGACCTTTGTAAAAACAGTATAAATAAGTTTTCATTTTATATTTCAAAGCACCCTATGAAGCAGAAACAAGATATCCTCAGTTAAAGAAAAGCGATTACAAAGGAATAAATGTATACGATTGAATAAAATCTTATCAGTGATCTACAGGCTCAGAGTATACTTTCAGACCTACTTGAAGCCAATTCTTCATCATCCCTGTCAGCGGGTAATGTCTAATTTGTGTTCATGTGTAAAAAGTAAGCCTCATACGTAGGACTCTACTCTGTAATAACGATGCCTGAACACTAAGTCAGCACTATGAATGCCCAGGAGAGATTAGGGGCAGCCCACAGACTGGATGTGGAGAAGATTCTTCCAGCAGTTTTCTACTCCTTGGCATGGCAATTCAGTGACTAAGATAGAAAGTTGATTTAATCTCATTTGAAATTCACGCCTGGTTTGCATTCTTCCTCATAGTTAATTTAGAAAATTAAAAATATCCAGTTATAAATCTCATCTCATTATCACAACTGTACCTTGGAAAAGCAGCTTATAGTTCTCTATGGGAGATAATCAGGTAAACATGTTACCAAACAATAATTAATAATTTAATGTCCTTCAAGTTCAAGGGTAGGGCAAATCTATGTATGCTACTTATAACCTAGTTGAGATTAATTATTCAAGTATCAGCAATATTAGTCCTTAAAATGTTATCATTTGTGTAGTGCAAAATATATATATGTATATATGTACACAAACCAAACTATTGGATGACAAAATGAAGTGTAATCATCACAAACTGAGATTTCTCGTGAGTTCCACATTCCATTTCATTCTGAGGTCATTCAGGCCCAGTAGTCTTCTTGGGTAAAATACCATTTCCTTCAGTTCAGTTTTCTTTAAAAAGAAAGTAAAAACCAATTTCCTATGAATATAAATGCAACCTGAATACAAAACACATCCATGCCAAAGAATTCTCTGAAAAATCACATATAATAATATTCACATTCAGTAGCAAACCATAAAATTACCAACAGTCCTTAAGAAATTACTTCTCATCCTTTTCTAAGTTGGCTTAATGCATTTCAGAGTTTTGGGAATTATTTTATAACTTGCAAACTCTGTGAAACAAAAAAGCTGAGTAAGACTACAAAAGCCTGATAGATGTATAACCTAGACTATTCATTTAATCAACATATACTGGGGCGCGTAGGGGGCTCAGCTAGTTAAGCGTCTGCCCTCAGCTCAGGTCATGATCCCAGGGTCCTAGAATCAAGTCCCGGATAGGGTGCTCTGCCCAGCGGGGAGCCTGTCTCTCCTTCTCCCTCTCACTGCCACTCCCCCTACTGATGCACTCTCTCTGTCAAATAAGTAAATAAAAATCTTTTTTTTTTTAAATCAACATATGGGGCACCTGGGTGGCTCAGTGGGTTAAGGCCTCTGCCTTCGGCTCAGGTCATGATCTCAGGGTCCTGGGATTGAGCCCCGCATCGGGCTCTCTGCTCGGCAGGGAGTCTGCTTCCCCCCCCTCTCTGTCTGCCTCTCTGCCTACTTGTGATCTCTCTCTGTCAAATAAATAAATAAAATCTTTAAAAAAAAAATCAACATATATTTTGTGTCTGTTACTTTCCAGGCACTGTGCCAAGCACTGGGGATTCAAACATAAATGAGTCAGGCTCTCAACTTTCAAGAGAGCTCTCAGGTTAGCTTGGGGGTCGGGGGGAGACATAAAAACTACAATTTGGAAGGTAAAATATGACGGTTTTATTGATAGTAGAGTGAATGAGTGACTGGAGAAGGGTAGGCTTATTAGCACGAGTCAAAACAATTCACGGATGATCTTAAGTCTGAGAAGGGTCCCACAGCTATAAAATCTCTCTTCCCTCCCCAGAATTCAAGATGCCAAAACGGCTGAAACGTTCTCAACACACATTCGTTCCTCACCTCGGGAGAAATGCTCTTATGCAACTCTTTGGCGGGAGTGATATTTTAGATAATACCATCATCCTTTATCTTCTGTAGAAAGTCTCTTAGGTATACTTCCTTGGCAGGCATGATATTTTAAATAATCAGATCAATTTTCACATAACATAAGGAGAGCCCTCAAAGCATGAAGAGGAAAAAAGGCCCTTGGAGCCTGAACAGAATTGTGCGTGGCCCTTTTTTTTTCTTGAAGATTTTATTTCTTTATCTGAGAAAGAGAGAGAGAGAGAGCATGTGCATGCCCGAACTGGGGGGAGGCACAATGGGAGAGGGAGAAGCAGACTCCCTGCTGAGCAAAGAGCCCAAATGGGGCTGCGGCTGGATCCCAGAACCCTGAGATCATGACCCGAGCTGAAGGCAGATCCTTAACTGACTGAGCCACCCAGGCGTCCCCAGAATTGCGGGTTGGTTCCAAAGACTAACAGCCTGGGGAGGCTTTAGCGAAACGTTAGCAGAAAGGTGCATGAACAGTTAGCAACACTTACTAAGAACCCATGTGATGTAGATTACTAAGCAAAATCCTCTGCAGATTTATAAAAAAGCACACAACTCTCTGAACCCTCAATCTTCTCCTGTAATAAGGAAATAGACACAAATCGCCATCAGTATTTTCAGTACTTTAGTATGTTTTTCAAGGCTCTTCCTGAGATCTTTGTGTCCTTTTTTTCTTTTTAAATGAAATTGCAAAATGTAGGATATGGTGTGATAAGAGAAGAAAAGTTACAGAAAACAACTGATTAAGGGTAGAGGGAAACATCATGCCTTTCGCCTGGCCGCTCAAGGATCTGATCAGCGGTACTGATGAGGTCCTCTCCCCTCCTCAGAAGCAGAAGCCTGACTTTTCCAGGCAGGACCATCTGCCCTGAGCTCCACCTGAAGAATGTTCATGCAGAGATCCTCCCTACGCCTACTCTGCTTCTAGAACCTCTCTACTGAAAGCTCAGTGCTTCAAAAAATTTACATGTGTATTTATGGACCTGGGCAGAATGAAAAAGAAAAGTGGTTACAAATATCCTTCCCTTCAAAGTAATAGCTCAAGAGTAGTCTTTTGGACTTAATTGGGTGGCTTTTAGTATTTTACTTGGGATAATTTTACTAGAATGGTCAGGCTGGGGACCTGGGAAGAGGCAGAAACACAGGAGGCTCCACAAGGCCAACTTCTGAACAAGTCTGCAGGTGCTACTATTCATACCACATTCAGAAAAAACGTCTTTTTTTGGTTTGGGGGTTGTTGTTGTTGTTTTTTCTTGATCCACTGCAGAGTGATAATGCAAGCAATATACTTTTTTTTTTTTAAGATTTTATTTATTGGAGAGAGAGGGTGCATAAGCAGGGGGGTGGCAGGCAGAGGGAGAGGGAGACCAGACTCCCTGCTGAGCAGGGAGCCCGAGGCGGAACTCGATTCCAGGACCCCCTTTGATGACCTGAGCTGAAGGCAGACACTTAACAGACTGAGCCACCCAGGCACCCTGTGAGCAATTTTCTTTGAATTTAGATTTGTCTATACTGGGGAGAAAAGAAAATCAAGCAGTGGACCTCACACACTACTTTTAATGTTTAAGAAAACATCTTTTCGGGGCACCTGGGTGGCTCAGTGGGTTAGGCCTCTGCCTTCGGCTAGGGTCATGATCTCGGCGTCCTGCGATCGAGTCCTCCATCAGGCTCTCTGCTCAGCGGGAAGCCTGCTTCCCCAGCCCCTACCTCTCTGCCTGCCTCTCTGCCTACTTATAATCTCTCTCTCTGTCAAATAAATAAATAAAATAAAATTAAATTAAAAAAAGAGGGCGCCTGGGTGGCTCAGTGGGTTAAAGCCTCTGCTTTTGGCTCGGGTCATGATCCCAGGGTCCTGGGATCGAGCCCCACATTGGGCTCTCTGCTTAGCAGGGAGCCTGCTTCCCCCTCTCTCTCTGCCTGCCTCTCTGCCTACTTGTGATCTCTCTCTGTCAAATAAATAAATAAAATCTTTAAAAAAAAAAAAAGAAAGAAAACATCTTTTCAAAAAGCTTACCACAAATAGACAGCTGCTTATTTTAAATATATATGGAATGTTCTCAGAGTGCCTGTACCCAAATGCCTATTTATTAAATAAAATGGGGGAAAAATTTTTTTTTAATAAATAAATAATTAAATAAAACAAAGCTTTCTGTATCAGACAGTACTTCAATGTGAACTCCTACAAATAGTGGGCATTCAGCCAGGCACTCTGCACACATTTACTGAGAACCCACTACATGCCAGACACTGTCTGAGAGGTCAAGGCACAGGACGGTCCCTATCATGAATAGGGCAGACCCACTCCTTGGCACACCCACTCCTTTCCACACCTTTGCCACTCTAACTGGATTTCTGGATTTTTCTCCTCATCTCTAACACAGAACTCATCTCCTCCAAACCATACACACTGTTTCCTATTTTTCATTCCTGTAACTGTCAGATGAAAAATTGCCACACACTTTCAGATGAAAAGATGTCTAAGTCCCCTCAGGGCTGAAACATATTTGCATATCAATGGCTCTACCTCCAACCCCAGTTAATTTGTTACGTATATAAACAAATAGGTAAAAAACTATCTCATTGGGAGCACCTGGGTGGCTCAGTGAGTTGAGCATCAGACACTTGATTTTGGCTCAGGTCATATGATCTCAGGGTCTGGGATCAACTGGCCCGTGTCAGACTCCGTGCTCAGTGGGGAGTCTGCTTGAGATTCTCTCTCTCTCTCCCTCAGCCCCTCCCCTCTGCTTGCTCTCTCTCTCAAATAAACAAATCTTAAAAAACAACAACAACAACTATCTCATCAAAATGCAGTTGCGCGGGCGCCTGGGTGGCTCAGTGGGTTAAGCCGCTGCCTTCGGCTCAGGTCATGATCTCAGGGTCCTGGGATCGAGTCCCGCATCGGGCTCTCTGCTCAGCAGGGAGCCTGCTTCCTTCTCTCTTTCTCTCTCTCTCTGCCTGCCTCTCTGTCTACTTGTGATCTCTCTCTGTCAAATAAATTAAAAAAAAAAATCTTAAAAAAAAAATGCAGTTGCGCAGTGGTAAACAATTGGTAATTTGGAAAGACTAAACACTTAACACATTGAAAACTTGATGAAGATTCAACGATAACAAAGTAGAATATTAATAGGGAGCGTTTCTCCATTCAGAGACATCTGGAAGCAACTGAAAGGGATACTTAGGAGAAATGGTATAAATGTCTATCAGTAAGGAGGATCTTAAAAAAATGCTTACAGAAAAACCATAGTTTTTGGTGACTGCTGAAGCAAAGTCATTGTTTTTTCTGTCTTTAATAAAGTGACAAGCTATTACAAACTTTAGCATAACACAAATTATTAACCCAAGTAAGCTTCAGGGGTTTTGTCTTGTGCCAAATTCCTCTACTCTCCAATCCTCAACTTTCGACAAAGGAAACCTGAAAAGGTACTTTGAAATACATTGCAAAATATGTCAACACCTAACTTTAGTGCCACTGTATCCTGCTGCTTGAGTCTAGCACTCTTAATACATAGTGAAAAGAGGCTGGGTTCTTTTTCCCTTCATTTATCAGGAAAATTAAAATTTAAAACACTGTGTGAGGGGCACCTGGGTAGCTCCGTTGGTTAAGCATCTGCCTTTGGCTTAGGTCATGATCTCGGGGTCCTGGGATCAACAAGCCCCATGTCGGGCTCCCTGCTCAGTGGAGAGCCTGCTCCTCCCTCTCCCTCTGCCTACACCGCCCCCATGCTCTCTCTGTTGCTAAATAAAATCTTAAAACAAAACAAAACAAAAAAACACAGTGTATCACTAAACCCAACCATCATGGGAGATGTAAAATGTGTGAAAAGAAGAAAAGAAAGGACTTAGACAAAGGTTTATCGAACCCTGACACCCACCTTTCACACAGCTTAAATGACATCTATACAAATGACTTAGACAAGAGGTAAATAACACTGTGAGAGCAGTTTTTGTTTCTGAACTCCTACTCAAGTTTTTTCAAGTGGGCGTATGTATTCCAAGAACGTGAATGTACCACGGAACTTCTTTAGTTCTCTCACGAACATAAGTCAAACTGTATTAATGTAAGCAGGAAGACTGAAAGGATTCACCCAAACCCCGATGCATTTTGGTTTCTCTGCCATCACGTATTGTCACAGGAGCACTTAACACTAACTAGTGTGCTGCTTATCCCTTTCAGAGAAGAGAAGGACAGATGTCTCCTTTCGGCTTTTGGTAGCAAGTACAGTTAACAGTTAACTAGGGAGCTGGGTTCTTTGGTAGAAGAACAACATACCCATAATTATTTAAACTCATAAATTTTTTAAAGGATTTTATTTATTTATTTGACAGACAGAGAGCACAAGTAGGCAGAGAGGCAGGCAGAGAGAGAGGAGGAAGCAGGCTCCCCACTGGGCAGAGAGCCGGATGCGGGGCTCGATCCCAGGACCCTGAGATCATGACCTGAGCTGAAGGCAGAGACTTTAACCCACTGAGCCACCCAGGAGCCCCTAAACTTATAGATTTTTAAAAATGGGTTTTGACTGCACATATATTAGCACTGAAAATGATCAAATATGCTATTTCTTCTCCCCGTCTGTTGTTACTTAATGGGAAATGGTGATGAAAACACCAAAAAGGAAGTAAGGCCAGGAGTGGGTTAAGCGGTACGGTGGTCTATATGCCCACCCATGTGAAGTAATTCAGTTTACATAGTGTCTCCAAAAAAATGCTTTAAGGATTTTCTTTTTTCTTTTTTTTTTATTTTTTATAAACATGTATTTTTATCCCCAGGGGTACAGGTCTGTGAATCGCCAGCTTTACACACTTCACAGCACTCACCATAGCACATACCCTCCCCAATGTCCATAACCCCACCCCCCAACCCCCCTCCCCCCATCAACCCTCAGTTTGTTTTGTGAAATTAAGAGTCACTTATGGTTTGTCTCCCTCCCTTTAAGGATTTTCTTGAATCCAAGAGACTGAGCCTCAGGTTATTCCTAACCTAGACAATCTCAAGAGTTCTTTCAAGGGTCCCAGTATGTTCTCAGACCTATTTGAGGCATCTCCTGGCATCCCAAACTGGAATTTTGGCCCTCAAGTTAGAAAAACCTCTATTTCTAGGGGTGCCTGGGTGGCTCAGTGGGTTAAAGCCTCTGCCTTCGGCTCAGGTCATGATCCCAGGGTCTTGGGATCGAGCCCCGAATCGGGCTCTCTGCTCAGCAAGGGAGCCTGCTTCCACCTCTCTCTCTCTCTGCCTGCCTCTCTGCCTACTTGTGATCTTTGCCTGTCAAATAAATAAATAAATAAAATCTTTTAAAAAAAAAAAGGAAAGAAAAGTCTATTTCTAGATAGTCAACCATCAGGCTAAAAATCTTTTTTTTTTTTAAGATTTTATTTATTTATTTGACAGAGAGACATCACAAGTAGGCAGAGAGGCAGGCAGAGAGAGAGGGGGAAGCAGGCTCCCCGCTGAGCAGAGAGCCCAATGCGGGGCTCCATCCCAGGACCCTGGGATCATGACCGAGCCGAAGGCAGAGGCTTTAACCCACTGAGCCACCCAGGCGCCCCGGGGCTAAAAATCTTCTGAAATGAAATGAAATAATGCATACAGGCATTATTTGTCTCCCTACCCATTGTCTATAATCCTTTAAAGTTAGCAAAGGGCCAAAATAAGCATCAGACTTTAATTTTTTTTAAGCCTAACAGATACCTAGAAATTCATTAGATATCATTTCCAAGATAGTTTGGGTCTCAGGATTGGTACAGAATGTTCAGTATTGACAATATCCATATGGAGCTATCCTCTTCACCGCTATTAAAAGCTCTATCTGCTATACACTTTAAGACTCTGCACACTATTGTCAATAATAAAACTAAATTACCTTCTCCTTCTTTGATAATATAAATGCACCAACCACTGGGCAATAAAAGGCCATATGATAGCAAAAGTTAATGTACCAGGAGACATCTCAAAGGGCCACCAAGATGGTCTCTGAGGAAATAAAATAAGCTAGTCACAAGTCTATTACACATTGCATGTATAAACATAAAAACATAGATATTTCCTAGTTTTGAAAATATAAAACTTAATAACAAACCTCAGTCCTGCTAAACAGAAGGGAGATATTCTGTATCTTAGAGCATAATTCAGTAAGCAGACTTTCAGGAGTACTTTAGACTTAAACACACAGCAAATATGTTTTACTTCAAAGCTCTTCAGGGTAGATTTCATTTGGAATACTTTAAGAACCTCATATAACCTAAATTCATTTTAAGTTACTTGAAACCTTGGGACTTAGATTTAAGGAAAGAATTTCTTACCTGTGAGGGAGGCTGATTACTGCTCTGTAATGTTGATGATTTTGCCTATAAATACAAATGAAAGTGATTCAGCTTTGACAAAAATGAGAAAAAAATATTAATTTTTCTATTTCTTATTTTTTTTTTAAAGGCTAAAATATTAGTTCATTCTGTGAACCATGCTTTGATTGTCCTGAAACCCATACTGGCCAGATAACAAGGTCCCTAAATTGGTCCCTAGCCAAATTAACACCTTTGACATTTTATATTTATAGTTCAAATTATATAAAATTATCAAAATAAAACCTCAAACTAATCAAAACCATTACTTCTTTTATACTGTTATTAAATTACCTAGTCAATTTTTCTTATTCTTTAATTTCAAAAAAAATTACCAATTTACAAACACATCTGAGAACCACAGCCTTGATTATTATGAAAATTATAAATCATATCTGAAGATCTGTTTTGAAAATTCATGTTAAGTTACACCACAAGAGGTATGATAAATATGAGAAATGAACTGTTAATGTTATAGGTTTGTTTTTAAATTTTTTCCAGCTTTATTAAGATATAATTTAAGCTATAATTAAGACATATATATGTGATGATTTGGTACATATATACATTGTGAAATGATTACTATAATCAAATTAATTAACACATTCCTCACCTCACATAGTTACATTTTCTGAGGGGAGAGACAGTGTCGGTTTTTTAATTAGATGTATAAACTAAGCAGAAAAATTTCAAATTAATTTAGGAAACTCATATTCCAACTTGGCTCATCCAGAAAACAAGTTTCTACACTAATTGTTGGAAATTTATTACTCTAGTTTCTCCATTTATTATAATTTCATAGAAATGGTATGAGGGGTGTCTGGGTGGCTCAGTTGGTTGAGCATCTGCCTTCAGCTCAGGTCATGGTCTCAGGGTCCTGGGATGGAGCCCCGCATTGGGCTTCCTGCTCAGCGGGGAGCCTGCTTCCCCCTCTCTCTCTGCCTGCCTCTCTGCCTACTTGTGATCTCTGTCTGTCAAATAAATAAAATCTTTTAAAAAACATGGTATGAAAATTAATAAGTTCATTCATTCAGTAAATATTTACTCAGCATCTATTCTGTACCAGTTACTACTCTGGGCATTAGAGACGCAACAGGGAGCAAAAATGACAAAAAGTGCTGCACTAATGGAGCTTATACTGTAATAGAGAGATACAAATAATAATGAGTAAATTCGTAAAATATATAGTATATCAGGTAGATTTAAATGCCATAAATAAAAATAAAACAGGAGGGAGGGAGGGTGGGAGAGAAGGAGGGAGGAAAAAAAGAAAAAAAAACAGGGAGAGGAGATGAGACATGTTGGAGGAGGAGTGTCTTGCGATTTTATTTATTTATTTTTTTTTATAAACATATATTTTTATCCCCAGGGGTACAGGTCTGTGAATCGCCAGGTTTACACACTTCACAGCACTCACCATAGCACATACCCTCCCCAATATCCATAACCCCATCTCCCCTCTCCCAACCCCCCTCCCCCCATCAACCCTCAGTTTGTTTTGTGAGATTAAGAGTCACTTATGGTTTGTCTCCCTCCCAATCCCATCTTGTTGTCTTGCGATTTTAAATAGAGTGATCAGGGAAGGCTTTGCTAACACAGGAGCAAAGACATCAACAAAGGAAACTGTATGCTCTGTGGCTAAGGGGGTGCAGGGTGCAGAGAACAATTGTCGGTACAGAGGGAACAGAAAGTGCAAAGACCCAGGGTGGGAGGGAGCCTGTGGGCAAGTTCAAGGCACAGCACAGAGGCCTGTGTGCTGAAACTAGGGAAGAAGTGGTGACAGGGAGACAGGCTTTACACTCCCTTGTTATAAGTAATATGATCTCAAGGACCCCAGGCCCCAGGATGACTCTACCCTACAGGTACAACTAAAGTAGTTCCCTCGAGATGTTGCGTTAGCTCTCACAGACCATTAAGGTGTTGAAGAAGAGTATAATCAAATTACAAGTGCTGAAAGCATCCAGACAAGGTAATGATCTTTTATGATACTAGTTGTAATTGTACCTTGTAGGCATAACGATGTATTTTAAAGATTTACTTATTCACTTGAAAGGGAGAGTGCACACATGCAAGCAGGCAGTGGGGCGGGACATAGGGAGAGAGAATGCTGGGCAGATTGCCTCTGAGCACAGAGCCCAGTGGGGAGTCCATTGTGGGGCTCGATCCCACAACCCTGAGATCAAGACTGAGCCAAAACCAAGAGTCAGATGCTCAACTGACTGAACCACTTAAGACGCCCCAATGCTTAACAATATTTAACCAGGAATTTACCTTAAGGGTACATAAAGGACAGATTTATAAAACTGGGCTCCCTGGTATATGTTGACTTAACCAAGGTCACATTAATCGGTGTGATTTTGAATGGAATTTGAGGTGACCAAATCCCAATATGATGACACTATTCGTCATTAAAGCAGCAACTACTGGGGCGCCTGGGTGGCTCAGTGGGTTAAAGCCTCTGCCTTTGGCTCAGGTCATGATCCCAGGGTCCTGGGATCAAGCCTCACATCAGGCTCTCTGCCCGGAGCAAGCCTGCTTCCCTTCCTCTCTCTCTGCCTGCCTCTCTGCCTACTTGTGATCTCTGTCTGTCAAATAAATAATAAATAAAAAAAATCTTTTAAAAAAATAAATAAAGCAGCAATTACTAACAAATACTAAGGTAGAGTCAGAACTATTAAATGTTAACTATTAGCGGATTTTTTTCCAAAGTAATAAAGGGTCTGAAAGGCAAATGAAGATTCCTAAGGACACTTGCTTCCATCTAAGTAGCACTGGGACTAGCTGTATAACAAGCATTGTGATTTTTTGCTTTAATGATATTTATCCAAACATGATGTTGAAAAAAAAAAAGTCAGTGACACGTGTGAAAGCATAGTACAGAAGACTTTCTTCAAGGGACCTTCTTCATGGGTACAGGGGGCTTCTACGGTAGGAGGAGACAGAAGGGGCTCAACTCTCAGTGCAGCATGGGCAAGGGGAATTCCATGTCAGGGAGTAGGGCTGGGATCAGTGGATGGAAAATTCCTAATAGGAAACATCAGGGGTAAGGTAGATTCTAGCTAAACCGACCTAACAGGATTGTTGTGAAGTCGGGCCAGAGTGATCTCAGACATGACCAGGGAGCCGGTGGAGGATGAGGAGCCCAGCTAGTCAAACTGACTGGGCAAGATTCTTGATAAAACCGGATTGTACATGGAAGAAGAGAAGACACGGGCCTAAAAGAACATTCAGGAGTCTGATTCAAGTTTTGTCGAGCAATGAACCTTTGTCACTATCACTGGCTTTCACATAATTTAGATGTTCTGTTCACCATTCTATTGCTAGATTAAAGTAAGGATTACTGAATTTTTAAAAGGAAAAATCCCAGATAGCTATAACCATTGCAAAGAAAATATGAAGACAGAGAATTATCTAAGTGAGGACCTCTCTCAGGCTGTGAACTTCCTGAGGGAAGAAAAAACCACGCTGGCTTACTATCATTGCTATTACAGTCACTCATCATCTCATGGGACAATATGTAAATGTCACAGGAGTGTTCCAGGCACTGTACTATGCATTTTACTTCACCTTCTGAACTTTGAGACAGGCATTATGAAGCAGGCATCACTAGTATTTCCATTTTTTTTTAAGATTTTATTTATTTATTTGACAGACAGGGATCACAAGTAGGCAGAGAGGCAGGCAGAGAGAGAGGAGGAAGCAGGCTCCCTGCTGAGCAGAGAGCCCGATGCGGGGCTCGATCCCAGGACCCTGAGATCATGACCTGAGCCGAAGGCAGAGGCTTTAACCCACTGAGCCACCCAGGCGCCCCTAGTATTTCCATTTTATAGATAAGGAAACTGAGGCACAGCGAAGTAAAAACACCTGACTGAAGACCACACAGCGGAGCCAGGATTTGAATCCAGGTAGTTCGTTCCAAGCTCTGCCACATAGTGCTGTCTCCCCTTTCCTTTACATGTCTACTGCCTAGAAAAGTATCTGGCGTGTACCCATTCAACGAATATTTATGCGGCGCCTGGGTCCCTCACTCAGTGAAGCATCTGCCTTCAGCTCGGGTCATGATCCCAGGGTCCTGGGATCAAGCCCCACATCAGGGTCTCTGCTCAGCGGAGATCCTGCTTCTCCCTCTCCCTCTGCCTGCCACTCTGCCTACTTGTGCTCTCTATCTCCCTGCCAAATAAATAAAATCTTTATAAAAAAATATATGTATAACTATATTTATTGAGTGAATGAACCTCAGGCAGCTTACTGTGATGGAAAGTGCACTGCATGAGAAATCTGAAAAGTTTAGTTACAGAGCTGGCTCTGCCACTAATGTCACCTTCTTTGTCTGCTGAACTAGGGGTACCGAACTAAGTTTCCTTTAGTTCTATCATCAATTTATTTCTTTTATTCATCCAAATGAATTATGCAAATTTTAGGGGAAAAGTCCTTAACATGTTAGCATCTTTTTTCTATTTGCTTTATGTAAGCTAAGAATAAAAAAGAAAACTAAAAATCCAAAGGATTTTTAGCAGAATTTCAATACCATTAGAGACATTAAACATTTACAAAATACTCTAAAAAAGTCATAGAATAGGGGCTGCTTCTTCCTCTGCCTGCCATTCCCCCTGCTTTGCTTGCTCACTCTCTCTCTCTGACAAATGAATAGATAATATCTGGGGAAAAAAAATTTTAAAAGCCTGACCCAAAAGCTAAGTGCTACTTAATAGAAAATTTTTCGAGTGTAAAATTACCAGTACCATGTTGGAGGCAAAGTAGGGTATTTAATATCAGAAGAATAAGAGAAAAAGAGCTGATAAGAGGACCCTGGCTGGCTCAGTCATTGGAGTGTTGGTCTCTTGATGCTGGGGTTGAGGGTTCGAGCCCCAAGTTGGATGAACAGATTACTTGAAAATAAAATCCTTTTTTTTCTTTAAGATTTTATTTATTTATTTGAGAGAGAGCGCATAAGCAGAGGTAGGGGCAGAGGGAGAGGAAGAAGCAGACTCCATGCTGAGGAGGGTGCCTGATGCGGGGCTCGATCCCAGGACTCTGGGATCAAGACTGAGCCAAAGGCAGATGCTTAACCGACTGAGCCACCCAGGCGTCCCAGGCCCATCTTATCTTTTTCAAGATTTTTTTAAAACTAATCTCTATACCCAACATAGGGATCAAATTTACAACCCTGAGATCAGGAGTCACATGCTCTACTAACTGAGTCAGCCAGGCACCCCTGGGTCAGGCTCTTACTTAAGTAAACAATATTTTCAAAGGTAGATCCTTTTTATTTAATTTTTAAAATTACTTTATTTTTTTTAAGTAATCTCTCTGCCCTAGCTGGGACTTGAACTTATAACCCAGACATCAAGCATTGCATCCTCTACCGACTGAGCCAGCCAAGCACCCCTAAGGCCTTTTTATTTTTAATCATTACATTACATTGATTTGTGTAAATCTGATCAACACAGGTTATACTTTGATGGTATTTTACAGGATCAGCAGTAAAAGAAGACAAATTCAAAAGCTCACCTGTGAAGCCGTTAGCGTTTCCAGTTTATGAAGTCTCTGAAGGACGTTCTGCATGTCCTCCTGCAAGCGCATGAGGACAAGAGCTATCTGTTCATTGAGGCTGCCTCTTGACCCTCTGTCGGAGCCCCAGCGTTCCCCATCACCTCCGCTTCCTACTTGCCGACCCTTGGATCCTTCGCTCATGTGTGGCATTCTATGCCCTATTTTAAGAGAGCAAAATAAGGTACTTTTATTTTTTTTAAGATTTCTTTTAAGATTTAAGGTATCTATTTGAGATAGAGATTTTATTTATCTATTGGAGAGAGAGTGAGCATGAGCAGGGAGGAGAGGGAGAAGTAGGTTCCCCAGGAGCAGGGAGCCCGATGCGGGCTCCATCTCAGGACCATCTCAGGATCCATCTCGGGATCATGATGCAAGCTGAAGGCAGACACCCAACCAGCTAGGCCACCCAGGAGCCTCAAGGTAGTCTTAAATAATTCTTATAAAAGTAGCAACAGTGCACTTTACTCATTTCCCTCGTTATTTCTTTGAGGTCTAAATCTCCAAAGCGGAGTGCAAGCAATCAGGACATACAAAAAATACTGGGAGCAAAATAGTAGGTACATAAGCTTCTGTTTATATTGATATACCCGAAGTTTTCCTTGCTAAGGTTTTATAATGTACTTAGTACACTAGTACATGACTAAATGCATATAATTCACACATAATTTATATATTTGGGGTGCATTCTCAAAAATTCCTTACTAATAAGGTAAAAAGATGGAAAAAATTTGAAGACTGCATTTTTTTTTTTTTTAAGATTTTATTTATCTATTTGTCAGAGAGAGAGACCATGAGCAAGCACAAGTGGGGCAGCAGCAGGGAGAGGGAGAGGGAGAAGCAGGCTCTCTGCTGAGCAAGGAGCCTGACATGGGGCCCAATCCCACGACCCTGGGATCATGACCTGAGCCGAAGGCAGACGCTTAACTGACTGAGCCACCCAGGGGTCCCTGAAGACTGCTTTTTTAGAGTATTAAAAGCTACACTAAATAGCTATGTTTTCCTTTTTGGTCATTTTTTATTTCATTGCATTATAAATCTCTCAAGAGGTTTTTTTAATGTATTTTTCTTGTTATAGATTCTACTTATCACTACTATTAAGATTTTGTTATTTAACCATCCATTATTTTTCCTCTACATATATTTATAGAACTGGCATTACTCCTAACACAAGATTTTGGGTTCTTTTAAAAAAAAAATCATCAACATTTACCTGCATCATTAAATTTTATTTCAAAAACACTGCAACAGCTACATAAATTAATTCCCCATAAGATCATGAAGTAATTTACATAATTATTATCCAACTTTGGATAATTAGGATATTTCCAAATTTTTGTGCTTATAGATTACACTGTCATGAATGCCTTTCTTGCCCAAATTTCTACTGACTTCTTTAGGAAAAAGAGAATCAAAAAAGAATTACTGGGTCAAAGGATGACAACTTTGTAGAGGTTCTTTGTTGTTGTTGTTTATCTGTTTGTTTTTATTTTAAGATTTTTTATTTACTTATTTATTTTTTTTTAAAGATTTTATTTATTTATTTGACAGAGAGAAATCACAAGTAGGCAGAGAGGCAGGCAGAGAGAGAGGAGGAAGCAGGCTCCCCGCTGAGCAGAAAGCCTGACGCGGGCCTCGAACCCAGGACCTGGGATCATGACCTGAGCCGAAGGAAGAGGCTTTAACCCACTGAGCCACGCAGGCACCCAGTTTCGTTTTGTTTTAAACAATAAAGAGGAACCTGTTTATCTCATTGCCCTGAAGCAGAAGCAGGATTCCCAAAGGTAAGCTTGCATTGAGCAGTGTTTTTGTAAAAGTGGTCTTGTTAGAGAAACGGAATTGGGGCTGTTTGCCAGGTTAAACCCCAAAGAGAACACTGAGGTGCTTGATGTCATTTTAAGAAGACTTCTACTCTTGCGTTGAAAGGAAGTAAGTTTTGAAGTGGTTCTTCAAGAAAGGACCACTTCATCTACTGGTATGGAATTTACAAGGGGGAAAAAAGTGGGAAATCTGGTCAGAGGCTTAGTTTTTTCCTGCATCCTTAAGAGATTAAGATATTCTGTGAGAGCCTGTCAGTGGCTATGCAAGACCCTAGAGAATTACTCCCATCTCTGCTCACTTTACTATATTAGCTTTCAAACCAGCCCTCACAAAGACAGGATCAATCAGACCATTCCCAAGTTACAGTGATCTCCACCTCCAGCCACTCAACCCAGTTACTCAATTTTTTTCTTTTGGAGCACTTATCACCATTTGCAACCAAACTGAATTATTTACTTATTCACTGTCAGCTCCCCTTTACTAGAACAGGAGCTCTGTGGAAGGAGAGACAGTCTCATTCTCTTCAGCATCCCCAGGAACCCAGAACAGAGCCTGACAAAGAACAGCTCAATAATATTTCTTCAATGCTGAGGCAGATTTACTGCGAAGCTCATGAAGTTTAACTTCAGGGTCTGGCACTTTATGGACCCCTGTGATTGCCTGGAGTTGTGCTATTTTATAGGTTGGGTGAAGTCAGGTTATAAATAGGAAGCCCTTCACACATACAATTTTGGTAAATTGCTTCAGGGAAGGCACTTGAATCCAAGGCTCTAAAAATACGTTGTGATCTTTCTCTTCTTTGTTAAATATGTACAATTTGGTGCATGTGTAAATGGCTATTGTTTAAACAATAATTTTCTTTTTTCTTTAAAAGACTTTATTTACTTATTTGAGAGTGTGTGTGCACGAGAAAGTGTAAGAGCAGGGGGGAGGGGAGCAGGAGGGAAGGGGGCAGATGGGAGGGGCAAAGCTTGAGGGAGAAGCAGACTCCCCACTGAGCATGGACTCCATCCCAGGGCCCCAGGATCCTGACATGAGCCAAAGGTAGACACTTAACCAACTGAGCCACCCAGGTGCCCTAAATGATAATTTTAATACCATTAATTCTCTCTTTTTACCCCCATGTCTTCATTTGTTTTATATAGATTTTTTCAACCAGATGCACAGATAATCCTTCAACTTTTTATGATCTCATAAAATTATACACAGATTCTCCTTTTTTTTAAGGGTACAACATAATGATTCAATATTTGTATATATTGCAAAATAATCACCACAATAAGTCCAATTAACATCTGTCATCATACAGTAACAGATTTTTTTTTCTTGTGATGATAACTTTTAAGATTTACTATCTTAGCAAATTTCAAATATGCAATACACTACGATTAATTACAGTCACCATGCTGTATATTATATCCCTATGACTTATTTCTTTTATAACTGCAAGTTTTTACTTTTTTTTTTTTAAGATTTTCTTTCTTAATTTGAGCGAGAGAGTGAGAGAGAGCATGAGGAGGTAAGAAGGTCAGAGGGAGAAGCAGACTCCCCATGGAGCCAGGAGCCCGATGCAGGACTCGATACCAGGACTCCAGGATCATGACTGAGCCGAAGGCAGTTACTTAACCAACTGAGCTACCCAGGCAACCTACCTTTTGATCCTTGATGCATTTCGCATCCCCCCACCCCACCTCTGCCTCTGGCAATCATCAATCTATCTATCCTCTATAAGCCAGGTCTTTTTTTTTTAAGCTTGTCTCTTTTTTTAGACTCTACAAATGAGATCATACGGTATTTGTCTTTCTATTAATTCTCTTTTTTTGACAGTACCTATTCATTCCTAACTATGAACAATTATAAATTAATATATACTTTATATATTATATAAATATATAAATTTATATTATATATAGTATACTTAATATATACTTTTCTTCTTTTCTTCCCCATTCAACTCTATTCTATTACCTGATCCCATTATTCTTAATGTTTACCTTCGTATTGTTAAATGTTCTTTTATTTTTACTACTTGATTTGTTAGCTTTAAATGCTATCATTTAAGTAGGGAAATGAGGAAAAGACAGAATTCACATTTTTACCTACAGTAGCAAATAAAAGCAGAAATGCAACTGGAGGAACCAGTTAGTGATTGTTCGGGGGAAGAGGGAGTGACAGAACATAAAGATGGCTACCTCAAAAAACTGTGTAAAACATGTAGAAATAGGAATATTCCCTGCCCCCCAACTCATACCTTCAGAGACAAACTACTATGCCTTGTAGAGTCAAAGGAGAGAACCAGGAGTAAAGAAAAATTGGTCAGATGTTACATAAGGATAATTTATAACATTCCCTTTCTAAATGGATAGTTCTAATGTCTCTCCTACCTGAAACTTTCCCGTTTTTTCCCATTTTACTAGTTTATAAAGAGACTCAGTGAGAAGAAAAAACAATACACACCTCTCCCTCTTCGGACATTAGAGAATTCCTCGTTTTCTCCACCCCTTCTCTCACGGTGTGGCGCTCCACTGTTACTTCGGCCATCTTCTCCTCCACGCTTTACTTCACCTTTTCCTTCAACTGCTACCACCAGCATATCCCCAATGTTGCCATTTCCAGGAGATCCTTCTTCAGGAAAAGCAGAATTTTCCAAGGGCTTATTGGGATCACCACCCAAGTAATATCGAAGTGGTCCACTGTTTGATGTAAAGCTGTCTAAAGACTACGGATTTAAAACAACACTTAGTTAAAAGCTATAAACATAAGTTTCTATAATAATAGAAGAATTACTGTTTTTATAAAACTTATATGAAAAAAGTTATGACAGGAAATACTTTTCTAAAGAGTTACTCAATTCATCTTCTGCCTTTTATATAGGGAAGAAATGGGACAGAAATGATTTACCCATGAGCAAAGAATTGAGGAATTTTGGCAATGAACTGTTCTAATGGGTCAGTGTTCATCCAAGAGACTTTTTAAAAATGTCGATTCTTATTCTAGTTACTATGCTAAACTCTAAGAATATGAAGAAAGAGGTAAAATCTCTGTCTGCAAGAGGCTTCTAGTCTTGAAAAGGGAGTAAAGAAGTCAGATCATTACAGCATAGTTTGGTGTTACGAAAAAGACGGACAAGGGGTATTTGCCACAGGAAGTGAAGGCTTCCTCGACGAAATGGTATGAAGGTATAGTAATGATCTCAGCCTGTACCAATGGAGTAGAGGCAGGACAGAGGGTGATTTGAGAACTTTTGAGATTACAGAATCAATGGGAGTTGAAGACTGAATGTGGGAAGTAAGGGAAAGGAAAAGACCAGATGGTTTTGTGATACTCACCAAGATAAGAATACAGAGAACAAAGAGGTTTCAGGGGAACAGAAAGAAACAATGATATAGTTACAGATAAATATAAATTGAGGTTCTTAGGCATATGTTTAATAGGGCAGTTAGAATTCAGAGATAGAGGTTGGAGATAACAGGTTTAGAAACAGCAGCATGTGAGCGATGGCAGAAAGCAAGGGAGTAGTAACTAGGGATATATTCCTGACACCAAATTTAAGGGGTCAAAAGAGGAAGAAAAAATTGAAATTGAGGTATTATACAAAGGGAGGAATATATCGGAATGGTGTATATGGCAAATATTTCTAAGTTGTACATAGCTTATTGGAAATTTAAGAAAACAACATTTGTTACCATTAAAAAGAATCTTGGAAATCTAATCCACCTAACAAAATTCCAAGTATACTGGTCTGTATTGGTCTGCTTGTTTGCAATGATGTCAGGAGGATATGTATATATAAAAAATATTTCCTATCTCAAATATCTTTTTCAGTTTCAGAACAGCACTTCCAACCTAATCTCTATTCCACTAAATGGTTATTCTAGAATCATTTTCTATTTTTAGCTTCTACAAAGCAATTATTCAATCTTTCAAAATTTCAACCTTTCAGAAAGGGATCTATAAGCTATATAACTTATTTAAGCTGAACTGAAAACAGAAACTGTGAAATAAAAAACTGACTTTCTTTCAAACAATAATTTGTTAAGTGAGATGAG
Organism: Lutra lutra; assembly: GCF_902655055.1. Classification (NCBI taxonomy): domain Eukaryota; kingdom Metazoa; phylum Chordata; class Mammalia; order Carnivora; family Mustelidae; genus Lutra; species Lutra lutra. The sequence goes on along the minus strand of NC_062285.1, from coordinate 14,420,999 downwards.
CCCCTTGAAAGCATGAGGTCTTAAACCCATTAGATGCAATGCTTTCACACCATAAACCCTAGGTAAGGACAGACATTACTGTATCCAAACATTACTGTATCCAAAAAGTGCTACACACCTGACACCAATCAGAATGGCTGGGTAACAAGTGCTAGTGAGGATATGGAGAAAGGAGAACCCTGGTGCACTGTTGGTAGGAATGTAAATTGGTGCAGCTACTATGGAAAACAGTATGGAGGTTCTTTAAATAACTAAAAATAGAAATACCAAACGTTCCAGTAATACCACGACTGGATATTAAACCAAAGAAAAGGAACATACTAATTTGAAAAGATACATGCACCTCTATTTTATGGCGGCATTACAAAAGCCAAGATATAGAAGCAGTCCAAATGTCCAATAAAATGAATGGATAAAGAAAATATGGTGTGTGTATATACATATATATACATACAATAGAACATCTATTGGCCATAAAAGAAGAATGAAATCTGGCCATTCTCAACAAAATGGATGGACCTAAAGGGTATCAGGTTAAGTGAAATAAGTCAGACAGAGAAAGATAAATACTGCATGATTTCAGTTATGTATGGAATCTAAAAAACAAACAAACAAAAGCCAAACAACTCTTACATACAGAAAACAAACTGGTGGTTGCTAAAGGGGAGGTAGATGTGGCGGGGATGGGTGAAATAGATAAAGGGGATGAACAGGTACAAACTTCCAGCTATAAAATAAATAAGTCTCAGAGGTGGAAAGTATAGCATAAGAAATAGAGTCAATAATATTGTGATAGAGTTGTATGGTGACTACACTTATCATGGTGAGCACCAAGGAAGTAACATATAGAATCACTGAATCAACATGTTGTACACTAAAACTAATATAGATAGTATTGTATGTTAATTACACTTTAAAAAAAAAAGTCAGGGGCCCCTGAATGGCTCTGTGGGTTAAAGCCTCTGCCTTCAGCTCATGTCATGATCCCAGAGTCCCAGGATGGAGCCCCACACTGGGCTCCCTGCTCAGCAGGGAGCCTGCTTCCCTTCCCCTCTCTCTGCCTGCCTCTCTGCCTACTGTGATCTCTGTCTGTTAAATAAATAAATAAAATCTTAAAAAAAGAAAAAAAAGTCAGTGTGAAAAACAGATTTATTTGAAACTTATGCACTTTTCTTGACTGTCAATCAATGTTTCAAACATAGGGACTAGTTTTAAGAGTTTACCCTCTGCCTCCCCGATTCCACCTCCCTCAGAATATTTAAAATACAAATATGTTACAGATTATAATATTTAAATATTTTTGAATATTCAGGAATATTATATATTTTTAAAGTCACAAAAATAATTTAAATAGAAATGCTTAAATATTTTATGGGTTATTTTCAAAGTGACAAAGAACGTGTACCTGTGCTATTAAAAGAAGTTGAGGTGCCTGTGTGCCTCAGTCAATTATTGGTCCAACTCGTGATTTTGGCCCAGGTCATAGTCTAGGGATGGTGAGACTGGGCCCCGCGTCGGGGCTTGCATTGGGTGTGGAGTCGGCTTGAGGTTCTGTCTTTCCCTCTCTGCTTGCCCCTTCCCCTTACCTAGCACATGTGTCCTCTCTCTCTCAAAAAAAATTTTTAATAAAAATAAAAATTAGAATTAAAAAATAATAAAAAATAAATAATAGAAGTTATGCACTGAATTCTGATATATCACTTTGAAAATTTACCAATTAAAAAATGTCATTTTTACCTCTTCTTGTCCAAATTGTTCCATGGAATCACAGTAAACTTCACTGTCTGAATCACTTGTCAAATGCTGAATTCCTGAAACATCTTCAACATGATCATCATTTATTTCTAAAAATGAACAAATGTCCAGGTGGAATTATTATTCTCTAATTGAAGAAAAATGCATTTATTCCATTCTCAAAATTTATCAGCTCTATATTATTTTCATACTGGAGACAAATTTGATTTATTAAGCCATATTTTTTCTTTTAACATGACAAAACTTTAAATTTAGTTGATAATTTTTATTTGAAACGATTATAAAGTAGTTTATCATGCAATTACTGTCCATATCGAATCATACTAAACTTAATAACCTTGTAAGAGAAAACTGACTACCAGCTAGGAGGCCTAAACTGGTATGCAACTATTCAAGTTCAGTTGTTATAGTTGATGAATATATTTCCTGGTTTCTTAACTGAATTGCAGCAATGTTCATAATTCATCAAATACATACTATAGGCTCACTTCTAGAGTCCTAAGATATGAAAAGACCATGACTTATCTTGCTGAATGGAGAGCAAAGGCATCATATAATCAGAGGTTTAGGTTAAAAGAAACATCAGGAATAAAAGTAAAAAACTTTCAAATTTTTATTTTAAAATGCCATATGAAAACACAATAACAAATGTCTCAATAAATATAAAAGTTGCCCCTAATTCACTATCTTTCAAAGCTATTCACCCTTATAATATTAATAATCCCTAAGACATTATTGAAAAAGAGGTTTTTTATGGGAATTTTTTCTTTCCTTCCTCCCTTCCTCCCTTCCTCTCTCTTTCCCTCCTTCTCTCTCTCTCTCCCCCTTCTTCTTTCTTTTCTTCAGTAGGCTCCATGCCTAGTACAGAGCCCGATGTGGGCTCACAACCCTGAAACCAAGACCCAAGCCAAGATCAAGAGTCGAACACCCAATTGACTGAACCACCCAGCTGCCCTCTTAATAAGAGGTTTTTAAATTCGAAACTACTCCTAAACATCCTAATATAACGAAAACAATATGCCATTCACAGGAAAGAGGCTGGACAGATAACTATTATGGGACAATACCTTGGTGAATGCAGACAGCAGTTTTTCCAGTTTGCTCCAAGTTTTCATCTACAGCCTTTATTTCTTCAGCACTTCCGCTACTCAAAGAAGAACCGGCATGAATGTCATTCTGTGTATCCCGAGCAGAGCTGTCTTCATCATAGCCATTAGTAACAATGATTTCCAAATTCTTATGGTCTGCAGATTTCCTCATCATTTTCTTATCTACTATAAGAAAGTAGGGAGATTCATAAAGTTCATAGCAGGTCAACTTCTGTATATATGTCCTAATAGCAAGTAATCATTTCTCCAACCCAGCATAATCCCTTTGATCATTTCCGACTTGGATCAGAGAGATAGCGTACTCTCTGAAAAGGGGTTTATTGTATGCTAAGAGCACACTCAAAACTGCTTCAGTTCGGGGCACCTGGGTGGCTCAGTGGGTTAAAGCCTCTGCCTTCGGCTCGGGTCATGGTCCCAGTGTCCTGGGATCGAGCCCCGCGTCGGGCTCTGTGCTCTGCAGGGAGCCTGCTTCCCCCTCTCTCTCTATCTGTCTGCCTCTCTGCCTACTTGTGATCTCTGTCTGACAAATAAATAAATAAAATCTTAAAAAAAAAAACTGCTTCAGTTCCCTGTCAGACTTCTAGAAGCTATTTTATTTTATTTTAAGTAGGCTCCACACCCAACATGGGGCTAGAACTCACAACCCCAAGATCAAGAGTCACATGCTCTACCAACTGAGCCAGTGAGGCTTCCCTAGAACAACCTCTCAAGATCCTTACACTCTCTCAAGTATAGGCAAATTGCCCTACAAGACGCAGCAGTACAAAGGGGTCCACACAGTCAATAAAAATATCCTTCAAAGAAGGTATTATTTGCCACATTTTACTAGAAATGCCTTTACTAGAAAGTAAAGGCAAAACTAAGTTGTGCCATTTGTTTTAGTGCCTTCCTGCCTCCACTTTCTCAAATAGTCTTCCCAAGAATTACTGGTACTCTTACTAACAAGGCCCCCCAGTGCAGTACCCCATGACTCCAATGTTCCCTCTTCAAAACTTCCAGTATCCAATTCTCTGGAGTCCATTCTATTCTTGATAAGGTCTTGAGAGTTTAACCTGTCTCCTCTCCTTGGTAATGTATGGATAGTCATATTTGGAAAAATACCTAAAATGAATACACTTCTTTTTTTTTTTTTAAGATTTTATTTATTTATTTGACAGAGAGAGAGAGAGATCACAAGTAGGCAGAGAGGCAGGCAGAGAGAGAGGGGAAGCAGGCTCGCCACTGAGCAGAGAGCCCGATGTGGGGCTCGGCTCGATCCCAGGTCCCTGGGATCATGACCAGAGCCAAAGTCAGAGGCTTAACCCACTGAGCCACCCAGGCACCCCAAATACATTTCTTTTTGTTTGTTTAAGTAAACTCTATGCTCGACATGGGGCTTGAACTCAGGGCTCTGAGAGCAGCAGTTCACATGCTCTACTGACTGAGTCAGCCAGGCCCTCCATAAAATGAGTACATTTCTAACAAAGCATTTCAGGCATCACCTTTAGAGAAGTAGTCTATTCTTGTTAGTCTTCAAGTCCATCTATTCTGTCTATGCATGAAGCTGACTGTCCCTGTACTTTTGGCCCGCAAAGAACTTGGTTATAAGATCAACAGCCCACATCCCACCATACACACTATTCTCATACAACACCAGATCAGCCCAAACCACTCCATATTGTTAAATTATTAGCTCATCATCCAAAGATTACCATTATCACTTTGTTCTGCTCCTTTCACTTCTTGGTCCTCTTCTTCCTCAGATTCAGCTCCACTATCACTGCTTTCAGCTTTACCATTAACAGTTTTGGCATTTGGAGTAGAAGTTAGAACATTACCAAGATCTAAAATACGAAATGATCACTTAATCGCTAGTGCTCTAACATACTATAAAGCTGTAATTTACAAATAATACTGTCATTTACAAATAACTACTACAATAATTTTGAAGACTTAAAATTTTGACATATAATTACTAGTGTTCTTTTCTTAGACTATAAGTATACATATATTCCATAAATAAACTTCTTCAAGTATCAGTTTACAACAAAAAAATCAGTTTACAAAAAGGCTATCTTAAATCCTTTCTAAACAAGACAGAACATAATGTTATTTTTAAGATAATTATCAATCAAAACAGTAAAGTTAGAGATGGGCGATCTTCTTTATATATAGTAAATGAAGAGGCAGTTGCTATATGCTAGCATATTGAAAACATGAATACAATAATCTCACCAATTTATAATTGAACTACATTTAAAAATTTTTATCCTTTTATTACCTCTAAGGCTTTATATTTATCTTTTTTTAAAAGCATCAGTTAATACAATCAATCACTTAAAAAGGCACATACATTGTCCTACTGGCCAGTCATATGTTGAGAGTAAATACATCAAAACTTCTCAAACATTAACATGCATGGGAGATCCAGATAAAATGCAGATTCCGAATCTGTAAGTCTGGAGTGATGTAAGATTCTGCATTTCTGTAAAGCTTCCCATGATGCCAATACTGTTGGTTACTGGACTTCATTTTGAGACACAGGGAATTCCATTTCCACCACTCTTTAAGATAATAAAGGCCTCCTACATGGCTACTGGTCAAGAACAGTGGTCTCCCTCCATAAACTTTTGGGCTCATTCTTACTTACTCAAATGCATTTTGGATGGTTCCCTGCATCCCAAAGAACATATTAAATTTCAAAATCTCCATACATCTTAAACAGGAACAAAAGAGTAAGAACTCAACTCCACCATTGCCATTGTGTTCTACTCTCTCTTCGAGAACCATGCAGCATCATGGTTTATGAACTTCCTTGTTTTTTTCCCTGACAACCAGGAAAAGCAAGACTAACAAAAACAAAAACAAACAAAAAACAAGGAAAAAAAAAACTAACCAAAAACAAACCAAAAAACCGAGAAACAAAAAGCCCACCACTCACGGACATCTACAACAAAACTGAGCAACAGGGAATCTCCTAAACCCCCATCAAATGGATGGTTGTAGCAAAACTACTTGACCACAGTAATAGCATCATCACAGCAGTTCTGCGAGAGGTGTAGAAAGCACACAGAATTACTAGCAAACCTGACTCAACATCCAAAAATCAGTTAATGTAATATACCAAACTAACAGCATAAAGGGCAAAAGCCACATGATTATCATAATAGATGCAGATAAAGCATCTGACAAAAATAAAATACTTCTCATGATAATAATGCTGAAGAAATTAAAAATGCAAGAGAATTTCCTCAATCTGCTAAAGAGCATCTACAAAAATTCACAATGAGCATCAAAATTAATCTTAAATGACTAAACATTTTTTTGTTCCTATAAGAAGAAGACAAAGATGTCTGCTTTTGCCATCTCTCTTTAATATGATATGTGACATTCTTTTTTTTTTTTAAGATTTTATTTATTTATTTGACAGAGAGAAATCACAAGTAAGCAGAGAGGCAGGCAGAGAGAGAGGAGGAAGCAGGCTCCCTGCTGAGCAGAAAGCCCGATGCGGGGCTCGAACCCAGGACCTGGGATCATGACCTGAGCCAAAGGCAGCGGCTCAACCCACTGAGCCACCCAGGCGCCCCGATATTTGACATTCTTGCCACAGCAATTAAACAAGAAAAATAAATAAAAGGCATGCAGATTGAAAAGGAAAAAGTAAAAAAGTCTGTTTTCAAATGACATGCTCTTGTATACATGAAATCCTAGAAAATCTACAAAAAACAAAAACAAAAACTACTAGAACTAACAAAAGGTTTGATGAGACTGCAGAATACAACGTCCATCAACAAAAATCAACTGTATTTCTACAACCTAACAATGAACAATCCAAACATGAAATTAGAAAATAATCTGTAATAGCAGTAAAATGAATAAAATGCTTAGCAGTATACTTGAAAAAGAAGGTATACGTATTTTACACTGTAAATGACAAAACACTGTTGGAAGAAATTAAAGAACTAAATAAATGGACTGGAAGACAATATTGTTGTGATGACAATACTCCTCAAAATACCCCACAATTCACTGCAACCTCTATTAGAATGTTGGTGACCTTTTCTGCAAAACATTGACAAGCTGATTCTAAAATTCATAGAGAAATGCAAGGGATCCAGGATGGTCAAAACAATCTTGAAAAAGGAAAAAGTTGGAGAGTTCATACTTTTGGATTTCAAAACTTACTATGTATGTATACTATGAAGAAGCCCATATGACACAGATAACGTCTGTTCTACTGGGCCTAAGCGGGTACTTTTAATACCATTCTTAGTTAAAAGAAAAGTCAAAACTGCAAACTATGAAACACCCACATATTTTGACCTTGGCTATTAGATTTCTAATATTATTTCTTACAGAAATACCTTCCTATATATTAGATGACATTTGTACAGGGTTACCATCAGCAGCATTTTTTGAAGATAGGAGAGGAAACAAATATAACACTGTATGTTAACTATACTGAAATTAAAATTAAAAAGTTAATACAAAAAAAAGAGGAAACAATCTAAATGTCCATTAGAATGTTATAGGTTAAATAAATTATGGTACAGGTCCACATCCCTTACCCTTGAATCCAGATATGATTTAAAATCCAGTTTTCTAATATTGCAAATGTCATATATTAAATGTACTATACATTATGTAACACTTTCAACAGAGTTTAAGGCAGCTCCCACTAAAAAACAATAATAAAGTTTTTACAGCAAAACATACGCATAGTCACACTAAAAGAATAAAGATTTATTTAAAATAGCCTCATGTCATTTCAGGTCAGGGTCTACTGCTAAATTAGTTCATGTTCAGTTCTTAGATTTTAAAGACACAAGAGGCCACATTAAAACTGTGTATAAGCTGATAGAGGATTTTTTTTTTTTTTTTTTTTTGTCAGAGAGAGAGGGAGAGAGAGTGAACACAGGCAGACAGAATGGCAGGCAGAGGCAGAGGGAGAAGCAGGCTCCCTGCTGAGCAAGGAGCCCAATGCGGGACTCGATCCCAGGACGCTGGGATCATGACCTGAGCCGAAGGCAGCTGCTTAACCAACTGAGCCACCCAGGCGTCCCTGATAGAGGATTTTGGTTGCTTAAAGTAAAGGTTTTGCTCTCAAATGAGTTGCCAAAACAGTATCTGGTTCATCGAGCTTTTTGAACTTTTAAATTATAGCTTGGGGATTATGGACCTGAGCCTTTATTATCGTTATTCACTCTTCCTTGTCTTTATAATTAGTTGTTTAAACTTTTGCCTCCAGCCAGCTTAAATACTACTAAAAACAGGTCCAGATTTATTCCCCTCTGAATCCTGGAAACATGCTTCACATAGAGGACATAATATTTTTTCTGCATTGACTAGCATGACTTATATGGAAAATTATTTGTTAAAATTTGGTTCCTTCAAGCAAATCAGTGATGGGGGGTGTGGTTATATGAGCGTTACGCTCGGTGGGCCGTCTATTAGTTACTATCACAGACACAAACTACAGACCTCAGGGAAGGTAACAGTTCTGAAACCTCTAATTTCTATCAATTAGTAAAAGACACCTTGTAAATAGGGATGCCAAGAAAATAAAACATATATAATTTTCATTTGAAGTAATTCTTACAAGCTCATTTCACTCTGCTTTCTTAAAAAAAATTAAAATTAAAGAGCAAATGTTTACAGTTAAAGCCAGGAAATTTGCCTATTATTCAACTCCTGCTCGTATGTAAAAGATAAACCTTTCAATTCTTTCCTGAGAAGGCGAAATCAAAATCTAAAAAAAAAAAAAAAAAACAAAAAAAAACAAGCTAAGTAAATTCATTGATTTCTTGTTTTAGGTTGCTACACTATATAGTTAAACCATACTATAAACATATCCTCGTTAAAAATCATTTCAGCCATGGTGCAGTTAATGTAATTCAGAAAGTGAATCAGAAAGTCTGATCTATCAAAATAAAATCATGAATTCTGTTACAATTTTGTATATACTCAGTAAGCGACCTGTCATGTTTTAATAACTAAAGGATTAAAACTTCAGCGTTTACAATATTTTTGAACTTTATGCAATGTATTTGCTTGGAATGAAAACTCTTGAGTGTTATATTTGGGCAAAACCCTTTGGCATGTAAATTTGAAACAAAATGTTTACGTGGATGTCATTATTCCTACCTTCTAAGCATTTAGAGATTTTCTCCAGTCGGACTGGCATGTGAAAGTAAAAAAAAAAATTAGACATACAAATATTAATGCATGCACTATAGATCAGTTGCTGGATTAAAAACAAGGTAAGACAGTCCAACCTGAGGTTAAATCAGTTCTGCCACTCTTTTTGTCTTCTACAATTTCATAAAATGGGCCTATGACATGTAGCAACTCTTCAACTTTCTCAGTCATTGGCATAGTTTCAAGAATCTGTAATCAAAAGAAATTAAATCTTGTGAAATCATAAACTACTAATCTGATCTACACTAGTACCCCATAATATTTACAAATTACTTAATAATATTTTTGAGATTTGATATTCATTTATAGATTCTCCAAAGTATCTGTATTAATTACAAAAGTGTATATTCTCCTAGAAAAGTATCACATATAGTAAAGATTTAAAAGTGTCGGGCTAAAAAAAAAAAAAAAAGTGTCGGGCGCCTGGGTGGCTCAGTGGGTTAAGCCGCTGCCTTCGGCTCAGGTCATGATCTCAGGGTCCTGGGATCGAGTCCCGGTTCGGGCTCTCTGCTCAGCAGGGAGCCTGCTTCCCTCTCTCTCTCTCTCTGCCTGCCTCTCCGTCTACTTGTGATCTCTCTCTGTCAAATAAATAAATAAAATCTTTTTTTAAGAAAAGTGTCTTAATTTTGAAGTCTCTTTTACATAAGCTCCTTTTGAAATTTTACCCAATAACCTATAAATTGTGCATTAAAAACTGAGGGCACTAATGTTAAATACAATAGAAAATTCTGGGGTTAGAGTAATATTATTCTGTCTATTCTTTAAGGTGGTCATCGCTTTCAGACACCTTCACACCTATGGGCCAATTTAGAATCACCAAATTTAAAGAGCAAGGTAAATTAACTGAAAAGGCATACTAAATAAGTAGCCATCAACTGGTAAGAGACAAAAGGAGATATTTCCATATAGAACATACTCTGCGGATATTTAAGGTTAGCTTTGTGTGTGCCAATAGGGAAAACATCTGAATTTTTTTTTACAGGCAAAAAGGTAGTTAACGAACAGTAACAGTATGATGCCATTACTGGTTTTTTTCTCTTTTTTAAATAAGAAGATATAGATATAAATACATACATGTGTTTCCTCAATCTGCAAAATAGAACTAAAAGTAATTATCACTTAAACAATTAAAATGGAGGGAATAGGGGGGCGCCTGGGTGGCTCAGTGGGTTGGGCCGCTGCCTTCGGCTCAGGTCATGATCTCAGGGTCCTGGGATCGAGTCCCGCATCGGGCTCTCTGCTCAGCAGGGAGCCTGCTTCCCCCCCCCCGCCTCTCTGCCTGCCTTTCTGTCTGCTTGTGATCTCTCTCTGTCAAATTAAAAAAAAAAAAAAAATCTTTAAAAAAAAATAAAATGGAGGGTATAGGAAAGATTCACTTTTCATTTTATACTTTTTTGATGTTTGGATTTTTTTCATTTACATATATTACTTCTATCACTATGGTGAACACATTTATCACTTTAAGCAATCAAATAATAATTTACAATGAGCTCTAAAATTGTAATCACTAACAATTTTAGTGATTTTTCAGCTTCTACACAGTTTAAAGTGGCCGCTTACATCTTTAAAATTAAGAACCTCAGACTCAGTCACTCTCTCTGCTTTATTGTTTGCTTACTGCCTATCTTTTGCAACACTATGTAAGCTCAGTGGAACAAGGCCTTCATCTGTTTTTGACCACTTCTGTTATTTCCAGCGTCTAATACATACAAGGAATTTAATAAACAAGGCGGGGGTGTGTTGAGAGATCATACAGAATGAACTATGCTAAAAATAACTGGTGTTAGTGATTACAATTTTAGAGCTCATTGTAAATTATCTACTTGCTGCTCCTCTCAATGGATAATAGAGCAAAAAATTGCTTTAACCACAAAATGTCTTTTTTAGAAGGAAGTACTTGTTATTGCAAGGCTGGGGTCATTAGGGAGGGCAATTTTAAGATTTTATTTATTTATCTGATAGAGAGAGAGATCACAAATAGGCAGAGCGGCAGGCAGAGAGAGAGGAGGAAGCAGGCTTCCTGCTGAGCAGAGAGCCCGACACTGGGCTTGATCCCAGGATCCTGGGATCATGACCTGAGCGGAAGGCAGTGGCTTAACCCACTGAGCCACCCAGGTGCCCCAGGGAGGGCGTTTTTATAGCTTATTATATAAACATGATCTGTAATACGTATGGATTACAACAATAATTCTAAGAATTAGAGTCAACACAAAAATTGAAACGATTAGGCAATGTTTATTTATTTAGTTAGTTGTTTTTCTATTTATTTATTTATTTATTTTTGGTGATGTTTACTTTGATGTGACCAAAGTCACAGTTACTACATGGCAGAGATACAAGTCAAACACAAGTCAGCACCCTTTACCCTATTCTGTACTGAGATAGTGTACATATGTAAAGACTTAACAGAATCTAGTTAGCCAACCATACATTCCATCTTGACTGACCCCAACTAACACCTCCTTTGATTCCTCTTTCAAACCAGATCTCTTTTAGTTATCTCTCAATGTCAAGGTGGCTCCAAAAAGTCTCCCTGTCAAATTTGTCCTTAAGTAGGGCTATTCAAATCTGCTTCGGTTTCTCATATCGCATAGGTAATGGACTGAATTATGGATTCCAAAGAGCAGAACTAACTAGCTAAATAAATAAATGTAGTGTGTGCCAGTGCTAAGCAAATCTAAGCAGAGTAATTTTTCTTTCGATAAGCTAGAATTTCAGTAGTCAATACAGTTGGGACACGTATGGTCACAGCAAGATACACCCAGAATTTAGGAGATCACTCTCTGAAGAAGAAACTTTAAAAATACAAAACCCAAGAAGAATGATCTGCAAAATTCTTTCCTTCACTCCAATGCTGAAATCAAAGAAATGGTATGCAGGTGGTCGCACGTGCGCGCACACACACACGAGATCATCAGCAGAGACAGAGACACAGAAAGACAAGCAGAGCCAGGTAAATCTCAGTCTAGGTAACTACTCCTTAAATCCAAAGATTTTATTTACAGTGTAAGTGAACTAAATCAAGTCAACTGGACTGTAACCTATCCAAATGAAGACTGGTGAGCTACATGGACTCTCAAAGCAGCATCCAAAGTACAATAATTTTTCTAGGTTTCTCCAGCACATTTCCTTGGTAAGAAATATCAATTCTGTATGATGAAAATATCCTGTCAAAGGTACGGATACACAGTATTATAAAGTAAAGATTAAATTCCTTGGTTTTGTTTTGTTCCGTTTTGTTTTGGTCAGATGAACACATCTTTTTTTTTTTTTTAATTTTATTTATTTATTTGGCAGAGAAAGCTCACAAGTAGACGGAGAGGCAGGCAGAGAGAGAGAGAGAGAGAGAGGGAAGCAGGCTCCCTGCTGAGCAGAGAGCCCGATGTGGGACTCGATCCCAGGACCCTGAGATCATGACCTGAGCTGAAGGCAGTGGCTTAACCCACTGAGCCACCCAGGCGCCTGACACATCTTTTTTTTTTAAGATTTTATTTATTTGTCAGAGAGAGAGGACAGAAGCAGGGGGAGCAGCAGGCAGAGGGAGAAGCAGGCTCCTGGCTGAGCAAGAAGCCCAATGTGGGACTCGATTCCAGGACCCTGAGATCATGACCTGAGCCAAAGGCAGATGCTTAACTGACTAAGCCACCCAGGCATCCCAAACACATCTCTTAGTGTCACCCAAATCTCAGTGTTCTATGCTGTTCTATAGACAATCTTACAGTTTCCCAAGTGCCTCTGACATTTTGAGGGGTGTCCTACATCTCAATCCTGAGCCTGCTGTGCACTAGAAGAGTAGAACACCCACTGTAAGCTAAGGAATTAGCGTTCTGAGGGAAAAAAAATTAGCATTCTGGCTTTTCTCTACATCTCCAGAAGACGGTTATCATCAGTCAAGCCTTAAAAAGAGAAAATCAATGTTCTGGACTTATAGACCTATGGACCAGACCCTCAGCCATGGTAATTTAAAGGTTCCATCTTTTATGAGAGTCTGTTCTAATCCTCCCTCTACTACAGCGATTATCCCATCCTCTTAAAAATCCTGAAATAATTAGTCTCGAGTTATACTGGCTTTTTTTTTTTTTTTTTAAACAAGTTGCCCCTAGTGATTCCAATGTGTAGCCAGAGTTGAGTACACTGATCTCTCTTTAAATCTAACAGACGTAATGCATATTAAGTAAGTTCTAGTTAATTCTCCAGGAATCCTCATTAAGAAAGCCTTTAAAATCTGGGGACGGCTGGCTGGCTCAGTCAGTAGAACATGGGACGCTTAATCTTGGGGTTGTAAGTTCAAGCCCCACATTGGGTGTAGAGATTCCTAAAAATAAAATCTTTAAAACAAAAAAAGAGATAGCCTGTAAAATTTGTACAAAAAATAGAATTTTATATTCCGTTTTGGTTATGAATCAAAATTAACTTTATTTAAAGAACTATGGATTATTTCCCACAAACCACATTAGTTATTCTATTCCCTCAAAGCTAAAATCCTATTAAATTATTCTTGGGGCGCCTAGGTGGCTCAGTGGGTTAAAGCCTCTGCCTTCAGCTCAGGTCATGATCCCAGGGTCCTGGGATCGAGCCCCACATAAGGCTCTCTGCTCAGCGGGGAGCCTGCTTCCCCCTCTCTCTCTGCCTGCTTCTCTGCCTACTTGTGATCTCCATCTGTCAAATAAATAAATAAAATCTTAAAAAAAAATTATTCTAGGGCGCCTGGGTGGCTCAGTGGGTTAAAGCCTCTTCCTTCGGCTCAGGTCATGATACCAGGGTCCTGGGATCGAGCCCCGCATCAGGCTCTCTGCTCTGCAGGGAGCCTGGTTCCTCCTCTCTCTCTCTCTGCCTGCCTCTCTGCCTACTTGTGATCTCTCTCTGTCAAATAAATAAATAAAATCTTAAAAAAAAATTATTCTAAAAGAATTTTTGATTCCAGCAACTTTTTCAGTGATATTTTACTGGATAGTTTATAAATTACAAAAAGCAATTTTCCAGAGAATATTATCTATTGTAAGATATAAATTGAAAATTCCTTAAACATTTGAATGCAAAAGCACAGAATGAGATTTATACTAAAAGAGTCATTCTAAAGGGCAATAGCACAGTGAACTATATTTACAAATATAATTTAACAAATGGTTCAGTTAGTGAACTACTGTAATTAGAAAAAGTCCCAGGGAGCCTGGGTGGCTCAACCGGTTAAGTATCTGCCTGCCTTCAGCGCAGGTCATGATGCCAGGATCCCAGGATGTAGCCCAGCATCAGGCACAGCGAGGAGCCTGCTTCTCCCTCTCCCTCTGCCTCTCTCTCTCTCAAATAAGTAAATAAAATCTTTTTTAAAAATCTCCCAAATTCAGTAATCAAATCTTTGGGACAATATACTACCAAACACCATTATTTAATATATAGATATATTTTTAAGTAATATCCAACTTGGGGCTCAAACTCACAACCGTGAGATCAAGAGTTGTACACTCTACCAACCAAGCCAGTCTGGTACCTCCCACCTGCTGCCACATCATTACTTAAAAGCATATAATTTTATCTGCTGATATCCAGAAGGCAAATCTCTAAAAATATTTTCAAAAACTAATCAAATTCTCAATCCTAACAGTCTTAGATTTATCTCTAAAAGGTTCCTATAAATTTTATTATATTCACGAGATGAAAAATGAAATTTTAAAAGGCTGAATGGAAATAGTTTAGTCTTTCAGAGAGGTAGTTATAGAATCTACAGGTACAGTGGAAGTATCTTTTTTTTTTTTAAAGGATTTTATTTATTTATTTGACAGACAGAGATCACAAGTAGGCAGAGAGGCAGGCAGAGAGAGAGAGGAGGAAGCAGGCTCCCTGGTGAGCAGAGAGCCCGATGTGGGGCTTGATCCCAGGACCCTGGGATCATGACCTGAGCCGAAGGCAGAGGCTTTAACCCGCTGAGCCACCCAGGCACCCCCAGTAGAAGTATCTTAAGACAGCTAAAAGGCAGCAGGTTAGTTTAAATCCATCTCCCTCCCACTTTAAACTGTGGCTACATCATTAATTAATCAATAGGGACAATGGGTAAATTTCACCTAATGGGTCAATTCAACTTTACATGATAGAAGTGTGTCCTAAAAATTAGAATGATATTTAAAAGAAAGAAAAGGAATAGTTACCAAAAAAAAGGCTTTAGATTTTCTCTGCTTTTGAAAGGCTCCTTTGTTGTTGTGCTACTGATATAGTTAAAAGCCAAAAGGACTAAATTCTGCCTTATGTCATAGATAAACCAGGCCCACTAAATAAAAACTGCGAAAATTTAACAAAGGGCACAACTTTGAACAGTATAGGAGATACCAAAATAAAACAAAATAAATGAATCTCAACTGACCAAACAGAAATTACTTCTAGAAATGAACACTGTGAAACAATAGGGCAAAAGAACTATTCCTTTTTACAGATTTTCTTTACGTTCACAGATCATTTATATAAGATTACCAAATGGACCTAAATCTCACAATTTCTGATCCAGTTCCAAAAGAGAAATGGTGCTTTATAAAAAGATACTAAGAGTTCTTTAAAATCCAAGATTTTTTCAGAAATTTGCTCCTCAAAACAATCCCTTGAACGGACTTAAAAGAGCTAGTGAAAGGAATGCCCTCCTTACTAACTACCAGAGAAATTAAAAGCATCCTTATCTTATTCTGCTTCTGAGATCTCTGCATTCACAGAAAAATGCTTGTTACTAAAAAGTCCCGTGATAGGAATATCTCAATTTGTGGGTCAAACTTGATGAGAACACTGATGGCCAGGGTTGTTAACTATTTCTCCTAAATAAAAAGTTCCAAAGCAGAAATGTTCTCAAGACAGCCAAGGTACTTCCCAGATTACTGAGAAAAGGACTTTAATATTTCAAGAAATTCCTATTTCTACAACTTTCTGAAGAAGTTGACTATGGAGAAAGACAGGGAAAATGAAAAAAAAAAAAAAATCACATCATTACAATGTGATCGCAAGGAAAAAACAGTTACCTTAAGATGAACATTTAGGAGACAGATAAAATCCTAATAAATTCAATAACATAGATTTTATAATCTAACATATTATAATCTTTTTGTTCTTTAAAACAAAGCAGCTAATTTGCTTGATAACAAATTAAATTAGAGCTGCTCTGAATATTTTCATTTTCTTTCTTTTTTTAATCTCATAACCCTGAGATCAAGATCTGAGCTGAGATCAAGAATCAGACACTTAACTGACTAAGCCACCCAGGTGTCCCATGAAATATTTTCATTTTCTGCTGTGAATTATTTCCTTACCTTTTTCATTTCTTCAACATATGCAATCATGGCTTCCTCTTTGGTCATATCACCCAATGAATTCCAAGCATCCCTAGAAATGAGAATTTCCAAGTAACAAAAAGACACATTTTCCAATTGCCCAGAATACAACATTATGTCAAAATGCTATAGGGTCATTAATTTAAAACAGTCTCTCTTCTTAAAGCCTACACAAAGATATTATGCTCTCAAAGGATCACTTTAAATATATCATCTTAAAAGTATTAGAGTAAATAAGCTCTCAAATTAAACAGTATTTAAAACTAGTAATTATATAGCCCACTATAAAATTTAGACTAGATTACAGAGACTATATTATACACACTGTAGAGCAAACACTGTAGACTGTTAAAAAAATATTTGCTAAGAACTCTTCAAAAACTTTATAAAAATATAAAGAACAGTAACAGAAATGAACATTTTAGAACTCTGCATGAAATGAACTATCACAGCCATGTTTTAAATGAACAGAAGTTTTGGTTAAAAGTTTCCATTAATTTTGGGGCACCTGGGTGGCTCAGTGGGTTAAAGCCTCTGCCTTCAGCTCAGGTCATGATCCCCAGGGTCCTGGGATTGAGCCCCGCATCGGGATATCTGTTCAGCAAGGAGCCAGCTTCCCCTTTCTTTCTCTGCCTGCCTCTCTGCCTACTTGTGATCTCTCTCTCTCTCTATCAAATAAATAAAATCTTTAAAAAAAAAAAAAAGTTTCCAGGGACGCCTGGGTGGCTCAGTTGGTTAAGCAGCTGCCTTTGGCTCAGGTCATGATCCCAGCGTCCTGGGATCGAGTCCCACATCGGGCTCCTTGCTCAGCAGGGAGCCTGCTTCTCCCTCTGCCTCTGCCTGCCATTCTGTCTGCCTGTGCTCGATCTCTCTCCCTCTCTCTCTCTGACAAATAAATAAATAAAATCTTTAAAAAAAAAAGTTTCCATTAATTTAAATAAGAGTCTAGCTGACACACTGAAAAAATAAAAGTGGTTTCCTACTCTAAAAAAACAAAAATGTGAGGCATAGGACATTTTTAACCTCATGGATAATGAGAATAGTCCTTTGAAATTTTTGCCTAAAATGAAAACCTTTCTTTTTACATATTTTTTCCAGAAGCAGTTTAAATCCACCAATGGTCATTTCTGAGGAAAAATCATAAAGTAAATCAATTTTCTTACAACAGATTAAATAACATACTGCTATTACATTTAACCTATTATCTATGACTATTCATAAAGAACTTAGAGGAAAGTATAGTATTAAGAAATCCTCGAAGGAGTTTAAGGACTTCCAATTCAGTGTAAAGAAATTTAGCCTCTGGGGACGCCTGGGTGGCTCAGTTGGTTGGGCAACTGCCTTCGGCTCAGGTCATGATCCCGGCGCCCTGGGATCGAGTCCCACATCCCACTCCTTGCTCGGCGGGGAGCCTGCTTCTCCCTCAGGCTCTGCCTGCCATTCTGTCTGCCTGTGCTCATTCTCTCTCTCTCTGACAAATAAATAAAATCTTTAAAAAAAAACAAAAAACAGAAATTTAGCCTCTGGGTGCCTGTGTGGCTCAATTGGTTGGGCATCTGCCTTCACCTCAGGTCATGATCATAGAGATCTGGGATTGAGTTCCACATCAGACTCCCTCTGCCCCTCACCCTGCTCGTGCTCTCTCTCTCTCAAATAAATAAATGGAATTAAAAAAAAACAACAACACAAAAAAACAGAGAAATTGAGCCATCAAAATGTGTGGCTAGGGGCGCCTGGGTGGCTCAGTGGGTTAAGCCGCTGCCTTTGGCTCAGGTCATGATCCCAGGTCCTGGGTTCAAGCCCCGCATCGGGCTTTCTGCTCAGCAGGGAGCCTGCTTCCTCCTCTCTCTCTGCCTGCCTCTCTGCTTACTTGTGATTTCTCTCTGTCAAATAAATAAATAAAATCTTTAAAAAAAAAAAAAAAAAAAAAAAAAAATGTGTGGCTTTTCAGATATGCTTAACCAATTAGCATACTCTGTTCATAACGTACCGTCTATGTTACAGAGGTATCTCTGGCTATCTTATGATTTTAAGTATATTAAAAATCAAATTTCTGGGGCACCTGGGTGCCCGACCTTCAGCTCGGGTCATGATCCCAGGGTCCTAGGATTGAGTCCCCACATCAGGCTCTCTACTCAGCGGGGAACCCGCTTCCTCCTCTCTGCCTGCCTCTCTGCCTACTTGTGATCGCTGTCTGTCAAATAAATAAATAAAATCTTTTAAAAAAAAATTTCTATTCAAGTACAGTGTGACAGGAAGGACAGCCTAGATAAAAAGTTAGCCTAGCAGTCCCTTAGTCATGTGCCTAGTTACTTATCATCTAAATGCTCAAAGCAAACAGTGTCACTTGGCAAGTAAAGTCACTATTTTTCTTAGTAGGTATGAGAGGCAAGAGAATTTGTTTAATTGACTTTGGGAGTTTCTCTTCTTACAATAAATGAAAAAAAAACTCTATCAGGAAAGGCTAACTGAAAATGATTTTTTTTATCTTTGATATACTTTTTGGTTTTATTGTTTTCCTCTCTTCCCCAAGACTTTTCTATTTGCATGAAATTGTATTAAAAGCACATGGAGGATAAAAACTGGATCTCGGGGCGCCTGGGCGGCTCAGTGGGTTAAGCCTCTGCCTTCGGCTCAGGTCATGGTCTCAGGGTCCTGGGATCGAGCCCCCACATCGCATGGGGCTCTCTGCTCAGCAGGGTGCCTGCTTCCCTTCCTCTCTCTCTCTCTGCCTGCCTCTCTGCCTATTTGTGATCTCTGTCTGTCGAATAAATAAATAAAATCTTAAAAAAAAAACTGAATCTAGCATGTTAGAACACTTCTGCTCAGAATAATACATAACCACATAATTAAGTCATCTGATAATTAAGTCACTAAAGTAAAATTCCTTTCATAGTTCTCTATATGAAATTACCATTTGTATCTTCCAATAGGATCCCAGAATCCAGGCCTTGAAAGTTTACAGGGTCCTTCGGTTGCCTGCTTATAGAAGCTATAGAATTTGAGCATCATTTCATTTGTTGGCTGAAATGAACCTATTGGAAACATATTAAATACATCACCTGGAGAATACAATCAATAATATAAGGTTACAAATCAGCTTAGCTATACTAATAGTGATTTTTAAATATTTCATTAATAGTTCAGATAATCATTTATTTCTGTCACATAGAAACAAACATTATGGCTCTGTTAGTTGCTATACTCCTTTGATTGATTGATTGATTGATTTTTTTTTTAAAGATTTTATTTATTTATTTTACAGAGACACAGTGAGAAAGGGAACATAAGCAGAGGAAGTGGGAGAGGGAGAAGCAGGCTCCCCACTGAGCAGGGAGCCCAATGCAGGGCTCAATCCTAGGACCCTGGGACCACGACCTGAGCCGAAAGGCAGATGCCCAACGACTGAGCCACCCAGGTGCCCCAACTGTACTCCTTTGATTAAAAAAAAAACAACTCTGAGGGGCACCTGGATGGCTCAGTTGGTTGGGTGACTGCCTTCAGCCCAGGTCATGATTCCGGAGTCCTGGGATGGAGTCCCATATTGGGCTCCCTGCTCAGTGGGAAGTCTGCTTCTCCCTCTGACCCTCTCCCCTCTCATGCTCTCTCTCATTCACTCTCTCTCTGAAATAAACAAATAAAATCTTAAAAACAAAAAAACTCTGAGGTTTTTACACTTTAATAACAATGCCCAACATAGCTCAATAAATAAAAGAATAAATGAATAAATATGCTGTAGGTATAACTAAAATAACTGGCAAATGTCATTTAAAAAAGCAATATATGACAATACAGAATAATTGCATTATGCAACTATAATAAGGTATTTTTTAATGCGGTATTTTTATTCAAATAATAAGGTATTTTTTAATGAGGTATTTTTATTCAAAGACTGTGACAAACCAAACTGAATGAAACAAATGAAAAAGTTAAATGTACACTCTGTTTTATGAAAACTTCAATCTTAAGAAATTCAACTCTTGGGGCGCCTGGGTGGCTCAGTGGGTTAAAGCCTCTGCCTTCGGCTCAGGTCATGATCCCAGGGTCCTGGGATGGAGCCCCGCATCGGGCTTTCTGCTTGGCCGGGAGCCTGCTTCCCTTCCTCTCTCTCTGCCTGTCTCTCTGCCTACCTGTGATCTCTGTCTGACAAATAAATAAATAAAATTTAAAAAAAAAAAAAAGAAAGAAAGAAATTCAACTCTTCGGAGCACCTGGGTAGCTCAGTCAGTTGAGCCTTTGGCTCGGACTGTGATCCCAGTGTTCTGGGATGGAGCCCTGGGTCAGGCTCCCTGCTCAGCGGGGATTCTGCTTCTCCCCCTTCTGCCCACTTGTTCTCCCTCTCACTGTCTCTGTCTCTTTCAAATAAATAAATAAAATATTAAAAAAGAAATTCAACTCCTCTTGGCCAAATTTCAATTTCTTTTTTTTTTTTTAAAGATTTTATTTATTTATTTGCCAGAGAGAGAGGGAGAGAGAGCAAGCACAGGCAGACAGAATGGCAGGCAGAGGCAGAGGGAGAAGCAGGCTCCCCGATGAGCAAGGAGCCCGATGTGGGACTCGATCCCAGGACGCTGGGATCATGACCTGAGCTGAAGGCAGCTGCTTAACCAACTGAGCCACCCAGGCGTCCCCAAATTTCAATTTCTTGATGAATAAAGAAGTTTTGCTAAAGTCAACCAGTGTGTGCTGTGGTAGAAAAAGAATCCAAGAATAAGAGATTTCTCAGGACTCCTGGGTGGCTCAGTCAGTTGAGCACTTGGCTTTGGCTCTGGTCATGATCGCAAGGTCCTGAGATCCAGTCCCACATCAGACTACCTGTTCAGTGGGGAGTCTGCTTCTCCCTCTCTGTCTGCCCCTTCCCCCTGCACATCCTCTCTCTCTCTCTCTCTCTCTCAAATAAATAAATAAATAAATAAAATCTTTAAAAAATTTTTTTCAAATTGTATGCATGAGTACTATAAGTTGCAATACTTAAGAACAGGGAAAACTGGAATGCAAATGTTTTATAATAAATAATTATCTAAATAATTATGATACATATATACAACAGGATAGTTTATAACTACAGCCCTTAAAAATTATATGGTATGAAAATATAAACAATAGCCTGAGAAAAGTTTCACAACTTACTATAAAATGAGAAAAAAAACAGTACTTTAAAAATAGCATATCCAGTATAATCCATTTTTGCAAAATAAGTATGTACCTAAAAAGCAAATAGAAGGAAATGCATCAAAATGTTGAAGAAGATATCTCTGGAGATAGTAAGCACAGAGATTATTTTTATCTTCTTTTTTGCTTACTTGTGTTTTAAAATGTTTTATATTCGGTGTATTTGTATATTACTTTTATACCATAATTAGTATAAAAATAAAACTGTAAAAAGATATTTTAAAAACTTCACAGATTGCATAATAAACAGATAATGTGTAGGAATCAAAAATGAATAGTTTATAAACGTTGTGAAAATTACAACATAGAGAAGCTGAAAGCTGGTGTTTCAGGTTTGGCCAAGAATAAATAATTAAGTCCAAAATCACAGGAACAAAGATCTATATATAATATATGCTCCTTTTGGAATATCTATTAGATATATTATTTCAATAATATGGTCCTCCTTTATGTAAGAGGTAAAAAAATGGGGAAATTACAGTTAAAATGATTACATATTTTTTAAGGTCTGAAATAAAGTTTTGAGAAAATATTTTTAAGATGGTTACCTATTTAAATAAAACAAACTAAATTTAAAATACCAAGAGCCTCATCTCATTGTATCTTCAGTAAATCAAAATAGGATTTAAAAGTTTATTTGTTAAGGTGAGTGACATATACATTAGAATAGATTACAGCAAAAACTGCTAATATATTGTATATATTCTGTGAGTAAGACACCAGATAAAGTACAGTCTGTCCTCAAGGTGCTCTCACATAATATATGAGAACCCCCTCCTGGGGCTGGATCCCAGGATGCAGGGATCATGACCCAAGCCAAAGGCATAGGCTTAACCAACTAAGGCACTCAGGCGCCCCTGTTCATTCACTCTTAATAACAACCCCTTCATATGTCCTCCCCTTGTTCCACGTTTGAGTTAGGAAAGGAATACTATTTTGTGTATATGTCTTCAAAACCTTTTGAATCTGCAATTAATGAATTTTTATTAAAGTGATGAATAATCATTACCAAGTCAATTCATGATTAATTAAAATAGAGGACATATTAAATACTGCAATAACGGTGTATTCCGTGAGCATTCAGTGAGTTTTATGCTCTGGCACAGTAATAGTGCTTAAAAGCATCATTTAAAAAAACACAAGTTTACTGTGGAAAATAATTCATATTATGAAGAAGGATAAGAAGTAAAAGATCAAAGTTTCCCCTGCCAAGCCTCTCCACAGGGGGGAAAAAAAATTTGAATAACGGCTTTAAACTTCCCTACTTTGGTCAAACACATAAAATTACAAGAAGCTCTGTAAACGCTAAACAGGATGAATTTGAAGAAAACCACACACCTGGACACATCACGGTCATATTGCTAAAAGCCAATGATAAAAAGGTTGAGGGTAGCCAGAGAAATGACACATTAAATACAAAGGAACAACTGGAATGACTTTTCCCTTAAGCTGCAAGGAAGGCCCAATGGCCCAATGGCCTTCCTTGCAGAATAAGAAATAAGGATTTCTTATTCTTGCAGAATAAGAAATAAGGATTTCTTATTCTTGCAGAATAATAAGAATAAGAAAGAGAGCACTAGAATAAGAGAATAGCACACACACAAAAAGTCACAAATAGATGTATATATTAAAAAATAATTTTACAGGGGCGCCTGGGTGGCTCAGTGGGTTAAAAGCCTCTGCCTTCGGCTCAGGTCATGATCCCAGGGTCCTGGGATCGAGCCCCACATCGGGCTCTCTGCTCAGCGGTGAGCCTGCTTCCCCCTCTCTCTGCCTGCCTCTCTGCCTACTTGTGATCTCTCTCTCTCTCTCTGTCAAATAAATAAAAAAATCTTAAAAAAAATAATTTTACAAATGAATATAGCACATCGAAAGTTTCTGAAAGGCTTAAATAGTACACTTTATGCGGCACCAAGCATCCCCAACCCAGTTTTGTTTTGCTTTTTAACCTATCCAAATCCGCAGTCATTAAGTAACAGACTTTTGTTTTCGGCAATAAACACTGCTCAAAATCTGGGTAATATATTTGTCTCGTGCTTGAAAGATCAGCAGGTAATTAACACCCTTTACCTTTCCTCCAATTACATTCCTTTTAAACGCAGCAACCGAGGAGGTTGTATTTAGCAAGACTACAAGCTGAAGATTAAAGGAGGCGAGGTTCGGAAACTGGGGCCTCGGGCCTCTGCAGGAGGCTTCCCCAGTGGGGGACCGGCGCACTTACCATTTTTCGGCAAACTCTGGATCACCTTCACCGCCGCCTGAAACCTGGTTTCGTGCACGGATCTCGTGTCCGCCATCTCCAGCCGCCGACGCCGGCCCCACTCCCGGTCCCAAGGTCTGTCGGCTGGAATCAGGCAGCAGCAGCACCAGCTTTCCCAGGAGCCTGCATGAAACTGGAACATGGAGCGCAGCCGCGGATCAACTTGCCCAAAGGGAGGAGGCCCACGCAGCTGGTCATTGCCCCGTCGCCCTGCCCTATCCAGGCCACACAGAACGAGGTGGCCCCACTCGTTCCTCCTCCCCGGGGCGTGACCTAGGCCTAGAAGTCGGCCCACCGACACAGAAAAACAACTCACCGAGAGGAAGAGCATCTCTAGCACAACACGGAGGGGCTCTGGCCACCCGTGGTCGCGGAGCCGCTCTTGCACCCGCAGGACCCTAGCGGAGCAGCCACACTCCCCATCCCGGCGGGGTCCGTGGGTCAGTAGGCGCGCTCCCCACGGCCCCGCCCCAGAGCCACTAAAGGACCCACTAGCTGCCGCCGCCACTGCGGCCGCTCAGCGGACTCCACCCACCCGCCCGCGTCCGAGGCGACGACGCGCGCTGCTGTCGGTTGC
Source organism: Lutra lutra (assembly GCF_902655055.1). NCBI lineage: Eukaryota > Metazoa > Chordata > Mammalia > Carnivora > Mustelidae > Lutra > Lutra lutra. The sequence continues at coordinate 14,396,645 of NC_062285.1, read as the reverse complement.
CTGGGTAGGGCCAGAGAAGAAGGCGAGGCAGGGAAGCGGATGGATCGGGATCTCGCTTTTTGAACAGGCCGGACCGCTGCGTCGGTGCAGCCGGACGGGGGACAGGGGACGCGGGGTTGGGTCCTGCGACAGGGCCCTGAGGTCCACAGCGCCTGCCCTCTTAGGTTAAGGTTTGAGAAATGTGATGGGACATAAGAAAGGGCTTTAGATCAGGAGAGGCTCGGTGCGAACCTTATGTTCTGCCATTCGAGTTCTGGCAATCTTTACAGTATCCTAAAGAGTAGATGGAAGAATTTGAGGTGCTGGATCAAAGTGTTCAGCAGTGCTCGGGCCGCGATTGTTTGGCAGCTTTAGACGCCTCGAGCCAAGAACCTCTGAGAGTAACCAAAGGTGTGTGGGAAGGTTGCCCGCCCCTGGACGGGGCCGCGGGGAGCGAGGGCACCTTCCCCCGCACCACCACTAACATCTTGCCCCGAGGAGCCGGGTACAGCCCAGCTTCAGCCCGATTTAATAGGCCGCAGGGCTCGGGGGAGAGAGCGCTGATGACCCACTACGGATTGTCAACCCTAGAAAGGGATACCCTGGGCCTTCACCTGTCTAGTATAACGCCCCGCGACCTCAGGCACCTCGAAGAGCCCCTAGCCCCACCGCCGGGGGACAGGCAGGGATTTCAGGGATGGAGTCCTGCGGCCTGGAAATCCCCGAATTGCCAGGGCCTCTTTGTCACTTCGGGGTGGGTTAGGAGCGTTACTAGCGGAAATTCAAGCGCAGACTGTAAGTTACTCTTCCCTCGGAGCCGCACTGCCGGCATTTACCTTGGCATTGCCGGGCAAGGCCCGTCCGGTATTGTCCCCGACGCCCGCCCCTCGCCCTGCCCCGAGGACTTGTGGGAAATGTAGTCCCCCCGCCCCCTCCGCGGCGCTTCCGGATACCTCCCTGGGCAGCTGGCGTTCTTCCCACCTGTTCCGGTTCGGTTTCTCCGTACCGCAGCCGCTCCAGCCGTTGCGGCGGAAATCCCTCCTTCCCGCTGCGTCGCGCTGTGGGGCGAATTCACAATGCCGCAACCGCTTCCAGCGAAAGAGACCCTCGGGGTGCCTTCAGTGGTACCCCGATGTGACCTGGTGTGAATCGGAGAACTGGGGTCTAATTTTTGCTGCTGCTTGCTTAGTAGCTTTGGGGGCAGGTGTACGAAGGCAGACGCCCTGTAGGTAATAAAGACTACCGCTTTCCTAAGTGCCAGGTATTTGCCAGGAGAATAACACACGTTCAAAAACCGCTGTAGGGTATGTACGAATGAAGAAATGGAGGCTCACGGTAACTGATTGGCCCAAGGTCCCAGTTTAGTAAGTAGCAGAGCCAGGAGTCAGTCCAAAAAACTCTTGCTTTACATCTTAGACTGACGCCCAAGTGTAAGAAACTAACAGTTTTTGTAATTTACTCAAACTAGGAAGAATTGTTTTAATATCTGCTGCTTCTCCTCTATGTTTTTTATTATTATTATATTCATTTCAGTTCCAATCTGTTCAGTCATGCCTACTTACAAAAGGGCTTGGGTGTTTATTTCTAAGTGTTCATTTTGACAAGTTTTCATTAAGTATTAAGCAAATGTATAGCATGTTGGTCGTTAGGTACGGATGAATAGGAATTTCCTGTCAGTGATTTTTGTGGAATTTCCATTTGCAGGTAGTACTGATTTCCAAAAAAGGAGAATAGCGTAAGGAGAAAGGAAATTAAGAAATCTTTTTTTTTTTTAATTTTTAAGATATAATGTATTATCAGGGTACAGGTCTGTGATTCATCAGTCTTTTTTTTTTTAAGATTTTATTTATTTATTTGACAGAGAGAAATCACAAGTAGGCAGAGAGGCAGGCAGAGAGAGAGGAGGAAGCAGGCTCCCTGCTGAGCAGAAAGCCCGATGTGGGGCTTGAACCCAGGACCTGGGATCATGACCTGAGCCGAAGGCAGCAACTTAACCCACTGAGCCACCCAGGCACCCCTGATTCATCAGTCTTACACAGTGCACAGCACTCACCACAACACATACCCTCCCCAGTCCATCCCCCAGCCACCCTATCCCCTCTCCACCCCTTCCCCCCACCCCCACCCCAGCAACCCTCAGTTTGTTTCCTGAGATAAAGAGTCTCTTATGGTTTGTCTGCCTCTCTGGTTTCTTCTTTTTTCATTTTTTTCTTCTCTTCTCCTGTGATCCTCTGCTTTGTTTCTCAAATTCCATATATTAATGAGATCATATGATAATTGTCTTTCTCTGATTGGCTTATTTCGCTTAGCATAATACTCTCTAGTTAGATCCACTTTGTTGCAAATGGTAAGATTTCATTTTTTGATGGCTGCATAATATTCCGTTGTATATATACTGCTCTTAACCTTCATAATCTATCACATTTAAGAAATCTAAATATTTAAAAATAGGGGCACCTGGGTGGCTCAGTCATTACATGTCTGCCTTCTGCTGGGGTCATGATCCCAGGGTCCTGGAATCGAGACCCACGTCGGGCTCCCTGTTCAGTGGGAAGCCTACTTCTTCCTCTTCCACTCTCCCTGCTTGTGTTCCCTCTCTCGCTGTGTCTCTGTCAAATAAATAAATAAAATCTTAAAAAAAAAAAGTAAATAAGAAATAAAATCTTTAAGGGGTGCCTGGCTGGCTCAGTCAGAAGATCATGTGACTCTTAATCTCAGGGTCATAAGTTTGAGCCCCATGTTGGGCATGGAACCTATTAAAAATAAGTAAATAAACTTAAAAAAATCTTTTTAAAAAATTGTATATGCCATGGGAACAAGATAGAGTAATTAAATCTATGTGACAGAGATGAGGAAGATCATAGAGAAGGCAACATTTGAACTGGCTCTTCTGGAATGAGATGGTATTTACAAGCAGAGAAGGTGAGAGAGAACCATTATAGGAAAAAATAAAAAAGCTAAAACACACCATATGTGATAAGCAGCGTTTGTTCATATGAGGGAAGGTGGGACAAGATACTGGATGAAAAGTTGGCTGAGGCCCACTCAAAGGTCATATACATGCCATGCTATTTATAAATCCGTAAAGACACTATACTTTTTTTTTTTTAAAGATTTTATTTATTTATTTGACAGAGAGAGATCACAAGTAGACGGAGAGGAAGGCAGAGAGAGAGAGAGGGAAGCAGGCTTCTCGCTGAGCAGAGAGCCCGATGCGGGACTCGATCCCAGGACCCCGAGATCATGACCCGAGCCGAAGGCAGCGGCTTAACCCACTGAGCCACCCAGGCGCCCAAGACACTATACTTTTGCATGAACACAAAGCACATCCATTATGATTGATGTGGTATCAGACATCAATTACTATATAATTGTGGGAGCTACTGAAGAGTCTTTGGAAAGCTATTGCCTCTGTGTCTGGAGGGGAGCTTAAAATTGCTATAGGTCAGTGTGTCTTATAGTCAAGAACTTACATGAAGTAGGGAAGAACAAAGACAAACTGAAACCAATGAGGACAAATTGAATCCTATGTTCTCCGTCACTGCCTTTAGAGTCAATAACATTGAATGGCCTTCAGAACAAAGTGGTACCAGTCTTCATGAAGGTGAATTCATGCCTGACCTAAGACTTAGGAAAGTAGGTCAAGGTGCTACTCCATACCTGGTACCCTTCAGAGATGCTTTACTCCTACCTGCCAAATCTCATATAAATTCTTCTGGTCAACCCTAATTTAGAACAATACAAGGAAGGGAATTCTGGGAGATAGAGTTGTAGCTTCTCTAAGAATAATGACCCAATACAAATTCACCACAATTATTCTAATTTTTACTTTTATATATTAGTTATTTTATTATTTGAGAGAGAGAGTGAATGAGCATGAGTTGGGAGGGAGAGGGAGATACAGACCCCCCGCTGAGCAGGGATTTTTTTTTTTTTTTCCCCAATGTAGGACTCAATCCCAGGACCTGAGCAGAAGGCAGAGACTTAACCAACTGAGCCATCCAGGCACCCCATTCTAATTTCTACTTCTAGAGTTACCAGAGTTTATTCCAGAAATATACAGAAAGGTGAACATTAAAAATTCTAACGTAGGGCACCTATGACCAAGAGTCAGGCACTTAACCAACTGTGCCACACAGGCCACCCAAAACTATAAACTTTTAGAAGATATGACAGTCTTAGCTAATGCAACAGGATTAAAGAAAAATGAATGAGATATAAGAATCAAGAAAAAAAAGAATCAGGAAAGAAAAAGTAAATATTTCATTATTTATGGATAAGTTGTCCACATAGAAAATTTAAGGGAAGTAGGGGCACCTGGGTGGCTCGGTCGTCAAGCATCTGCCTTCAGCTTGGGTGGTGATCCCAGGGTCCTGGGATCAAGCCCCAAATCTGGCTCCCTGCTCGGCGGGAAGCCTGCTTCTCCCTCTCCCACTCCTCCTGCTTGGGTTCCCTCTCTCACTGTGTCTCTCTCTGTCAAATAATAAATAAAATCTTTAAAATATATATATATATGTATATATATATGGGTAACTACTGTTATTACAACTAAGAAAGGGTTCAGCAAGGTCATTGAACATAAGATCAATCAATAATGATCATTTAAAACAATAGCAATAGATTAGAAAATGTAATAGAAAAAATATTCACAATAGCAATAAATTCCAAAGTAGTAACAGAAGATGTATAATATCTTTATGGAGAAAAACTATAAAATTTATCTGGACATGAAAAATCTGAATAGATAGACATATGATAGTCATATCCAAAATTATAAAGATGAAAATTCTTCCCAAATTTTCTATAAATACAATTCCAATTATAATCCCTGTAGGACTCCGAAAAACTTTATAAACTAACTGTAAAAAAAAATAAAAAATTTAAAAAAACTAAAGAAAAGCCCAGAACAGTCAAGACGATTCCCAAAAGAATGGGATAGAATGTTAGGGTGGGCTAACTGCTACAATCAATAGCTACTGTATTTCAGAAGCTTAACATAATAAAATTTATCTTTATTTATCTTTATTATCACAGTCCAGTAATAGTAGCAGAAGAGCAGAAGAGCAAGGGGAGGACAGATTCTGCTCCGTCGAGTCTTCTAAGAATACAGGATCCTCTGTCTCGTGGCTCCTTCATCCCATAGGACCTCAGAGTCCTTGATTGGATCTGCTGCATCCAGCTGGAAGAAGAGGTTAGAGGGAAGGCATGGAGAATCTCAAGGGAGATTTTTAGGAGCGAGGTCTGGAAGTGGCAAAGACTGCTCTCCACCAGCATGTCATTGGTTCCACTTAACCTCAAGCAAGACTGAGAAATTCTAGTCTAGCTAAATTTGTAGAGAAGAAGAAAACTTGGTGAACAAATGGGAGTCTCTACCACAAAAGATCGGTCCCGCCACATAGCATACATAAGAATCATTAGTAATTAGTAAGTGTGTGATACTGACTGAAGAAAAGCCACTTAGCTTAATGGGACAGGAGAGGGGACTCAGAGATAGACAGGAATTAAAGATTACTGGAGAAAGTATGAACTATTTCATAAATAGCAAAAGAAAAAACTATATAGAAAGCAAAGATGGGGGCGCCTGGGTGGCTCAGTGGGTTAAAGCCTCTGCCTTCGGCTCAGGTCATGATCCCAGGGTCCTGGGATCGAGCCCCGCGTCGGGCTCTCTGCTTAGCGGGGAGCCTGCTTCCTCATCTCTCTGCCTGTCTCTCTGCCTACTTGTGATCTCCGTCTGTCAAATAAATAAATAAATCTTTAAAAAAAAAAAAGAAAGCAAAGATAATAAGATCCTTATCTCAAATAGACACATAATAAATTCCACACCGATGACACAGATTAAGGACCTAATGTATAAAGTGCATCTTTAAAGTCATTAGAAGAAAAATAGAGCTTCTGCATTACACAACTCCAGGGGACGCCATTCATGTTGTAATCTATATTAATTAGTGCCCCCAGAAGTTGAGTAGCACAATGATCTTGTTTATGATTAAGTGTGAAGGAAGGATTACTTAAGCCCCCAAAATAGAATTACAAAAAGAAACTACAGATACCTCTTTTAGCTTAGGCTGCAAAAACTAAATGCTATGATCTCGGTGGACAGTTACTTATTTCATTATAATTCTGAAGTCTAACTCCAAGATCAACAGGCCAGCAGGGTGTTGTTCTTGGTGAGGGACCCCTACCTGGCTCGTAAGTGGCCTCTTTTTGCTGTATCCTCCCATGTCTTTTCCTAGATGTGATACATGCTCCTTAAGAGAAAAGAGAGATCTGTCTCTTCATCTTCTTTTCAGGGTACTAATCTTAGTAAGAGTCCCAGCTTCATGATCTCGTCTAAGCCTAAATACCTCCCCAAAGTTCCCACCTCCAAACAGCATAACATTGGGGAAAAGAGTTTTAGGATATGAATTTATGGTAGACATAAACATTCAATACATACTAACACTTTTGACTACATCCAGATGGAAAACTTTGGTGTGGAAGAAGATACATACATACATACATATATATATATATATATTTTTTTTTGAGATTTTACCTATTTATCTGACAGACAGAGATCACACGTAGGCAGAGAGGCAAGCAGAGAGAGAGAGAGAAGGGGAAGCAGGCTCCCCGCTGAGCAGAGAGCCCGGTGCAGGGCTCGATTCCAGGACCCTGAGATCATGACCTGAGCCAAAGGCAGAGGCTTAACCCACTGAGCCACCTAGGCACTCCAAGAAGATACATATATAAAATTAAAGTATGTTATAGATTCGAGAGAGTACTTTCAACACATGTTGAGTGATACAGTCTCCAAATCCATCTTCCTTCTCCCTTGTCTCTGTGGAGATTATAAAAAGTCCAAAGTTCAATGTCCTGGGCTCTCCTATAGCTAAAGGTAGCCATGTGTCACCATTCTGGCTTATGTATATAATAGACACTCCTGGACAGTGTTTCCGTGAAAGTTTTTAATGGGTAAGGATTTAGCTAGAGCACTACTTTGCCCTTTTTATCCTTTGCCTTTTACCTTCATTCTTCTTATTCCTGAAATGTTGAAATAGATGGAAGTATAGCAGCTATCTTGTCCCATAATGATGAAAGTCATGTACCAAGTTGGTAGATACTGAAAGAGGAGAGGAGAGTGGGTCCTTGGTAGCTTCATGAACACTTAAACCAGCCTAGCATGATCTGCGCAAAATCTCCTGATCCAAGAAAAATATACACATTTGTCCTTCTGCACGGTTTTATTGCTTGAAGCAAAATGGAATTTCTAACTGAAACAATCTGTAATAGACAAAAAAACCTTTTGTACAGAATGAAGAATTCTTCTAGTTAATTAAAACCGAAGGACAAAAAACTCAATAGAAAAATGGGTCAGGGAAAAGAGTGGCACATAGCAGAAGAGGAAAAATAAATGGCCAAAAACACACATGGGAAGATAAGCTCTGTAGTAATCAGGGAAATGCAAATTAAAACAACAATGAAATACCACTTTTTATTCCTCAGTCCTGCTAATGATCTTATGTCTGACAATATGAAATGCTGGTGAGAATATGAATATATGGAACTCTCATACAGTCCTTTTATTTTAACTTTTTAAAAAAAGAATTTTATTTATTCATATGACAGACAAAGAGAGCACAAACAGGGGGAGCAGCAGGCAGAAAGACAGGGAGAAGCAGAGCACAATGCCAGGTTCGATCCCAGGACCGTGGGATTATGACCTGAGCTGAAGGCAGGTGCTTAACCGACTGAGCCACCCAGGTGCCCAGATCTCATACACTTCTAATGAGAATGTAAACTGATACAACCTACTGGAGACCAATTTTATATTTTCTACTAAAAATGAAAATACACATACCTAATAATGAAGCAATTTCCTTTGCTAGCATAAATTCTAGAAAACTTTCACCCATGTCTCCATGGACACAGATATGAGGATATTCATTAGAGAGCTATTTGTAGTATTAAGCAGTTTGAAACAACCCCAAAACACCTTCAAATGGAGAATACATAATGAAATGTGGAACACAGGAGCAATGAAATACTATATAGCAATGAAAAGGAATAAACTACACTAGACTATATGACTCTTGAGAATATAATGTTATGTGAAAACTAAATTTTTAGAATATACAAAACACACAAAACAATTATAAATTGTTTATACCAACTTAGTATATAAAGTTACTTTTCAATAAAAAGAGAAAATAAATTTATGCTAGTGATTGCCTTGGTGGGTGGAGGGACTGGTTATGGTACATAAAAGGTCTACATTTTTTTTCAAATATTTCATTTCCTTTTGAAACACAAACATGGAAATTTGTGACAATTTTAAAAAAAAATTTTATAGAATTTTACCTAATTGCCCTCTAATGCTTATTGAATAATCCATCTTTCCGCCCTGATTTGAAGGGCCTCCTCTTAAAATATTAGGTCCCACAACTCAACAACAACAAAAAATCAAATTTTAATATGGCCAAAAAGCTTGAATAGATGTTTCTCTAAAAAAGATATGCAAATGGCCAGTAAGCACATTAATGATTCTGAACATCATTAATCAATAGGGAAATGTGAATCAGTTGTTTTTCGTTTCTTTTTAGATTTTCTATTTATTGATATTTTCATTTTGTTCACACAGTGCTTTTTTTTACTTTCTCCACATCCTTCCTTGGTTCTTCGTGCATCTTTGAAATGAGTTGTTTTAAAATCTTTTTCTAGAATATGCTCCATTAATTAGATCTTTATGAGTGATATTTGCCATTGTGGTTTTTTTTTTTTTCATTGCATAGTCCATATTTACTGTTTTTTGTATCCTATGTGATTTTTTTGTTGTTATTGAATACTGGGCATTTGAATCTAATAATGTTATAACTCTGGGTATCAGATTCTCCCCTGTCCCTAGGGTTTCCTATTTTTTGTTACTGTTTTTATTTATTGTTATTGTTTCTTGATTGTTTCCTGTAGGCTGTCTGTGCTGAGGATCAGCCTGAGGTATAAACTGAATGTCTTCTCAAGTCTTTTCCGAGCCTTTCCCTGGGCATGTGTGGTCACTTACAATTTTTCTTGTATTTGCTGTTGCTTTTTTTTTTTTTTTAAGATTTTATTTATCCATTCAACAGATACTGGGAGAGAGCCCAAGACAAAGCCCAAGCAGGGGGACCAGCAAAGGGAGAGGGAAAAGCAGGCTCCCCACTGAACAGAGGGCTTGATGTGGGGGTTCAGTTCCAGAACCCTGGGATCATGGCCTGAGCCAAAGACAGACGCTAACCAACTGAGCCACCCAGGTGCCCCCAAATAAATAAAATCTTCAAAAAAAATTAACCATGGAAAGAAAGGAGCATTGATTCAAAAAAAAGCTGAGGGGCACCTGGATGGCTCAGTTGGTTAAGCCTTGGATTCTTGATTTCTGCTCAGGTCATGATCTTGAACCTCCAGTTGGATTCCTGGCTAGGGCTCAGTGGGAATCTACTTGAGATTGTCTCTCTCCCTCTTTCTCTGCCCTTCTCTCTCTTGTGTGTACACTCTCTCTCAAATAAATAAATCTTTTTTTTTTTTGAGATTTTATTTATTTGAGAGAGAGAGAGCAAGCACAAGCAGGGGGAGCAGCAGAGGGAGAGGGAGACAAGCAGACACCCTACTGAGCAGGGAGCCTAATGTGTGGCTCCATCCTATGACCCTGAGATCATGACCTAAACCAAAGGCAGACGCTTAACCATCTGAGCCACCCAGGTGCCCCAAATAATAAATCTTGAAAAACAGATAAATCTCAGTAAAAACAGTAAGCTTTGTAGTGTTTGAACTTGCCTAATTTCCATCCCTTTCTCTGTAACTCTGCAGTAGCCTTGAAAACAAACTGTCTTAAAATCATAGTACTTTGAAAAGCATCATCCTAGCAGCTTCGGAAGGGGGAAAGGACAAGTTGGGAAAGCCCCCAAAACTCCGATCCCCAGAGAATTATCGTATTTGACCTTGCTGGCAGCTCCCTGGAAAAGCCCCCATTGTCAGGACTTACCTTTCCTTTGATTCAGAACTCACTTAGCACCAACAATTCTATCCTCAGGGTATTTGCTGAAAGCCAGTTTTAATTGTTTACCATTGCAGTGGTGGTGGCAACAGTAACAGGGCAAACAAGACATTAAAAACAAATTTTATTTTTTTTTAAAGATTTTATTTATTTATTTGACAGAGAGAGATCACAAGTAGACGGAGAGGCAGGCAGAGAGAGAGAGAGAGAGAGAGAGAGAAGCAGGCTCCCTGCTGAGCAGAGAGCCCGATGCGGGACTCGATCCCAGGATCCCGAGATCATGACCTGAGCCGAAGGCAGCGGCCTAACCCACTGAGCCACCCAGGCGCCCTAAAAACAAATTTTAAAGGAAAATCTGGAGAATGAGATATCCACAGAGGGTTTTGAAAAGCAGCAACATATATATTTGGAAATCTAGAATACCACGAATATATGCAGAGTTGTACACGTGCCCAGAAGACTCTGAGACACTGGGTAGATACTTCCCGGCTACAGATGACAAAGAATACAGACATTACAGAACTAGCTCAGAAAAGTTATTAAACAAACAAATGACAACAACAAACAGGAACGGCATCAAATCCTGGGGAGAAATCCAAATGTCCTCGTGTTTGAGTAATTTGTACAATCGTAGAGATAGCACCCAGGCCACATGTCTACGTATTGCAAAAGCTTCCCCACTTGCAGTGAACACCTAATATTCGTAGTTTCTTTATTTATCTACTCTCTCTGGAAACTTCCCACACCAGTCTCAGGGTGTTCAAGTAATTATGCGGATGCTGTTTGAACCTGCCTCCCTTGCCAAAGCTGATGATCGGAAAGAAGAGCCAATTCCAGGTGGACTAATCAGATTTTCTTTGTGAGGAATGTGGATTTGGAGCTGAGGGATTTGAGAGGACGATTGGCTTCTTGAATGGTAGAGATGAAAAATTTGGGACACAAATTTGGCATGCTCTCCGCTATTTACAAAGGGTAGCAAAAACAAAACAAAACCTTTGCAGAGAGGCACCTGGGTAGCTCAGTGGGCTAAAGCCTCTGCTTTCGGCTCAGGTCATGATCTCAGGGTCCTGGGGTTGAGCCCTGCATCGAGTCCCCAAGTCTCTGCTCATCGGGGAGCCTGCTTCCCCCTCTCTCTCTGCCTGCCTCTCTGCCTACTTGTGATCTCTGTCTGTCAAATAAAAACAAAACAAACAAAAAAACCCTTGCAGGGAAACAGGGCACTAAATGTGAGTACTGCCTGGGTTCCTGATGGCCTTCCCAATGGCTTGCACTAGAATTTTCTTAGGACTGATTGCTTTTGAAGTTTTAAGTTCTGTGACTGAGCCTGAATTTTCATAATGAGAACTTATTTTTTCTTTTTCTCTTTTTCCCTTCTTCTTCTTTCTTTTTTTTTTTTTTTAAAGATTTTATTTATTTATTTGACAGAGAGAAATCACAAGTAGGCAGAGAGGCAGGCAGAGAGAGAGGAGGAAGCAGGCTCCCTGCTGAGCAGAAAGCCCGATGTGGGGCTCAAACCCAGGACCTGGGATCATGACCTGAGCCGAAGGCAGCGGCTTAACCCACTGAGCCACCCAGGCGCCCCTCTTTTTTTTTTTTTTTTTTAAAGATTTTATTTATTTATTTGACGGAGAGAGATCACAAGTAGACGGAGAGGCAGGCAGAGACACACACACACACACACACACACACACACACACACACACACACACACACACGGAAGCAGGCTCCCTGCTGAGCTGACAGCCCGATGCCCTTCTTCTTTCTTAATGCTGCCTTGGGTGTTGTAACTCTCAACTGAAGGAATACTGACTTTACACGGGTTGCCATTTGTCTTTAGAACTTTTAAATATCATTTAGTTCATTTGTCAGGAAAAGAGAAATGACTCCAGGTGTTTCCAACATTAAGGGATTTATAAAATCATTGGAAGGGTTGGAGGACAAAATTCAGGGAAGGGCCACGATTAGCCAGTTTGAGGCTAGGTTCAAAGACTGAGATACTTGATTTTGCTGGCGGGGTCAACTGTTCTGGGAACAGTTCTGTTGTCACAAAGGCCGGCAGCATCTCACTGAAGCTGGAAATGAGAGGTAGACGAGGCTGTGTTGATTCAGCAGCTTCCAAAATTAACGAGTGATTTAGTTCATTCAAACCGTGCTGGAAATATTACAGCTTCCGGAAAAGAAGAAAAAAACAACACGAGATTGCACTTAAAGGCTATATTTTTCCCCCAAGGGACTCCAGGTACTTTGCATTTTTAGCCACTGCTAATTTTTAAGTATTTCATGAAAGCAGCTTGCTCCACTCTAAAATAATACTGGCATTCTGCCGTGGCCTTAACGTGCCTAAGGGAGATCTTCCCCCCATGTTAAAGGAATAATCAATCAGATTTGCCTGAAAACTAGCCTGTAGGTCTGGCCTGCTACAAGTACGATGGCTCTATATCAAAGAATTTCCACAACCAACTATAATAAAATTTGAAGATATGCAATCTGTTCGCTCTCCTGAAATCCTCTTGGCTTGTGTGGGCTTTGCTAAACTGTTTAAACAGAGCATTCCATTCACCCTCCTTCTTCTCTGAGGATTGGTATTGTTAATTTGCAAAGAAGCAAAGAGAGGTAATAATGGAGGGTTGTACAATCCTAGGATGTCAGTTAATCCTAGAATGACATGTAAGGAACTGAATTGAATCCCCTGCAAAATTCATGTATTGAAATCCTAATCTCAAGTATCTTAGAATGTGAATGTATTTGGAGATAGGGCCTTTATTTATTTATTTTTTAAGATTTTATTTGTTTATTTGACAGAGAGTGAGAGAGAGCACAAGCAGGGGGAGCCGCAGGCAGAGGGAGAAGCAGGCTCACTGAGCAGGGAGCCTGACGCAGGGCTTGATCCCAGGACCTTGGGATCATGACCTGAGCTGAAGGCAGATGCTTAACAACTGACCACACAGGCACCCTTAGATAGAGCCTTTAAATAGGTAATTAAGATGAAATGAGGTCATAGGTTATGGCCCTAATCTAGTATGACTGGGGTCCTATCAAAAGACAAGATTAGGGGGTGTCAGGATGGCTCAGTTGGTTAAGTGTCCTAACTCTTGGTCTTGGCTCAGGGGCTAATGTCATGGATCATGGGATAGAGCCCGGCTCCAGGCTCCACACACAACCTGGAATTTGCTTGGGATTCTCCCTCACCTCTTCCCCTATTCCCCTCCCCCCCCCAAATAAATAAAATCTTAAAAAATATATTGCCTGGGGCGCCTGGGTGGCTCAGTGGGTTAAAGCCTCTGCTTTTGGCTCGGGTCATGATCCCAGGGTTCTCGGATCGAGCCCCGCATCAGGCTCCTCTCTCTCTGCCTGTCTCTCTGTGTACTTGTGTTCTCTGTCTGCCAAATAAATAAATACAATATTAAAAAAATATTGCCTGATTATAAACTATAATTATTAGGGGAACTAGCTTTTTTTTTTTTAATAAAAATACAAAGGATATGGGGCACTCCTGCTCAGCGGGAAGCCTCCTTCTCCCTCTTCCACTCCCCTGCTTCTGTTCCCTCTCTCGCTGTGTCTTTCTGTCAAAAAAATAAAATCTTAAAAAAAAAAAGGATAGCATACTCAACTCAATTACCTTAAAGGTATGAGGGATAACTTCTTTGGATTTTATATGAATCACGAGTATTTGGACAGATAGTTTTTTTTTTTTTTTAAGATTTTATTTATTTATTTGAGAGAGAGGCAGTGAGAGAGAGCATGAGCGAGGAGAAGGTCAGAGGGAGAAGCAGACTCCCCGTGGAGCTGGGAGCCCGACGCGGGACTCGATCCTGGGACTCCGGGATCATGACTTGAGCTGAAAGCAGTCGTCCAACCAACTGAGCCACCCAGGTGTCCCATGGACAGATAGTTTTAACTGGACAGTAGGAAAGAGCACAGATCTAGAAGTCAGAGAACTTGATTATTATTTTCAGTGTCCTTAGTTAAATCCCTTTGCTGTCTAAGCTTAAATTTCCTTATTTGGTAAATATAGAAAAAAAAATTTAGGTCATTTATCTCTCCATATTGTGGCATGAGAGAAATCTGGTAGTACTTTGAAAAATAGGAAAGCAAGGGCACCTGTTTATTTACCTCCCCTGTATTGTTGAAAGATATCAATATATGGGGGCACCTGGCGGCTCAGTCAGAAGAGCATGTGACCCTTGATCTCAGGGTCCTGAGCTGGAGCCCCCTGCCAGGTATAGAGATTGCTAAAACAAAAAACCAAAGAAACAAGCTTAAAGAAAGATGTCAATATATGGATATAAGCAAGTTTAGTGATGTCTGTGGTTAAATCTGGTTCATGTGGAGACCAAATTTAAGAGTATATCACATTCGGGACGCCTGGGTGGCTCAGTGGGTTATGCCGCTGCTTTCGGCTCAGGTCAAGATCCCAGGGTCCTGGGATCATGCCCGCATCAGGCTCCTTGCTCAGCGGGGAGCCTGCCTCTCTCTCTGCCTCCGCCTGCCTCTCTGCCTGCTTGTGTGCTTTCTCTCTCTTTCTGACAAGGAAATAAATAAAATCTTTAAAAAAAAAGAGTATAACGGGGCGCCTGGGTGGCTCAGTGGGTTAAGCCGCTGCCTTCGGCTCAGGTCATGGTCTCGGAGTCCTGGGATCGAGCCCCGCATCGGGCTCTGTGCTCAGCAGGGAGCCTGCTTCCTCCTCTCTCTCTGCCTGCCTCTCTGCCTGCTTGTGATCTCTCTGTCAAATAAATAAATAATATCTTTAAAAAAATAATAATAAAATAAAAAAAAAGAGTATATCACATTAAAAAAAAGAATTTATTGTAAAGGCTGTTTTTAGGCAAATAGGTTTGAGCAATGGAACGTAGAAAGGGCATAGCGACCACCTGGCTAGATATACAGACAAGCCCATCAGGGGACCCACCTCAAAATATCCATAGGCCCTAGCTAACCAAATGACTACTTACAACTGGACACAGTTTCCAAAAAAGGGAAAATTCCATATGTCACCATACCTTCTCACCTTCCCCCTTTAAAAACAGCCCCCACCCCCTGCTTCCTTGCAGACAGCCTCCTCTCCTTTGCTGTCCTGCCCCCCCTCCCTTGAGGGGTATTCAGTAAACTTCTAGCTTCTTTTATCTGCCTCAGGTGAATTCTTTAACTGCAGCTGCTAGTAGCTTCTACCTGATTGTGGTCCCACATTTGGGGGCCCCCATCTGATGCAGAGACACCCCATTTGGACACCAAATATATCACATTTCAAGAACTCGGATAGAATAATGCTTGGATTAATGAAAATATTAAAGAAAGACTATTATGTCTATTCCAGGTAATTATAGAAAGTAAGCTGTTTATTGATTTATGGATCTGGGAATCCGGTGGCCGGGGGGTAGTTTTCTTTTTCATGTAGGAGACTTAAATTTTTCCTTTTACAACTGAACATTTTACAGCCCCTAGTAAAGGTAATATTCAATAAATACCTATTGATGGGTCAGTTTTTTTATTAATTATTTTTATTAACATATAATGTATTATTTGTCCCAGGGGTACAGGTCTGTGAATCGTCAGGCTTACATGATGGGTCAGTTTTTAAAAATGTGATTGGGTCATGTTATTATTCCTATAGTTATTATGATTTGAAATGACTTAGTGGAGAGCTGAAAATGTAGATTTTTAAATGATTTTTAAATTAGTTTGCTTTTTGGCTTTTGAACACCACTTTTCATAGCTCATTATCTCAAAAGCATTTAATGTTCTTGTTAAACGAAACTCTTGAAATATAGGGCCTTTTACTCTATTACAAAACAGTTGATTAAAAGAGATAAAATGATTCTCTGCAACCTGGATGAACAATGTGTACCTAACTTCAGAAGTGTAGGGAGAGATTTGCAAAGAAGAATCAAAGAAAAAGCGATTAGGACGGGTAACACTGAAATTATGTGTATTTACTTTTAAATTCCAAGTCTTTACAGGTATGGAGTATCCTTGTTCAACTTGTACCCCAATATTTAGTACATTGCTTAGTGCAGAACTGTCAATGATAAATGCTAAATTTTAAAGATTTTATTTATTTATTTTTTAATTTATTTGACAGAGAGAGATCACAAGCA
Source organism: Lutra lutra (assembly GCF_902655055.1). Taxonomy (NCBI): domain Eukaryota; kingdom Metazoa; phylum Chordata; class Mammalia; order Carnivora; family Mustelidae; genus Lutra; species Lutra lutra. The sequence goes on along the minus strand of NC_062285.1, from coordinate 14,380,565 downwards.
GGCAGAGAGGCAGGCAGAGAGAGAGGAGGAAGCAGGCTCCCCGCCGAGCAGAGAGCCCGATGCGGGGCTCGATCCCAGGACTCTGAGATCATGACCTGAGCCGAAGGCAGCGGCTTAACCCACTGAGCCACCCAGGCGCCCCATAAATGCTAAATTTTAAATGAAAAATTGAGGATGTAGGAAGTTTAGAAAGTAAAGCCAGAGTCTTATGTCTAAGAAGACAGAGGAAGTAAAGATTTGGATTTCTTCATATTCTAGTCCTTCTTAATCCCGTATCAGAATTGATATCTCTGATTCACTGACATTACCTAATCAAGCAAATTCTGCCAATTTTCTTTTTTTTTTTTTAAATTCTGCCAATTTTCACAGCCTTCTCCGGGAAAGGATTTTATTCTTTAGCGTCACCATGTAGCGCCACCTTCCGGAATTGTTGGGAAACTTCGCAATTAGACCCCTTCCCTGGGCCGTCCTTTACGTTCCTCCCCGTTTTTTCGGAGGCCCTCTTACACGCATGCGCTTTCGATGGTACGCGTTGACCGTGAGGGACTACAATTCCCAGAAGACTATGCCGCAAAAAAAAAAAAAAAATCCCGTGGGGAGGAGAAGGGAAAACGTGAAGGCTCGCGAGAGAACGGGATTGAGGCGGCTGCGCGAAGTGGGTGGAGCCGGGTGGAGAGAGTGAAGAGGAAGAGGAGGAGGTGCCGTCCCACAATACCAGGCGGGAGGGCGGTAGGCGGTTTGTATCCGGGCTGTGAGGTGCTCCGCGCCTCCGCGGACCTTGCTGCCTCTGTCTCTTTAACGCGAGAGGAAGCGATGCGGAGGGGTGGAAAATGGCAGAGCTGCAGATGTTACTAGAGGAGGAGATCCCGTCTGGCAAGAGGGCGCTGATAGAGAGTTACCAGAATCTGACCCGGGTGGCGGACTACTGTGAAAACAACTACATACAGGTGAGGAGCGCGGGCGCGCGGGCGGGCGGGCGCTGGCCGGCCCGGCCGAGGATCCACCGCCTGCCGCTCGAGTGACCAGCCCACTGGGCGGGGTGGGGAACTGCCCTAACCTCAGCGGCTGCCTCAGCCTCAGCCTCAACCTCAACCCCAACCCCCAGCCGGGGAGAGCAAGTGGCCGGGCTGAGAGAGTCGGGCTGCGATACAGGAAGTGGCTGTGGTGGTTGAAACCGATAGAAGGGGAGAGAAAAAATGGGCGAGGGAACCCGGAGCTCGCGGCTGCCGCAGCCCGGCGCCCCCCTGCTGCCCGCCTCCCTTCGGGCTGGGCCCCCCGGGTCGCGCGCTGCCCTCAGCAGCCTTCCATTCGCTGGGCTCTTGTGTGGGAGAGCCAGCTGCCCCTCCGTCCGGAGAGGGGTCTCGGACCGGGAGGGGAAAGGGCAGGGAGGAGGCGCGGGGGCCGGGGGGGAGCGGCAGAAGGAGAGGAAAAGCGGGGTGTGTGTTGGGGGAGGGCGGGTGGGGGCGATTATGTCAGTTCAACCCAGAGGGTGTGTCTTTTATTTATTTATTTTTTAATAAAAATTTGTCATGAGTCACATTACACAGACCTCCCCGAGGAGAGGAGGAAGCGGGCGGGGAGTGAGGGAGGGCGTATAAGCGAAGTTAATCTCAAAATTCTTTTAATTGAAGGTTTATAAATTTGCCTGGCTGTCCGTTTTCAAGTCGGGTTTTTTCCCCCTCTCATCATTTTCACTTCCGCCCTCACCATCATGTAGTCTAGAGGTTGTTAGGACTATCGTTACTATAAAACGATAAATTATTCTTAACTACTTGGAAAAATGTCTTACTCTCTCTTCCCCAAAAGTTCTTGAACTGTTGGCTTTATGAGTAACTTAAAATAGAACGGCGTAACCGCCGGTTGCTTATTTTCTGTGGTTTCTCTCTTTCCGACCTAAGTAAATGCACAGAATCCAGGTGGATTACCGAACATATTTAGTCTTGGGACCATAATGTGAAATGTTACTGTAAATTTATTAGGACATTCTTGGGGCCTTATTTGTGACAGATTCTCGTTTGTTTTTATTTTAATGATTGGAAGTGATTTATGTTGTGGTAGTTTGGTTTGTAGATCTTTAACTGGGTAAACCAGCAGTTTGCTATAGAAGCAAATAAAGAGCAGAGTCCTTTGTATCAATATAATGGGATCAAAAATTCTCTTGTTAGAAGACATAATCCAAACGTGCTTTGCAAGAATCGGGTTATTGCAATTCAGAACTGAAGTATTTATAGAAATGCCTCCCATGTGATTATCATTTTTAAGAACCAATAGTTTCTGTGTTGGCAAATGCTTTTCTTTATTTTTAGAAGGAGATGTTGTTTTCAGAATATTTTGAATATTTCTCAATTTCCATATTAGTAACATTGTATCTTAAGTATCACCAGTAGGAATTTATCTCATAAACTTCTTCAAGCTTTTACTTTAGGAGTTCAGATAAACTTGTTGAATGCCCACCATGTATACTGTATTACTGGGTTTTGCAAACTTTGTAGTTAGCCTTTTAAAAAATACTCTTAAATCTATAGAAATGTGAATATAGTTTTCAAAGAGAAAAGTGGTCTTGTAGATTTATCGATATTAGCACACAAAAGGTGTATTCAATCTCACATGAAAAGCCTTAAAATTGAGGTGAGTCTCAATTTGCTAAAGGTTCTGAAGATTTTGAAAGTCAAAGGGAAAACACAGGAAGTTATTTAGCCCCAGTCCAGAAAAGTCATTTCTTTGTAGAAGTCAGTAAATAAGTACTTCATAAAAGGGTGGCTTCTTTTGTTTTGCATGTTGGGAAATCTGACAAATATCTGGTGTGGTAACTGCTATGTGTTGGCAAATGCAAACGTGTTTTAACTTGTCTGATGACTACTATTTTTTCAGGTAGTTAGTTGTGTGCTGTAATGTTTTTATTTTTTTTCCTCCCTGACCTCTCTCCTCTTCTCTTCCTGCCACTATCATGTAGCTCTCAAGCACTTTTAAACTTCATTGGTAATATTCCTAGTTAGGATAAATCATGGTATATATCTCCTGTAGTCTCTCTTAAACATGTTAGTACCATGGTGCCAAGAGCCATTGCCAGTGGCCCCAAATTGTGGTTTTTCTAAACTTGACACCAGTGAGATATTCTGATCTCGGGGAGAGGGGGATGAAATTCACACATAATGTTTGTCTTAGTAGCCTTGAAACCTTGGGTGGCATGATGCAGGCTACTAGCTTCCTTCCTGAGATGCTGAGATGGGGTCAGGCTGAGAAAGTGATAGAGACTGTGGAAGTTGATATAGTAGTTGCCTTTGTGATGTGCTGTGCTGCTAACTTTGGTGCTGTGAATAGGAAACAAATAGTGCTGGAAATCCATTTAGATGTCTTTCAAGATCTTTCTGTATCCTTTCTGTGACCCTGATTGGGTTATAACCAACATTCTACATAAACATACCACCTTTCAGGGAAGGTATACAGTCACTTGTGTTTTGAGAAATTTTTATACCTGGGATGAGTTAATTTATAGCCTAGGTGATTTTTATACTGAGAGAGTAATTTTCATTTTGTTTCCTACAGCTTGGAAGTACAGTTCAGTCCAGGTGAGTTGCTTAGCAGACAAGTTCTTTTGGCTGTAGTGCAGTTGAGCCTAGAGCACTTTCTTAGCTCGTTGGGTCCTGTTGACTTTAATTATTGAATTGTTTTAGTAATAGCAAAACTTCTCAAAAGAGTCTATTATTGTAAAAAGGATGGGGATTTTGAAATTGCTTTGGGGAAAATACTCAAAATACAAAATGTTTTTAATATAGAAGTGAAGAAAAATCTTTGCCTTTTTCTGTCTTTGGTTTTTCTGGTCGGTTAGGGCAGAGACCATCAGTTCTCAGCTTGTACACAAGCATCTGATCTGGCCAGTTCTCTTTGCTCTACTGTAGGGTCTGTACTTCCTTTGTCATGGGAACTATTTTGGGGAATAGGAAGGTAAGCTAAGTGAAAAGGAGTAGAAACTACTTAAGAAAGGTTTCTCAGCATGTTAATCTCAGCACCTTAACTTGTTAATTTAATTTTGCTGCCTGGAATTCCCCCAACTAGAGCTATATTTGGGTTACAAGTATATTCTTTTTTTCCCCCCTAATGAATTGATCTGGGACCTTTTTTTCTTTTTGGTAAAGATTTTATTTACTTGTCAGAGAGTGAGCATAAGCAGGGGGACTGGCAGAAGGAGAAGCAGGCTTCATGCGAAGCAAGGAGCCCAGTGTGGGTCTCAATCCCAAGACCCTGGGATCATGACCTGAGCCAAAGGCAGACACTTAACTGACTGAGCCACCCAGGTGTCCTTAACAAGTATATTCTAAAGTCTGGAAGTATGAAGGAGATATCATCAGTGAGCTACTTAGTTTAGCTTGTTTTCCTTCTTCCATGATGTTAGCTTATGCTCATTGCTCATTATGCATGTTTGATCTTGGAAGGCAGGTGATTTTTGAGAAGGAATACTTTGGAGTAAGTAAAAGCTAAATTTCTGATACTGTACAATGTATGCCAGTTTATAAATAATGTCAGTTGTTATTAGAGTAATTCTGTGATTTTTGTTAACAGATGATCAGTCTGCAGTTCAGAGGCATCAAATACCTAGCCTAAAGTTCTGTATCTTGTATTAGGTAGTGTCTGGAATCAAACCTGGATTTTTCAATTTTATATTTTTTAAAATATTTTATTTCTTTATTTGACAGACAGTGCGAGAGAGCATGAGGGGGAGAATGTCAGAGGGAAAAGCAGACTCCTTGCTGAGCAGGGAGCCCAATGCAGGACTCGATCCCAGAACTCTGGGATCATGACCTGAGCCGAAGGCAGTCGCCCAACCAACTGAGCCACCCAGGCACCCAAACCCAGATTTTTAAATTCTATATCCTAGTTTCTTTTTTTTTTTTTTAAAGATTTTATTTATTTATTTGACAGAGAGAGATCACAAGTAGACGGAGAGGCAGGCAGAGAGAGAGAGAGAGAGAGGGAAGCAGGCTCCCTGCTGAGCAGAGAGCCCGATGCGGGCCTCGATCCCAGGACCCTGAGATCATGACCTGAGCCGAAGGCAGCGGCTTAACCCACTGAGCCACCCAGGCGCCCTATTTTTTTTTTTTAATTTTTAAAAAAGATTTTATTTATTCATTTGACAGAGAGAGAGCACAAGCAGGGGGAGCAGCAGGCAGAGGGAGAGGGAGAAGCAGGCTCCCCGCTGAGCAGGGAGCCCGATTCGGGGCTCGATCCCAGGACCCCAGGATCACGACCCGAGCCGAAGGCAGACGCTTAACCGACTGAGCCACCCAGGCGCCCTATCCTAGTTCCTTTTAATGAATACTAACTGAATGGGGTATTTACCTCAGCTTAGAGGATAAAAAGCTGGTGTGAAGAGGGTACTATAATTGCTTCTATTTATTGAGTACCTACTCTGTCATAGTCTCTGCTGGTTGATTTATATTATCTTTAATCCTTACAAAAACTCCATGATAGGCAGTATTCTCACAGATGAGGAAATTAGAAGTCAGAAAAGTTAAATGAATTTTATTTAATCATACAGTTAGTAATTGGCAGTCAGTGTTTCTGCCTAACCCACTGAGCCACCCAGGCGCCCCAGGGTTTCTGCCTAACTCCGAGAAGCTCCACAGGCTCTACGCTCTGGTCATACCACACTGTCTCTAGACTCGAATGAGTCTGAACTCAAGAGACTAACTAATTCAGAAATGTCATGGGATAAATAGACTCTTGTTGGGCAAGTCTAGGAACCTAACGACCATTTTATCATTGTTTCTTCTGAGTTCCAGGTTGCAAATAGAAGAACAGTTATGTTTGTACTTTGGGGGCTTGTCTTCATCACCAAAGGGTGGTAGCTTTGGCACTTGAAGTGCTGAATTACAGGAATCAGGTTAGTTTTTCATTGAACTTAGTGGATCCTTTTCCTTTCTGTACATCCTTGTCTGTTTTTGAAAAATTTTTTTTTTTAAGATTTTATTTATTTATTTGACAGAGAGAGATCACAAGTAGGCAGAGAGGCAGGCAGAGAGAGAGGAAGGGAAGCAGGCTTCCTGCTGAGCAGCGAGCCTGACGCGGGACTCGATCCCAGGACCCTGGGATCATGACCTGAGCCGAAGGCAGCGGCTTAACCCACTGAGCCACCCAGGCGCCCCTGTTTTTGAAATTCTAATTCAGCTTTGCAGTTGTGATAAAATTTGTGGAATAAGTGGGGGAAGTTAAAGTTAAGCATCTGACTCTTGGTTTCCACTCGGGTCATGATTTCAGGGTGGTGAGATGAAGCTCTGCATTGGGGGGTCTGTGCTCAGTATGAAATCTGCTTGAGATTCTCTCTGCCCCCGCAAATAAATAAAATCTTAACAAACTAACGCCTTCTCCTTTTTCCTTTTGTAACTTTAATATTAATAAGAACTTTACCTGTGGTGCTTTAATCTAGTCCTGATCTCTTTAGATTCTGAGTTTTAGCATCCTTGTGTCTTTTGGACATCCTAGTCCCTCAGGATGAGGACACTTCGAATTCCTTCTTTGTGCTGCTGCTGCTTCCATAGCTGAAGAATGCTAATACTCATAGTGGAAGAAAGGTATTTGAACAAATGGAGGTCTGATCTTTGGTTGTGGTTGGAATAGCACTACCATTTCCAATCCATCATCATCTCCTCAATCATTTAGAATCATCTGTTTATCTGTCTTGAGTGAAATTTGTCTTGGGAATTATATCTGTGAGTTGACAGACAAATACATTAGCTAGAAAGGAAGAGCACTAACATTGTGAGAAGAGGTTGAACCAAATATTAGGAGATTATGTAGATGTAATTCTGTAAAAATTCCATGTTGGTCTGAAAAGTAAATTTAATAGTTAAATTTTAATTTAGGGGGATTAAAAAAGTTGGGTACCTGGTGGGCTCAGTCAGTCTGGGGAGCATGTGACTCTTGATCTTGCTCTTGAGCTCTGAGTCGTGGTTTTGAGCCCCATGTTGGCTGTAGAGATTACTGGAAAAACAAAGCAAAAAGGAAAAAAAAAACTTAAAAAAAAGTTTTAGGGGGAGGCCTGGGTGGCTCAGTTGTTAAGCCTCTGTATTCTGCTCAGGGCGTGATCCCAGGGTACTGGGATCGAGCCTGGCATCAGGCTCCCTGCTCAGCGGGAAGCCGGCTTCTCCTCTTTTCACTTCCCTTGCTTGTGTTCCCTCTCTCGCTGTGTCTCTCTCTGTCAAATAAATAAAATCTTAAAAAAAAAAGTTTGAATTTTGGGGGAACTGTATAGTTTTTCTAATGTCTTTTCGTGTCAATTATGATCTTCATTGAAGTTGTGGTTTGATTTTAGAAGAAATAATAGTCAAACCCAGAACTAAAAACTTTTTAGTCCCTAATTGTTAAGACTAAATAAAAAGACAAGGGATTTAAAAAAATTTACAGCATTAAGGGGTGCTTGGATGGTTCAGTTGGTAAGTGTCCAACTTTTGATCTCCGCTCAGGTCTTGATCTCAGGATGGTGAGTTTCCAGCCCTGGGGTGGAACTCAGCATGGAGCCTACTTAAAAAAAAAAAATAAATTAATTTAAAAAATTACAGCATTGAGAATATAAAACATTTGGAAAGTAGTAATTATTGGATTTTATTTTTATTTATTTAAAATTTATTTATTTATAATCTCTACACCCAATGAACGGCTCAAACTCACCCCAAGATGAAGAATTGCATGCTCTACTGACTGAGCCCACAGGAGCCCCCTGGATTTTATTTATTTATTTATTTATTTATTTATTTATTTATTTTAAGATTTTCTTTATTTGACAGAGAGAGACTGTGAGAGAGGGAACACAAGCAGAGGGAATGGAAGAGGGGGAAGCAGGCTTCCCGTTGAGCAGGGAGCCTGATGAGGGGCTCAATCCCAGGACCTGAGCTGAAGGCAGATACTTAAAGACTGAGCCACCCAGGTGCCACCATTTTTAATTTTTCTTAAAGATTTTATTAATTTGTCAGAGAGCATAAGCAAGCAGGCAGATGAAGAAGCAGGCTCTCTGCTGAGCAAGGAGCCTGATGCAGGTCTCAGTCCCAGGACCCTGGGATCATGACCTGAGCTGAAGGCAGATGCTTGACCAACTAGCCACCCAGGTGTCCCAACATATTTTAATTTACAGCTAATTTTGTTAGTGATACCTTCCATAGGTTGATTAGATATAGCTATATTATTTGGTTTGTAATGGAAGGGCTTTTTCGTTTTGTTTTGTTTTGAGGATTTAATTGGCTTTCTTAAGCAATTCATGAATCCAGGATTATTCCACATAGCAAGCAGAGAGGAGCTCGCAAGTGGAATTTTCTTATTGAGGTTTAATTCGTATAATACCAACCATTTTAAAGTATATAGTTCAATGGTCTTAGTACATTTACAGTGTTGTGCGACCATCACCTTGATCTATTTCCAAAACATTTTTATCACCCTTCAGAATAACCTTGTACTCATTAAGCAGTTTGTTCCTGTCCCTACCCACCTAGTACCAGGCATCCATCAATCTGTTTTCTGTCTCTGAATTTACTTATTCTATATAGTTCTTATATATAAGTGGAATTGTACAATATGAAGCCTTTTGTTTCTGGCTTCCTTCTCTTCATAGTAAAATATATTTGAGGTTCATTTATTTTATAGCATGTATTAGTACTTAATCCCTTGTTACGACTGAGTATATGTCATCCATTGATGGACATTTGCATTGTTTCTACCTTTTGGCTATTGTGAATGGTATTGCTATGAATATTCATGTATTTATTTGAGTGCCTTTTTTTAGTTCTTTGGCATATATACACCTAGGAGTGGTTTATAATGCTCTTTTGTTGTGAAATATATAACTAAGTTTGCACTGTAGTACCATTATATTGCAGTGTAATGAGGGAATTCCAGGCATAAACATATACTCAGAATTTCAGTGTAAATTGATAGACATTTAGGCTTAGAGCTTAATTTTTCATATTATATATAAGCTTAATTTTCCCTGATTACCAGAGTAATATCAAATATGGTAATTGGATAAATTTTAAACTTTTTTTTAAGATTTTATTTATTTATTTGAGAGAGAGAGATCACAAGTAGGCAGAGAGGGGGAAGCAGGCTCCCTGCTGAGCAGAGAGCCTGATGGGGGGCTCGCTCCATCTCAGGACCCCGAGATCATGACCTGAGCGGAAGGCAGAGGCTTAACCCACTGAGCCACCCAGGTGCCCCAATTTTTTTTTTTTTTAAGATTTTATTTATTTCTTTGACAGATCAAAAGTAGGCAGAGAGGCAGGCAGAGAGAGAGGGGGAAGCAGGCTCCCCGCTGAGCAGAGAGCCCGATGCGGGGCTCGATCCCAGGACGCAGGGATCATGACCTGAGCCGAAGGCAGAGGCTTAATCCACTGAGCCACCCAGGCGCCCCAGGTGCCCAAATTTTTAAACTTTTTAGAAAAATACATGGCTTAGACAGTTACAAGTTGGTGGAGCTTGTGACTCTTGATCTTAAGGTTGTGAGTTTGAGCCCCATGTTGGGTATAGATATTACTTTAAAATCTTTTAAAAAAATCACTTCTGGGATGCTTGGGTGGCTCAGTTGGTTGGACGACTGCCTTCGGCTCAGGTCATGATCCCGGAGTCCCGAGATCGAGTCCCGCATCGGGCTCCCAGCTCCATGGGGAGTCTGCTTCTCCCTCTGACCTTCTCCTCGCTCATGCTCTCTCTCACTGTCTCTCTCTCAAATAAATAAATAAAATCCTTAAAAAAAAAAATCACTTCTGTGTACAGGCTTTAAAAAACATATCTAAAGTTTATGCTGTACAGTTAGTAAACTCCTGTGTTTACTCTGAGGCAAAAAATATTTCAGTCATTTTTTAAAAACTAAAAACATTTGAAACTTTTGTGATCTGTGTAATATCTAATTATTAAATGTGAATTCTTATTCAGAGCTTAAATGAAGCATAGTATACAAGATGTGGATCTGGATATTCTCAGCTGCTTTTATTTATTTACTTATTATTATTTTTAAAAAAGATTTATTTATTTATTTGTCAGACAGAAATCACAAGCAAGAGAGGCAGGCAGAGAGAGGAGGAAGCAGGCTCCCCGCTGAGCAGAGAGCCCCGTGCAGGGCTCAGTCCCAGGACCCTGGGATCATGACCTGAGCCGAAGACAGAGGGTTTAACTCACTGAGCCACCCAGGTGCCCCTCTCAGCTGCTTTTAATTAGAGCAAATTTTTATTTTTTATTTCCTTAAAGCTTAAAGGGAACAAAAATACTGTGTTAATGACAATGTATGTTATTGAAAAACTTTTTTTTTTTAAGATCTTATTTATTTATTTGACAGAGATCACAAGTAGACAGAGAGGCAGGCAGAGAGAGAGAGAGAGAGAGAGAGAGGGAAGCAGGCTCCCTGCTGAGCAGAGAGCCCGATGCGGGACTCGATCCCAGGACCCTGAGATCATGACCTGAGCCGAAGGCAGCAGCTTAACCCACTGAGCCACCCAGGCGCCCCAAGATTTAGTTATTTCAGAGAACATGAGCAGGGGGAGGGGCAGAGGAAGAGGGGGAAAGAGAGAGAGAAGCAGACTCCCTGCTGAGTGCAGAGCCTGACTAGGGGCTCCATCTCACAACCCTGAGATAATGATATGAGCCGAAATTGAATTGGGTGCCCAACTGACTGAGCTACCCAGATAGATGCCTCTGTAAGTACCATTTAAAAATCATAGTTGCCTCTCAAAAGTGGGCCCTTAACATAGCCCAGCAATCCCACTATATTTGTCACATCAGTATATTCTTCTGCTCACCATAAACTGTTTAAAATTTTGTCTTCCCTTTTAAAATCTTTCTTTTCTAATCTTTTAGTCCATAGAGAAAATAGTCCTCATTATATGACACACAGTTTCTTACCACTGCATCTCCAAGCCTACTAGTGTCCTTATCCAACTTATTCTACTTCCTTATAATGGAGAGGTCATTCCTCCTCGCTAAGGTCAGTCCTTATCTTTGCTCTGAGTGCCATTCTCTCTTAACCTTTCAGAACCCTTACACTTATTATATATTTCCTTCTCTCTTTATTGAATTTATGCACTTGGAATCAAAACATCTCAATTCTTTCCCATATTAGAAAGTTATCCTTGGGCTTCATAGATCCATGATCCATAGATCCACTGACCAAGAGGTCAGTATCTGACTTCTTACCTAATTTGCTTAGAGTTTTATTAAAATTATCATGTACACCTACCTCCATCCCTCACTTTGCATTCACTCTTTAACCTGTTTTGTCATCGTCACTGCTCCACTGAATTTGTATTCAGTAACCTACATGCTGCAAAATTCATTGAACTCTGTTTAGTTCTCTTTTTTTAATGGTAGATATTTTTTAAAGGTTTATTTGTTTATTTTGGAGAGAGAGAGAAAGCAGACAAGTGCATGGTGGGAGGGGCAAGAGAGAGCACACACCTGCATGGTGGGAGGGGCAGAGGGAGGGAGAATCTCAAGCCCAATATGGGACTCAGTCTCACGACCCTGAGATCGTGACCTGAGCTGAAACCAAGAGTCGGATGCTCAGCCAACTACTGAGCCACCCAGGTGTGCACCCCCTGTTTAGTTCTCATTTTTGCTTGTCTTTTTAGCATTATTTCACACAATTGACTATTTTCCCTTTTTAGGAAAAGCTAATCCTTTGACTTTTGTGATGACATTCTTTCCTACTTTGCCTGTTACTCCCTGGCCCCTTGTTCTTTACCTTTAAATATTTTTTAAAATTTAATATTATTATTATTATTTTTTAAAGATTATTTATTTATTTATTTGGCAGAGAGATCACAGGTAGGCAGAGAGGCAGGCAGAGAGAGAGGGAAGCAGGCTCCCTGCCAGGCAGAGAGCCCAATATGGGGCTCAGCCCCAGGATCCCGAGACCATGACTCGAGCTGAAAGCAGAGGCTTAACCCACTGAGCTGCCCAGGCGCCCCTAATTTTATTATTTTTTTAAGGTACTAGGTGGTGGTTTTTTTAAGTGTAGTTGATGCATGTTAAATTAGTTTCAGGTGTTCCAGGTAATGATTCCAGAGAGGTCTGTACATTATGCTGTGGTCACCACAAGTGTACTTACTATCTGTCACCATACAGTGCTATTACTGTTATCATTGACTATCTTCCCTATGCTGTACCTTTTATCCCTGTGATAATTCATTCTGTAACTTGAAGACTATAGCTCCCGCTTCCCTTCACTTATTATGCCTAACTCCTCACCCTACCTTTAAGTATTGAAGTGGCCTAGTTGATACCTCTGCTTGTTTGAATCATAAGTGCCTCAAACTGAATTCATCACTTTTCCGCAGTCTCCTTTACCATTGTGCATTCACTCACTTATTAGAAACCTAGGCATCATTCTTTTTTTTTTTTTAAAGATTTAAAAAAAATTATTCATGAGAGAGGCAGAGGGAGAAGCAGGCTTCCTGCTGAGCAGGTCCAATATAGGACCCCATCCCAAGACCCTGGGATCATGACCTGAGCCGAAGGCAGGTGCCCCCTAGGCATCATTCTTGACTCCATTATTCCTCTTTGTTCTCTCCTCCCAATTCATCTGTAACAGGTTCCTGTTGATTCTTCTTAAGTATCTCCTAAATTGGCCTATTCTGTCTTTACCATCCCAGTGTAAAGCTTAGACAACTGCTATAGCTTCTAATTGTCGTTACATCACCACACATCTTCCCCTGATCACAGTCCCATTATCTATCTATACTGTGGCTCAAGTGGTATTTTCAAAAAGAGAAATCTGATCATGTCACTCCTTTAAAGATCTTTCAGTGATTTCCCATAAGTATACAGTCTCACAGTAAGTCCTAAGAGGCTGCATATAGCATAGCTCCTGTTTTTCTAGTCTTGCTGCTTTCATTCCATTACCCTCATCTTAACAGTCATATTGACCTTTCAGTTTTTGAAAGAAAAACTTTCATTTCAATTTCTTTTTTTTTTTTTTTTTTAGAGATTTTTATTTATTTATTTGACAGAGAGAAATCACAAGTAGGCAGAGAGGCAGGCAGAGAGAGAGGAGGAAGCAGGCTCCCTGCTGAGCAGAAAGCCTGATGTGGGGCTCGAACCCAGGACCTGGGATCATGACCTGAGCCGAAGGCAGCGGCTTAACCCACTGAGCCACCCAGGCGCCCCTCATTTCAATTTCAATTGAAAGAAAAACAATTTCATTGTTTTCTGCCTTTGCAGATGTCGTTCTCTCAGTAGAAAACTTGTTCCTCTCAGTAGAAAACTTGTTCCTCTCAGTCTGAATATTACCATTTGTCAGGTCTCATAGTTCAGAGAAAATTACTGTACTTATTCATTCTTCACTTGATAAAATTCTTTGAGTACCTACCATGTGTCAGGTACTCTTAGGTCCCAGAGATACTATAGTAAGGCTAAGTACCTACCCTTACGAAGTTTCCTTATAGAGATGAGACAGACAATAAACACCAAAAGATAAGACGGTTTTAGATAGGGAGAAGTGCTGTTTGGGAAATTAAATGAGAAAACAAAGTGATTTAAAAAATGGGCAAAGGACCTGAATTGATATTTTTCCAGAGAAGATGTACAGATGGGTAACAGACACATGGAAGGATCCTCAACATTGCCAGTCGTCAGGGAAATGCAAATCAAAACCACAATGAGATATCACCTACATCTGTCAGAATGGTTTGAATCACAAAAGACAAGAAATAACAAGTGTTGGTGAGGAAGTGGAGAAAAAGGAACCCTGTGCTCTGTTGGTGGGAATGTAATGTAAATTGGTAGAGCTACTGTGGAAAACAGTATGTAAGCTCCTCAAAAAATTAAGAATAGAAATATTTTATGATCCAGTAATTTCACTACTGGGTATTTACCCAAAGAGAATGAAAACACTGATTTGAAAAGATATTTGCACTCCTGTGTTTATTCAGCATTATTTACAATAGCCAAGATACAGAAGCAGTCTAAATGTCCATTGGCAGATGTGTTAAGATGTGGCATACACATACACACATACACTCACATAATGGAATATTACTCAGCCATGAAAAGGATGAGAATTGGCCATTTGTGACAACATGGATGAACTTAAGGGTACAGTGATAAGTGAAAAAATCAGACCAAGAAAAATACCGTAGGATTTAACTCTTGTAAATACAAACAGAACAAAGTGATGGTTGCCGGAGGGAAGGGAGTGTGGGCAAAATGGATGAAAGGGAGTGGGAGATACAGGCTTCCAGTTATGGGATGAATAAGTCATAGGAATTAAAGGCACGGCATAGGGAATATAGTTAATGATGTTGTCATAGTACTGCATGGTGACAGATGGTAGCTACACTCGTGGATGCATAGCATAATGTATAGCCTTCTCTGGAATTACTGTGTTGTACACCTGAAACTACTGTAACATTGTGTGTCAGTTACTAAAAAAAATTAAATACAACAGAGCAAATGAGCCTAATATTACACTGATCTGGTTTAAAAACAAAAAACAGGGGACGCTTGGGTGGCTCAGTCATTAAGTGTCTACCTTCACTCAGGTCATGAATCCCAAGGTCCTGGGATTGAGGCCTGTGTTGGGCTCCCTGCTTGGTGGGAACCCTGCTTCTCCCTCTCCCACCCTCCTGCTTGTGTTTCCTTTCTTGCTGTCTCTATCAAATAAATAAATAAAATCTTAAAAAAAAAACCCAACGATAATTAAATGGGGGTGACAATACAGAAAATTTGAATTGGAAGGAGGACTTATTTAAAGAAGTTAGGGAGTGGTACTCCGAGGGGGTGACATTAGAGCTGAGACCTGGTGGGTAGATATGACATCTTCCATGTGAAGATCTGAGGAAAATGAAAGATGGGAAAAATCTTTCTAAGGGTAATACGGCTAGAGGATAGTTAGTGAGAGGGACACTGGTAGGAGAGAGGTCTGAGAGATTGTAAGGAGCCAGATTATGTAGGGCCTTGAAGGCCTTGAAAAGAGGTTTGATTTTATTAAAAGTGTGTTGGGGTTATCATTAGAGTACTTGATTTACTTTTTAAAAGAATTGTTCAGGCTGCTGAGTGAAAAACATACTGAAGGGAAGGGAAGAGTAGAATCAGCCAGGAGGGGAGAGTATCCTGGTTTTCCAGGCAGGAAATGAGAATTGCTTGTACTTTAGTGTGGGGTGGGGAATTAAGGGGAGAGCTTGGGTTTTGTTTTGTGTTTTAAGATTTTATTTATTTGACAGAGATCACAAGTAGGCAGAGAGGCAGGCAGAGAGAGAGGGGGAAGCAGGCTCCTTGCTGAGCAGAGAGCCCGATGTGGGCCTGGATCCCAAGACCCTAGGACCCTGGGATCATGACCTGAGCTGAAGGCAGAGGCTTTAACCCACTGAGCCACCCAGGCGCCACAAGCTTGGATATGTTTAAGGCAGAGCTGGACAGGGCTTATGGTGGATTGAATATGGGGTATGAGGAAAACAGGAATCTAAGGATGACTCCTAGTTTAAGCTTTTTTCTAAGTATGTCTGTGGAAGGTAGTACATGTGTGGGAGGATATCAAGAGTACTGGTTGTTAAGTATGAGATACCAATTGACAACCAGATAGGTCAGATGGTCATTCTGGAGCTTAGGAAAGAGTCAGAGTTGGGTGATGAGTGTTTAGGCGTTATCACAGAATAGATTAGCACTGTCTCACAGAAATACAATGTGAGGCATATACGTAATTTTAAAATTTTCTAATAGCCATATTAAAAAAGTATGAAGAAGTAGATTGAAATTAATTTTAATAACCCAGTGCATCCAAAA
This sequence comes from Lutra lutra, assembly GCF_902655055.1. Classification (NCBI taxonomy): domain Eukaryota; kingdom Metazoa; phylum Chordata; class Mammalia; order Carnivora; family Mustelidae; genus Lutra; species Lutra lutra. The sequence goes on along the minus strand of NC_062285.1, from coordinate 14,364,812 downwards.
TAATTATTTCAGGAAACAGCATAGTTTTTTTAATACTAAGTATTTGGAATCTGATATATTTTATACTTAACAGCACATCTTAGTTGGGACATGGATAGTGAAAATCTGGGGGGATTAATGGGTGGGAAGTGCTGTGGTACGAAGGGATAGTTGGAATTGAGGTACTAGAGTAAGTAAACTGTAGAGATGGAAGTTGTGTGTTTGGAATGTGGGATTTTTGAAATCTAAATTTTTGAAATTGGCGTAATTCCTTGTGATGATCATGGGAATTTTTACTGTGGTGAAGAAAAAATTAGTTCAGGAGGTCAAGTGAAAGGCAAAGGTTTTTGGTGGATTATCTGAGTATATGTTGACATCACTAAGAAAAATGATATGAATAGTGGTGAATTAGCGAGTTAGATTTTAGAGTTTCTCAGTCTGTTGAATGTTGATAGATGACACTTACAAGGAGGTTACTTCCTTAGAAACCTCTTCCCTGTCCCATCAGGTCAGTTTATACCCTGTTAAATGCTCGCATAGAATCCTGTATTCTCTGTACACTCATTGTATCTGTTTGACACAGATGCCAAACTCCAAGAAAGCAGGACCAGCTTCCTCTTGTTTATTCCCATAGCTCCAGTGCCTTCTCAATACCTGCCTCATAAATTCTCGTCAAGTGTGAAGTCTGGAAGCTTGTCTTCATTCCGTCATGACTTAGTTATATTGTAACCAGCCTTTAACTCTCATTTACCTTCTGTGAAAGGGCCAATTTGAATTAGCTTATGTCCAGAGTGACAATTATTTATTTTTATTTAAAAGAGTTTTTTTTTTTTTTAAGAATTTATTTATTTGAGAGAGAGCACCTGCATCAGTGGGGGGAAGGGTGGACGGAGAGAGAAAAGCAGACTCTCCACTGAGCAGGAAGCATGACCTGGGGCTCCTCCCCAGAACCTGGAGAATATGACCTGAGCCGAAGGCAGATGCTTTGACTGAGCTACCCAGGCACCCCTATTTTTATTTTATTTTATTTTTTTTTCAAATTTATTTTTTTTATTTTTATTTTTTATAAACATAATATATTTTTATCCCCACGGGTACAGATCTGTGAATTGCCAGGTTTACACACTTCACAGCACTCACCCCAGCACATACCCTCCCCAATGTCCATAACCCCACCCCCCTCTCCCAAGCCCCCTACCCCCAGCAACCCTCATTTTGTTTTGTGAGACTACGAGTCACTTATGGTTTGTCTCCCTCCCAATCCCATCTTGTTTCATTTATTATTCTCCTACCTCCTTAACCCCCCATGTTGCATCTCCACTTCCTCATATCAGGGAGATCATATGATAGTTGTCTTTCTCCGATTGACTTACTTTGCTAAGCATGATACCCTCTAGTTCCATCCACGTCATCGCAAATGGCAAGATTTCATATCTTTTGATGGCTGCATAGTATTCCATCGTGTATATATACCACATCTTCTTTATCCATTCATCTGTTGATGGACATCTAGGTTCTTTCCATAGTTTGGCTATTGTAGACATTGCTGCTATAAACATTCGGGCACCCCTATTTTTAAAAAAAAGTTTTTAAGTTTTAATTCCAGTTATTTAATACAGTGTTATCTTTTTTTTTTTTTTAAAGATTTTATTTATTTATTTGACAGAGAGAGATCACAAGTAGGCAGAGAGGCAGGCAGAGAGAGAGAGGAGGAAGCAGGCTCCCTGCAGAGCAGAGAGCCCGATGCGGGGCTCGATCCCAGGACCCTGGGATCATGACCTGAGCCGAAGGCAGAGGCTTTAACCCACTGAGCCACCCAGGCGCCCTGCAAAGATTATTTCTTGAATGGAGATAGCTGCAGTTATGATTGAAAAGGAAGGAATAAATGCAAGTATTGGGAAATCTTGGTGAGGGGGATATGGGTAGATAGGGGAATGGAGAACTCAGAGATGACTTATTTTTACCTGTAGCCATTCTCCTCCAGCATAAAGCTATTAGGCATACAGAAGGTAATTTTCAGTCACAGAAGTGAATCTATAGACCCTCTCTTTTCAACCGTTAGTACACAGTTGGTTCCGACACTTCCCAGGTTTTTCTCCTCCACAGTTGAATTGATTGGCAGAGCAGTGGGTTGGAAAATAGGAATAAGGCTTGACTGTTAGCTGGCTGTGTGGGCAGAAGCTGGGAGAGGGAGGAAAGAAAGGAAAGGTGCTCCAAGGTTTTTGGCTATATAGTATGATGACATGAGGTTGAGGTGCAAGTTTCTCCTTTTCATGTTAATTTTGATGTTCTTTCATAATCTTTTGTTTTATAGATGTTGACATTTTTAGGGATCTAGAATCTTTGATAAATACTTCCAAAACATGTGTGACTTTTGTGGAGTGAGAATTGTCCCTTTTAAAAAGAAACTTTTAGAGAGACTTCTAAGGAGCAATTCAGTGTTTAGGGGTTTCAGGGAAGGCTTCTCATAAAGACTGAGTTTAGCCTGAGTCATGAGTGTAAAGAGTTCAGGGACAAGGGAGGTTGGGAGACAAAGGAGGTAGGTAGTAGGAACAGCATGTGTACCAGTGCATGTTTGAGAGCGCTGCAAGTAGTTTGCTTTTGTCAGTGTCAGATGTAAGGGAGAGTAGTGGAGGAGATGAGATCTCAAATCAAAAAATAGACACACACACGGGTGCCTGGGTGGCTCAGTGGGTTAAGCCGCTGCCTTCGGCTCAGGTCATGATCTCGGGGTCCTGGGATCGAGTCCCATATCGGGCTCTCTGCTCAGCAGGGAGCCTGCTTCCCTCTCTCTCTGCCTGCTTCTCTGTCTACTTGTGATCTCTCTCTGTCAAAAAAAAAAAAAAAAAAAAAAAAAATAGGCACACACAAAGAAAAAAAAACAAAAAAAAAAACCCACCCCAAACCAGGCAGACTGCTGTCATTAAACTGTGGATAACCAGTTCAGTGTTTCCACATTTGAAAACAGAAAAGCCATGTTTTAAATTTAACACCGATAAGATGAAATTGTGCTTTTGCTGTGTCCTGATTGGTATTCTGTTCCTTTGTCTGTATACATTTAGCATAATCAGCTGATACCAATGAATAAGTGGGTAAATGCCAGAGAATTGGTTTATAGGTCTGTAGATCATTATAGGTCTATAGATCATTTTTATGTGAACTGAGTGTGAAGACTTAGGACTGCTTGCACTAGTGGATTTATTATTAGCGTTTTTTAGTATCTTGTGGAATGTAAAACCACTATCTCCAGTTCATTTGTACATTTCTTCCACTCATCCTTATTCCTTACTTCTGCCCACCCAAAACACACACACACACAAATACAAACACACGAAGACACACACACACACACACACACACACACACACAGAGAAAGGAAGAAAGGCAGCATGGTACCATCTATATGAAAATCCTTCTGTCTGGGTTTTTGTTTTGTTTTATTTTGTCTTTGAGTGAAGAGGTGAGATGGTTTAAGGTGAGAAGGAGAGTAAATAATATATTTATATCACTGAGACGAATCGCAGTAAAACATTCCTTTTGCAATCAGACAGAAGTCCTAGAAAATTTGCTTCCACAAAGATGTTTTGGCTTCATGAATACTATAAATCACATATGATCTTGTTTCTTTATCTTTATGGTTTCATAGAGCTCAGAGCCAAACTTATGGCTCCAATTTATTAACTAGGACTGTGTGGTCTCTGTGTATTAATGTCCTGCCTTTATCTTTATAGTATTGGATGTTCTGACTTTTATCTCCTATATTTTGCTGTTTTGTACACATTTTTTTGTACTGATACAGTAATAGCTAATGGCCTTACCCCAGACCAATGAAATTATAGTCTTTTTAAGGGGAAATGAGGATTAAATCAAGTCCAGGCCTCTGAATTTTTTTAAAAAGCTCACCAGAAGGTGTGATATCCTCTGAGGGTTGAGAATCACTTGTTCTAGAGCAGGATGTTTTCATCAAAGGACTGGATAGTAATTATTTTAGGCTTTGCCGGCTGTATAATCTGTCATAACTACTCAACTCTGCATTTGGAGTAAGAAAGCCAGAAATGATACGTAGATTAATAGGTATGACTGTGTTCTAATAAAACTTCATGTGCAAAAACAGGAGCAACTGTTTAGCCCAAGGATCATAGTTTGTAGAGCCCTGTTCTACAGGCTGAACTTTAGTGACCGTGCTGTATTGCTGATGGACCAAAACTACGTTTGAGTTAACATATTGAGGTTAATGGATTTCTTCCCTTTTTTAAAAATAGACTTTCATTTTGTTTTTAATATATATATTTTTAAGATTTTATTCGTTTATTTGAGAGTGAGAAAGAACACTCTCTTCAGAGGGAGATGGAGAAAGAAGCTCCCTGCTGGGTAGGGAGCATGATGTGGTCTTGATCCCAGGACTGTGGGATCATGACCTGAGCCAAAGGCAGATGCTTAATTGACTGAACCACCAAGGTGCTCCTTTTTAAAATAGACTTTTTAAGAGTAGTTTTAATTTCACAGCAAAACTGAATGGAAATTCTCTTTGCTTCACCTCTTCATACCTCCCTTCTAATCCCAGGCAATCAGTGATCTTTTTACTGTCTTCATTGGTCTGCTTTTTCAGGAATATCATATAGTAGTTGGAATCATACATTTATGTACCTTTTTCCTACTGGCTTTTTTCACATAGTAGTATGCATTTAAGGTTTCTCCATGTCCTTTCCTATCTTGATAACTCATTTGTTTCCAGTTCTGAATAATATCACATTGTTTGGATGTACTATAACTTTTTTTATCTATTCAGCCCACTGAAGGACATCTTGGTTGCTTCCAGGTTTTGGCAATTATGAGTAAAAGTTGATGTAAACATTTTTTTTTTTTAAGATTTTATTTATTTATTTGACAGAGAGAGATCACAAGTAGACAAAGAGGCAGGCAGAGAGGGAAGCAGGCTCCCTGCTGAGCAAAGAGCCCGATGCGGGACTCGATCCCAGGACCCTGAGATCATGACCTGAGCCGAAGGCAGCGGCTTAACCCACTGAGCCACCCAGGCGCCCCTGATGTAAACATTTTTGTGCAAGTTTTTATGTGTACATAGTTTGGAAGTCCAAGATAGCTATACCATTTTGGATTCCCATCATGGATGAATGAAAGTTCTAGTTGCTCCATATCCTTATCAGCATTTGGTGTTGTCATTGTTCTGGATTTTGGCCATTCTAATAGGTACATAGTGATATCTTGTTTTATTTATTTTTTATTATTTTAAAAAAAGATTTATTTATTTGACAGAGAGAGAGTGCATGCAAACACACAAGCAGGGGGAGCCACAGGCAGAGAGAGAGGGAGAAGCAGGCTCCCAACCGAGTAGGGAGCCTGATGAGGGGTTCAATCCCAGGACTCTGGGATCATGACCTGAGCCCAAGGCAGATGGTTAACTGACTGAGCCACCCAGGTGCCCCTGTGATAACTTGTTTTAAATTGCATTTCCTGATGACATATGATGTGGAGCATATTTTCATAAACTTATTTTCTGTGTATCTTCTTTGATGAGGTATCTGCAAGGTCTTTGGCGCATTTTTAATTGGATTTTTGAGTTTTAACAGTTCTTTGTATTTTTTTGGATAATAATCTTCATCAGGAATGCTTTGCAAATATTTTCTCCCATTCTGTGTCTTGTCTTTTCGTTCTCTCGACAGTGTTTTTGCAGGGTGGAAATTTTTAATTTTAATGAAGTCCAACTTATGCTTTGATGGATTATATCCTATCTGAAAAGTCATTGCCAAACCCAAGGTCACCTAGATTTTCTTCGTGTTACCTTCTAGGAAGGAGTTTTATATTTTTGGGTTTTACATTGTAGTAGGTCTGTAATAAATTTTAAGTTAATTGTTGTGAAGGATGTAAGGGCTTCGTTTAGATTCATTTTTTTTTGCACATGGATGTCCATGTGTTCCAGAACCATTTGTTGAAAAGAATTTTCTTGCTCTATTGTATTGCCTTTGCTCCCTTGTCAAAGATCAATTGCCGGTATTTATATGGGCCAATTTCTGGAGTCTGTATTCTGTTCTTTTGATGTGTATTTCTGTTCTTTTGCCAGTATTACACAGTCTTGATTACTGTAGCTTTACGGTAAGTCTTGAAGTTGGATAGTGTCAGTTCTCCAACTTTGTTCTCAAAATTGTGTATTGGCTATTTTAGGTCTTTTGCCTCTCCATATAAATTTTCCTTATTTATTAATTTTTTTTCCAGGTAAACTGAAATATAATTGACATGCAACATGGTATGAATTTAAAGTGTACAATGTGATGATTTGGTACACATATACATTACAGAATGATTACCATAAGAGGGTTAGTTAACACCTCCATCATCTCACATAATTACCACTTTGTTTTGTGGTTAGAGCCTTTAAAATCCACTCTCAGGAACTTTTCAGCTATATGACACAGTATTATTAATACTGTTGTTACATGCTGTACATTAGATTCCCCACAACTTACTCATCTCATAACTGGAGGTTTGTGCACTTTACCCACATCTCCCCATTCCTCGCACCCCCACCCTTGGCAACCACTGTAAACTGTTTCTTTGACTTAAGCTTTTTTAAAAATTTCACATGTGGGGCACCTGGGTGGCTCAGTGGGTTAAAGCCTCTGCCTTCAGCTCAGGTCATGATCCCAGGGTCCTGGGATTGAGCCCTGCATCGGGCTCTCTGCTCAGTATGGAGCCTGCTTCCTCCTCTCTCTGACTGCCTCTCTGCCTACCTGTGATCTCTGTCAAATAAGTAAATAAAATCTTAAAAAAAAAAATTTCACATGTAAGTTGGTACTATGTAGTTTTTTATGGTATACCCATGCCTGCAAGGTCCATCCTATGTTGTTGCAAATGGCAGGATTTCCCGTTTCTCATGGCCAAATATAGTTCTCTGTGTGTGTTTGTATGTACCACATCTTTATCCATTCATCTGTAGATGAACACTTTAGTTTCCATATCTTGGGTATTGTGAATAATGTTACAGTGAATGTAGGAGTGTAGCTATCTCTCCAAAATCCTGATTTCATTTCATTTGGATATATACCTAGAGATGGGATTTCTGGATCACATAGTAATTTATTTTTATTTTTGGGGGGAACTTTCATAGTGTTTTCCATAGTGACTGCACCAGTTTACACACACCAGTTGGTCACATGCCAAAAGGTTTCCTTTTCTTCCATGTTCTCACCTGTGCTTGTTATGTCTTATTGATAGTCTTTTTGTTTTTGTTTCTTTAAAGTAGACTCCATGCCCAGTGTGGAGCCCAGCGTGGGGCTTGAACTCACAACCCTGAGATCAAGAACTGAGTTGAGATCAAGAGTTGGACATTCCGGGGCGCCTGGGTGGCTCAGTGGGTTAAGCCGCTGCCTTCAGCTCAGGTCATGATCTCAGGGTCCTGGGATCGAGCCCCGCATCGGGCTCTCTGCTCAGCAGAGAGTCTGCTTCCTCCTCTCTCTGCGGGCCTCTCTGCCTGCTTGTGATCTCTCTCTGTCAAATAAAGAAATAAAAATCTTAAAAAAAAAAAAAAAAAAAGAGTTGGACATTCAACCCACTGAGCCACCCAGGTGTCCCATGTCTTGTCTTTTTGATGACAGCCATTCTAATAGGTGTGATGTGATAACTCATTATGGTTTTGATTTGTATTTTTTAAGGTTATTTTCTGCCTTTTTTTTCTTCTTTTAAAAAAAAATTTTTAATAAATTTGTTTAAAATAATCTCTACACCCAGTATGGGGCTTGAACTCATAACCCTGAGATCAGGAGTCTCATTCACTCCTGACTGAACCAGCTAGTCACCCCTGATTTGCCTCATTCTGGTGATTAGTGGTATTGAGCATCTTTTCATGTACTTGTTGGCCATTTGTATGTCTTCTTTGGAAAACTCTTCGGGTTCTCTGCCTATTTATTTGCTTGCATGCTTGCATGCTTGCTTGCTTGCTTGCTGTTGAATTGTAGGAATTCCATATATATATATATATATATATATATATATATATATATACATACATACATACATACATTATATACACACACATTTTGGGTTTGCAAATACTGTCTCCTATTCTGTAGGTTGCCTTACCATTCTGTTGATTGTGTGTGATTTTCTTTTTTTGTTCGTGTGATGTTTTTTGCTTTGCTGTAGCTTTTTAGTTTGATGCAGTTCCACTTACTTATTTTTGCTTTTGTTGCTGGTGATTTTTGTGTCTTTTTTTTTTTTAAGATTTTATTTATTTATTTGACAGAGATCACAAGTAGGCAGAGAGGCAGGCAGAGAGAGAGGAAAGGAAGCAGGCTCCCTGCTGAGCAGAGAGCCCCATGCAGGGCTCCATCCCAGGACCCTGGGATCATGACCTGAGCCAAAGGAAGAGGCTTAACCCACTGAGCCACCCAGGCGCCCATAGATTGTTTCTTTTTATGCTATCCCAAAGTCACATAGGCTTTTTTCACTTCGTTTTCATTATTTTTCTTTGTTCTCCAGTGACTGGGTAATTTTAAAGTTCCTGTCTTCTACTTTACAGATTCTTTCTTCTGATTGATCCATGCTGCTGTTGATGATCTCTGTTGCATTTTCTCTTTCATTGTATTCTTTTGCTTTAGAATTTCCATTTGTTTCTTGTTATGATTTTGTCTCTTTGTTAAATTTCTTATTTTTTATATTGTTTTTGCTGATTTTTAAAAATTATCAGTTTTCTTGTAGCTCATTAAGCTTCCTGAAAGAGCTGTTTGTTTTTTTTTTTTAAGATTTTATTTATTTATTTGACAGAGACAGCCAAAGAGGGAACACAAGCAGGGGGAGTGGGAGAGAGAGAAGCAGGCTTTCTGCTGAGCAGGGAGCTCTAGGTGGGACTTGATCCCAGGACCCTGGGATCATGACAGGAGTCAAAGGCCAAGGTTTAAGGACTGAGCCACCCAGGCGTCCCTCAAAAGAGCTATTTTGCATTCTGTCCTTGGCATTGTTTACTAGGAAATTATTGTGAGCCTTTGAAGGTGCCCTTTTTGCTTGAATCTCCGTGTTCCTTGAATTCTTGAGTTGCTGTCTTAACATTTCAAGTAGCAGTCCCCTCCTCCAGTTTTTACTGATTGACTTGAGGAGAGAACTTTCTTCTGTTAGCTCTGCTAGGGATTCTGAGGCCTTCGCAGATCTTCCCTGGCTATGCCTGCTTCAGATTTCTTGCTTCTCTTTGTGGCAGAATTCTTAAGCTTCCGTGGTCTTTTTTGATTCTACAGAGTGCGAAGCCAGGTGCTGAACGCCTACTTTTGGATTTCACATAGGTGGTGTTTACATGCTCAAGTTAATGATGTCGCCCAGGCTTGCAGATTTGGGCTGGCTTTCTGTGTGTACTTTTTGCTTTTTTTTAACAGAAGCTCACTTTCACCACTGTCAGGTGGGTTCACAGGGAGCCAGTGATGAAGTAGGGGTGTATGGGAGTCAGCCACATGGGGCACTAGTTGTTCCTGTAGGCCAGTTTGGGGAGGATCCATAGGCAAGGTGTTTCCAGCAACTCATGGTTGGGCCTTCTGTTCTGAGTCTGGCTGCTAGTCTCCCAGTTGCTCACCACCCCCAGTTATGCAGCTCATGACTTAGTATTTTGGGTGGGGCAAGAAAGAAATGGGCTTCTTCAGTAGTGTGTCACACATCGAGGGAAATCAGGCACTCCCTCACACACTCTAAGTTTACCTCAGAGGAGAAATTGTTGGCAGAGAAGGGCTCTCTTGGCACTGAGCCATTTTGGAGCTTTCTTGGATGAGGGATAATGTGGATAAAGTCAAAGTATTCCTTTTATCCTTTACAAAGCATCTTATTTCAAATTTTTTTTTCCCCAGTGGTGTGCAGGAACTTTTCCACTAGACTCCTGTACTTCCCAGAGGTTTTCTCATCTGTGGGTGATTGTCTGAATTCATGTTGTCCAGGGGCTCTTGGACTCAAGCTGTGAGGAGCTGGAGCTGGTTCATGGGGCGCTTCAGCATCCACATCCAGGACCAATATGTGTGTGTTTTTTACCTTATGCATGGGTGGGTGAGAGTCCTCCTGGATCCCTTGAAAGATGGTACTAGTCTGGACCAAAGGTAATTGGGGCTGGAGCCGAGTCATTCCTCTGTTACAGAGCTGATTCTGAGTCTGTAGTCAAGACTGTAGTCGAGTCAGCTGCCTGGGTGCCGGCCTGTCTTCTTAGAACAGGACTGCACTGGATTTCTTCATCTCTTTGGATCTTTTTTTTTTTTTTTCTTTTTCTTTTTTGGCTTCTCTGGATCTTGTAACTCTTACAAAGACACTTTTGTCTGTAGATGGTTGCCAGATTGTTGTGGCTGAAGGTGGTTATGATGGGGGATATCTTTTTTGGCTATCTTGCTGATACCATCTTTCCATGTAAACTTTAGTTAGAATCTGTCAGTATTCACAAAATAACTTTCTAAGATTTTAATTGCGATTGCATTGAGTAGATCAAGTTGGGAATAGTGACGTCTTGACAATATTGAGTCTTCCTCTTCATGACCATGAAATACCTCCATTTATTTAGTTCTTTGATTTCTTACATAAGAGTTTTATGGTTTTCCTTATATAGATAATGTACATATTTTGTTAGGCAGCTTGCTTTCTTTAATTAAAAAAAAAGATTTTATATATTTATTTGAGAGAGAAACAGAGCACGAGTTGGTGGGGGGCGGATAGGCAGAACGAGAGGGAGAGAGACAAGTTGACTCCCTCCTAAGCTTGGAGCCCGGACAGGACTCAATCCCAGGACCCTGAGATTATGACCTGAGCTGAAGTCAGGTATTTTTTTTTTTTTTAAGATTTTATTTATTTATTTGACAGAGATCACAAGTAGGCAGAGAGGCAGGCAGAGAGAGAGGGGGAAGCAGGCTCCCTGCTAAGCAGAGAGCCCGATATGGGGCTCGATCCCAGGACCCTGAGATCATTACCTGAGCCGAAGGCAGAGGCTTTAACCCACTGAGCCACCCAGGTGCCCTGAAGTCAGGTACTCTTACGGACTGAGCCACCCAGGCACCCTGGTAGCTTTCTTTTAATGCTATTGTATCCCCTTCATTGGCATTTAGATTTCTTTTTTCTTTTTGAAATTTTTAAAAGATTATTTATTTATTTCAGAGAGAGAGAGAAAGAACATGAGTGGGGATGGGGGCAGAAGGAGAGGGAGAAGCAGGCTCCCCACTGAGCAGGGAGCCTGATGTGGGGCTCTGTTCCAGGACCTTGGGATCATGACCTGAGCCAAAAGCAGATGCTTAACTGACTGAACCACCCAGGTGCCCCTGACATTTAGATTTCTAACTGGTTAAATTATTTGGTTTGGACTCAGTATCTGGCAGTTTATTAATGAAGTATTTCTTCCTCTTTTGTGTCTACTTTATAACTGATCTGTGTGAACAGAACATCTCTGTTCATATCTCAGATTTTCTAGAACAGCTACACCAATGATTCTACATCTCTTTTTGGCATGGCTGTACTTAGAAAAATTCAGTTGATTTCAGTAAAGTTTTATTAATTGAGTCTTAAACTTTTATAATTCTCATACTTTTATATAACAGATTAAGAAATCAGGGTAAATATAGTTTGTCAGATAGTGTCATACTGGTCCTGATTTTTGGTTTGGAAAATGTGGTTAATGAATTATTAGGATAGCAATGGCCAAGACTGATTCTGTGAGACCATTGTAAGCTGGTGTAAGTGAGGAAATAGAGTCAGTGCTAGGACAAGGTACTTTTGTTGGTATTTGTAGAACCTTTTTTTTTTTTTTTTTTTTTTAAAGCAGAAGTACTTTGTTGTTCTCAAGTCAGTTAATTAAGGGTGGTACTGATTGTGACAGTATTAACTGCCACCTTACCTAATAGTTTACAAAAGGATACATTGTGGTCCTTAAGCAATTTCCTAATGGAGTCACATTTATTTGAGGATGAATTGAAGATGTGAATTTGTTACTTAAGTGAGGAATAACTTGGAAAAGTGTTTAATGTTTAATTTTTGTTTTTCTCCTTTATACAACCTCTAATTCAGAGCTTTAATTGTTTTGTTGATCAAAACATTCTCAGCTGCCCTGAGAAAGTCAGCTTTCTCTATTCTCTTCCCTTCCAGTTAATCAGAATTCATTTGGTATACAAATTAGTTAATGAAGACTTGGGGTGGGTAAGCTTAGAGGAATTACTTTAGTAGTTTCACTCTGACACATTAAAATTGTATTTATTTTATTTTATTTTATTTATTTGACAGAGATCACAAGTAGGCAGAGATCTGGCAGGCAGAGAGAGAGGGAGAGGGAAGCAGGCTCCCTGCTGAGCAGAGAGCCTGATGTGGGACTCCATCCCAGGACCCTGAGATCATGACCTGAGCCAAAGGCAGCAGCTTAATCCACTGAGCCACCCAGGTGCCCCTAGAATTTTATTTTGTTCTTAGAATTATAGACTGGGAGTCAGTGTGGTATAGTTGAAGACCGTGGCCTTTGGAGACATAGGGGTTCTGTTTTCCTAGTGGTACTTTGGGCAAATTACTTAACATCAACAAATTTCATTTTCCTCATTGTAAGTTATTCTAAATGGGATATTTAACATAGAGATAGATGCCTTTCTTGTGTCTGGTACAGAGTATATACTAAAACAGAATTCTTGTCTCCATTCTTGTCTTCTCTGTGTTTTCTCAGTCCACTTTTTTTTTTTTTTTTTTAAAGATTTTATTTATTTATTTGACAGACAGAGATCACAGTAGGCGGAGAGGCAGGCAGAGAGAGAGAGCAGGAAGCAGGCTCCCCGCTGAGCAGAGAGCCCGATGCGGGGCTCTATCCCAGGACCCTGGGATCATGACCTGAGCTGAAGGCAGAGGCTTTAACCCACTGAGCCACTCAGGTGCCCCTCTCAGTCCACTTTGTAATACAAACTGCAGCTGAAGTGCTCTTTCTAAAGTCAAAAACTAGTTCATGCTTTTTCTTCCTGAAAATTCTTCTGTGGCTCCCTTGTAGCCTCAGGATGAAGTCCAGATTCCTCAAGGGCTTGTAGGATTTCTCTGGCCTTGTGGTGTATTTCCCCTTTGTGCTTGCTGACTATTGAAGTTTGCTCACCTTCAATCTGATGTTCTTGTTCATTACATTCTGCTTTGAACCCTATCTTTTGCTCTTTGCCCTTCTTCTTTCTGATCCCCAAGCTGCTTCTGTTTTTCAGAATGTTAGGGGAGATAAAATTTTGGTCCTTTAAGTGCATGTGACAAGAGTAAGAGCTGTGTAAAGACCACTGGATGAAGATGCAGACCTGGGTTCTAGTCCTTACTCCTCTGTTAACTAGTTAGAGGGTACTTGGACAAATTAATATCTCTGAGCTTTATATAGTGCCCTGATCTGTGAAACCAGGATGTCTGCTTAGTTTACTGTGTGAAAGTGCTTTGGAAACTAGATATATAGCCGTTAAAAGTACTACTATTAAGAGTATATTTTGGGTGTTAGTAAGAAGTCTGTATTTCCTAATGTTTGAGGCTTTGGAATTATGTTCCCTTGCCTCAAATTTGTATGTTGAAGCTCTAATCCCTCCTTGTGACTGTGTTGGAGATAGCGCCTTTAAGGAGCTGATTGAAGTTAAATGAGGTATAGGGTGTGGCTCTGATAGAACTGGAGTCCTTGTAATAGAGGAAAGACAACAGAGATAAATCTCTGTCCACCCTGTGAGAACATTTTGAAAAGGTAGACCTCTGCAAGCCAGGAAGCGAGCCCTCACCAGAAACATAACGCTGATCTTGGATATTTCATCCTCTAAAACTGTTAGAAAATAAATTTGTAGTGTTGAAGCCATTCAACATTTTGTCATGGCAGCCTGAGGAGATTAATACAGATTAAAATATAATTCCTTTGTGTGAAGGGCACACTAGACTGATTTCTCAGATAATATTTATTTGACAGAATGCGGAAGTGCACACACAGCGGGGGGTGGGGGGTGGGGGGAGCAGCAGAGGGAGAGGGAGAAGCAGAAGCAGATTCTCCGCTGAGCAGGGAGCCTGCTGTTGGTCTCCATCTCAGGACACTGGGATCATGACCTGTGCTGAAGACAGATGTTTAACCGACTGAGCCACTCTGGCGTCCACAGATAACATTAAAAAAAAAAAAAAAAAAGAAAAAGATTTATTTGAGAGAGAAACAGAAGGGGAGGGCGGGAGGGAGAGTCAGTGAGAATCTCAAGCAAACTCTGTGCTGAGATCATGACCTGAGGTGAAACCAAGAGTCTGATGCTCAACCTACTATACCACTGAGGAGCCCCTCAGGAAAGATTTGAATGAGTGACACAACCAGCTGTAAATTAATGGACTAGTTTAGAAAATGGCCTTGATAATTTGGGAGTTGCCCTAATAGATTTTTTTGTATGTATGACGAGAATTAGTGTAAGTTGTTACTTTTTTTTTTTTTTTTAAGATTTTTATTTATTTATTTATTTATTTGACAGAGAGTGATCACATATAGGCAGAGAGGCAGGCAGAGAGAGAGGAGGAAGCAGGCTCCCCGCTGAGCAGAGAGCCCGACGCGGGACTCGATCCCAAGACCCCGAGATCATGACCCGAGCCGAAGGCAGCGGCTTAACCCACTGAGCCACCCAGGCGCCCAAGTTGTTACTTTCAAGTTTAACCAAAACCCTTTTTTCGGAATGTACTCTGCCCCCTCCTATATAAAAATTATTAAAGATGCATTTGGCTGTAGTTAATAAAAAAGAACTGAGGCTTAAACAATATGAACATATATTATTTTATATGAAAAGAAATTCCAAAGTTGGGTTATCTTAGGGTTGGCTAATTCTTTAGCTTTGTATTATGAAAGATTCAAGTTCTTGCTCTTTTCCCTTTTCTGTTTGATGAGATGGTAGTGAGGTATTACTAGCCTTACTTTTAGTTTCCTGGTATCTGCAAGCTGGTTACAGCAAAAATGTTACATGGTGATTGTAGGTCATTTGGAAATTCCGCAGAAGAATGAAGATGAAAACAGAAATTGTTACATATAATCCTGATGTAATCATAAATAATGCTGGTGTATCTCCTCTCCATATCTGGTTAGTTTGCATAGGTATTTAATTATACCAAACAAAATTAGGTTACACTATATGTGAAGATATGTGTTGTTTTTTTTTCCATTAAGAGTATATAAACAGAATTTTCTTAGTAAAAATAATCTCATTATTGAAATGATCATTGAAAAAATCGAATATAGAAAAAAACATAAAGAATATTAAAAGTCACCCATATCTCATTATCTAGGGATATCTGTCTACTAGAGTGTGTGTGTGTGTGTGTGTATAACTGTGATATAATATGCTAATATCCTAATTTTAATACTATACTATTACTAAAACACCTGAATACAGGCAGGGCTGCTGATAGCAGTGGTTTGAGTCAGCACATTAGGCAAGGAATAACAACCAGATGAGATGATTGCTGAAGGCAGATGGAATATGTGGTAGATAGTGGAAGAACATTATGAATACCAGCTATGACCTCATGACCAGTTACAGAATGAAAACTCTAGTATTTATGAGTATTTGTTCTGTACCTTAAACTTTGTGCATGTATTAAGCAATTCTTTTTCTCTTCTCTCCCCACCTCTCTTATGTTTAGCTTTAGGTGTGTTAATAGTGGGTTAACTTGTAATGTTTCAGTATTTAAGGATATCAAAGGGGAAGTACAACTCAGCCAGCTAGAAAAGAAAGGAACATTACTTAAAGAGAAAGTAGACTTTGTATTCTCTTCTGGGGGGATAGAATCATTTTGGTTGTTAGAGGATGAGTGTATCATGTTAGACTAAAGCATGTTTTTGCTATTATCTTTCTTTAGAAGTTAAATATGATGAAAGAGGTTTGTACATATACCGTATTGACAGAGGGTACTGTGGGGATTTGTATTCTTTCAGTTTACTTAAGTAGAAACTATGTATCTTATAGTTCTGTAGTAGGGTTCCTTTCCTGTATGGTTGTGGGTTAAAATTGGCTAAAAGAGAATTTGTGTGAGCAACATTCATTAACCTCTAAAGGTTTTGTGGTTAGATGTAGTAAGAGGCACAGAGGTGTTGGTGGGTTCCAGCTTGACTTTGGTCTCCTTCACTCTGCTTGTAGCTCTTTTTCCTGGTTGTTGACATTTGGTCAGCAGTGCCATCAGGCCCCTCAGCTGATAAGAGACCTGCAGAAGCATGGCTTCCCAGATCTCCCCAGGAGCATTTCCTTGCAGCCCCATTCTCCAGCTGGGTGTGTTTGGTTTCTCAAATTGATTGATGACTTTCTGATCCTTCTGCTTCCCTTATGGACTATCTCAACTTTCCCAGCTATTTCTATAATTGTGTAAGGTAAAAATTCTATAATTAATTCTTTTAGTCTTAGTGGCTCTGCTTCCCAGTTTGAACTCTGACGTAACACACTTTACTTGTTGGTAAATATCTGTCACTTTTATTGACTACATAGCATTCAGTATAGGAATTTTTTTTAATCACCTGTCATTGGTCATTTAGATGATTTATCTTTTTTGTCCCTGTGATTATAAACAGAGGTGGTTGGACATTCATAAACATACAGTGTTCTGTTTTTGTTTTTGTTTTTTTTGGTTTGGTTTTGTTTGGTTTTTATACTTGAACTTTTATTTTTGGGGGGCAGATTCCTAGAAGTGAAAAATATATGCATTTTAAAGAATTGTTGTACATGTTGTCCAGTAGGACCCTCCAGCAGTATGTGAAAGTGCTTGGCCAACATATACTCTTGATCACAATGGCTCTTTCAACTGAATTCTTTTTTAAGTTTCTATTTTAATTCCAGTTAATTAACATACGGTATAATATTAGTTTCAGGCATATAATACAGTGATTCAGCACTTCCATACAACAGCCAGTGCTCATCACAAGTTCACTTCTTGGGGCACCTCAGTGGCTTAGTCAGTTGAGCATTCTACCCATGGTTTTGACTCAGGTGGTGATCTCAGGGTGGTGGGATTGAGCCCTGCGCCGGGTTCCATGTTTATTGCCAAGTTGGCCTGAAATTCTCTCCTTTTCCCTTTCCCGCCCTTTCTGCCCCTCTCTCCCCTCATGCACGCGGTCTTTCTCTAAGATAAATGAAATCTTCAAAGAAAAAAAACTCCTAGAAAAACAAGGTACTTCTTAATCCCTGTCACCTTTTTAAACCCTCCCCCGACTCGCCACCCCTCTCAGTGGAATTCTTTGAAGAAGAAAGCAGATCATATGAGAATATAATTAGTTAACATGGAGTTAATGGAAGGAAGCTAGTGTCTTGGACCTAAACATGGAATATATTCTGTTAATAGTACTTAAGTGTGTAACTAATTTTGTGTTTAAATGTAGTTCCTCTTGGGGTATCTGGGTGGCTCAGTTGGTTAAGCTGCTACTTCAGTTTGGGTCATGATCCCAGGGTCCTAAAATGGAGCCCTTCTCCGTGGAGCCTCCTTCTCTCTCCCCTGCTTGTGCTCTCTTGTGCTCACTCTCTTTCTCTCTCAAATAAATAAAATCTTAAAAAAAGTAGTTGCTCTTTTGAAAACTGGGTTCTTACAGTTCTTCCATTAAGCCTGTTTTTAAAAATGTCTTTTTTTTTTTTAAAGATTTTATTTATTTGACAGAGCATAAGCAAGGGGAGTGAGACTTTTGCTGGGAGCTAGATTTTGCTGGAAGCTCATTGGCCTGTTCACAGTTGCTTAAGTGGGAGATGGTAGGAGGAGTTGTTCTAAAGCTTACAATAACTAGGTTTCAACCTGAATTGTTATGCAAACAGTTTGTTCTTTTTGCTGGATATTTGCCCTAACCTGGTAGGATTTCTTTTTATTTTTTACTTTTTTTGAAATGGAAATTGTGTTGGAGAAAATTACATCCTTTCAGTGCTAGCTGGGTATTGAGTATATGCATAACCTAATCTTCATGACTCCATGCTTAATAGGTTTATTTGTCAGTATGAACCAGCATTTGGCCTGTGTGCTCTTTTCCTCCCTTCATCCTCTTGTTCCTCTACACAAAATGATTATGGATTCCTCCTGGAAAGTTCTCAGGTCTCAAACCAATCAAACCTTAGGTTGGCCTTCAGCAACGTAGATGTTTTGTGTACTTTATGGTATATAAAACTCTTGCTGTTATAGGTGTTAAAACTTGAGATTTTAAATTCTTCCTATTAGCATTAACATTTTTTTTTTTAAAGGGCCCTTAGAAGGCTCCTTGCTCAGCGGGGAGTCTGCTTCTCCTTCTCTCTCTGCCCCTTTACCCTGCTGGTGCTCTCTCTCTCACAAATGAATGAATAAAATCTTTAAGAGGAAAAACAAAATACAGGGCCCCTAGACCAAGAAGGGTTCCTTATATACTATATATATAATCAATTCTAAGAAACTTCCTCCTCCTAAAACTTCATTTTAACATTTCTGAAATTGGGATGCATTTTACAATTAAAAAGCTGTCAGCCAGAGGAGTAGTCCTTGTACTTGTGCCAACTTGGTTGCTTTTTGCTGGGGGTTTATCTTGGTTATTGCAACCTGTTAACAGATCATTTATGGACCATTTGAGGAGAGAATAGAGTCCTGGGTTTTGCCTTAAGACGGTTTTGGGAGGTGACACCTTCTGGTAAAATTAAGTTAGCACTAGCATCAAAATGTACAGAATTGGTGTCAACAGCTTGGAAGAAAATTCTGGAAAGAATGATAGAGCCTTACCTTAAAAGATACTGTGTCACCTGCAGTGGAAAGTTCACAGCACCACTTAATAGTATTCCTGCCACTTTATTTAATCGGAATCTAGTCATAAGGAAATAATCAGACAAATCCAGTGTATAGGACTTTCTGTAAGACAGCTGGTTTGGTTTTTATTATTATTATTATTTATATAATTATAAAAAAGATTTATTTATTTGAGAAAGAGAGAGTTCATGAGCACAAGCAGGGGGAGGGACAGAGGGACAGAGAGAATCTCAAGCAGACTCCCAGGGTAGAGCCCAATAACCTGAGATCATGTCCTGAGTAAAAACCAAGAGTTGGATGCCAAACCAAGTGTCCCAGTTGGTTTGGATTTCTTTTTTTTAAGATTTATTTATTTATTTGACAGAGATCACAAGTAGGCAGAGGCAGGCAGAGAGAGAGAGGAGGAAGCAGGCTCCCTGCTGAGCAAAGAGCCTGATGCAGGGCTGGATCCCAGGACCCTGAGATCATGACCCCAGCCGAAGGCAGAGGCTTTAGCCCACTGAGCCACCCAGGTGCCCTGGTTTGGATTTTTAATATCTATGTTTTGAACATAAAAAAAATGTCAGGGTTGAAGGGTAAAGGTTATTTTAGTTTTAAGGAAACTAGTTAGACATGACAATAGTTTTGAAAAATCTTTGGGTAGATTTTGAATTATACAAATGATACAGAGTTTTTTTGGGGAGACACCTGGGTGGCTTAGTTGGTTAAACATCCGACTCTTGATTTTGACTCAGGTCATGATCTTGAGGTCTTGGGATTGAACCCTGTGTTGTGCTCTGCGCTCAGTGGGAATTTGCTGCTGCTTCTCCCCCTCACCTGCTTGTATATTGTCTCCTGCTCTCAAATAAATAAAACCTTAAAAAAAAAAAACAAAAACCTCTCCTTCTCCCCTCTGCCTCTCTCTCCCCTTAAAAGAGGTTTTTTTTTTGTTTGTTTGTTTGTTTCTGGAATTTGGATAACTGAATATGAATTTTCTAGCAGGTTGTATTACTTTATGATTAACACTGACATAAAGTGACCATCTAGATAAGTATGAAAAAGCATTTCCTGTAATTATAAGGTAATTCTTCGTAAGAAAGCATTCTGACACAGTTGGCAGATTTTTTCTTAGTGTTACATAAAATTGGTGCATCTAACTGTAGTTGGTTTGTTAGAGTCACTGAAATAGAGTATTTTTTTTTATAGATTTAGGTTGTTTTTTTAATGGATTGTCATGAAATTGCTTCCATAAAGTAATTGGAAAAACCTTATATAAACTTGTAAAATATTCTGTGGGAAAAATACTGTCTTTGGAAAAGTTTCTGGAAGGTTTGGATTAGAGGTCAGTTTAAAGTTATTAAAAGAAAAAGAAAAAAGGGGCGCCTGGGTGGCTCAATGGGTTGGAGCCTCTGCCTTCGGCTCGGGTCATGATCCCAGGTCCTGGGATCGAGCCCCACATCGGGCTCTCTGCTCAGCGGAGAGTCTGCTTCCTCCTTTCTCTCTCTGCCTACTTGTGATCTCTGTCTGTCAAATAAATAAATAAAATCTTTAAAAAAAAAAAAAAGAAAAAAGTTACTAAAAGATATGTGACATTTCTAGAAAGGGGGAGAAAAGGTAAAGACACAAAAGCAAGATAGCAGAAAACTTTTTTTAAAAGCACATGAGACCCCCTATTTGTTACCTAAGTAGGGTCATTAAGCCACTTGGAGTTAGGGTGGAGAGAAGTTACTGTTTTTCAAAGAAATCAAACTATCTTTAAGCCCTCTTGTCAGGCTTTAAGGAAGTGTTCAAAGTGAGAAAGAGAATATTGTAATTCAAGTCATACTAGTTTTTTGAAGTGTTATACCAGCCAATGTTATAGCGTATGTTCTGGGTCTGGGCTCTGTTTTCCATACAGGACATCTTTTAATAAAGTAGGGCCCTAACTTAGAATGACACTTTTTTTTTTTTTTAAGATTTTATTTATTTATTTGACAGAGATCACAAGTAGGCAGAGAGGCAGGCAGAGAGAGGGGAAGGGAAGCAGGCTCCCTGACGATCAGAGAGCCTGATGTGGGGCTCTATCCCAGGACCTGGGGTCATGACCTGAGCCAAAGGCAGAGGCTTTAACCCACTGAGCCACCCAGGTGCCCCTAGAATGGCACTTTTAATGTTAGCCTATAGGTTGATATTTGGAGCTTAATTATATAGCTAAAATGTTGTTATGAAGAGTTGGAAGAAAATGATTAATTTTATTGAACTTGTAAAACATATAAATAAGCACATTTAATAAGTCAACAGTGCCTACTGTTTGAGGAAAACAGATTTAAGGTAGAGCTAGATGAAAATGACAGTATTGATGTTTTGTTATTTATTTCCTATGACTAAAATTGTCTATTAAAATAGGTATTTAATTTTTAAGATACTTTTAAAAAAAAAAATTAAAGATCTTTCATTGTTTTTAAGTAATCACTACGCCTAATGTGGGACTCGAACTTATCACCCTGAGGACAAGAGTTGTATGCTTCACTGACTAAGCCAGCCAGGTGCCCCTTTTTAATTTATTTTTTTGAATTTTAAGTGGGCTTCATGCCCAGCACAGGGCTCAAACTCATGACTCTGAGATCAAGAGTCACTCTCTCTACTGACTGAGCCAGACAGGCAGTCCAAGATGCTTTCTAAGAAAAACATTCTGAGTTTATTTAAAAAATAAGTGAAAATTAATTTTTAATGTATTCCAGATATAAAATTTTGCAGGCAGGGGCGTGTGGCTGGCTTAGTCAGTGGAGCATGTGAGTCTTGATCTCAGGGTGCTGAGTTCAAGCCCCATGTTGGGTGTGGAGCCAGTATTAAAATTTTTGCAGCCTTATAAAACTAAGTAAAATGTAAATTTTTTAAAGGTGGGGGCGGGCAAAGGGGGCCAAGGGAAAAGAGAGACTCTTAAGCAAGCTCCATGCCCCAGTGTGGAACCCAGTGCAGCGCTTGATCTCACAACCTTGAGATCATGAGCTGAGCTGAAATCAAGAGTTGGATGCTGAACTGAGTGAGCCATCCAGGGGCCCCTAAAATGTGAATTTATAAAACTAAATATGATATTTACTGAAGTTGAAAGACAGGTATATGGGATTATCATATTATTCTTTCTACTTGCATATACTTTACTATTCAGGGGGAAAGGTAGGCAATATTTATTCACAAGTAACTGTACATGTTTTCCTCTGAATGCCTACAACTACTAAATAATGCCATCTCTTGTTTGGTCATTTAGAAGAAATTAGATTTGAATTTTTTTTTTTTTTTTAACAGGGCTCAATACGTTGATGCCCTCATTAAAATCAGGTTCTTAATATTAGAGGATTTAAAATGAGGCGATAGGAAACAAACAGGTTACTGCTATAACCATGAAGCTATTGAAAATTGTTTTTTTAGGGCGCCTGGGTGGCTCAGTGGGTTGGGCCGCTGCCTTCGGCTCAGGTCATGATCTCAGGGTCCTGGGATCGAGTCCCGCATCGGGCTCTCTGCTCGGCAGGGAGCCTGCTTCCCCCCCTCTCTCTGCCTGCCTCTCTGTCTACTTGTGATCTCTCTCTGTCAAATAAATAAATAAAATCTTTAAAAAAAGAAAATTGTTTTTTGAAAAAGATGCTAAGGAAGATTAGCACATAGAGAAATGCTCATGGTATATTTAATGAAAAAAGCAGGACATTAACTGTAGGATATAATGTCAGTTTTTACATTCTTCATACAAACACATACTGGAGAGATTTGGAAGAAAATACACTAACATGTTAACATGTTCTATTTGAATGATAGGACCATGATACGTTTTTTTCATTTAAATTTTTCTCTTTCTGTGTTCTTTTATTAAAAAGCAGGCAAAAATTAAAAAAAAGTATATAATACTTGTTTTCATTTAGAATGCATTAGTTGTGATATCTGGTGGCGCAGCTGGTTAAGCACCTGCCTTTGGTTCAGGTTGTGATCCCAAAGTCCTGGGATTGAGCCCTGAGTCAGGCTCCCTGTTCGGCAGGGGGTCTGCTTCTCCCTCTGTCCCTACCCCTGCTCATTCTCATTCTCTCTCTCTTTTTCTCTCTCTCGGTGCGCGCGCGATCTTTCTCTCAAATAAATAAATCTTAAAAAAAAAGTGCATTAGTTTTTAAGCATGGTCATGACAAGGATGTTCTCTGTCTCTTTAAGATTCAAGTATTTACATGAGATAGAAGGAAAAAGATTATTGCTCTGGTAAGAGATGAAGGTTGAGAGAATGAGGGAAAGGAAATATTGTTAAAGGTAAATGTATAGATATGAGAGATTGCTTATAGCTAGTAATTTACACTTAAGTGAGTGGAAAAATAAAGATCACTCTGCCTTTGTAGACACCTTGAAAGGCAAGAAAAGGACTTACAAGTATAGATATTATATAGAAATGTTCTTGGGGCGCCAGGTGGCTCAGTCGGGTAAGCATCTGCCTTCAGCTCAGGTCGTGATTCCAGAGTCCTAGGGTCAAGCCCTGTGGCAGCCTTCTTGCTCAGCAGGGAGTCTGCTTCTCTGTCTCCCCCTGCATCTCACCACCGACCCTGCAAGCTCATTCTCTGTCTCTGCTCAGCCACTCTCTCAAATAAATAAATTAAAAATCTTCAAAAAAAAAAAAGGAAGAAAAGAAAGAAAATGTTCTTTACTCCAGCTAGCAGCCTGACTCAGTAAAGCTTGCTTTCCACAGGTAGAGGAGGAAAGAAGACGACAGCTAGTTTTATGTATGGGCTATTCATAAAATTCAGTTATCTAAGGAATTTCCTGTTTAGTTCTTGGCTACATTGTTTATTTTGAGTTTAGCTCTTTTAAATAATTAACTTTTTCTTTTAAAGCTGAACATGTATATTTCCATTTTAAGCAGACTTCATCAAAGGCATAAGGTAGGGATGGCAAATGGGTTTCCTATCACATGTCAACTCCTGGAGTGATTACTTAAGAGTTTTTAGACTTTACAGAGAAGACTGCTATAATTAACAATGTCTGTTTTAGCTCTTTGGAGAAATGCTGGCTATTTGTCTTTTAGTTTATAATTTTGTATGATCCTTGGAACATACTAAAGCTGTTGGTAGTGATTCAGTTAAAGTATTAAAAAAAAAGGAGGGAGACTAACTATTGGATACCAAACTTACAGACTGAAATAAACAACAGCAGCAATTCTTGTGTAGACTTTACTTTTAAATTTAGTGGCCTGTAGAGGAAAATAACGATAACTGTTTTCAGTAAAGTAGCTGTAATCGACATGTGGGTATTGGGCACTTTCTAAAATGTGGCCAGTGTGAATTTTTAAATTTCACTTAGTTTTAGTTATTTTAAATATAAATTAAAAATGGAAACTGTAAAATATTTTCTATTTAACGTAACTCTGTTGTTTTGGTAGGAGTACATTTTACTTAAAGAATTGCATTGGGGGTGCCTGGGTGGCTCAGTGGGTTAAAGCCTCTGCCTTCATGATCCTGGGGTCCTGGGATTGAGTCCCGCATCGGGCTCTCTGCTTGGCAGGGAGCCTGCTTCCTCCTCTCTCTCTCTCTGCCTGCCTGTCTACTTGTGATCTCTGTCTGTCAAATAAATAAATAAAATCTTAAAAAAAAAAAAAAAAAAAAAGAATTGCATTGGAACATTCATGGGAGGTTTTATGTCCAGGCCTGTAAGTGGCACCCATTTCAACTCTATCATTCCATTGACAGTATTTAGGTTTATGATCATGTGATTAGGGAAGCTGGAAAATAAAGCATAATTCTATGCTGTAGAGGAAGGGAGACTAGATTTTAGTGCAAAGCTAGTCTTTCCTACTCTTGTGAAAGAAAAGTGCAACGTGTAGACTAAAAACAAAAAGGCAGATGAAGCTCTAAAATTTAGTGGATGAGTGAAAATAACCAAGTATCACTCCAGATTAAATCTGCTTAATTTGGTAAATATACTAAGAATAGAAGTACTTCATTAGGTTCATAAAGGGCATATATACCTTCATAAAAGTCAGTTGCCCAAAAAACCAGTTCAGTAAAGCAAGAAAAAGTGGAAGGTATACAGATTGGAAAGTAAGAAGTAAAACCATCTTTAATGATTGTCTCTGTATATAATAGCCCAAGAAATCTATAAAAAGACAACTGCAGCAAATAATACAGCAGTGTTGCAGGATTACAAGGTCAGTATTCAAAGATCAGTTGTACTTCTATTAGCTTGCAGTTGCAATTGAAATGATAAAAACAGTACCATTCATGAGAGCATCAAAAATATGAAATATATAGGGATAAATTTAACAAAATGTTTGCAGTTGTACACAAAAACTTTAAAGATTTTATTTATTTAATTGACAGAGATCACAAGTAGGCAGAGAGGCAGGCAGAGAGAGAGGAGGAAGCAGGCTCTCCACGGAGCAGAGACCCCGATGTGGGGGCTTGATCCCAGGACCCTGGGATCATGACCTGAGCCGAAGGCAGAGGCTTTTAACCCACTGAGCCACCCAGGCGCTCCAGTACACAAAAACTTTAAATTCTCTCAGCAGTTAGGTCTTTAGACCTAAATAATAGGAGTGGGTTTTTGTGTTCACAACTGGAAGATGCAGTATTATTAAATGGCAGTTTTCTCCAAATTGATTTATAGATTCAGTGTAATTCCACTCAAATTTTCAGCAGTGGAAGTTGACAAACTGATTCTAAAATTACATGAAAGTGCAAAAAACTTAAAAATAACCTAAAACAATCTTGAAAAAGAAAAATCTGGGGGACTTCAACTACCGGTCTTCAAGAGTTACTAAAGTGGGGCGCCTGGGTGGCTCAGTTGGTTAAGCCTCTGCCTTCAGCTCAGGTCACGATCTCAGGGTCCTGGGATTGAGCCCAGCATTGGGCTGCCTGCTGGGTTGGAAGCTTGCTTCTCTCTCTCCCACTTCCTCTGCTTGTGTTCCCTCTCTCACTATCTCTCTCTCTGTTGAATAAACAAATAAAACCTTAAAAAAGAAAAAAAGATGTTAACTAAATCTACAGTAATCAATTCAGTATAGTACTAGATGAGGATCATCCATTTAACAATGGAACCCAAAAAAGAGCCCTGAAATGACCCACATCTCTGCAGTCAATTGATTTTTATTTTTTTTTATTTTTTATTTATTTTATTTTATTTTATTTTTTTTTAAGATTTTTTATTTATTTATTTGACAGAGAGATCACAAGCAGGCAGAAAGGCAGGCAGAGAGAGAGGAGGAAGCAGGCTCCCTGCTGAGCAGAGAGCCCGATGCGGGGCTCGATCCCAGGACTCTGAGATCATGACCTGAGCCGAAGGCAGCGGCCCAACCCACTGAGCCACCCAGGCGCCCCTCAATTGATTTTTAAATAAGTGCCAAGACAATTCATTGAAGAAAAGGATAATTTGGGGTGGCTCAGTCATTGGACGTCTGCCTTTGGCTCAGCTCACCATCCCAGTGTCCTGGGATCAAGCCCTGCATGGGGCTCCCTGCTCAGCGGGAGGCCTGCTTCTCCCTCTCCCACTCCTCCTGCTTGTGTTCTCTCTCTCGCTGTCTCTGTCAAATAAATAAAATCTTAAAAAAAAAATAGTTTCAGGGTTTTTATTCCCCCCTCTTTGAATTATCGTTGTCTTAAAGATAAATCCGATTAAGAATGAACAATCAAGAGGCACCTGGGTGGCCCAGTCAGTAGGTGTCCAGCTCTCGATTTTTGCTCAGGTTATGACCTCAGGGTGGTGAGATGAGCCCCTCATTGCTCCACACTGGGTGTGGAGCCTGTTAATTTTCTCTCCCCCTTTCTCCTCTGCCCCTCCCTGACCCCCTCTAAAAAAAAAAACAATGAACAATCAAATTACTGTGCTTTGATGTCCCTTTTTATGTCCCCTTTGGTTAAGCCACTAATTGGATATGCAGGCCCATTTGATTAATTTTATATTTAATTTTGGGTAATTTTTTAAAATTTAATTTTATTGTATAATTGTATAAATTATTTACATAGTTCTAAAAACAAATCGATAATAGAACAAGGTATGTTTAAAGAATGTTAGCTATGTTCCCTCCAACCTGTTTAACCCCTCACCTTACATGTAATTATTTTTTATTTTTTATTTTTTATTTTTTTATTTTTATTTTTTAAAGATTTTATTTATTTATTTGACAGAGAGAGATCACAAGTAGACGGAGAGGCAGGCAGAGAGAGAGAGAGAGGGAAGCAGGCTTCTTGCTGAGCAGAGAGCCCGATGTGGGACTCGATCCCAGGACCCTGAGATCATGACCTGAGCCGAAGGCAGTGGCTTAACCCACTGAGCCACCCAGGCGCCCTAGTTTTTATTTTTTTAAAGAATTTATTTATCCATTAGCACATGAGTGAAGGGGAGGGACGGAGGGAGAAAGAAGCAGACTCCCTGTTGAGCGGGGAGCTCGGTGTGGGGCTTGGTACCAGGGCCATGAGATCATGACCTGAGCTGAATGCTTAATTGACTGAGCCACCTGGGTGCCCCTAAATGTAATTATTATTATTATTTTTTAAAGATTTTATTTATTTAATTGACAGAGATCACAAGTAGGCAGAGAGGCAGGCAGAGAGAGAAGAGGAAGCAGGCTCCCCGCTGAGCAGAGAGCCCGATGCGGGGCTCGATCCCAGAACCCTGGGATCATGACCTGAGCCGAAGGCAGAGGCTTAACCCACTGAGCCACCCAGGCACCCCTGTAATTATTTTTTTATGTTATTGATTTATTTGAGGGAGAGAGAGTTCGTGTGTGTGTTTGTGTGTGTGTGTGTGTGAGAGAGAGAGAGAGAGAGAGAGCGCACAAGCAGGGGGAGCTACAGAGGGAGAAGGAGAAGCAGGTTCCCCACTAAGCAGGGGTCCTGATGCAGGGTTCCATCCCCAGACCCTGGAGATCATGACCTGAGCCGAAGGCAAACACTTAACCGACTGAGCCACCCAGGCACCCCTAAATGTAATTATTATTTTTTTTAAATGTTATGGTTTAGGGGCACCTGGTGGCTCAGTCAGTTGCGTTCAATTCTTGGTTTCTGCTCAGGTCATGAACTCAGGGTCCTGGGATTGAGCCCTTTCTTGGGCTTAATGCACAGCGGGGAATCTGCTTTCTCTTTTTTCCTTTGTCTCCCCACCTCATGCACTCTCTCAATCTCCCTCTGAAATAAATAAGTCTTAAAAAAATAAAAAGTTTATTCTTCTTTATTAAAAAATATAGGGGCGCCTGGGTGGCTCAGTGGGTTAAAGCCTCTGCCTTCAGCTCAGGTCATGATCCTGGGGTTCTGGGATCGAGCCCCACATCGGGCTCTCTTCTCTGCTCAGCGGGGAGCCTGCTTCCTCCTCTCTCTCTGCCTGCTTCTCTGCCTACTTGTCTGTCTGTCTGTCAATAAAATAAAATCTTAAAAAAAATAAATATAAGCAAATATTTTCATATCTTCCCCTATTTCTTAAATGGTAGCATTCCAGAAACATTTTTTTTTTCCCATCTTGTGTTTTTCACCTTAGCAGTATTCTGGAGATCACAGTGTAGTGGTAGTAATAACATTCCTTATTGCAGCAGTATAGCACTCCATTGTTTAGAGAGCTCATAATTTATTCAGTCCTCTATTGATTAGATGGGTTGTTTCCAGTCTTTGACTATCATAAATAGTGGTATCATGCATAACTGCATTATATATTTTTGCCAGTGATTCTTTGAGGTAGATTCCTAAAGTCAGATTACTGGACAGAAAATAAATTGGTATGTAATTTTGCTGGTTATCACCAGCAATGTATCAGGGAGTATTTTCTTTTTTAAAAGATTTTATTTATTTATTTATTTGTTTATTTATTTATGAAAAAGCAAGCAAGCAAGCATGTGTGAGGGGGTGAGGTAGAGGCAGAGAGAGAGGAAAAGAATCCTCAAGCTGACTCTTCACTGAGCAGAGTCCAATGATCCCAGGACCCCGAGATCAAGCAGAAATCAAGAGTTGACAGCTTAACCGATGAGCCACCCAGGCACCCCCTGCATTTATTTTCTTCCTACCTCCCTCCCTCCTTTCTTCCTTTCAGATTTTATTCATCCGTCAGAGAGAGAGAAAGAGAGAGATATACAAGCAGTGGGAGGGGCAGAGGGAGAGGGAGAAGCAGGCTCCCTGCTGAGCAGAGAGCCAGATTTGGGGCTCAATCCCAGGACCCTGGGATCATGACCTGAGCTGGAGGCAGACGCTTAACCAACTGAGCCACCCAGGTGCCCCTGCATTTCTTTTTTTAAAGTGAATCAGGTTGAATATCTTTTCAAGGGCGCCTGGGTGGCTCAGTGGGTTAAGCCGTTGCCTTCGGCTCAGGTCATGATCTCAGGGTCCTGGGATCGAGTCCCGCATCGGGTTCTCTGCTCGGCAGAGATCCTGCTTCCCTCTCTCTCTCTCTGCCTGCCTCTCCATCTACTTGTGATCTCTCTCTGTCAAATAAATAAATAAAATCTTTAAAAAAAAATATCTTTTCAAATGGTTAAAAATGATTGTATTGCCTTTTTTGTGAACTGTTAGACCTCTTTTTTCTTTATTGATTCTTGGTCTTTTTCATTTTTAGATTATATATTAATGATATTTACCCTTTATTTGTGATCCCCTTACATAGAGTTCATCACTTTTTTTTTTAACTTTGTTCTGAGCTTTGCTTTGAACTTTGCCTCTGAATTTTCTCACCACCTGAATTCTGAGTTATGTACAGGACTTTGGGAAGAATGGGTGGTAAAGGTTTGCTTTATAAATTTCACAGTAGTTTTTGTGGAGATGAGAGATGTGGTTATAATGGATAACAGGGAGGTTGGAGTTCTGATGTTGATTAATGTAAACAGGAATATAAGATGGAATGGATTTAATCTCTGTCATTGTTGGTAGGTGTTGGGATTTTTTGTTAACATTTGTTAAGTAGAACCTCTGGATGGTGAGCCAAGGTTCAGTAAAAGACTGCAAGGGAAAGTGGAATAGAGAAGTTTATTACTCACAGGTCCTGGGGGTACACAGTATAATGTCTCCAGGGGACACGGGGAGTTCAGTGCAGGATGTAGGCAGGCAGTGAGCAACAGGACTTGGGGTACATGCTTTCATTAGGGTCCTCAGGTGCAGCGCTCTGGGTTTTCCAGGCAAATTCTGGATTGGCCTGTTCAAACCAAAAACTATAAATAGGGTTTTGATAAGCTCCAAGGTGGTCTTATCTATGCGGCACAAAAGGGGAAGGAGCTGAGAGACTGGAGAGATTGTTTATCACAAGGGGGTTTTGGGGAATCCTATCTGGAACTTACATTTACTTGTGACCTTGAGGGCTGTTATCTAGGGAGTGCACTTGTGGGAGGAGGTAGTGTCAATTGAAGGCCCCTGTAGGCCTCTTAGCCACACAAAGTGGATGCTGAGGCAGCAGTATTACAGAGTGGTTTAGCTCAAGTCTCAACAGTGGGTTGGGAGCTTGGGGTTGGCGTAAGGTCCTAAAGACGTAATGTGATAAATTGGTGGTTTGAGAGGCTTTAGGGACTCAGAACCAACTGTGATGTATCCCTCTGATGACAGGCACTTGGTGGCTCCTTTGGTGGACCTCAGTGGATTGGCCACTCAAGAGACAAAGGGTCCCACCGGGCAGATAGGATTTCTGCTATGGCCTCAGCAGTGTCCTGAAACTATCATCAGACTTACCTGATAAGTTTTTTTATTTTATTGGGTCTTTCCATTAAAAAAATATAATTGTAACTTTGCCTTTCTGTAGAATATATGTTTAATGAACATTAACACAAGTAAGTATTTTTTGTTTGTTTGTTTGTTTGTTCTTATTTTCAGGCTGCCGACAAGAGAAAAGCTTTAGAAGAGACCAAAGCCTACACAACCCAATCCCTAGCTAGTGTTGCTTATCAGATAAATGCATTGGCTAACAATGTCCTCCAATTGCTGGATATCCAAGCCTCTCAGCTTCGGAGAATGGAGTCTTCCATCAATCATATCTCACAGGTAATAGCTTGTGAAAGGCTTTACATTCACAATTAAGCAGCTGGCAGAATAGAAGTCATATAGTCAAAGAAGTAGATGCCTAGAAATACGGATTCTTTACTCATCTTAATGACTGTAGTTATTTTAGGTTCAGCTTTGAGTTCAGTATACCTGCTCTTTTTTTAAAAATTTTTGTGTTTGTGATAAAATATACATAACATGAAATTTATCATTTTAACCATTTTTTAGTGTATAGATCATTGGTATTAAATGTATTCATACTGTTGTGTAACCATTACCAGTTATCCTACTGTTAAAGCCTTTTTTTGCGGTAAAATAAATTGCACATAATTAAAGCATACAATTTTACAAATTTTGATACACATACTATCCCGGAGACCATAATCACATTCAAGATAATGAACATACCTCACCCCCCAATTTTTTCAGCCTTCTTTGTTATCCTACCTTTCTATCCCCTGTTCTCAGATTCTCCGTCACTATGGATTAGTTTATATTTTCTAGAATTTTATATAAATAGAATTATATGCTATATACTGTTTTTCTGTCTTTTTCAGCATAATTATTTTGAGATTAATCCATGCTATTGTGTGTAAAAATATCTCACTACTTTTTTATTGCTGAATACTACTCCATTGCTACACTTCTGTAAAAAAATCCATTGACATGTTGATGAACATCTGGATTGTTTTGGGGTTTTGTCTATTACAGATAAAACTTCTGTGAACATTAGTGTACAAGTCTTTATATGGCCATACGTTTTTATCTCTCTTGGGTAAATACCTCTTGAGTAGAATGGTAGATAGGGTACACGGTAGATGTCTGTTTAACTTTATTACTAACTCTATGCCTGAATTATTTTCCAAAATGACTATACCATTTCATCTTCCTCCTGGCACTGTATGAAAGTTTTAGTTGCCTCACTTCCCGCCCCCAGCACTTGATATGGTCAGTCCTTTTAGTTTTAGTTATTCAATTAAGTATTTTAGCCATTCTAATACTGGGGTTTTAGTTTCCATTTCCCTGGCGATTATTAATGATGTCGAGCATCTTTTCACGTGGCTCCATAGGTTTTAGTATTTTAAGGGTTGCTCATTTTTTGTCAGATTATTCCAAAGGATATCATATTTTTTGGCTGTTGTAAATGGTATTTTTTTTTATAGCCTTAGTGTGATTGTTCATTTTTTGCTTGCATGTAGAGAAATTGAATTGATATTTATATACTTATTTTGTATCCTTGTTAAAGTCACTTAATAGTTATGGTAGCTATTGTACAGGTTTCATTGGATTTTCTGCATAGAGGATTATATAAATACTATTTTAGTTTTGCTTCTTCACTTTCTCTTCTTTTTTTTTTTTTTTTTTAAACTTTCTCTTCTTACCTCACCTCTCCTCTCTCTCCTCCCCCTCCCTGGTCCTTCCTCCTTTTCTTTCCTTTCTGCTCCTTTTTATTTTCTTCTTTGCCTTATTGCACTAGTTTGATGCTTCAAGAAAATGTTGAGTAGGAGCAGTGAAAGTGGACATTGTTCTTTTTATTTTCGTAAGAAAGCACTTAGTTTATCACTATTATGTGTATTACAGATTTTTCAGAAATATGCTTTATGAGATTGAGGAGGTTGCCTTCTAGGTGCAGTTTGCTGAGAGTTCCTACCAGGAGTGGATGATGGATTTTGTTAAATGCTTTTTCTGTGTCTGTTGAAATGACTTTTTTTTTTTCTTTTTCCTTTTTGAATGTTAAACTAGCCTTGCCTTCCAGGGATAAACTCCATGTGACTATGATGTGTTCTCCATTTAATTGATTGTTAGACTTCACTTGCTAAAATTTTGTTTAAGAACTTTTGCTTCTGTGCTCCTGAGAGTTATTGTAATGTCTTTGTCTGGTTTTGGTGTCACTGTAATGCTGGCTTTACAAATATGTTGGACAGTAGTATTCCTTCTTCTTCACTTCTATGGAAAAGTGTCTGTTGAATTGATACTTGTTACCTTTTAAATGTTTGTTAGAATTCACCAGTGAAGCCATCTGGGCCTGGGATTTTTCTTGGCAGGGTGGTTTTAGCACCCTGTTTAGACATTATATTTAATGTCTTTAGTAGATACAGGGCTGTTCTCTTTATCTGTTTCTTCTTGAGTAAGCTTTGTAGTTTTTCAGGAATTTGGCCATTTCACCTATGTTGTTACATTTATTTGCATAAGAGTGTTAATTACATTCCCTTTTTCTTTTAATATTTGAAGACTCTGTAGTAATGTCACATGTCTCATTCTTGATATTCTTAAATGGTGTCTTTTCTCCTTTTAAACGATTAGTATGGCTAGTTCATCAGTTTTATTAATCTTCTAAAAAAAATCCTCAGCCTTTGGTTTCATTAATTTTCTGTACTGTTTTTCTGTTCTATGTGTTGACTTTTATTTCTGTAGTTGATTATTTCATCTTTCCCTTTCCTTGGAATTAATTTACTTATTTTATACTTTCTTAAAGTAAAAACTGAGGTCTGAGAGCCTTTATCTTTTCCTTATACAGGTGTTTTAGGTCTGTAATTTTCCCTTGAAATACTGTGTTATCTATATCTCAAATTTAGGTATGTTGTACTTTCATTTACATTCAGCTTGAAATGATCCTAATTTTCCTTTTTGGTTTCTTCTCTGGCCTAGGGGCTATTTGGAAATATTTCAAGATTTTCAAAGGATCTCTCTGCTGTTGATTTTTTTTTTCTGCTATTGATTTCTAATTTAAATCTGCAGTAGTAAGAAAATACTATATGATATGACTCCTTTCAAATTTATTATAAATTGTTTTATAACCCAGAATGTAGGCTCTCTTGGTAAATGTTTTGTATGCACTTGAGAAGAATGTATATTTTGTTGCAGTTGGATGATTTTCTGTAAACTCATCAGGTCACGTTGGTTGATAATATTGTTCAATTCTCCTGTATCCATGCTGATTTTATTTCTTCTTGTTTTAATTGTTGAGGAAGGTATGTTGTATCTCTGACTCTAGTTTTTTATGTATTCTATTTCTCTTTGAATTTTTATCATTTTTAATATATTTTGGAGCTATGTTACTAACATAATACTCTACATGTTTAGGTTTGTAAGTTCTGTTGATGGATTTATCATTACAAAAATACTTTTTTTTTTAATCATTGGTAAGCCCTAGGTTTGACTAAGTAGGCAGATGTAGTTTGTCCAGGCACTGGGAAGGTGGAGTAAGTTCCTGCAGTAGAGGTGCTAACTGGGTTAATTCTCTGAGTTCTCACACTTTCAGTTCTCAGGCGCACTTAACATCCAAAATTATTGAGAATGCAAGGGTTTTTGGTTTATATGGGAAGATCTTCCAGTATTATATCAGAAATTAAAACTTAAATTTTAAAGTACTTATTAACTTACTTAATAATAAACACAGCCATTACATGTTAATGCAAATAACATTTTAATGAAAAATAACTCTTATCAAAGCAAAAAGATTTGTGAGAAGAGTGGTATTGTTTTTACATTTCTGCAAATCTTTTTAATGTTTTGTTTAGTAAAAGACAACTGGATTCTCATGCCTGATTTTGCATTTAATCTGTTGTGATTTGTTTTGGTTGAAATACATGAAGAAAGTCTGGCTTTTCACAGATACATAGTTAGAAAAGGCAGAATGTTGGGGACCCTGGGAATTTTGGACCATAGTTGGAGAACCATTGCATTATGGGGTTATTATATGATATGTATTCTCAATGTCATTTACTGGTCATTATGCTTCCATTAAAAAAAAATCTCCCAAATTTGTCATGTATCTTCACCTATAGTTTTTTTCTGGCTCTTTGTTATACAATTCTTCGTCCATTCTTACTGACTTTAGTGTTACTTTTGGTGAACTTATCCATAATATTATAGGATTTCTGCTGATCCCTAATGTCCTGTTGGTATTTATTTTAGGTTTCCTCAACCAGTTTCTTAAAGATATTTCATGAGTTTTTTTTTTTTTTTAATATTTTATTTATTTATTTGACAGACAGATCACAAGTAGGCTGAGAGGCAGGCAGAGAGAGAGGAAAGGAAAGCAGGCTCCCTGCTGGGCAGAGAGCCCGATGTGAGGCTCAATCCCAGGACCCCAGGATCATGACCTGAGCCGAAGGCAGAGGCTTTAACCCACTGAGCCACCCAGGTGCCCCAATATGTCATGAGTTTTAAGATTAAGCATGCTTTTCTTTGGCACTTGTTGTCAGCTGAATTGTGTTCCCCCAGAATGCATATGTTGAAGTCCTAATTTCTAGTACCTCAGAATGTGACTGTTTTTGGAGATAGGGTTTTTAAAGAAGTAATTATGTTAGAATGGGATTACTGGGTGGGCCCTTATCCACTAGGGTTGGTGTCCTTTTTTTTTTTTTAAGATTTTATTTATTTGAGAGAGGGAGAGAGGCAGAAGGAGAGAGAACCCAAAGCAGAGTGTGCTGAGCGGGGAGCCCAACTCAGGGGCTTGGTCCCAAGACCATGAGATCACGACCTGAGCAGTAACCGAGTTGGACAGTCAACCGACTGAGACAGCCAGGTGCCCCTGATTGGCGTCCTTGTGAGAGGAGACGATTAGGACATAGACACACATAGAAGAAAGACCATGTGAAGACACACAGAGAAGAGGGCCTTTTGCAAGTCAAAGACATAGTTTTTTAGAACCCTGCTGACATGTTGATCTTAGATTTCTAGCCTCCAGAATCATGAGAAAATTAATTTTTGTTGTTTAAACCTTCTAGTTGTAGTACTTTGTTATGGCAGCCTGTTATGATGGTCTTGGCTAATAATGCCCTAGACTCTTACCCAGGCCTGTATTTAACTCATTTCAAGGGTTAATGAACAAGGGCCCCTACTGCCATTGGGGTCCTTGTTTTGGCTGGACTAGCTCTCATGACTCTTACTGATTCAGGACCACCTCCTAAAACCAACAGGGAACTTTAAAAAACAAGATGTATTATTTATAGGTCTTGAAGAGTAAATGGCGCTCTCCAGGGCCACATAAAGGCTCTATATCAAGGTTGCAAGTAGGGAGGGAGGGAGCATGAGCCTGTTGTATAGTCAGAGGGTGGGGTGTGCTAGGGTTTTGCGGGCTCAGTCTGTTGGTGATCTCCGGGATCATGACTGTTGGTGAATTTAAAGTGTCAGAGTGGGAATTAGGATAGAGAAGGAAAAAATGGAGTCACTCAAGCAGTTAGTTACCTAGGTTACTGAACGCTTTTTGAAAGGAGAATGTCATGGATGGGGGTAACCTGGTTTCCTATGTAGTTGTTTTGCTAGTAGCTATCCAGTATAGCTAGTAATATGTGTATTTGAGATGGATGTGTTTGGAATGGATGCCTCACCAATCAAAAGCTTAATGCCATACACTTACAGGAGATAACTCTAGCAAACTCATCTAGTATGCATGGGTCATCTTTAGTACTATCATGTCTATATTTTTTGTTAACTATTAAGGATTATAAACTGTTAATCAGAACCTGAACCAATAGGTGGAAAGATACAGTGCAGATTGTTGAGTGTCATTTAAAATGAAAAGGCATGAAAATAAAAAAGTAAAAAATAAATAAATGAGAAAGTTTGATATGTTGAGTTAGCACCCAATGGCTGGGAACATTCAGTAATACTCATAAGATTGGCTGATTTACCATGGAAAAAAATATATTAAGAATTCTAATAGATTTATATATTCAGAATTCTAATGGGTTTATATATTCATCTGACATTTTAAAGATGAACCACATGGTACTAAGCTGAGTGATAGTCCTCAAAGGTATCCAAGTCTTAATCCCTAGAAATATATTACTTTATATGACAGGACTTTGAGGATGTAAGGTAAAGATCTTGAGCTGGGGAGATTATCCTGGATTATCCAGGTATGTTATAAATATGATTGTATATGTCCTTAGGGAGGGAGAGGGGTGCCTGCATGGCTCTATTGGTTGGGTGTCTGATTCTTGATTTCTTCTTGGGTCACAATCTCGATCAGTTGTGAGATTAAGGTTCCATTGGGCTCTGTTCTAGGCCTGGAACCTGCTTGGGATTCTCTTTCTCTCACTCCCTCTGACACTACCCTCCCACTCCCAACACACTTGGGCTTATCCTCTGTCTTTAAAAATAAAAAAAGAGGCAGAAGAGAATTTGACCTAGAAGAGTAGAAATCAAAATGGTTATATATAAGAACAGACATTAGAATGATGTGGTGACAAGCCCAGGAATACCAGAAGCTGGAAGAAGCAAGGAAAAAGATTCTCCCTTGAAACTTTCCAAGGGAGCATGGTCCTTTTGATACTTTCATTTAGTTCTATAAAATTCAGTTTGGGTTTCTGGCCTCTAGAACTGTAATTGAATACATTTCTGTTGTTTTAAGCCACTAAGTTTGTAGTAGTTTGTTACAACAGCATTAGAAAACTAATACATATGATACAATAAATCAGTTCTAAATATGCTGTGACTTTATATTTGTGTAAATCTTTGGTAGAGATAGTTTGTCATCTTCATAATATGGATTAAAATTGTATTTTTATTTTATTTTTTAAAAAAAGATTTTATTTATTTATTTGACAGAGATCACAACTAGGCAGAGAGGCAGGCAGAGAGAGAGAGAAGAAGGGAAGCAGGCTCCCTGCTGAGCAGAGCCTGATATGGGGCTCGATCCCAGGACCCTGAGATCATGACCTGAGCCGAAGGCAGAGGCTTTAACCCACTGAGCCACCCAGATGCCCCAAAATTGTTTTTTTTTTTTTTTAAAGATTTTATTTATTTATTTGACAGAGAGAGACACAGCGAGAGAGGGAACACAAGCAGGGGGAGTGTGAGAGGGAGAGGGGAAAGCAGGCTTCCCACTGAGCAGGGAGCCTGATGCACGGCTCCATCCCAGGACTCCAGGATCATGACCCGAGCCCAAGGCAGATGCCTGATGATGGAGCCACCCAGGCACCCTAAAATTGTATTTTTTAAGGGGTATTACAAAATTGTATGATATCTTAAAATCATGAGGAAAATAAGAGAAATTCCTCAATCTTCCTGCCAAAGTTCTATTATGAAATAGTATTTTTTATCTTTACCTTTGTTATTTTAAGGCTGATATACAATCTAACCAGTTGCTAACTTTCCTCTATTTTTCTTTTACATACTAAGATTCAACAGTCAAACATTTTAGGGTACATTTCTTCATCTCCTCTTTGGATGGATGACATCTTTTATTAATGGAGTTTAATGAGACAGTCTTCCTTTTAATAGTCATTAACAAGATGGGTTTATAGAGAAACATGCTATAGTAAATGTGTGCTAGTAAAGAATATAGGTTTTCGGGGCACCTGGGTGGCTCAGTGGGTTAAGCCTCTGCCTTCGGCTCAGGTCATGATCCCAGAGTCCTGGGATCGAGCCCCGAATCGGGCTCTCTGCTTAGCAGGGAGCCTGCTTCTCCCTCTCTCTCTGCCTACCTCTCTGCCTACCTGTGATCTGTCAAATAAATAAATAAAAATCTTAAAAAAAAAAAAAAGAATGTAGGTTTTCTCAGTAAGTACATGGCGCAGAACATATAAATGTTTATTTGTAGGAGTTGAGGGACTAAACCTTGTCTTGGCACTAGACTTTGTCTTACTATTATTCAAAATAAAATTGTTTTAACTACTGTATGGATAAACATTTGTTTCAAAATGAGTTATTCTACCAGGGACTCTTATAGCTCCTATCACAGTGCCTGGTACTTAATATGTGCTTCCATGTGATTTGAAGAAATTTTTGAATTTTGGTTATGTTTTAGACATTATCTGAAAAATTTGAAGTTAAGTAAAAATACTCTAAAATGTAGCAAAGATTTCTGGTATAGCTTTGGTCATCTACTTCTCATTATATTCTTTCTATATATATATTTGATTTATATCATATGATTTGTAACATTTTGATATATAACATGACTTGTATCATTAATATGTGTGTGTTATGTATTTTACTGTAAATTCAGGTTTGTTTGTTTTTTTCCCCTAAGAAAATGTATTAACTTTATTTTTCAGACTGTTAATTATTGGTATGACACTAGAGGTTCATGCCATCAGATGCCTTGCATGAATTTGAATGTTTATTTGAGGAAATTAGGTCAGGGATCAGTAAATGATGATCCATGTGGGCTAAATTCAGTCCTCCTCTCATTTTTTGAAAAATAAAGTTTTATTGGAACATAGCAGCATTTTTTTTTCACATGTTGCTATGGCTGTTTTCACTTTTGCAGTAACATGGTTGAGTAGTTATGACAGACACCATATGGCCTATAAAGCCTAAAATATTTACACTCTGGCTCTGTTCAGAAAAAGTTTGCTGACCCTTCATGCAGTATTATACAAACTTATGTTTCAAAAGATTTTAAAAAGTTTTTTGGGATTTAATACCACTTTCTCCAACTACTTACAATAACTTTTTTTTTTTTTTTTTTTTTTTTTTTTTTTTAAAGATTTTATTTATTTATTTGACAGAGAGAAATCACAAGCAAGCAGAGAGGCAGGCAGAGAGAGAGGAGGAAGCAGGCTCCCCGCTGAGCAGAAAGCCCGACGCGGGGCTCGAACCCAGGACCTGGGATCATGACCTGAGCCGAAGGCAGCGGCTTAACCCACTGAGCCACCCAGGCGCCCCTACAATAACTTTTTTTAAAGATAATTTTTCTGGAGGTTGATTTGCTGAGCCAGAAATTGTAAGGAATGGGGCTTGCATGATTTGGATTGCATGATGATAGAAATTCTACAAGTTCTGTGGCTTCATTCCTTATGTATCTCAGCGTAGAGAAGTTAGCTTGTATAAGAAATGATGGAGGAAGCTCCATTAGAAGTTTGATATTCTGGCATCACTTGGTAAACTGCAGTGCTATTTTGACATTAACCACCCAGACTCATGATGGCTCCCATTTCAGATGGCCAGTAGGAAGTTGAATCCCTATTCTACCCATAATTCTGACCAACTGGTCACAGATCTTCAGTGGGATGGGGTTGGTGGGGGGTGTCTTACAACCCCCCCAAGATGTGATCATTTATTAGAATGACTCAGAATGCAGGAAGGCACTATTGTGGTTACAGTTTTATTTTAAAGCAAACAGATTGGAACGAGCCAAATGAAGAGACACGGGACAGAATGCGATGGTCCCATACACAAAGCTTCTGTATCCCTTCCTGTGGAATCAGGGCACATCACCCTCCCAGCACATCAGTGTGTTGTTTATCAATCACGAGGCTCTACTGAGCTTTGGTGTCCAGAGTTTGTTTCACATGTAGTCATGATTGATTGAATCATTGGCCATGTAACTGAACTCTGTCCCCAGCCCTCTTTCCCGACTCCAAAGCTCAGCTGTCAGAGCCTCAACATTAGTCAAATGATTGGTCTTTCTGGTGACCAGCCCCCATCCTGAGCCATCTTGTTATCATAAACAAAGATACCCCCATCATTGGGGAAATTCCAAGGATTATAAACTCCCTCCCAGAAGCAGAGACAAAGGCCATTCAAATTCTTTATTATACAGTAGCTATCAAATTTGAGGGTTTATGGCCCGAAATAAGTTAGTAAGAACCAAGAGTTAGTAATGCATTTGTTTCATGGTTGAATTTGTGATTTAATTTGTTCATATTGAAGTTTATATAAAATGTGTTTGGAGGATTGCTTTGTCAATTTGTTTTATATTAAACAGTTTAGTTTAGTTTGCTGCCATAGAACACTAGATCAAAAGATGTGATTTATAGGATTTTTTTTTAATAAAGAT
This sequence comes from Lutra lutra, assembly GCF_902655055.1. Lineage (NCBI taxonomy): Eukaryota > Metazoa > Chordata > Mammalia > Carnivora > Mustelidae > Lutra > Lutra lutra. Next base: position 14,324,477 of record NC_062285.1, on the reverse strand, counting down.
TTTATTTTTTTATTAGAGCACAAGCAAGGGGAGCAGCAGGCAGAGGGAGAGGGAGAAGGGGACTCTCTGCTGAGCAGGGAGCCCAGTGGGGGGCCTCGATCCCAGTACCCTGAGATCAAGACCTGAGCTGAAGGCAGAGGCTTAACCAACTGAGAAACCCAGGTGCCCCTGTAGGATGTTTCTTTTCATATACTGATACTTAAAGTGTAGTATATTTATAGAAGTAGATTTCTTAAATTGGTAATTCTGTAGAATACTTAGCATTTTAGATAACTGAAATTTTCTATTTTAATCATGTAATAGAAATTTTTCTAATACATGTGCCACCTTTTATATTTATGGGTAGACTATAGGTAATCCCACTTCTCCCTGTCCCACATGACAGAATTTGCAGGTTTTCTGTGCATAAACAAATCTCTGAGAACTGCACACTTGGGTGAATAACCTCAAAACATGTTTTCTTCTCATGGCTTTTACTTTTTAGGGTAGATTTAATTGGGGTTGGCAATAATAAGATTGATTTGGAAGAGATGGGTATCAAATCTTTGAATTTTCAATATTCCCCTTTCCTTCCATTCTGCATCTACATTTAGCACTACAACAACCCCAGAGTGGTATTATTTATAGATTATTTGTGCTGAGATGTAGTTCCAGGACTAATACTATTTTTTTTTTTAACTTTTGTTTTTTTGCCCCCCTACAATTGTTTCTGGTTTGTGAAGAAAGAAAAGGAAGGTAAATCTAGTGTTCGTGTATGTTATAAGTTGGTGAAATGTCAAGTAAGATTTCTAAAAATTTTTTAAATGTTAGTTGAAAGTAGTATTTTTGTTTTTAAAATGTTGTTACTGGCGAGTAAAATCAGTATCTGTTACAATACTTATTCTTCTTCCCTTTTTCTTTCATTTTGTCTGTTTGGTTTTTTGTGGGGTTTTTTTATTTCCGTTATTTTTTTGGTCTTTGATTCTGTCTCTTCTGTCTTTTTAATTTACTGATCTATGAAATTCACAGTTAAACTAACCTAAGCCTTTTCATATTCGAGTCACCTAACACATGCATACACACCAACCCACCATCCACTTCTGAGTGAATGAAGGTTGAAAGAGGCTTGTGTCATCAACCTTAGAGGACTGGAAAAACTAATAAATTTTTAGGCTATGGAGAATAGAGGCAAAGCTATGTATTTAGTTTTTATTCTAGAGCTCCCAGTTTTGTAGTAAAAGTTTGCCAATATCATAAGCTGACCCTGAACTATGCATGTGTGGAATGAAATGCAAGCAACCTAGCCAAGAGAAAAGAACTGAAACAAAAGTTTCAGCTGCTGTCCATCAGAGGAAACTGTTTGGAGTTCAAGTCCAGCTAAGTTTACTAGTAGTACTTTTTGGAGGACTATAATAGGATTTTGAGTTTCTCCAAGGTTTCAGTTACTATGTACAAGATCTCTATCATTACTGGACCTATGAAGAAATGGGAAGCATGACCAGAACTCAAGATAAATTAAGGCAGTCAGTAGAGCTCAACTCTTACATGTATTGGACAAATAACTGTTTCATTATTTATCAACCCTGAATTCAGGAACTTGAAACTTTTTTTTTTTTTTTTAAAGATTTTATTTATTTATTTATTTGACAGAGAGAGAGAGAGAGATCACAAGTAGATGGAGAGGCAGGCAGAGAGAGAGAGAGGGAAGCAGGCTCCCCGCTGAGCAGAGAGCCCGATGCGGGACTCGATCCCAGGACCCTGAGATCATGACCTGAGCCGAAGGCAGCGGCTTAACCCACTGAGCCACCCAGGCGCCCCGGAACTTGAAACTTTTTATAGTTAAAAGGAATTTCAGGGTACTGATTCTAGTTTCATTCTGCAGTATTTTTTCCTCTTGTGTTCCAGTTTGATAGTCTTATTGCCCTGTAAAACTCCAGAATTCTAAGAACTGGCCTACTAGGGAAGCTGTAATCTCTGATGGTGCCATTGTAATTACTAAGAATTTGATTCATGCATTCGATCAAGATTTAGAAAGCTTCTGCCACTTTGTTGCTGCCTCAACTACCTCTTGACACTTGGAGCTGGTGATGGGGTGTTGGAATTTGAGTCCAATCTTGCCTCCACTTTAATTGGCTTCTCAACATCCAGAGAATTAGAGAATGGATTCTGGAGCGGCACTTTGAAAAAAATCTCATATCTCAGCTTGTTTGCCAATAGAGAGTAATGTAAAGGGGTAATAAGAGATCTCCACCTCACTTTTGATTTCTGTAACCCATGAAAGTGTATCATTGACAGGTCTGAAATTGTACCCAGAAGCCCAGCTGTGAGAACAATTGAACAATGTTGGTTTTGGCTTTTTAGCTTCTGCAGAGCAAGATGGTACTCTTGGGGTGGGGTGGAGAGGGTAGAAGGAAGATTGAGTGAGCTAGTCTTGTAGCACACATTGATGTTATCTGCACTCCCCTAGCACTTGAAACACATACCTGTTGCTACATTTACTTGGCACTATGTTTCAGTGTAAATGGGAAGCTTTTGAAAGGCGGCAGATTGTATTACTCAGTTTTTAAAATTTTAGAACCAAGCACTAAACCTATCATTGACTAAGCATTTAGTAATGTTTATTAAGAGATTTCACTTGGGAGGAGTAGGTATTACACTATTAAATACAATGCATGGAAATATTAGAAAGTTGTGTAGGCATATAGTTTGGGTGGTATTGTGGGAGTGACATTTAGGTTGGGTTTTTGAAAGTAGTTTGTGCATTTATTGTGTGACATGGAGTGCAAATGCACTCCAGTCTGACGTAACGGCATCAGATACAGAGATGTCTTATTCTGGGTGACCAGGGTGTGCGGCAGAATGTTTGGAATGGGGCTTGTACCTGGAGGTCAGCTTGGAAAAATAAATCGGAAGTTCTAAATTATACTTCCTTTCCCTTTGATTTGGTTTCATTGATGAGGCTGAATAATGGCTTGTGTTATGTTACAAGAGTAGATAGTGTCCTCTTGCTTCTTTTTGCTTGTCGTATCTACTTAGTGCTGGAACAGTACAGCTTTGAATTGAGCAACATGCTTAGCAGAAAAAGAGTTATCAGTCTTCCTGAGCCATTGTCAGATGGCTGACTGATGTAATTAAGCCCCTAAAGCAAAAGGAAGACTTTTTTTTTTTTGGGAGATTGGAAACTTTCTTCTTGCTTTCATGGTAAACAGCAGGCTTATCCGGCCTCTGTTCAGGATGCTTTTTGGAGAAAAGAATTATCCAAGCCCGGGACGCCTGGGTGGCTCAGTTGGTTGGACGACTGCCTTCGGCTCAGGTCATGGTCCTGGAGTCCTGGAATCGAGTCCCACATCGGGCTCCCAGCTCCGTGGGGAGTCTGCTTCTCCCTCTGACCTTCTCCTCGTTCGTGCTCTCTCTCACTGTCTCTCTCTAAAATAAATAAATAAAAATCTTTAAAAAAAAAAATTATCCAAGCCCATATTCTGCCTCAGATACCACTGTTTGTGGTATTGAGGAAGTTCTCTAGTCGCCTCCCTATTGATCACACAGTTTGGGCTCAACCACTTTTTTGTTTTGTCCTAATTAACAAAGAACTGTTCTCATCTCACTTAGAGTTAGGACTACCTTTTTTCAAAAAAAAAAAAAAGAGGCTTTGGAACTCCTCCTTCTTCCATCTTCATTTTTATATAGCTAGTTTGGGAGTGTTCTTCCAGATCTTAGGTTATTTTGGTTGTCTGTAAGCTGTTCACCAGGCTACAGCTTGAACCTCGTAATTAGTTTGAGTCTTCACAGTAGCCTAATCTTATTTCAAAGCCTGGAAATGGTTTTTCACTTTCTTTAGTTTCAGCTTTACATTCCACAGCATGATATAAAAGGCTTTCCGATCTCGTCTCTTCCAGCTCTCAACGCATTTCTGCCATGCTCAACTTCTTGAAGTGTTCCAAACACAGCATGTAAATTTGTGCCTGTTTGCCTTTCCATAATCTGTCTGTCTTAAGTTGGAATTAACTTTGTTGTGTCTCTCTTCTGCCTAACAAGCACCATAGGAAGTCTTCACTGATTAGCCCAGGGTAGACTTACTGACTCTTTGTGCTACGCCATCTAACTTATTCCTCCATTTTGTCCATGACTTGAGGTATAGACATCTGTTTCCCCTTTGTCACTCTCAGAAGAGCATCTCTACTCCTCAGTGCATAGTAACTGGCACTTAAGTGGTTTGAGGGGTGTCCTGGCTGGCTCAGTCAGTAGAGCATGTGACTTTTAACCTCAGAGTTGAGGTTAAAAGTGACTTTGAGCCTCACACTGGTCATGGAGATTACTTTAAAAAAGGAAAAAAAATTTTTTTTCTTTTAAAAGAAGTGATTTAAGGGAAAAAAAAGTGATTTGGAAAAGTATTTATTGAATGGATAGAGCCATGTGGTATGGTGTGTTTTGGAGTCATAAAGACTTGGGTTTGAATCTTAATTCTGCCACTGTACAATGTATTCAGATTACCTAACTTCTTTGAGTTTAGTTTTCTCATTATTCATTTTGGGACAGTTGTGCTGACCTTAGAGATTAAATAAAGAATTGTACATAAAGCATTTAGCTGAACACTTGTATATAAAATGTCAGTATTTTTAGTCATCATATCTATCATCCATTCTTTCTATTCCATGCAACTACTCTGTACCCCCCCAACTAATCAACATGCAAGCATGATTGTTTTTTCCCATTGTAAAAAAACTTTCCTTACCATACCTTCTCTTGACAGTTCCCAGCCCAAGATCTTGGATCTGTCATCTCATGGTGTTGCAGTCCACTGTGATTTGATTTTTTTGTCTCTGTCACCCCATGGATGTTGCTTTTGCAAGGAGCAGCAGTAATATCTTTGTTCTAAATCAGATAGCTAATTTCATTTAAACCTCATCCTTGTTGCTTTTATTTGTAGCACATAACAAATTTGTAATTATGTTTATTTGTATATTTACTTAAAAATGCTCCCTCTATTACAGGTAAGTGTATTGATGACAGGAACCTTATCTGTTTTATGCATCACAAAATAGTGTGTCTCCCATCGGGCTGGCAAGGAGTAGATCCTCAAGTTTTTGAATTACCAGTGTGGCATTTCTGAAAATATATAGTCCTTTGCAAAGAGGGTGGAGGTGCCAAAGTTGTTTTTAGAACCTGACTGGCTCAGTTGGTAAGAGCATCTGACTCGATCTCGGGGTTGTAAGGTTGAGTCCCATGTTAGGTGTAGAGATTACTTAAAAATAAAATCTTAAAAAAAATAATTCTCCACTTCATAGCAACACGAATGTACCCCAGTATAAATTTTGAATTACCAGTACTTTGGTTAGAATCTTAAATAAATTATTTTTTAAAAATTTTATTTATTTATATAGAGAGAGCGAGCATGCACATCTTGAGCAGACTCTGTGCTTTAGTGCAGAGCCCAACGTGGAGCTCAGTCTCATGACTGTGAGGTCATGACTTGAGCCAAAATCAAGAATCAGAGCTTAACCAACTAAGCCACCCAGGTGCCCCTTAAATAAATTATTTAATGTGGTCACTAACAATGTTTTTGTCTCCCTATTCCCCGAAAAAGTCAAAGTGTGGGGAAGTACCGGGGGGGGGGGGGGGAGGCTGAAGTGACTTAGAACGTGTAATTAGATATTAGTAGTGTTTTCATTCATCTTCACACTCCTACTCTGCCTGGCAGTTTTTGTGAAGTGACTAGGCAAGAGCTATTCAACCAAGAAATAAGAGAGAATGTACTTGTACCATTTAAAAAATATATATCTATGTCTGTTACTTCTATTAAAACCCACACCCACCCCTGTCAAATGATACCATGTCAATCCTTAAATTCTGCCTTCAGGATAAAGGCTAGTTTGTATATCATGTTGTTGATGTAAGCATGATCTTGTCTCTCCTTGCCTCTCTAGCTTTATTCCTTTCCCTTTCTTGCCTCTGTGCTTCAGACATCCTAACTGATGTACTCTTGAAGCAGTATACCTTTGTAGTGGCTAGTCCCTTTGGTTGGAATGTCTGTCTCCCCTACTTCCTTTGTCTGTTAACTCTGCTCATTCATTAAGCTTCATGTTAATTGTTTCTGCTCAGGGAAACCTTTTTTTTTTTTTTTTTTTAAAACCCCATAAGGCTAGGTTTGATCTTTCCTAATACCTCTGTGCATAGTTCTACATGACAGATAACTTCTGTTTGATCTTCCTAATCTACTCTCTTCCCGCCCTGGTCTTTGCTCTTGGGAGGTTTACCTGTATGGATTATGTCAGTGGGCATCTGTGACTTCAGGCTTCAGAGTGGGTGCAGCCAGTATGGAACACAGGAAGATAGGAAGCAGTAAGGAAGGTAAGCTCAGAATATTTACTTCCCTGGTTTGTTCCCTGTGGGTTGGCTGTGTCCCAAGACAGATCATTTCTCCCTTCAGGGTGGTCTTCTCTATGTGACTTTCTCTTCCAAATTCTGGTTATCTCTCCTGCCCCTTGTCCTTTTGGATTTAGGGGTATAGCTCCTGCTGTTATGAGTTCCTGTATCTTCTGTTGTATTCCCCTATCCCTCATGATTCCTTGTGTTTAGTTCCTTTGTACATAAGTGCTTTTTGAATTATTTTAATTGGATTATTTAATCAGATTCTAATTGAAAGTCTGCTGTGACCCAGCATATATTATTTTGGTAATGTTTTCTTTTCAATAGTTGCCTGTTTTTGCCTTTGCCCTTACTTTGGTTAAATAGGCTCAACTCATGTAGTTCTTTTTTTTTTTTTTTTTTTTTTTAAAGATTTATTTATTTATTTGACAGAGATCACAAGCAGGCAGAGAGGCAGGCAGAGAGAGAGGAGGAAGCAGGCTCCCTGACGAGCAGAGAGCCCAATGTGGGGCTCCATCCCAGGACCCCGGGATCATGACCTGAGCCGAAGGCAGAGGCTTTAACCCACTGAGCCACCCAGGCGCCCCAACTCATGTAGTTCTTAAGTACCCTGTTTCCTCTTTAGATGAGATGTTGCTACTTTTGTTTATATTATGTATTGAGTTTCTGTGTATAAGGGGACTTGAAGTTAAGATTGAACAATAAACAAGGTTTGAAAAATCTGTGACTGCAGGGAAAAGATTTTTAGTATCTTTTTAGTGCCATTTGAGGATCTTTAAAGGCTTGGCACCTAGAAGCCCCCCCCCCCCAGCCCCCCTTCATCTCTTACTACAAACCCTTCATGGACTTTTAAGTTCCAGGGATACTAAATGCTCTCTGCCATGTCATTGTCCTGGCATACATTGTTACATACATGTTTCACCTGGCTAACTCCCACTCAACCTTGAGGTCTTAACGTTAGGTTTTTTTTTTTTTTTTTTTAAACGCTAGGTACTCTTAAAGGGTGGTTTATCTCTAATGCCCCTTTCTGTCCTACCTCCACCTGCACATGTATTATTAGAGTTTTCTGTTAACTCTTTGTATAACATCATATACTTCCCTTCATACCAGTTATCATTAGAATTAAATAGTTATTTTTCCTGTTATTCAGTGTCTGCCTTCCACAGGAGTCTGTTATGATCATTACTATATTCTCAGTGCCTAGCATGTATGTATCCATTTATTCAACAGATGAAAGGAAATGAGAACGGAAGGTCCTAGAATTTTTTTTTTTTTTAAGATTTTATTTATTTGCAGACGGAGATCACAAGTAGGCAGAGAAGCAGGCAGAGAGAGAGGAGGTAGTAGGCTCCCTGCTGAGCAGAGAGCCCAGTGCGGGGCTCCATCCCAGGACCCTGGGATCATGACCTGAGCCGAAGGCAGAGACTTTAACCCACTGAGCCACCCAGGAGCCCCGGTCCTAGAATTTCTTTAGAGGAATGTGATGAAGAGAATTTAGGGCCATTAGAATTTGTCATTTTGGAATGGGATCATTCCCTTTTTAAGTTTCATTGATGAAAAAAATCAGTATATTCTCTTTTTAGAGAAATCTTACTTGGTTATGTTCCTTCATAGATTAATGGAACACTGATCACTAAATGCCCCTGAATTAGTGAACTAAAAAAAAAAAATCCTATTCTCATTTTTATGACTAAACAATAAAGATTACTTAAGACATTAGTGGGGGATAGGTGGCAGCTGCCTGGCTCAGTTGGTAGAATGTGCAACTCTTGATCTCAGGGTTGTGGGTTTGAGTCCCATGTTGGGGGGTAGAGTTTACTTAAATTAAAAAACTTTTTGGGGGGGGGCGATTTTCAATTTACAGGAAAGTTGCATGTATAGGACAAAGAACTTTTTGTTTTGAACAGTTTGAGAATAACTTGCTGGTATGCTCACTTATCACCCCTGAATACTTTGGTGTGTATTTTCTAGACACAGGTATATTCTACAGTGTAACCACAATTCATTCACCAGAATCAGGTGATTAACATTGATACATGCCACCGTCTAATCCTCAAATTACATTTAAATTTTCCAGTTTCAATAGCTTTGTAAGAAAAGGATCCAGTTGAGAAGGATTTATGTTAATCATGTCTCCTTAGTCGTCTTCAATCTGGAATAGTTCCTCAGTCCTCCTTTGCTTTCCCTGGCCTTGATACTTTTGAAAATTATAGGCCAGCTCATTTGTAGAATGTGTCAATTATGGGCATTTTATCTATCATCTATCTAATCTATTTGTCTGTCTATGAGAGGGTGAGGGGGGAAGGTCAGAGGGAGAAGCAGACTCCCTGCTAAGCAGGGAGCTCAAGGCCGGACTCAGTCCTGGGACTCTAGGATCATTGACTGGAGCCGAAGGCAGTCACTTAACCAACTGAGCCACTTAGGCACCCTATGGGCATGTTTAATATTTCCTCATGATTGGATTCAGGTGATTAATTAGAGATACTTTTGGATGCAGTAGCTTCCTATTTAAAAACCACTGCTATTGTCTTAATTTTTTTTTTAAAAGATTTTATTTATTGAGAGCAAGATCGTGCTCTCTCAAGGGAGAGAGAGCAGAAGCAGGGCGGAGAGGGAGAGGCAGACTCCCTGCTTAGCAGGGAGCCTGATGTGGGGCTCGATCCCAAAACTCTGAGATTATGACCTGAGCTGAAGGCAGACACTTAACTGACTGAGCCACCCTGTGTCTTAATTTTTTCAAGGAAATTTTTGTTTACATTTTGAGTCTTGTTCTAAGTTTCTTAAGTTTTGGGACTTATAAATCTATAGTAATCTTCAAAGATCAAGGGAACCTGTAAAAGACCTGGCATGTACATCAGACATAACATCCCTAAAAATACTTTGTAAGAGACAGTAAAACTTACTGTTACAGGAATTTATATTTCAACTAATCCATGATAATTTACTTTGTTATATTTTGTCATTAAGATCACATTGTATTTAAAAATTCTTTGGTTTCTGAATTGCTAGTGGTACTTGAGAACTTCTAAGACATTAATAAGTGTATTTAATTATGGCAGAACTTACTTCTAAAATAACCCTCTTGGTTAAAAACAAATTGTACACATTTTAGCTCTCAGTTTGAGCTCTGAAATAATTTGAAAATCCAGTGAAGGCAGTCAGAATCACTGTTCTAAGCCTATTTTTAGGTTATTTTTTTCTTTTTAGCTGGTTTCCTTTCTAGCCACCTGCAGTTTTATGTGCAGTTGCACGTGTTCATTGTTTCTAAAACTGTCCCCTTACCAAGCTTGGCATGTAAGCAACCTCTCTAATGCTTTTGGTTTGTTCTTTTTGAAGAGGAAAATGTAAATTATAAAGCCTTCACTGAGTATTTCAATTAATTAAAACTATTTTTGATAAAACATTGTTATTACAGAAGAAAAGACTGTCTCTAGGAATCCTTTTATATTATAGTTTGTTTTGTCTTAATATAGTACATATTAACATATAGAATGTATCTTTTCTATCTTTTTACTTTCAGCTTTTTCCTGTTTTGTTTTTTTTAAGCTTTGTCTCATCTAAGCATAATTGGATTTTAAAAATCATAGTGTGATATTTCTTTGAACTGGGGCATTCATTGCATTTATACTTAATGTAGTTTGTGATATATTTCTATTCAGATGAATCATTTTGTTTGTACTTTTTATTCATGTTATCTGTTTTGGTTTTTTTTTTCTCTTTCTAGATTAACATTCTCTTTGGATTAACATTCTTCAGAGTCCTTTGTGTGTGTATGTATGTGTGTGCAAGAGTATTTTGTTTCTTGGTTATGGTGAATTATTTCTTTACAAGCTTTATAAATTTTGATTGTGAGTCCATCTTAAGGTCTCGTCTTTGAGATCTGTCTAGTGTAAGAGGAATACACTGATAAGATAAATTGAAGGATACACTCCTGGTTTTGTTTGGGATACCATCAATACCGGACTGTTTAAAGTTTTGAACCTAAAGACTTCAGAGGAACACATTACACTTTCTAGGAAAACTGCTGCCCCTCCCCACCCCACCATGTCTATGTGTGTGTGTGTGTGTGTGTGTGTGTGTGTCTGTCTGTGTGTCTGTGTTTTTTGTAGCTGGTGTGACAAATTACCACAAACTTAGTGGCTTAAAACCACATAACTTCACTATCTTACAGTTACAGAGGTCAGAAGTCGGAAATGGGTTTCACTGGGCCAAAATTGACATGTGGACCAGGCTGTGTTCCTTCTGGACATTCAGTGGGAGAATCTGTTCTCTTATCCTTTTATTTTTAAGTTTTTATATTATTTTTTTTGGATAGAGATCACAAGTAGGCAGAGAGGCAGGCGGGGTGGGGGGCAGGGTGGGGAAGCAGGCTCCCTGCCTAGCAGAGAGCCCGACGTGGGGCTTGATCCCAGGACCCTGGGACCATGACCTGAGCCGAAGGCAGAGACTTTTTAACCCACTGAGCTACCCAGGTGCCCCTCTCTTACCCTTTTTCAGCTTTTACAAACCTCCTGCATTTCTTGGCTGGTAGCCTCTTCCATCTTCCAGGACAGAAATGGCCAGTTGAGTCATTTCACATGGCAGTTACTCTGATCAGCATTAACTCTCCTGGTTCCCTCTTTCCCTTGTAAAAGACCCGTCTGATTACAGGAGCCCACCTCAGAAATCTCAGATAATCTTTGTGCTCAAGATCCTTAACTTAATCATATCTGCAAAGTCTTCCCTTTGCCATGTGAGTTCTGCCTTCCCACCTTCAGCAAACTGAGGCCTTATATTTTGTTCCCATTTGGCATAAAAATCCTAGCCCCCTTTTTAGAAACTAGCAAGTCTCTATAGAGTAGCTTCTTTCATGTTTCGGCTCTGAGTTTTAGTCCTTCCTTCTTCCCCTTCTAGGATTTTCTTTACTCTCTTTAGCATTGGGTTATGATTTTTTTTTTTTTTTTGGCTATGAATTTTTAAAAGATGCTGTCACAGTCTGTTAAGGATATTTAGGTAGTTTGTAGTGTTAATCTTTGTATTAGCAAGGTATTAATGAGTTTAAAAAAAATTTTTTTTAAAGATTTTGTTTATCCATTTGTCAGAGAGAGAGTGAGCACAAGAGAGAGCACAAGTGGGGGGAGGGGCAGTGGGAGAAGCAGGCTCCCCGCCCAGCAAGGGGCCGGATGTGGGACTAGATCCCACAACTGTGGAATCACAACGACCTGAGCCAAAGGCAGCCGCTTAACCAACTGAGTCACCCAGGTGTCCCAAGTATTAATGAGTTTTAATAAGATGTAAATCCTGTCACTTTTATTTTCCTTTTACTTTTAAATTGAAAGTGCTTTTAATTTAGCTTCACTAAAAAAAAAAAAATCTCAGTGAGTCTCATCATTGAGGAAACTGATTGGTAAGTCTGATTAAAAACATTTTATCTAAATGAACACTGTATTTTACTCTTACCAATACACTATCTTTTTAAAATTTTAATCTGACCCCACTTTGATTATCTGGTCAGGTGGTTCTCTTTAAAAAAAGAAAAAAAGTAAGTTATTTTCTGTCTCATCTGAGCGAAGGGTATATAGATATTATTCTGTACCCAGCTGTTACCATTGAGCTTCATTTCACAATTTCCTACTTCTTTTCAGTAATATGTAGATGTGGTGAAAAGAAAGCTGTTCAGATATTACCCAAAGGATTATTATTATTATTTTTTTATATTTATTTATTTGACAGAGAGAGTTCACAAGTAGGTGGAGAGGCAGGCAGAGAGAGAAAGAGGAGGAAGCAGGCTCCCTGCTGAGAATCGAGAGCCCAATGCGGGGCTTGATCCCAGGATCCTGAGATCATGACCTGAGCCGAAGGCAGAGGCTTAACCCACTGAGCCACCCAGGTGCCCCTACCTAAAGGATTATAATGATAAGTCAGGTTCTGTATTACCCCTTTCTAAGTCCATTCTTGCTCTCTAGAGCACTCATGTAGTGAGTACTCTGTATCATGCTTTTTATACATGTGAACACCTACCAATTAATTCATCCTCACAGCAGTCCCACCTTACAGAGAAACTAATACACAAATAGTTCATTTGACTTATTTAGGATCATATAGCTATTTAATGGCATTTGAACCATGCAGTCTGGTTTTAGAATCTGCTCATCACTGGGGTGCCTCACTGGCTCAGTTGGTGGAGTGTGTGACTCTTAATCTTGTGGTTGTGGGTTTGAACCCCACATTCGGTGTAGAGATTACTTAAAAATACAAAATCTTAAAAAAAAAAAAGAATCTGCTTTATCGCTGTGCTGTACTGCTCTTAGTTATAGACTATTTACCCTCAAACTTTTAAAGGCAATAGACCATTTCTGCTAGGTTCCAGTATTGTCACTGAACTTTCTGACATGTCTCTGATTTTATTTTACTTCTTTATTTTTAAAGATTTATTTATTTATTTGAGAGAGAAACAGGGAGCAGGGGGAGGGACAGAGGGAGAGAATCTTTAAGCAGACTCCTTGGCTGAGTGTGGAGCCCAGTGTTAAGGCTCTATCCCATCATGATCCATGAGATCATGATCTGACCAAAACCAAGAGCTGGACACTCAGCTGACTGAGCCACCCAGGTGCCCTGTGTCTCTGATTTTAGATCTTTTGGATGTAACTTGTCTTTTTCTCTCTGGAAACCTTTGGAATATTTGTCTTTAGCTGTGATATTTTGAAATTTCATAGGGCTATATATAACTCTATACTGGTCTTTAAAAATACATATGGTCCCCTACTTATGACAGTTGACTTAAGATTTTTTGACTTTATGACAGTGTAAGAATGATATGCATTCAGTAGAAACTGTACTTCGAATTTTGATCGTTTCCTGGTCTACTAATATGATGTACGATATTCTTCTGTGATGCTGGGCTGGGCAACAGCATCTCAGCTCTGTCAGGAAGGTAAACAACTTAAGATACACTTAAGACGATTATGTACCCATGAAGCCATTCTGCTTTTTACTTTCAATACAGTATTCAGTAAATTACATGAAATATTTAAGACTTTGATATAAAATGGCTTTGTGTGAAATGTAGGCTAATGCAAGTGTTCTGAGAAGGTTTAAGGTTGGCTAAGTGGAGCTATAATGTTCATTAGGTTATTGGGAAGGGAAGTTTTTTTTTTTTCCCTGTTTCTAGGCTTCTGCACTAATAGGTTGGGTCAGTAATACATGAGGTCTTTTGTTTGAATAAAACGCACTTTTGATTTACAATATTTTCAGCTTATAGGTTCAATAGGATATAACCCCATTGTCAGTTGAGGAAGATCTGTACGTTGCGCTGGCACTTGGAGAGATGCTACTATATTTTTGGGATACAGTGTTATTTAATAATTTCTTTTCCATTATATTCTCTGATCCTTTTTTCTAGGTGTTCTATTCAGATATTAGACCTTTTGTGTTAATACTTTAGTGCTATTTTCCTTTTTAGTTTCCATCTCTTTGGGAGACTTACTCAACTATAAATTCAACTATATCTTTTTTTTTTTTTTTTTAATTTATTTGACAGACAGAGATAACAAGTAGAGAGGCAGGCAGAGAGAGAGAGAGGAGGAAGCAGGCTCCCCGCTGAGCAGAGAACCCGATGTGGGGCTCGATCCCAGGACGCTGGGATCATGACCTGAGCCAAAAGCAGAGGCTTTAACCCACTGAGCCACCCAGGCGCCCCTCCACTATATCTATTATTTATTTTAGTTTTTACTATTCTTTTTAATTTTTAAGAGTTTTCTTGTTCTTTTTTCATAAGTTAAATTCTTATTAATGGATTATGTTTAATTCTCCTGCATATAATACAAATGTTTGTTTGTTTGTTTTTAAACATTTTGTTTATTTATTTGACAGAGATCACAAGCAGGCAGAGGGAGAAGCAGGCCTCCCGTTGAGCAGAGAGCCCAATGTGGGGCTTGATCCCAGGACCCTGAGATCATGACCTGAGCCGAAGGCAGAGGCTTAACCCACTGAGCCACCCAGGCGCCCCTAAATCCTTGTTTTGAAGTATTTTTCTGATTTCTGAAAAATCTTTTTTTTTTTTTTTTAAGGTTTTTGCCTCCCCTTTATGAAATACGGACTCAAATAATGTAGAGATCCTTGGCTGTTTCTATTTAAGAATGAAGAACTGAAATGCTTAAGTAGAAACTCTGACAGATTCTCACTTGATGAGTGACTGGGTTTTAAGCAGGGGCACAGCAGATTTTCAATATGTAGGAGTCTGTTCTTATGCCCTTATACTTCTGTTTTGGAGAATTTTCTATTTTTTTTTTCCCCTGCCTCCTGCTCCAAATTTCTTATTTTTTATGAGAGTTGCTTTCATGAGGGAATGCTGGCATTCTGAGAGCATGGGGAGTGGAAGGGGGGAAAGTCCACTATTTAGTATATAGACACGGACTCTGTTATCCAGCTTTTAGCTTTGTTCCTCTCTTTTATTTATTCATTCATTTATTTTAAATTTTATTTATCTGTTAGAGAGCACACCAGTGTGGGGTGGGGCAGAGAAGAGAGAGGGACAGAGAGATCATGACCCAAGCTGAAGTCAGATACTTGACTAACTGAGCCATCCAGGCTCCCCATTCTTCACTTTTAAAAAGAGTTCAGTTGAGATATAATTCACATACTGTATAATTCACCCACTTAAAATGTACAGTTGGGTGGCTTTTGATATATTCATAGAGGTATGCATCTATCAGCACAAGCTATTTTGGAACACTGTAATTACTCCAAAAAGAAACCCTTGGTACTCCTTAGCTACTGCTTCCCAATCCCTGTATCCTCTTTCTACCCAGCCCTAAGCAACTAGTAATCTACTTTTTATCTCTGTAGATTGTAGATTTGCTTATTTTGGATATTTCATATAAATGGAATTTTATTTATAATTATGTGGTTATGTGTGGTTATGTGTGGTTCTTGGTGATGACCTCTTTGTCGTAGCATGTTTTCAAGGTTCATTCATGTTTTAGCATGTATTAGTACTTATTCCGTGTTATTGCTGAATAGTCTGTTCTGTGGACATATAACATTTTATTTATCCACATATCAGTTAATGGACATTTCGATTTTTTCCACTGGAACCTGCATATTTGTTTACAAGTTTCTGTGTGGATATAGGTTTTCAGGAATTGCAGCTTCAAAGGTAACTCTGTGTTTAACCATTCAGGGAGCTCCCAATTGTTTTCCAAAGTGGTTATAGCATTTTACATTTTCACCAGCAGTGTGTGAGAGTGTCAGTTTCTCTGCATCCTCATAAACCCTGTTTTATCTCTCTCTCTCTTTTTTTATTATAGCCATTCTAGTGGGTGTCAAGTGGTATCTCATTGTGGTTTTGATTCTGTTCCTAACTTTTGTAGTCTGTAGAACCTGTCACAAATTCTGAGCCTCTTGAGGGTTATTATTTTTTTCTTTTAGGATATATTGTCTTGCTGTCTACAGGCGTTTTGAATTCTAGCTTCTTCTCTCTGTTTTTTCTTTCTTTCTTTTTTTTTTTTTTTAAGAGAGAGTGTGTGTGCATGTGAGCAGGGAGGGGCAGAGGGAATCTTAAGCAGCCTCCACATCCAGCCAGAGCCAGACTCAGGGCTGGATCCCATGACCCTGAGGTCATGATCTGGATCAGAATAAAGATTTGGATGCCGAAACGACTGAGCTACCCTGGCTCCCCTTCTTCTCTCTGTTCTGATCAGTACCTTGACTCCATTTGCTTTCTGATATCCAAAGATTTATTGGTAGTTCTTATCCATTGATTTTTCTCCTATTATTTCCCTTGTTGTTATAGGGAGGGAAAAAATGTATATTTTATGAATTACTTATGCAAAATATTTGTTTTAATTATATATAAATTAATTTTTTGGCATTGATTTTGGTGGAAGTCTCAGAAGGGAGAGCCATGAATGTATAGTCCATCCTCTAAATTTAATCTGAAGTATGAGTTTGTACCTTCAAATATCTTCTCTCTGTAAATATCCCCAAATGTGGCTGTTACTTGTAAGAATTACAGTACCACAAATACCTTTATGATGAATATGAAAGAAAGGGCTACAACTGAGTATAATTCAAATCTTTTTAAAGTGTTGGATTTGATTCTTTTTTTTTTCTGGTAATACTGATTTCCACTCGTTATGTTTAATGTGGTTAGGCATTTTAAATGAACTAAGTAATAGTTTTTAATTTCTAAGATTGATTATAAGATCTGTATTTTTTTTTTTTTAAAGATTTTATTTATTTGACAGAGAGATCACAAGCAGGCAGAGAGGCAGGCAGAGAGAGAGGAGGAAGCAGGCTCCCTGATGAGCAGAGAGCCCGATGTGGGGCTCGATCCCAGGACTCTGAGATCATGACCTGAGCTGAAGGCAGCGGCTTAACCCACTGAGCACCCAGGCGCCCCGATCTGTATTTGTTTTTAAAAGTTTTTATTTATTTAACAGAGTATGAGAGCACAAGTAATGGGAATGGCAGAGGGAGAGGGAGAAGGAGGCTCTCTACTGAGCAGGGAGCCCAGTGCAGGGGTTTATCTCAGGACCCTGGGATCATGACCTGAGCCGAAGGCAGACACTTAACTAGCTGAGCCACCCAGGCGCCCCAAGAGTTGTGATTATTTTTAGCTTTAAGCTTTAACTGGTTTAACATCTAATAAACTCAGTTAAATGCATGCCATATGGATTGGGGAACAGAGTAATAAAAATAACAATAAAAGCTAACATTTATTTAGTTCTTTCTGTATGCTAGACAGTGCTGAAAATCCTTTATGTATAACAACTCACTTAATCCTCACAATAATTGTGTGAGGTTGGTAAATTTTTTAACTTTTGTATTTCATTTGTACAGTAAGAAACTGAGGGAATGGAGAGGTTAATTCACTTTCTCTAGGTCACACAGCTAGTAAACGTAGAGTCTACTTTTAAATCAATGCAGTCAGGTTCTTGAGCTTGTGCTCTTAGTTGTTAGACTATAATGTGTGACATTTCTGCAGAATTTTAAATACATATATTATCTTTTTAAGAAGGGAGGGGCACTCATGAAAAAATAAAAAAAAAAAGTTAATTTTTAGTAAGGAGTGATAGGTAGGGGAATAAGTACAAATTCATGACCTGGTATTTGGAAGATAAACTGTGATCTAATGTTCTCTTAAAAGTTCATATTTGGGGGCACCTGGGTGGCTCAGTGGGTTAAGGCCTCTGCCTTCGGCTCAGGTCATGATCCCAGGGTCCTGGGATCGAGCCCCACATCGGGTTCTCTGCTCTGCAGGGAGCCTGCTTCCTCCTCTCTCTCTGCCTGCCTCTCTGCCTATTTGTGATCTCTGTCTGTCAAATAAATAAAATCTTAAAAAAAAAAAAGTTCATATTTGCCACAGATCCTAATTTGGATCAAAAATGGTCCTCACTAAATTAAGTACAAAAAATTCTTTTTTGAGGTAGATGTATAATCATTCACTGTGTGTAGTGTTCTACATTGTGTCTTACATTCTTAAGCAGGAGAGGAGACAGAAAAATGTCATTGGGTGGTACTGAAAAATTGGATATGGGCCAAAGTGTTAGTGACAAATCCAGTTTTTCCCAGGATAAAATATTTCAGAATAATTTTGATCCAAGTGTTTTAGATTATGTTTTTGTACCAGAGTCTTATTTTGTAGCTCATCTTTTCTAAATAGCTCTATTTTATAGTGTGTATATATAGGTCATTCTGAATCAAGTTAACTTTGCAGTTGATTGGGACCTTGTTTCAAGCTTATTGAACAAAGCTCTGTAACACAGAATTTTGGGCATAGGGCCATTTCCAGAGTCTGGTCCAAATAGCAGTAACAAACAAAGATTGTTTCTTTCTTGGCTGAAGGCTTTCTCTGTGTGGCTTGTCTCAGGACTCTTTTACACTTTTTCTATCCCTTTTATACTCCTCTCCCTTTTCTATTCAGGGCAAAAGTGTTTCGATTTTCATTCTGTAGTTATTCTTTCAGCAAGCATTTATCATGCCTTTACTTATATACGAGGTTCTTTACTTGAAATGTGTAATGCCCTCCCTGTATTGGCAGTGGCCATTGTGAGGATAGTAGATCTTCCAACACGATACTGTAGAAAATATGTGAAATGTTAAGTAGTTTTGCTGTGTTGTACTTTTCTGCGGTAGCTTTCTGTCTTTTGATAATTAGGTTTTTGGGGGTTTTTTTTGAGGATCTATTAAAAAAAAAACATGTTTTTCTATCTACCCCCCCCCAACTTGGTAAGGGAAAGGAAAGAGAACATAATTAAACCAACTTGTTTCAATATAATAGTTTAAAATAATCATATCTTAAAATATTATTTAAAAACCTTGTGTACTTACAAAATTTGTCTTATTTCAACATTTGTTTTAAAAAATTAATGTTTTCCTTTCTAAATATACTCATTTTTGGAATATTTTAATTAGAACCTTTGCTTTCCACAAAATTTACTTTGCCCATTCAATTCCTGATCTGCTTATATTATAAAGGGCCTGTTTGACCCTTTAAAAAGAAATTGCCAGATTTGATTTTCTAATTTCTTTAGTATTCCCTTGATAACTTTTAATCAGAGCAGAGTTTAACTTATTTTTATTCATACTGTTAAAAATTTTCTCATACGTCTAACCAGGTATTGTATTTTCAGTGTATCTTTGCCTTTGCTTATGCTGTTTCCTCTACTTGGATTTTCCTCTGTCCCCCATCCTCCTTTCTTCTTTTTGGTCTGCCAAATATGGCTGGCTAAAATGAAGTTTCTTTTATGGGGTTCCTTGATGCCGCTTGAAGAATATTAATCATCTTTTTCTCTGTGCTCTATTTAGTACTTTGTGTGTGATTAAAGACTTTTGAAAAATTAATACAGTCAAAAGAATAAATGGAATGCGTGTTCCAACATTTGTAATAATAAAACAAACACCTGTGAATCCACCACCAAAGTTAACTAGAAAATGATCAGTTCTTTTTCTTCTACCTATGTGTTTCAATCCATACTCCCAATTTCCTTGCCCTTCAGAAAAGTTTATCGCATAAATATGTGTTCCTAGAAAATTATTTAATTTTATGTTTGGGTTTAGTAAACATAGGTTCATGCTGGATGTAGTCTAGCATTGCTTGCTTTTTAAAAATTAAGCATTACGTGCTCGCTTCGGCAGCACATGTACTAAAAATTAAGCATTATGTTTCTAAGATATATCTGTACTTCATGCATAGTTCATTCATAGTGATTCATTCATATTATGTATAGTATTTCAAATATAAATATGCTGCTTATTTGCATTTTCATTTAATGGATCTGCAATTGATTTTTTTCCCTTTAGTGTGAGTTTTGGGATCCAGTTTTTAGTGTTTCTTTCTATATGGAAACTAGTTGCCCCATTCGAATAATGTATTCTTTCCTATTGTGTCATCACTGTACGGTACCAAGTTTCCTAGTTAAGTATGAGCTTATTTCTGAGTTCACTTCTTCTTTTGAATTTGTTCATAGTCTTATTCACTATGGCTTTATAATAAACCTCAAGGGGCAGGTCCCTTCTCCCCCTTTCTCATTTTTTTTTTAACCTTATCTTGGTCATTCTTTCCACTTTACCCTTCTGTATATACTTAGAAACTATAAAAGACCTCTTGGGGTTTTTTTTTTGGGGGGAGTCATTGATGTTGCAGATCAGTTTGGAAGATTAGGTATCAATACTTCTTTGGATGGGATTGGGGGAATGAGAGAAATGTCTGGTTGTGAGCAAGTGGGTGTGTGTTATACTTGGCTTGGAAGGCCACATAATTTTTTTTTTTCAGGTTAATTTTTCAAACTCCCATTTCACTGTTTCCTTATTTCTTCCCTTATTTATAAATGATTGGGGAGAGTTTATTATGGTTTTTTAGAATGTTCTGATCATTTCTCTTGATTATCTTATGTTCCACATTGTCATGTTTCTCTCACAACTCTTGATATTATTTGTACTTGTATTGAGTCTTTCAAAAGAGTTTTCTATTTGTGTTATCTTAGCTCTAGATTATGCCTCTTACATTCAAATTCAAAGGCTTCACTTGCTTTGTAGTCAACTGTTGCAACTATATCTTTGTTCCTGGCCCATTGTACAATTTGATTTTGTGTGCTAAAAATGCAACATAAAATATTCATAAAATTAAAAAAATTATTTTTAAATTGTGAAGACTTTCTTCAAATTAAAAAAATTTTTACAGGGGTGCTTGTGTGGCTCAGGTAGTTGGGCATCTGCCTTCAACTCAGGTCATGATCCCAGCGTTCAGGGATCAAGCCCTGCATCAGGCTCCCTGCTCAGTGCAGAGCCTGCTTCTCCACCTGCTACTTCTCCTCCTGCTCCCTTGCTCTCTCTCAGATAAATAAAATCTTTAAAAAAAATTAAAAATTTTATAAACCATTGCATAATTTCAAAACTGGACAAGGAAATTGTTAAACTGTTTTATTGTCATTTGCTTATGTTGAACTTAATTCTTTGATTTTTTTGAGCTTTGAATTATATATAAGGTCGTCAGGAGTTTACTTTTCCCTTAATAGATGATCCTCTGAACATGTTCATTCTATCTTTTGCTTCCAAATTTATCTCCATGTACATACTATTTTGACTTGATACTCCTTTAGGTGCTGAATCATCAAACATGATCTTCATTTATCAAAACTTTTCTTTGGGTTTCTGGTTTTTCTCTAGTTTGTCCTCCTGATAGCCACATCTGTAACATCTACTTTCTTCTTTCAAGTTAGTTTTAGTCTTTAGGGCTTATCTACCTTGGGATCACTGAGTTTCGAGCTTCTAGAATTGTAAGCTCATTAGACTGATCTGAGGAGTACTGTAAAATCCTACCATTGCTAGTGGCAAAACTGGAGATTTGAACATAATTCACATTCATCATCTTTCTTTTTTTATTTTTTAAAATAAAAATTGTGTATATTTAAGGTGTACAACATGATTTGATGTACATCTACATAGTGAAATGGTTACTATGTCAAGCTAATTAACTTCTCATGGAGTTACCTATTGTGTGTGTATCATGAGAGCACTTGAAATTTATTCCTTGTAAATTTCCAGTGTTCATACTGTGTTATTAACTGTAGTCATCATGCTGTACATTAGATCTTTAGGCTCACTCATTCTGTGTAGCTGCAACTTTGTAGCCTTTGACCAGTATCTTCCCATTTCCCCCACTCCCAGAATCTGGTAACCATCTTCTACTCTGGTTTTTGTGCATTCTGCTTTTTAGATTCTTCATTTCCTCTACCTCCCCACCCCATCTCCTTCTGTGTGTTTGCCTTTCTGTGTTTGGCTTAGTTCACTTAGCACTTAGTTCACTCCAGGTTCAGTGTTCATTATATTTCTAATACACAATGTGGTATGTCCATTTTTTCACATTAATATTTTAGACATTCTTTGCCTTCACTTCAGCGTTGTAGATTGGATAGTTTGATAAGTAAGATTCAGATTTGGTTAGTTTTTTTAAGTACTTTTTTGTATCAAGCAATATTATTCTGTTATCCCATCCCCATTTTATATAAGCAAAATGGAATCTTAGCTAAAAAGCTTGTGTGAAATACCACTAGTACCTGAAAGAGCCAGTGTTCAAACCTAGGTTTTCTGATTTCATTTTTGTGTGTTTGTGTAATTTCTTTAAAACAGTGGTTTTCAGCTATGCTTCATAGGTCTAGGGATTGCTGCAGGGTGATCACATGGGTAACTAGGGTAACTCTTAAATTTTATCTCCAGTATATTATAATTGAAAACTAATTACCTTTATATCAAACTGCTTATTTTGATATCTAAAGACGAAAAAACTGAAAGTAAGGAAATTCAAGTGTGAGAAGGAATTAGGCTCCTTGAAAAAGCTAACTTTGGCTTGGTGAGCATATGCATGCTGTTGTTACACAAATGTTCCAAGTCTGTTCCCCTCCTCCTACCTGCTGTATTCACTCACCCTGCCATATGGAGGGCTGTGCATTGCAGGAAGGGTTGTGATTTGGACTTTTGTTAATTCTTACTTGGGAAACTGGAGAGGGAGTGGATTCAGAAAAAAACTTCAAGTAATTTGAAATAGTGTCCTGAATATATCTGCAGTGTGTAAGGGAGGGTGAAAAAAGATTATTTTAAGGAGAGTTACCATGATATTTGAGAGAAATAGGGAAAGGACTTGAGCCATTTTGATTTTTTTTTCCTGTGAAGACTAGGAACCATGTGTGATGTTCTTTTAATAGGATTTAAGCAGGTGAGATGTCTTCAAAGTTTTTCATTTTGTTTTCTCAAGTTTACTGTGTTTGTAAAGATAACCATGGTTACACCATAAAGAACAGATTGGAAAGAGAATAGATTGACTGCAGGTGGACCAGTTAGAAGCTTTTGCAGTAACTAAGGTGAGAGATGATACTGTAGATTGACTAGGATGAAGGTGTTTGAGACAGAAGGAAACATTTCTGGTTTGTATACATGTATGTTTTTAAATTGAGGTAAAATTGACATATTAGTTTCAGCTGTGCAGCATAATGATTCAATATTTGCATATATTGCAAAGTGATCACCACAATAAGTCTAGTTAACATCTGTCCCCAAACATAGTTAACAAAAATTATTTTCTTGTGATGAAGACGTTTAAGATTTACTCTTAGCAACTTTCAGATATACAATAAAGTATTATTAACGATAGTCACATGCTGCACATTACATCCTCACGACTTACTTATTTTATAATTGTCAGTTGTACCTTTTGACTCCTTCAACCCATTTTGCCGAGCCCCTGCCTCTGGCAAATACTAATCTGTTCCCTGTACCTGTGGGCTTGTTGTTTGTTTTTTAGATTCCAAGTATAAAGTGAGATCATATGGTATTTGTCTTTGTGTTATTTCACTTAGCATAATATCCTCAAGGTCTGTTCATGTTGTTGCAAGTGACAGTACTTCATACCTTTTTTTATGGCTGAAAAGTACTCCATTGTGTAATATACCATTGTGGTGGTGGTGTGTGTGTGTGTGTGTGTGTGTGTGTGTGTGTGTATACATACACCACAACTTCTTTATCCATTCATTCATTGATGGACACTTAGATTTTCCCCTCCCATATCTTGGATATTATAAACAATGCTGCAGTGAACATGGGAGTGCATGTATGTTTTTGAATTAGTGTTTTTATTTTCTTCAGATAAATACTTAGGTGGAATTACTGGATCATATGGTAGTTTCTGATTTTTTGTGAAACCTCCATAGTGTTCTACATAGTGGCTGCACCCATTTGCATTCCCACTAACAGTGCACAGCGGTTCCCTTTTGTCCACATCCTCACCAACACTTCTTAAAGGAAAATGTGACAAGTTTTAGTGATACTGGATTTGAAGTAAGTGCTAGATGTCTGACTTAGTAACTTTAGATAGAGAACTGTTGTAGGAACATTGAAATAGAGTTGGGTAGACTAAGTCTGATTTTGGGTACTGTCATTTTGAGGTACCATTGATGTTATCTGATGGGAATGTTACACTTTTTTTTTTTTTTTAAAGATTTTATTTATTTATTTGACAGAAATCACAAGCAGGCAGAGAGGCAGGCAGAGAGAGAGAGAGGAGGAAGCAGGCTCCCCGCTCAGCAGAGAGCCCGACGTGGGGCTCAATCCCAGGACCCTGAGATCATGACCTGAGCCGAAGGCAGAGGCTTTAACCCACTGAGCCACCCAGGCGCCCCAGAATGTTACACTTTTTAAAAAAGACATATTTATTTATTTTAGAGAACATGGGGATGGGGGAGGGGCAGAGGACGAGAATCTTAAGCAGACTCTGCTGAGTGCGAAGCCTGATGTGAGACTTGAACTCATGACCCCAGGATTGTGACCTGAGCTAAAACCAAGAGTTGGATGCTCAACCGGTTGAGCCACCAGGTACCCAATTACACTTTTTTTGGGTACAATTCTGCAGCTCAAAGGAGAGGTACAGGATAAGGTTTATGTGTATATAAGTGGCAATTTAAACTTGAATGTGAATGAGTTTGCCAAGGAGAGGTTATAACGTGGAGAGAACCTAGGGTGCAGTGTGGAGGCATAGGACACAGCAATGAGTGTTTAGGGAGTTAAGAACAAATCAAGGTGAGTGTTGGTCCATGTTTTTTTTTTTTTTTTTTTTTTTTTTAAAGATTTTATTTATTTATTTGAAAGACAGATCACAAGTAGGCAGAGAGACAGGCAGAGGGAGAGGAAGGGAAGCAGGCTCCCTGCTGAGCAGAGAGCCCAATGTGGGGCTCGATCCCAGGACCCTGGGATCATGACCTGAGCTGAAGGCAGAGGCTTTAACCCACTGAGCCACCCAGGCGCCCCTGGTCCATGTTTTTTTTTTTACCCTCCAGTGAAATCTCAGTATTTTCTGTGGAATTATGAATCCCCAGACTTAATTCCAGGTCAGTCAGAATTTAGCTAAAATTTATACTAATTAAACTTCTGCTGTTAGAAAAGGAAACGGTTTATTTATTTTTTAAAAGATTTATTTATTTATTTTGGAGAGAGAAGGAGCATGTGTATGTGTGAGTGGGGGGAACAGCAGAGGGAGAGAATCTTCAAGCATACTCCTGGATGAGCGCCAAGCCCAATGTGGGGCTTGATCTCACCATCCATGAGGTCATGGCCTGAGCTGCAACCAAAAGTCAGATGCTTAACCAACTGAGCCACCCAACCCCAGAAAAAGAAAGAATTTAAAAGATAAGTGGAGGCATTAAAAAATGTAGCTTTTTCTTTTTTTAAGATTTTATTTTATTTTTAAGATTTTATTTATTTATTTGACAGACAGAGATCACTAGCAGGCAGAGAGGCAGGCAGAGAGAGGAGGAAGCAGGCTCCCTGCTGAGCAGAGAGCCCAGTGCGGGGCTCGATCCTGGGAGCCTGGGATCATGACCTGAGCTGAAGGCAGAGACTTTAACCCACTGAGCCACCCAGGCGCCCCCCAAAAATGTAGCTTTTTAAACTATAATTTGTAACATAAAAATGTAGTTTTTTGTTGTTAAAGATTTTATTTATTTGACAGACAGAGATCACAACTAGGCAGAGAGGCAGGCAGAGAGGAGCAAATAGGCTTCCTGCTGAGCAGAGAGCCCAGTGCGGGGCTCAATCCTTGGAGCCTGGGATCATGACCTGAGCTGAAGGCAGAGGCTTTAACCCACTGAGCCACCCTGGTGCCCCAAAAATGTAGCTTTTTAAATTCAATTTGTAACATGTAACCAGATAATCTTCAGAATTACTGAGACAGGGGTATTGGCTTGACTATCAACTATTTCACTATAAAAATGGGTTTGCTTTTTTTTAAGAACTGTGAAAGGTCTGAGAATTTGCCATCTGTGCAAGCTAGCAATTTAGTTTGTTTTAGTTTCATAGATGGTAGGAGAAGATACAAGACTTCTGGATCATAGACCTAGGACTTTATTATTCATGAAAATAGCAAGAACCGTTGTTGGTATTTGTGTTAGTTTTCCAAGCCCAAGCTCCATATAGAGATGTGAAGAGGGCTGAGTGAGGCCTGTGGTGATGCCTCTCCCGTATTGCAGTATTGTGTGTTACAGGAGAGAACCCTCTAGGTTAGGGAACCCAACTTTTGTAATGGGAAGTAGCCTGCCTGATGTTAATCCTGGAGGGGGATGTCATCTTTATTCTACTAGATAGTAAATGAACCTGCCTGTTGCTCCTGAGGGAGACATTTTTATCCTTCATGGCTGTTTGCTATATGTACTTAACAATATATTATGGAACAAAGAGAGGCAATGGCTCCACTTACAAGATATAAATATTAAGGAAAATGGATAATTTGCCTTCAACAGTTTTTGTCCCTAATTTCTATACATTGCTTGGCTTCTGGTAGAATTTCCCATGATGGTGCTCTTCATTGGTCCGTCTAATTAATTTGTCTGACAAAGGCTGGGACCAGAGCCATTCAGTTTATTTCATAAGACATTTAATTATGGTTACATATTATCAACAGGGTAGCAGGATGAGGCCAAACTGCAACATTGACATCAGCTGTGCTCCATAGTGTCTTAGACCCAAGAAGCTGAACAAGTGCTATTAACCTTCAGGGTCTGCCTGAAGTGGCTTTGCCAAAGGCCAAACTGGATTTTGAGACAGACCTGAATGGCCCCAGAGCTGAGGTGATATCACTGATCTCCTCAGCTGAAATCAGGGACAAATTTTAAACCACTTTTTCTAATTTGATGGCTGCCATTTTAGGGATAACTGCCTCAGACTGCACATAATTAACAAATCAGTTATCCTCACGAGAGGTACACTGTGCACACCCCAGCGCCCCCCACCCAGTAATTAAGAATAGCCTTACTTTTCTTCTTGAACATAGCCTCAAGGTTTTTTTGTCTTCATAATATAACAAATATGAAGCTTAGTACTCGATTGCTTGGCCCTTTCTCTTCTTACTTTCTCCCAGTTCAGAATGCTTGCATCTCTTAATAGCCAGCATTCTCTCGCATCTGCAGTTGGGCTCAACACGCATTCAAGCCTCAACATAATCTTTGTAGTTTTTAGCATTTTTCCAGAAAATAGGCTTAGTAATGCCCACCACAGCCAAGCCATGCTGCTTTCTGTCATAATGCCGCTTTCCCTGGGCATAAAGAGAATCTTTGCTTTCTTGTACAGTGTCACTTTGTGGTGTTGGTGCTCGCCACACCTCTTGCAGAAAATCCGGCAGGTTTTAGGAATGTTCACCATGTTTGTGAGAGCCCTACTGGCATGGAAAAAGCAGAATAGCCTTACTTTGGAAAGAGCAGTTGTCTGCAGACTACATGATCTCCTTGTGGTGCTTAAACACTTAAAGGTCTCTTATGACCACCTCCAAGGTGCAGAATGTGGTGTTTACAGTTGTCCCCTTTTCCCAAGATAAGATGGAAGTGAAGGAGTGCAGGCTGAGAGTTTCTCCAGTGTTGCCTCCTGAAGAGCTGGTAGGTCTTACAGGCCACAGTTCAGTACAAAAAATGATTGTTTTTGGAAGGATTACCTGAAGGCAGTCAATCCAATCTTCCCTGTATATCTGTGCCATCAACCAGGTAGCATTTATCTGGCCTTAGGAATGACTAAATGATAGCTATAGAAAAGAGTAGGGGTGGGGAGTAGGAAAGACACCTTGGAGGTAAGGGCAGGTGTTTTCCTAGCAGGAGCTAGGATCACCCTCTGCTGCTTCCTAAAGACTTTTCCTTGAGGTTAAAGGGAATGGTGATCCTGTTGTGATCAGAGCCGTACAGCAGGGTATGGCAGACTCAGCAGCAGTTCAATTTAAGGCACTTGCAATGTGTGGGAGAACTACATCAGGGAATTTTCCTTTGTGAGAAAAGCTCCAGGGGTGATTTTCAAAGACAGAGATCACTAGTGTCCTTCTTTCTTACTTCCTGAGGTCTAAAGTGTTTAATCCGCAGGTACCAGAGTTCTTCCACTTCACAAAATGAGTGTCCCATACCAGTAGCTAACTTCTCCCTTTTCACCAGTCATCCCTGACTCTTACCCAGTCCTTTTGTCTGCAATGGAAGAAGGACAAGGGCATTTTTATTAAACTTACAGAGACCCCATTATGTCTCTTGTTTTGGGCCACATGATTCATTAAAAGGGGACTTGATGAGGAGTATATTTTCTTAACTGATGGTCATTATTTTTATTATCTAAGACCGAAGAAATCCAACAAGAAAATTCAGGTGGATGAAGCAGAATTAAGTTAGAATTCCCAAGACCTTCTTTTATCTAGGCTGACATTCAGAGGATGTACCTATCAGGCCAGCTTGGGGTTTCCATTAGAGGAAAGAAGGAAGCATCATGCTTGGGAATGGTCAGGACAGATCGCAAGTGGCAAAGAGGAGGAGATGGTCTCTTCCTAGGGACATCCATGTTCAGGGACCAAACTGCTGTTTGATCTGTGTGAACCAGGAAGAACCAAGGAGGTATAGTCAGAAATCTTTCGGAGTTGATTAATTTTTTTTAAAATTGTAAAATACATAGGACATAAAATTTCGCATTTTAACCAGTTTTTTTAAGATTTTATTTTTTAAGTAATCTCTGCACACAACACGGGACTCGAACTCATAACTGTAAGATCAAGAGTCGCAAGCTCTACCAACTGAGCCAGCCAAGTGCACATGCCCCCTCCCCCCATCTTAACCATTTTTAAGTGTTAGGCTCTGTAGTGTTAAGTACATTCAAAGTTTGTACAACAAATTTTCAGAATTCTTTTCATCTTGCAAAATTGAAAGTCTGTATCCATTAAACAGTACCTCCCGTTGCCCTCTCCCTCCAGACTCCAGCAACCATAATCCTACTTTGTTTCTATGAATTGACTGTGCTAGGTACCTCATATAATTGTAATCATGTAATATTTGTCCTTTTGTGATTGGCTTATTTGACTTGGCATAATGTTCTCAAGATTCATTCATATTGTAGCATGTGTCAGAATTTCTAAATTTTTTTAAGGCTGAATAATACTCCATAGTGTATATATATCACACTGTTTTGATATTCATTCTTCCATCAGAGGCACTTCGGTTACTTCTGCCTTTTGCCTTTTGAGAATAATGGCATTATGGGCACAAGTGTGCAGATACCTCTTAGAGACCTTGTTTTCAGTTCTTTGGGTATATACCCAGCAGTGGAATTGCTGAGTCATATAATTTATTTTTAGTTTTTTGAGGAACCACTATGCTATTTTCCACAGAAGCTGTACTATTTTACATTCCCACCAGCAATGTGCACGTGTCCAGTTTCTCCATATCCTTGTCAACACTTGTTATTTTCTGTTTATTCTTGGCAAACAGTAGCCATCCTGATGGGTATGATATCTCATTGTGGGTTTTTTTGTTTGTATGTGTGTGTTTTAGACAGTGGTATTGGGGGGCGAGGGGGTGGGGGGATGAAAGAGACTAGGGGGAGAGGCTGAGGGAAGACAGGTTCTAGACCCAGCATGGAGCTTGATGTGGGGCTCTGTCTCGCAACTCTGAGAGCATGACCTGGGCCAAAATAAAAAGACCGAGTCACCCAGTCACCCCATCTCCTTGTGGTTTTGATTTGCATTTCCTTGATGATTTAGTGATGTTGAGCATCTTTTCATGTACATACTGGCCATTTGTATATCTTCTTTGGACAAATATCTAACCAAATCCTTTGTCCCTTTTTGAATTCAGTTATTGCTTGTTTGAGTTTTTGAGTTGATTTTTGAGGAGGTTGTTAAGCACTCAGCAGTGCAAGATGTCTGTAGATGGTAGGGAGTGTGGAAGGCCATCAATACCTTGACTAATAGCCCATTGTTAGTGACTTCTAGAATAAAAACATATTATCAGACTGCAGATGGTTTGGAAAGTGAAAAACATGGCACTGATTACGTCGAGGTTAACTGGTGTGACTGGAGTCAGCTGATTGGACTGGAATAGCAATATCATATCTGAGAAAGTGTCATCAGTGGTAAGGCACCTCTAATAGCCTGAAGGGGGGGGGTGTCAGAGATCTGATGTAACCAGTTTGTCTGTAGCAAGAGATATGGCCTCTGTCATTGAGGTAAATGGGTCTTCTGGGAATTACAAGTGTGGGATGCAGTAGTTCCTCTGCATCAGGAATATCTTTACTCTGTTCTGCAGTGGTTCATGTATTGATAGATCCTGCAGCAGTAATGGCAGTCTGGGCAGTACAGGCCTGATCAGCAGCTTCATACCATTTGATCTCATCAGACAATGGTCCTTTACCATGGGCATCTATATTTGTGACTTAGATGATCTGATCAGCAACTGCACTATGTCCCCACAGTTTATGGCTAGTTTTTAATGTCAGTCTGTAGTTTTCCAAGTGGTAGACCAAACAGCTAGGTCATTGGTAACAGACCCAGAGTCAGTAAAAATATAAGAAGGTTTGTGAAGAGGAATATTGCTCACATCTATGAGAACATCCTTGAGTTCTGCCCACAGAGCAAACCAGCCACACCCATTTTCAGCTCTGTGTAGCTGGCCTTGAAATTGAACAGCATAGTAGGCCACAGAGCACCATAGTGTTTCAGTGTAATTGAATCATTCATTAGTGAACCAGGCCCAGGCATTTATGGGATCCTCTGTGAATCAGGGGCCTCAATGAGCCAGCGACTTTGGTTTAAGCGGATTGGAGGGTAAAATTTCCCCAAAGGGATAACTGCCACTTTTTCATTTAAAGTTGTAATACCATAGGGGCCACGCTGGCTACATTCTTCAGTATACCACTTTACTGTGATGAGAGAAGCTTGTTAGGCTCTTACCACCTTATCAGTCATTGAGTTTGAGTTGACCCATCCTCACATGGGAAACTGCAAAAGGAGTGCTCCTGGTGGCTATGTCAGGGAGGCACTGAATCCAAAAACCAAGGGACACCTTGGTGGAGGCTGCGCCTCTTGCCAGAGACTCCAGTCAGTAAAATCATCTGTGCTTGGAGACTTGTACACAAAGGGGTTATAAGGATTTTGGGATGCTAAAGCTACCAGTGCTTCCTACACTGGTAGAAAGTGTAGCTACTAGCTACACTGGTAGCTCTTCCCAGTTGGCATAATCCCCTCTCGCACTTAGGGGGATTCACAGTACAGGTGTGTAAAACATCAGTAAATTATATATTCAGTGGTGGAAGCCACAACAATAATACACTGGATTGGTCCAAAGATACCAAGTGAATATTATGAGTTAGTTACCTTTTCCCCCACTATGAATCCCACCCAAACTTTGGTCGCTGAAAGCGTGTACCCTCTCCCTCCACAAAATGGGTATTAAGGTGATGTGAGCTCCTGTATCTAACAGCAGTAAGATTTTGAGTCCCCCCCCCCCTTCCTAGTGTTGTAGCGTACTTGGATATGTTTCATCTTCAATTCCCCTGGGGAACTAGGAAAACTCATCTCCACCCCCAGTTATCTTTTTCTGTAAAGTAGCTGAGGCTAGGCTATGGGGAGATTGGGAAGGAGCAGCTCTGCACCTGTAAACAAGGGGCTTTTCCTTTGAGTTTTGAGCAGTGCGTTAGCTGCATGCTGAGCAATCGAATAAGCCTGTAGTATTTTTGATCCACCCAAAGTCCCATGTTCTGTGGCAAGGTTATCAGTACGGCCATTCAGCAGCCACAGCCACATTGCTTTCTGACCAGGGAAATGAGCTTGTGCCCTTTGGATGACTTGGGCTAAGATCTGCTCAGTGACAGCATTGTTTTTAGGCATCTACCTAATGTAGACTGTTTGCTACTCCATTGTCAAGATAACATCTCTTAAATTCTTTCTTGTTTTCAACATAAGAATTAGAGGAGTTTTCCAAGGCTAGAAGGTCAGACAGCAAGAACTTACCTAGATTTCTTTGGGCAAGTTTCTCATTCTCTAGTGAGTTACCTTCATCATCATTTTAAACCCAGTTCAGTACAGTAAGAGCCTGAAGACTAGTCAGTGCCTGCAGTAGTTTATCCTAGTGAAATTTCTGGGGTGGGGTGTGGAGGGTGATGGGTAAAGCTCTCTTGTAGTAGACCGGACCCATTGCCAAAAAATGCCGAGATCTTTTACTCATCTTTTTTTTAAAGATTTATTTATTTATTTGAGAGAGAGAAAGAGAGAACACAGTGGGAGGGGCGGAGGGAGAGGGAGAGAGAGGATCCCAAGCAGACATCCTGTTGAGTGTGGAACCTGATGTGGGGCTAAATTCCACAACCCCGAGATCATGACCTGAGCTGAAATCAAGAATTGGACACTCAGCTGACAGCCACCCAGGTGCCCTCTTTTATTCATCTTGAGTGGATTGAATGTTGACAAAATAGCCTGCAGGAGGGTCTGAGCAGTAAGATAGCTTTTCAGTTAACCGCCCCCCCCCCCAAAGATACAGTTTTTGCTGTCTTTTTTTTTTTAAAAGATTTTAATTATTTGACAGACAGAGATCACAAGTAGGCAGAGAAGCAGGCAGAGAGAGAGAGGAGGAAGCAGGCTCCCCGCTGAGCAGAGAGCCCGATGCGGGGCTCGATCCCAGGACCCTGGGATCATGACCTGAGCCGAAAGCAGAGGCTTTAACCCACTGAGTCACCCAGGCGCCCCTTTTGCTGTCTTTTTAAATGAGCATTATGTGTCCCATCCCCACATTTCCTTAGCAAACGAACTGAAGTTCTGAAGATTCTTCTGGTTCTGACCACAGTGGTTGCAGTTTTTCTCCTTTGGCACCCAGTGTAACATTGGGTGTAACATTATCTGAAGAGGAATGTTCCTTTGTGTTTCCCACTCCCTTTGTCAGATAAATCTTAGTACTAGTTGTTCACAGGGCAGACCTACTGAGGCCAACTGTCAGGTTGAGGAAAGTTGATGGTAGCTGAGTCATCATTCAGACTTCTGTCTTTGAACCTACAAAATGATATTCAACCTGAAACTACATCCTTAATTTAGCCTTTCTTAGTAGGCAGTAAAGTGGAGGACCATTCATTGCTTGGTTGACCATCCCATTTGGTCAGCATGTTCACTCATGATTCCCATGGACTTTTGTTGATTCCTGTTAACTAGTCTTTCATTCCATTTCTAGAAACTGTCAGTATTCCATCTTAATTGCTAAAACTGTCAAAAATTGTGAAGAGTTTAAGATTTTACCTTTCGTGCAAGCTAAGAAATTAGCCTGCCACAATTTCATAGATACTAGTAAAGACATGAGACTCTTGGGCAAGATGCAGGATGTCATTGCTCATGGCAGTAGCAGTAGCCAGTGTCAGCATTTGTGCCAGAAAACTAGCCCCATTTTCCATAGGGTACTGAAAAGAGAGCCGAGTGACATCTGCACAGAGTTGGCGCATTACAGGAAAGGAACTCCCAGTCTAGGGGACCAGACCTTTTTTTATTTTTTTTTTTAATTTTTAAAAGATTTTATTTATTTATTTGACAGAGATCACAAGTAGGCAGAGAGACAGGCAGAAAGCGAGGAAGGGAAGCAGGCTCCCTGCCCAGTAGAGAGCCGGGGACCAGACCTTTTATAATGGGCAATAAACCTTTGTGACCTTTGCCCCAGGGCTGACATTATTTTTATTACACTGGACAGTTAACCTGCCTTTTGCTCTCCAGGAAGACACTCTGTATTTCTAAGGCAATTTACTATATAAATATCTAGGACAGAAGGAGCAGTGCCTTTCATTGTAAGATGTGCAAAAACACTGGATGGACCTTGAAGGAGAGTTGTTTCTCTACCTTGTTTCTGAGTTCAGAGAACATTTTTGATTACAGGTTCTTTCCCAATCCATTTTTTAAATTCTGGAAATAGACTCTTAAATAAGCATTAACATTAAACTTATTTTTTTCTGACAATACCCCTCTGCCCTCTTCAGTTCACATCCTTGCTTCTTCTCCACCTAGACTGCCGTCATTGCCAGGCTCTTGTTCTGTCTGTCCTCAACACCTCTACTAGAGGGATTTTTTCCTTTTAAGATTTTATTTATTTGTGAGCACCTGGGTGGCTCAGTGGTTGAAGCTTCTGCCTTCGGCTCGGGTCATGGTCTCGGGGTCCTGGGATCGAGCCTCACATCGGGCGCTCTGCTTGGCGGGGAGCCTGCCCCCACCCCCCCGCCTGCCTCTCTGCCTACTTGTGATCTGTCTGTCAAATAAATAAAAATCTTAAAAAAAAAAAAAAGATTTTATTTATTTGTTTGTTTATTTATTTATTTGAGAGACAGAGAATGAGCAGGGTGGGGAGAGGGAGAAAGCCCCCGACATGGGGCTTGATCCCAGGACCCTGGGATCATGGCCTGAGCTGAAGGTAGATGCTTAACTGACTGAACCACCCAGGCACCACTACTATATAGTTTTAAATGTTGGTAGCTAAATCACAACAACAAAATTTTTTTAAGCCATAAAGTACAGTATCAGGCAGGCTTGCATGATGCCAGTTCATAATCTCTGCTCTAACCTACCATCTCTTCTTTTAGACCTTTGTTTCCAACATGCATAATTGCCTTGAATAATTTCCTTATTTACCTCTTCTGATCATCCTTAAAAACCTATAAACTCTATAAAGTCTTTAAGTGAGCCTTTCTCAACCTAGTTAGGTATCTTGGCTTTGAACACCTTTGGAGTAATTTCAAATACACTGTGCATATGTATGTCACTGTAGTACTTACCTCACTGTATTGTAATTGATTGATTTTCTTCCTGGTCTGTATCCCCAGTAAATAAAGTTTAAGCTTCTCAGAGCAGGACCTCCCTCCCTCCCTTTCCATACACACTGAGTTTTTAGGAATGAAAATTGCTTTCCTGGAAATTGCCTTGGAACCAAGTCTGTTAAATCAGTTGATGCTTTTAATCATCTTTAGATATTCCCTGTTTTGAGTCTCAAGGATATTAATTTCCTTAATTTTGAAGGGAAAAGTACAGCATTCACTAGAAAACAGACATACAATATACTGTCCTGTGGTCCACCATTGTATATGGCCCAATGTATATGGACATTATTTAACATACTATGCCTAATAATATTTTCTTTGTTCACATTTAAAAATATAGACTGTGGACATTCATAAAGAGAAAGTGGCTCGGAGAGAGATTGGTATTTTGACAACAAATAAGAATACATCAAGAACTCACAAAATAATAGCACCTGCAAATATGGAGCGTCCTGTAAGGTATATTCGGAAACCTATTGACTATACAGTTCTGGATGATGTGGGCCATGGTGTCAAGGTAAGCATATATAAATTGTATTAACTTGAAATAATTTATCCAGTAAATATTTCAGATAGGAAATAAGTTAATAAAAATAATTTTCTTCGTGGATTCTCTTAGCTAGTAACTAGCATTACAATTTTCAAAGAATGTTTATTTAGTATTAATTATACTAAGCTTGAGGCAGAATTTTATCTGTGGAATAGGCTGTATTTAAGAAGACAGTAAAACTTAACATGGCTATTCATCAGTTAAGCCATTTGAATCCTAGACCAATACTATAAATTTTATTTTGAAGACTGTCTTGCTTTTACTACTGAATGAATATTTAAAAATTAAAAAAATTATATGCTTTATAGAGTTGGTTTAGAAAATAATTTGTAAATACTTTAAATCTTTTGTTTCAAAATATGTATATATATTAGTGCATTTATGTAGATGTGGCTATAATTCTAGCAATTTACAAAAAATAAAAAATTGTATATATTTTGTGTACCACCCTCTCCTCTTCGCCATTCCCTTCCCCAGTAGGCTTTTAGGAAGGAGATTATTTGTTGCCCATGTTCATTTTTTTAGTACGGCAGAATTAGGTGTTTGTGGGTCATTTTGCAAACATACTGAATGGCCTGAATTCTTCATCCCTTTCTGCTCGGGATAAACGATTCCTCTGAAATTTGGTAGTTCCTTTCCTAGAGGACCATTATTTGATTTTGTATCTGGTTTTCAGAAATTTTATGAGTTTTTAGGAATCAACTAGAGTCTTAAAGATTTCCCTAACTGGCTGATCTGACAGGTGCTATTGCTAGATCTGTTGCATTCTCAATTATTTGGGGTTTCTGATCAAGAGGGAGTAGAGCAGACTGACAGAACTGACTTTTATTCTACTCTCCTTGAACATTATTGGAATCTCCCCTTTGCTGTCATGCTTGGAAGCTAGGTGTAAAGTTGGAACACTGCAAATGTAGAGGAGGCTACTTTGGTTTGTTTCTCATGTTTGTACCCAGGGGATGTGGGTAGGCTTGTAAAAGAGCTTAAATTCAGTATTAATTTAAGATATTTTAGACTAGATTGAGCTACAGGATTTGAATATTAAGAGTCTGGAGAACTGTTTGTATTAACTGCCTTGGGATTAAAATTTATAAATTATGCATATATCTGTGCATGCATGTGCTAGCACACTAGCACTCACTTCTTCCCTTTTGGCTTAGTCTTGAGTTTTCTTTCTTTCAAAACAGTAAACGTGCATAAAAAAAATTCAGTCATCATCTTAGAAGTGAATATCCTATATTATCCCTCCACTAATATTTTAATAGTTTAATACATAGTACCTTAGCAGAGTAGAAAATGAAAGCAAATTTTACAAGGAAATTTTGGGTGAGAAAATGAAACTCTTTCATCATACGTGTATAAATGGGAAATGTAAATGCCGTGTAATATATATTGAAAGTATGCAGATGTTGGCAATCTACTTTCTGTAATATGGATATTGACATGAGTTTTTTCTTTTTTTAACTTTTTTTATTGTGGCAAAATATACATAAAATTTACCATATAACATTTTAAGCATATAGCTCTGTGGCACTAAGTACATTTATATTGTACAGGTTATTTTTTATTTTTATTTTTTTTACTTTATTAAAATACTGAGTTTAGGGGCGCCTGGGTGGCTTAGTCATTAAGAGTCTGCCTTCAGCTCAGGTCATGATCCCTAGGGTCCTGGGATGGAGCCCCTGTATCAGACTCCCTGCTCAGCAGGAAGCCTGCTTCTCCCTCTCCCACTCCCTGCTTGTGTTCCTTCTTTCTCTCTGTCAAATAAATAAAATCCTCAAAAAAAAAAAAAAAGACTTTATTTCACATGTGTGTACAGGTTATTTTTAAATATATTTTTGACTAGGGGTAGGAGGGTGGGTGGCCTGTGAGAACAATATATCTTAGAAGCTGATTTGTGGCATATTTGTCCATATTTTGTTTCTGTGATGTACAAATATACGCACAGCTATTTTTTCCCCAGTCGTCTCCTTGCCACTCTATTTCTCCTGTTTTCTGATTTCTCTGAACGATCATTGCCACCTTAATTAAATATTTCTAGAGCACAGTTACAGGTATGTGAAGGTTAGAAGTTTGGATAGTAGTTAATGAAGAAATACTAGGGCCAAAATTATGAGAAGGAGAAGAGAGAGGTTATTCTTAGTTACAGTTTTAGAATTATTTTCTTATCTTTTGTCTATCACTTTTCTATTAGCAGTTTGTTTCCTGCCGATGGATAAGAGTTTTTTTTTCTCTGTTAAGGAAATGAGCTTCTTTACATTGGCAGATACTTCTTCATGCTGCTGTTTGACTTTGACTTTGATGTTCGGGTATTTTAAAAAATAAATACAGATGAAAAAATTGTATCCAAATATTTCTTCTTATAGCTACCGAATTTTATGTTAAGGTTTCTACACTCTGAAATTAATATTCCATCATATTTTCTTTTGTGATGTATTATTATATAAATAATATTTAATATGTTAAGGTATTTTATGCTGTTTTCAAAGGACTGACTTTTAGTGTATATGTTTTTAAGCCTCAAAACCACCATGTGATCTAGGAGTTGTTACATTTTATTAGTAGAGACACTAAAGATTTACAATATGTAATGTTTGAAGGTTTCACTTGTATTAAACAAAGGTTAAAAGCTTTTGAGTCATATATCAAAGAAGGGATTGGCTGGCCTTACAGACTTTAGGCACATGTGGTATACAAAGCTTATGATTTGCTTAGGGCTAGAAGATAGGGAGGAATCATAGAGAATTCTGTTGTTTTCAACTTGAGATTCCAGGGAAGTGGTAAAATGGCGCATCCATAAATGTAAACGTTAAAGAAATGAAGTGAGATCTTAAGGAAATGAAAGTATTGTTTGGATGTGTTTTGGGGACATTTAAATGGAAAAATCTTGTAGGTTGCTAACAATTGCAGTATTTTAAACTGTAAAATACAGAGATTATTTTCTTCTGACACTCTCAAACTCAAAGACTTCTGTAGACATAAATATACATGTGATAGAAGAGGGGGAGCTCCATGTAAGATTGAAGGTTACACCATTGCATAGTAGCAGAGTTCAGCTAGAATTTTTATTCCCAAATTCTCCATTCATTCTTTCACTTGAGACCAATTTATACTTGAATTCTTTTTCTTGTTCAGTTGAAACAGCAAATGAGGGAAGATGTGTGATCATATTTAGAATAATTCTAAGTTTAGAATAAGATAGTATTTAGCATATTGTAATGCTGTCACATTAGTATATCTTATTTCCAAGGATAATGTTACTCAGGTTTACAGTACCTAAATCCAGGTGTGCTATGTAGCAGCTGAGTAGGATTTCAGACATTGATAAAGACAAGCAATATCATTCTAAACAAATACTAAAGAACACTAAAATTCTGGCATAATTTCTGGAAATGAGAATATATCTAAGGCAAGGTACATTCCTCCTTTGGTTGACTTTCTTCTTCTTCTTTTTTTTTTTTTTAAGATTTTAAAAAAAAATTATTTATTTGACAGACAGAGATCACAAGTAGGCAGAGAGGCAGGCAGAGAGAGAGGAAGGGAAGCAGGCTCCCCGCTGAGCAGAGAGCCCAATGTGGGGCTCGATCCTAGGACCCTGGGATCATGACCTGGGCGGAAGGCAGAGGCTTTAACCCACTGAGCCACCCAGGTGCCCCTGGTTGACTTTCTTAATGTCGCCTTTATGGTCACCTGAGAAATGGTAGATTCGTATTTAGAAGGGCAAATGTTAAAGAAAGAATATATACAAGGTTAGACTCTATGACCTAAAGATATTTCTTACGTGGCATAGTACAAATAGTGATGCTTTAGGAGTTTACACAGTATTTCATATTATTTATAGTACATACTACTTTATATATAGGCTAGTCATCTTTCATAGAAGTAGCCTTTAGGATCAAAGAAATCATTCTTCAGTTTTGAATGTTAGCTAAACTGGTTCAGAAGGAAACTTAGAACTAAAGCAGCCTCTAACTTCTTACCACTGTTGGCCTGCTCAGATTTGGATTCTTAAGTTACAAATCAGAGGGTTTCTAGACCCTGTTTGTTTATGCCTTAGTTAGAATCTGGCTAAACAGCTGCTTTGCATAGGGATTTGTTTTGTGTTAAACACCAAGGGTCTAAGTCCTTTTCTGAATTTGCAAGCAACATGTGATTTTGACTTAACATTTATAGTTTATCAGTTTTTATTTAAAAAAGAATTTTTTTTTTTTAGTTTATCAGTTTTTAAAATACTGTATTACCATCATCTAATGAATACTTGGGCATTCAATGTTCAGTAAGGCCTTAGGTCTTGTACAGTGATGTGTTTAAGTAGCCTTACATTGGATGTGTTAGGTGTTTGTGTTTAAATCAGTGTTTATCATCTGTGATTCTGTTGGATTAGTTTCATAGGATAAAATACTGACCTAAGACATTATTGGACCTGCATGAGAGCAGCATAATTAAGTGGTGGTTTCCTTATGAATATATTCTTTTGAAAAAATATTTGATACACATGAATATTTCCCTATTGCTTATGGATATTTTTTCTTTATAAAATATTTAAAATATTGCTGGGTAAAAGCTTATTAACATGAATTGAATAACTATAGATGTAAACGTGTCCTATCAGATATAATTTATTTAGAATTAATTTCTACTTTTTCCCCCCTTTTTTTGCCAACGTAAAGTGGCTAAAAGCCAAGGTAAGAGATACTACTTATCATTTGATCCACAGCATTCCCTCTATTGATAGAGGCTGCAGAGCCACTAAAATTTGAAAACTCTTCCTATGTCTGTCTGCTTTTTTCCCATAGGATTTATGTAGATTAAATAAACTCAGTTCAAATCAGCAACATTTAGCTTGGATGTGTTAATATATCAAAGATATATTGACATCTGCATTTATATAGGAACATTAATTTTGCTAACATTTATTGCTTTGCTCATTTTTTGATAGTTGCCTTGCTTTTATTGACTTACAATTAGGAGGTTTTCCAGACATATAGGACTTTGTTACTGAATTGTTAAGATAAAGATCATTTTTATCTTAATGAATATATTAGCAAGTTGACACTGAGATCTGTAGTTTTATTCATGTACACATCTAAAAAATTTTGGGAAATCCAGTATTTGAATGCAGATAAGTTTAATCTCAGTGAACATGTTTAACAATAAAATAATGTAGAAAATCCAATAATCACACCTGTATTTGCCATAAATTGGTATGAATAGCGCAAGATAATAGGAGAAAAGCCAAGTGCAAGTGGTTTTTTGACTTTTTTAAAATGTAGTACCAAAGTCTGTTAATAAAACTGTCTGGGAATCCTTACTTCACATTCTGATATTTAAAAAAATAATAATCCATGGTGTCAAAACACCAACAGAACAATTTGATATAAAAATAAAAGCTTTTCTTTCCACATTTTAGCATGGAAATAACCAGCCTGGAAGAACTGGCACACTGTCAAGAACAAATCCTCCTACTCAGAAACCACCAAGCCCTCCCACGTCAGGCCGGGGAACGCTGGGGTAAGAATTCAGCTACATTTTACAAGAAAATCCGTATGCAAAAGGAAGAGGTATGTCTGTGACTTAAGTAAGTGTAGGGTCCTTGCTGTGGGATCCTCTCAGTGTGAACTACCTTTCACAAATTCATTTTGGTTCTTACTTCTTGAACATAATCCAAAATGAGCCTGCTTGTTTTATAATGGTCTCTATAGAAGTTTATACTAGAAAGGTTCTTTTGTATATGTGTAAGCAAGCATTATTTATTTTTTTTATCTTCTAATTCATTTTTTGGGGAAAAAAATAAGTGCAGGTGTATTTCTAATGAGATTGCTGGAGGATTCCATATGGGGCTTTCACATGTGTTTACAATATTCATATTGCAGCACTTTGAATAAGCAGTGTATATAAGTTGTCTAAATGTATATAAGTTGAATAAGTTCAGCTTCATAGCCTGCAGATCTTCTTGGCGCCTGAGACTTAGGGACTCTACCTGGAGTACCCCTAACTCTGTTTCTGCTCATAATCTGAGGGCCTTTCATACTTGAGCTTTAGGGTTAGGCCAGTTGGAGAAACAGAAAAGATAACAGTTGGTAGCTTCTTCCTTCTCCGTGCAGTAAAAATATTGAATAATTGGTCAGACATTTCTGATAGATTATTCACCTTAATGTAGGAAGGCAAAGAGTAGATTTCTCATTTTTGGTTGGGGTGAGGCATCATTATTTTATAACAAGAGGAATTAAGAATCAAAATTTTGCAGAATCTTAGTTTCCATTTTCATTCTGTAAATCCCTAGCCCCTGGAGAAAACATATGAAGTTATTAAATGGAAAAGTTAAAGCCATTTATTGAGAAACACGTGGCATTACATAGGATCAGAACGCACTCATTCATGCATTTCAACACAGAGGTGGGAATAAATTGCAGGAGAGACACTTAGTTTTTTAATGCATAAGGATGGTGGCTTGTGGGTCACTGATCTGGGAATAATGTATAACTCGAAGTTGAATATTACTGAGCATTTAAAGAATTATAATAATTATTTTTAGAAATAATGTTAGAACTTTTAAATGACCCTTTCCTATGGTTTTAATAAGAAAAAGTAACAAACTTCATTTTTTGTGTAGAGTAACAGAATTTATATACCCCAATGAGGAATTTTTTTAAACAAAATGTATTACTACAAAGTAAAGAAAAAAAAAAAAAACTTGTGTTATACTTGTTTACAAAGAGACAATCACAGATTTGGGGGAAAATACCATTTACTCTTTCTTATTCATTAGTCCTTTCTCTGTTATTCTTCTTTAGACGAAATACTCCTTACAAAACCCTGGAACCTGTTAAACCCCCAACAGTTCCTAATGACTACATGACAAGTCCTGCTAGGCTCGGAAGTCAGCATAGTCCAGGCAGGACAGCTTCTTTAAACCAGAGACCAAGGACACACAGGTAAACCTTCAGTTGAGTCTTCGAATATCTGCGAGTGGGTGTTGTTGACTGGTGACAGACTCCTGTAAAGTTGCTGAGTAAAGTACTGGTCTAGTGCTAATACAGAATGTAAAAGATGAGGGGTACTAATATTATATATGTTTCTATAAGTAAATTTATGCCATAAGTCTTCTGCTTTTTAGGTTTTAAGTAGGTTTATACTAATTGTAGATTTGCCACCATGTTTTCTTTTTGATGGAGGTATAAATGTCTATTTGGATTAAGGCTTATAGAATGTTTTTTAAAACAGTTATTTTAAAAAGATTGAGGCAATCACTCTTAAATATTTTTGGATAAAGGGTGAAATACCAGGGACACCTGGGTGGCTCAGTGGGTTAAGCCTCTGCCTTCCGCTCAAGTCATGATCTCAGGATCCTGGGATCCAGCCCCATGTCAAGCTCTCTGCTCAGCAGGGAGTCCACTTCTCAAACCTCTTTTTCTGCCTGCCTCTCTGCCTACATGCAATCTCTCTCTCTGTCAA
The DNA here is from genome assembly GCF_902655055.1 of Lutra lutra. Classification (NCBI taxonomy): domain Eukaryota; kingdom Metazoa; phylum Chordata; class Mammalia; order Carnivora; family Mustelidae; genus Lutra; species Lutra lutra. The sequence continues at coordinate 14,282,035 of NC_062285.1, read as the reverse complement.
ATAAATAAATAAAATCTTTTTTAAAAAAAAGGTGAAATATCAGAAATTATACCACATGATGATTTATTAAACTTTAAATTGAAATAAAAAAAGACATCTTAAATCTGAGGAAATTTGTTAAGAGAGTTGATATACTAGAAAATGTAAGTTGTTTTAAAAAGTAGAAATCACGGGGATTTTTCAAAAACTTGATTATGGAGCATGACATACGTTCAGAAAAGTGTACAGTCTATTAAGTATACAACTTGATGGTTTAATACAAATTGAATATACCCACATAACCATTCCCAGATCAGAAAATTGAATATTACCAGCAACACTGAAGGTCCCTATTAGGCCCTTTCCCAATTATAGCCTCTACTTTCTTTCCCCGAGAAGTCGCCACTCTGTGTTTGGGTATAAAGTCAGACAAATGTATTGTATAGCTTAATTTATTTTATTATTATTATTGTTATTATTAGCTTGACTTTATAGCTTTGTTTTATATAGTTTTTTTTAAGATTTTATTTATTTATTTGACAGATATCACAAGTAGGCAGAGAAGCAGGCAGAGATAGAGAGGAGGAAGGAGGCTCCCTGCTGAGCAGAGATTCCCGACACGGGGCTCCATCCCAGGACCCTGAGATCATGACCTGAGTCGAAGGCAGAGGCTTTAACCCACTGAGCCACCCAGGCACCCCATAGCTTTATTTTATTCTTCAGTTTTATATCACTTAATAACTTGGCAAGGAACTTCTCTTTACCTTGACTTTTAGGTTGATATATTAGATAAATTTACCAAAATCATTTTGGGGGGGATTCAATTAAGTAGGGTATGTCAAGCCTCTTAGTTGCTGTGTAATGGAAATCTGTTGTTCTTGGTACTATTAGTAAATAAATTATTATATTGATATCTGCAGTCACTATATCAGGTCAGGCTCAATGAGGACCAAATTTTGTGTGTGTGTGTGTGTGTGTGTGTGTGTGTGTGTTTGAATAATAATTCAAAGCATGGTTTTTCTCTCTAGTGGAAGTATTTATAGTTTAATCATATTCAACCACCAGTTACTGTTACTTCATGACGTACTAGGAATATGCCCATAAGATACAGTTCAATTTTCCAGAAGCTCATTCTGTTAGAACAGGAGATCGACAAACTTCTTAATAAAAGGCCAGATTGTTAATATTTTAGGATTAGTGGGCCTTATGGTCTCTTGTGATTATTCCGCTCTGTCATTGCAGCATGGAAGCAGCATGGACCACACACAAATGAGTGAGCATGGCTGTGTTCCAGTCAGACTTTGCATATGGAACTTAAGTTTGGATTTCATGTAATTTTAATGTGTCATAAAATATTCTTCTTCTTTCAGTTTTTTTTCAACTATTTAAAAATGGAAAGAATATTCTTAGCTCACAGGTTGTAAAAATTGGACCAGTGGCCAGATTTGGTCCAGGGGCTGTAATTTTCTAACCCTAATTTTCATGTGAGGAACGGGGCACATAAGCTAATAATTGTAGAAGAGCATAATAAGTACAAAAACTTCATATGTCTGTGATGCAATGCTGGCACAAAGCAGGATATTGATCACCTGGCTTGAGGGACTAGGGAGAGACCACATTCAAGCAATTTATGGTAAACAGCTTCCTCTCTTTTTCTTTTTCTTTCTTTAACATATGATAATTATAGAATAATCATATTGGAGAAAAAATTTTTATTTAAGCAGTGCAGGTCTTAGCTCTCTTCAGTTTCTGGGCCTGCTATGACAGTGATGTTAATTTTAAGACCATATGGAGCCTAATGTTACATACATGTGCATAATGTACATGTTACTAGAACAGCTGGATAGTGTGAAGTTGTATGCCTAAAGGGACAGTAAATCCATAGGAAACAGAATTGTAGGGAATTGGTTAGAGTTTAACAGTATCAACTCTTCTAGACTGCCCCACGCTGAAGCTTCACATTTGTTGTTGTTGGTGGTGGTTTGCTCGTTTTCCAGAAAGTTTCCTGTTTTATCACCATTCTTTGAGATGGTATGGAGATTTTGGTATTAATTCCAGACTAAAACTTGTTACACTTTTTTTTTTTTAAGATTTTATTTTTTTATTTATTTGACAGAGATCACAACTAGGCAGAGAGGCAGGCAGAGAGAGATGGGGGAAGCAGGCTCTCCACCCAGCAGAGAGCCCGATGTGGGGCTCAGTCCCAGGACCTGAGATCATGACCTGAGCTGAAGGCAGAGGCTTAACCCACTGAGCCACCCAGGCACCCCCTGGTTACACTTTCTATTAACTTCTATAGTATCTTGTACATTTTCTTTTGTGGCATCCATCATGTTGTTTTTTTAACGTCTATTTTCCCATTTTCAGCTGTGAGCTCCCTGACAACATGGTTCATGTCTGCTTTAGTTACTGATTTTCATAGTAGGTTTTAAATGAACTTTTGTTGGATCATTGTACTATAAGATTATATTGGTCATTCATTTCTCAATAGGATTATCTCTTCTGATGGTTCTGTTTACAATGTTATGACTATACTGATTTCCAGTAGTTTGAGAAGTAGAGTACAACACAAGAACTTTAAGTATTAGGGTTAAAATTGTATTGAATAGTTTTATAAACTTTTTGTTTTGTGTATTTAATACACACACACACACATCATAAAAGGAGTATTTATTGGAGCGCCTGGGTGGCTCAGTGGGTTAAAGTCTTTGCCTTCGGCTCAGGTCAAGATCCCAGGATCCCAGGATCCTGGGATCGAGCCCCGAATCACATCGGGCTCTCTGCTCAGCAGGGAGGCTGCTTCCTCCTCTCTCTCTCTGCCTGCCTCTCTGCCTACTTGTGATCTCTGTCTGACAAAAAAATAAATACAATCTTTTTTTTTTTTTTTTACGTATTTATTGGCTTTGAATTTGTCTTTCAATAAATCTCTAGAATGGCTTTTTTCAAATTTGTTTCTTGGCAGTGGAAGCAGTGGAGGGAGTGGAAGTCGAGAAAACAGTGGAAGCAGCAGTATTGGCATTCCCATCGCCGTGCCTACACCTTCACCGCCCACTGTTGGACCAGGTATGTTGTGTATTAACCTGTTGTAATATGTGCTAAAATTTATGAGCTGTATTATGAAAGTCTGAAATAGTTATATTAGATGAAATTTACTTATTATATTATTGTGATTGTTGCTAGAAGAAACGCTAATAACAAATTTAAGAAGATTTTTAAGGAGATTCTCGAGACATTAAGACTTTACTAGCTCTTTTTTTCTTACATAAAAGCATATTACATAACATTATTAAATAGTGTTTTGGCCATTTTTCTCTAGAAATACTTGCCTTGGGCACTAGTCAAGAATGATATTTATTATTTCAAGAGCGTTGTTTTGTGGTTATTGTTTTGTTAATGCCAGTGAGTTTGACATTGCTTTGTAGGCTGTTGTCTCAACTCTGGCGTCAGCTCGTTCTGTGACTTTATTGCATTTATGGATAATATTCCATACATACTTCAGTAAAATGCCATGAATATAAAATGGGGTTAAAATAGGAAAAGTTTTTTACTCTTCAGATTATAGAAAATTTTAAGAAATCTTTGCAGAGTATTAAATAAGTCCCTTTTTTGGGTAAATGAAATGACTGTAGTGCTAAAAATACATATTTAATAATCAAAACTGTTAGGAAAAATTCTTAGCTTCTCAAGGAGGTTGAAAAAGAAAAAACTGCTTATAAAAATGGCATATTTTACAGTTTATGCAGGTATGAACGCAGTGCCCTTTATACCTAGTAAAATGAATTCATATTCATTTGGTCATGCTTTACATATGGGTGTCTTTCTTTTTTTTTTTTTTTTCCTCCCCTTTCCAAAACTTTGTACTTTCTTACTGTTTCAGAATGTTTAGTTCTCTTTCTTGTCCTCTGACCTGAATTATAAACTATTTTATTAGAAAACATTTCTGTCCCTCCTCCTTCTGGAGCTCCACCAGCACCACCTCTTCCACCACTTCTCCCAGGGAACACTGTGATAGGTGAGACCGCATAACCCCTGGAGTGATCTCATTTACTTTTTGTATTCATAATAAACTCCCGCTGTTAGACTGCTGCCTTTTATAGCTATTAGGTTGTAGGTGGTAATATAAAGGTTTAAGTGTTAATCTAATTTACACTAATTTCTTCTGGTGAAAGGCCTCTGAAGTTACACAGTTAAATGTAAAATCACATTTCTCTGAAATGTGTAATGTTTTTATGCTTAATTTGTAACCAATTTCATGTGGTTTGTATTTGTTGCTTGTTTTGATTTCTTAAGGAAAATTACAGCAGAGATTGTTCAAAAAGATATTTTTAAATGAGTAATATTTTTTACATGAAATTTCATTTGGAACTTCCTGGTGTATACAGTCAAAGGATTGGGAAAAGATGGGGGGTGCAGGAGGAATTAAAATGGCAAGGAAAATGATGGTGCTCCTGAGGCTTTCCTGTGGATCACAGTGTGCAAAACTCTGATACAGCTCAGTACTTTTGGCATCTGGGATGCCAAGAAAAAAAAAATTTTTCATCAGATACATTAAAATTTTTCCTAAAGCAGAGGTGACTGGATTGAGCATATTTAGAATTCCAAATACACACATAGTATGAAACTGTTCAGCCTGGAAATATACAAGAGCAATAATCCGGATAGAATTGGATAGTGAAACGTTTCAAATGACAGCTGAGTTTCAGGTTGGGTGAAATAAAGCTGTCTAGCCATGTCTTTTCAAAGTATTAAAAAGGGGCAAAGGAGATAATAAAAAGAAGACCCTAATAATAAAAATTATTGCCAGAAAGCCCATCTGAAAAAAAGTCCCCAAGCTAGTTAATAATCAGGAAAATGAAAGTTAAAATCACAGTGAGATTCTATTTTATATCCACCGTGTAAGTAGAAATGTGGAAGTTCATTAGTACTCAGTATTGATGAGTATGTGTAGTAACAGGAAAGTACACTGCTGGTGGAAGTTTATTAGTTGGTACTTTGGAGGGTAATTTGTTACCTAGTCAGGTTGAATAGGTTTCTGCCTTAGATATAATAATTTCATTTCTAGATATTTACCATCGGAGTATGGGTTCTCAGAATATGGCTACAGGTCGATGCTGAGATCCTTTTATGGAGTTTTTAGGGTCAGAACCATAGTCATAATAATACTAATAATATTAAGATCTAGTTGCCTTTTTCATTCTCATATGTAAGAATACAGTGGAAGTTTCCAGAGGTGTATGATTATGATAGATTCATTGAGTATACAAATTACAAATAAACATTTTGTCAGCTGTCACAGCAATGAATCTATCATGCACCTCTGGAAACTTCCACTGTATTCTTATATATGAGAATGAAAAAGGCAACTAGATCTTAGTATTATTAGTATTATTATTATTTTAAAGATGTGTCATTTATAATTTCTATTAAAGTGATTACCTGTTGCTATAACCCACCTCTGCAAAAGCTTTTTGAGGTTCTCTAATTTTAAAGAGTGGATACTAAAACCATAAAATTTGAAAAACCACTGTCCTAGAGCAGTGGCTTTCGGAGTGTGATTCCAAGACCAGTGCATCATCATCACAGGGGAGCTAGTTAGAAATGTAAATTCTCAGATCCCATTCTAGACCTACTCAGAAACTTTGAGGATGGGGGCTCAGCAGTCTGTATTACAACAAGCCCTCAAGGTGAAATTCTGATCAGTGCTGAAGTTTGAGAACCAATGTTTTAGAGAAACTCAGGAACCACATTTAGGAATGTTCACAATAGTAGCATTAATATTAGCAAAAATCCGGATGCAACCCAAATGTTTACTTATAATAGAATGGATAAATAAATTGTGGCATGCTCACATGCAAATAAAGAAAAAAAATGGATGATACAATATTCACCAGGGATGAGTCTTAAATAAAAAAAAAACAAAACAAAACAAGCCAGCAGCATGTATAATTACTCCGTTATAAAAGTTTATAACTTCTCTGTGTATTGTGTATTGTTTAAGGTTACATATGTCTGTGATTTAAAAAAGGAAATAGGAAAGAATATTTAACACCTTTTGGGTTTTGGGATCCAGGAGGCACAAACGGGAAGCTTTGGTGATACTGGAAATACACTGTTGCATGGAGCTGGGTATTTATTGTATTTTTCTTTAAATTATATCTAAAATATATATACAGATAAATTATATATCACTATTACATGTAATTATACATATTAATATATAACTAATATTTCTGTATATAACATAATTATGTATATAAATCATATGCCCATTGGTATTATGATTTATTACATATAAAAAAAGTAAATTCTGAAATAAGCATAGTTTGGGAATACTGAATGGTTGGTTTTCAGTTTTAAGATCAGCAAGGAAAATAACTTGGATTTCATATACTTTTTATATAAATCAGAAATAAAAGAATCACTTTACAGAGATCTCCATTAAAAACAGCTAAGGTTTACCTCTTAGTTCTGTGGAAGCCCTAGCTATCCAGAATTTCTTATTCATGAAGGCTCTTGAGTGGAGTATTATTCTTATTTTTATTTTTTATTTTTTAAAATTTATTTTTATTAACATATAATGCATTATTTGCTTCAGGGGTACAGGTCTGTAATTCATCAGTCATACACAATTCATAGTGCTCACCATAGCACATACCCTTCCCAATGTCCATCACCCAGCCATCCCCTCCCTTTCATCCCTCTCCAGTCCAGCAACCCTCAGTTTTTTTGCTGAGATTAAGAGTCTCTTATGGTTCGTCTCTCTTTCTGGTTTCATCTTGTTTCATTTTTTCTAGAGTATTATTTTAAAACTGTGTTTCTATTTAGAAAATGAACGTGGGGATGATTCAAATAATTAGTGACTGCCTGTGGCTCTGGGAACTCCAAAATGTTAAATTTATTAGCACTTTTTAAAATGAACAACCTCTGCTGTATGGTTTTATGTAATAACTTGTGTATGACCTCTAGGAGAGGCTAAATTACACAACTGAATGAAAATAAGCTAGTTTTACTTACTTAGTCTGCTTAGATGTTTGAGTGGGGCAAAGGGGCTAATATTAATCCTGAAGTTACTTTTGGAAAGTATGGTTAACTTTAGAGGCTTTGAACTTTATTAACCTTTTAAATATTAAACTTTTGAAATGTTGGTAAAGATGATGTTGAATAAAATTTTCTGAACTGTTAGTGCTTTAGTCATTCTAGATATGGATGATAATAAAAGAAGAAGATTATTTTGGGTATAGGATGGGGAAAAGCCCTCCATGTATGGAGATAAGTAATGGACTTTCTACATAAAGCTGCTTTAAAATTGTAAAATTATTTTACAACATCTAAAATTATTTACAGTTTTGTCAGAAAAATTTAAGTGAAAGGGGAAGTATGTTCTTAAAAGTTTGGAGATACATAACAAATCAGATACTATAAATAGGTGCTTTGAAACTCGAAATTGTGCTTCTCATAAAAATGATTCTGCTAGCATATGTATTTGATTATAGCTGCTAACACAGTAGACGTTCACTTAAATATAGCAGTATAAGTTGAAAATATGCTAGCTTATGTATATTTTATAATTTAACCTGTGCTCCTAAAGATTTGGCAATGGAAAAGAAGCTTGTAAACCAACTGTTAATATATTCACATCTGAAAACCGATGTGTTCCATTTCAAATTACCTTTTGGTATTTATTTTGTTGGAGAGACACAGTTCATAGGTAAAACCTATATATTCTAAAATGATACAGGAAAAATTTTATATGTAAGATTAGCGAAATACCATTTGGGATTCTGCTAAATTAAAAGGTTTAAGAATGTTACTTATTCTACTTTTGCAGCTTTCCACACAATATCTGTTTTTCCTTTGGTTTATAACTGCAGACAGCTCTTTGTGTTTTGTCTTCGCTGTTCTCTTTATTTTGTGCTGTGGGCTTTGAGAGGCCGTAGTACTTCTTACCGAGAGTCCTCCTCTCTTTGTGCTGCCATCCGAGGTCACATGTTGCTCAGATTCTTTGTTGGTTGCTTTTGACTAATGCTTTTCCGCAGCCCCGGGCTCAGCTCCTGGTTCGCAGTACGGCACCATGACCAGGCAGATTTCTCGACACAACTCTACCACTTCCTCGACGTCTTCTGGTGGATACAGACGAACTCCCTCTGGGACTGCTCCATTTTCTGCTCAGCCTCATGTTAATGGAGGTCCACTTTATTCTCAGAATTCAAGTAAGCTTGTGCTTGGCAGGCGGACAGCAGCAGTGCAGTTCCTTTTGAAGGAGATTATTTGAAGCTGTTGTTCTTGCCAGCGACAGACAGCAGTTGACACCGCGCTATTTCGTGTTTATTTTTGCTTTAGGAAGTCAGTCCTTGAATCCCCCCATTTTAAGAATTGCCACTTATCACAAAAAATAATTGCTTATCACTTTTCAAAAAAAATTCAGATTTACTGAATATACTTACATACTAAAACTTAGCTAATGGTTTAACACGGTATTTTTATTACTATAAATAGAACTAGAGAAGAAAAATAGTGAAATTAAGCTGAGTTTATTTTTATTGGCATGTTTGACATACTTTAGTAGCAGTGAAAGAAAGAACATTGAAAATTTTTCTTTAGTACAATGAAATTGCTGGCTATCACTTTGAAGCTTGTTAACCTGTACTGAAATGAGTTCAAAACCATTAAAAACGTTTGTGATGCCTGCTTATTCTGTCTCTAATCACTGTAACACTGGGGAGGATTTTCTTCTGATTTCTTTCTCTTCGCGTCAAATTGCACATCTCAGCACTAACTGCAGTCAGTGTCTTTAAAGGCTTAAAGATATTTAAAGATTAGCAAATAGTTTCGGCATATAATGGCAGGGAGTATGAATTGCTTAGGGTAATCATTAATTTCACTTTCCGTGTTAAGATGCTTAACTCAAAAAGGGAAAAACGTCTGACATGAGCCTGTTGTCCAGTATCCCTGGCTTCAGGAGGCAAACACTGGACCTAGACTGGGGCACACTTTCTCATGTGGCGCTTGTAACTATTCTCTAGAGCTGTGTGTTGTAGTAGTAACACAACACGGAGTACTCCGTTTCCCTAAGAAGTTGGTTTTATTTATAACGCATGTTCCGAACATGTATTTTACAGCAGAGCTAGAGGAAAGTTCTCTTATTTATTTCCAGTGTAAATTTTAGAGTCAAAGATTGTGTTTTAGCAAAAAAACTAAGAAATGAAAAACACTTGAGCAAAAATGTCAAAATTTACAGATAATCCCCAAATTTATACAGTCCTTTTTCCAGACTAAAATTTTCATCCAGGCTACCTACCAAGAAACTTTACCTGTTAGAATTTTATCTCACATGTCCCCGATTTCCTTTTCGTAATGAAAGGAAGCTAGAGTCTGAATATGCCATGGATTATCTGATTATTAGCCTCAGTAGTTTCATGACCTCTTCATTTTTTTTTTCCATAATATGTTGTGTTTTTAGATCCCATCTTTATGTTCTTTATTTTTCTTTGCCTCACTTAGATACTTAGTTCACTCTGCAAATAGGATTTTTGGTGACACTACCCAATTTGTGTAGTTTTATTTCAGCAGTACTCAGTGGGTTCCTTATTCTCAAATAAGACCTTTTCATTACCAAGTGACTATATCTTTCAGATACTATAAAGGAAATTTGGATTCAAATTTTGAAAATATTAGGTGTCAAAATAACTATCCTTAAACCTGAGTTACTGTTGGTGTTGTAGTGATAGGGGTAGTAGTGGTGGTTGCTGTAGTAGTAGTAGTAGGATGTAAATGTTTTTAGTGTTTTGATGTGCATATTTTCCCTTCTGTCCAGACGTGGTGCTAGTGACTAGTATCTTCATAGCATAGCTTTTCTTTTTCTCTCTGTACTAACCAGCATGTCTAGTTACTAAGGGTTGTTTCTTAACAAATTTTTTAGGTTTGTGGGAGGTTTGTTTTGTTTTGAAATCAAAACTGTAACATTTTATTTATTTAAGAGCCTTCTACATCCAAAGTATCAGAATCAATGAGGACCGGTTTCATAGTGAATTGAATGTTAATTTTAGCCATATAATGAATATTAATGCAATTACATTGCTTTGGTAAGTTACTGCTGCTTTGAATACTGAACCTCTTTCAAATTTTTATGCTTACCAACAGAATTTATACAGCGGGTTAATTGAAACGACCCTTTGGTTAAATGATCCTTGGGAACCAATAGATTGTTTTTCTCTGTCAATTTAGTGTCATGTTTTAGTGACTGCCAGTAAACTGAATTTTGCAAAGTCAGTCCTGACTTTCTAAGCAATCTCTGGCAGTTACTGTCTTGCTAAAAATGAGACAAAATGATAAACTTACAAATGTTTACTTCTAGTTTGCTGTAGTTTTTAATACATTTGTTGCCCACGTGAGCATTTGATACCAATTTCCTTATAAATTAGATCCTCTCCAGTAAGAAGTTGAAGTGTTTTCAGCTACTCAGGGATTCGTTATAAATTACTTTAATGCAAATAATTGAGTATTTTCACCTGTTATGAGATCAGGTTTCCTATTTCGAACAGTGATAAAATGAAGAAGGTACTTTTGAAATACTTACTATGAAACTCAGTGAACAATTAACATGGTATGTGGAGCAGTCTTATTCCGTAGGAAATTTAGGGGGGATATCTTTACAAATAAAATTGTCACCTTAGAAAATACCTTGTTTTACAGTAACAAGGGTTTTTCCTGGAGAGCTATGTGTAAATTTAGATATATAATGGTTTTAAAGTAAACCTGTGATTAGTATGTCTTTATAACGGAATAAACGGCTATTCCATAACATATATTCCATAACATAACATATTTATTTATTTATTTATAACATGGATTCTGATTTACAACATTACCTTAAAGCTAGATATTACCTGCTAGGTTATAGCGATATGGCAAAGACAAAATATCCTGGAAATATCGCTGTTACTCATTTTTTTTAAGTCTTTTTAGAATTCGAAAATTCATTACATGAAAATGAGTGTGATGGTAAACTTAAATGTTCCCCAAACAGTTAACATTAGGGTTAAATTAAATGTATTTTTAAAAAATTAACCAGTTGGCTAAGCAACAACTCCGTTTAGGTTGGCTGGTGGGAACTGAAGTTGAAGAAGGTTCTGCAGGTTTTTTGTTTTTTGTTTTGTTTTGTTTTGTTTCATTTGCAAACTGTTCTTTGCATACTTATGTTTGTGGTCCTTGTAACTGACTTCTGCTTTTTGTTTGTTTCCTTTTCTTTCCTTTATCTGTTTTACTCCCCCTCACTGTGTTGTCGCCGCCAGTATCTGTTGCTCCACCCCCTCCCCCTATGCCTCAGTTGACTCCACAGATACCTCTCACAGGCTTCGTGGCCAGGGTGCAGGAAAACAGTAAGTTCGGGAAAACTGAGCTGTGAAGAGTAGAGGCTGTTTCCTTATAGCATGCATGGCTGATGAGTCATATTTTCTTACTTTTATTGAGAAGCTAATCTTACCTTGAAAACAGGTGCAGATACGTTTTTGAAACTGAAGAGCACGGTCTTCAGTTTTTTCTCTTGTGTGCATGATTACTGACCCATATAAATTTCAAGACTGCAACTTTCTTATGTTATTTACATGATCTAAAACATGAAATCTGATATTTGCGATTCTTAAGGAAAGCCTAGTGAAACATAAAAGTTCAAATTGTATGAAAACTACCAGCTTCCAATAGTTATTAGGGGAGTTAGAAGACATTTTGTATTCTGTTGCCAGCAAATTTCTTCAGCATATAGAAAATTAAAATATGAGATTAAATTTATTACGCATTGGGGGCAGGGATTTTTTCCCCTTTAGTTACATAAAAATTTTAGTGAAAGCTTTGTAAAAGCCTCAGATTTTTATACAGAAATAACTTTGAACCTATATAAAAGTTTGTTGTTACAATAAGAATGAATCTGCAAGAATAAGTAATTTATATCCAGGTTATCCATTTGAGTGTGATACTGGCAAGCCCTTTTCTGTTTTGGCTACATGCAGGCCCGTGAGGAATATTTCTGAATACGCACATCTCATGCTTTGAGGTCTTCTTGCAGACATGTCAGTTGAATGACTTTTGGAAATTCTTTTGAATACATGGATTTGATTAGGATAGAGTAGTCTATATTACTGCCTAATTACCTTGAGGTTCCGGACGATGTATAATCCTCACTGCACGATCAGAGTGAGTGTTGACAAAATAAAAAATACCACCATTACTGAATTATACTAGGCCAGAGTAGCTGTTGAGATTAAGATGGCAAGGTGGTCTAATAGTGATTTACTTCATTTGGGATCATTGCCATGCAAATAAATTTTAGAATGGTTTCAACAAATGTGTAACCCACATGACTACCCCATCCTCCAGGAGAATACAGTGTGGCAAATTCCATTGTTCAACTTTTGCTGACCCTGTTGTGTAATTCTCCACATTTCTTCCCTTCCTCCAGTTAAATAATTGTTTATTCAGTGTTATGTGCTAGGCTCTAAGACAAAGTTTCTACCTTTAAGAACCATATATGATTGAATGGGCTTTTTATAAGATGTAATTCCAAAATGTTGAAATTTCTGAGTGTAAACCGTCCTTATTGTTAACATTTGTTTGAAAACTCTAATATGTTTAACTTATATGAAAACTTTGACTTATATAAAAAAGTGAATCATATTTTTTGAAAAGAACTGAATAAGGGTAAATTGCTGGTCCTTAATGCTGTAAGAGTTTTAAAAACTTGAGCAGCCTTATAGTCAATGGGAGGATACTTTAAGATAGCCATAATAAACATCCATTTAGTGGGACCAAAGCATATTGACTAGCATTTTGGTAAGTTTTTTAAAAAAAGATTTTATTTATTAAAGAGAGGAAGAGTGAACATGTGAGAGACAGAGAGCCTAAGCACCCCAGCGGGAGGAGAGGTAGAGGGAGAGAGAGATGCTGGGCCCCCTCCCCCCCCACCGCCCCTACTACTGTTAAGCAGGATGCCCAGGACTCTGGGATCATGACTTGAGCTGAAGGCAGATGCTTAACCGACTGAGCCACTCAGCGCCCCCCACTTTTTTTAAATAGAAATTCAGTATTAATGTATGTAATTCTGGACACACATGGTTTTTGCTAAAGAAGACTATGGTACTGTTTTATTTTAGTTCTTTTCCCCAGACTTACAAAGTGGAATCACTTACTCTACTTGTACTGCAGAATGTGCAGCTTTATTTAGGATCTGTTTTCTTTGAAAGCATGTTAGGAAGATTGATTATAAACTATGTATCAGTATCTTACATATTTTATGGAGTACGAATTCTGTGCTCTGTTAAATATGCAGTTTCCTGTGGCAGTTAGCCTACTAAATGTGCTTCAGTTTTAAGACATGAGCCCCTGAAAGAGTTCATGTGTTTACATCTGTGTACCATTAACATCAGGCAGCATTTTTGAACTAATTATGTGCAGTGCTAGACAAAGGATGATGCATAGAGCATAAGATTGAGTAGACCTCTGCTCTTGTGTATATATAATTTGGAGATAAACCAGTGTAGATTCATGGCAGTTGGACATGAAGACAGTTGAGTGAAAACATGAAACTGGTAAGTTATGTATATGAGTAAATGCAATTTAGGGATTCAGGCAAACATAATTTATACCTTAAGCCAAATTGAGGATAGGAGCTGTGGCTCTTTGATGTTAGGGTGGATTCATACCCATTTTCTTCTCCTCGGTAATACTAGAAGCTTTGTGGAGAAGGTAAGAGCAAAAATAAATGGACCCAAGTGTTTGATGGAAAAAGACCTGCTTGATAGCTATCAAAATGAACATCACTACACAGGGTTTGTTTTCTCATAGTCTTCCTCGTCCCCCGACAGGATCAAATAAAAAACCCACAGAATTGAAGTGGTTGTGGAAGTAGGGCTGTTATCCACAGGTGTTCTAAATCTGGATCCCTTGGTTATAGTCTCAGCACGTTATTCCAAATAGGGTGGAGTAAGCTTTAAAACCTATATTACAAAGAGATTATGACTGTATGCTTTGATCACATAAATAGCCCCAGAAATTGGCATTTGAGTTAGTATGTTGGTATTCTGAATTTCTCCCCTGCAGATATTATAGAATTCCTTATATCAGTTTATGTCAAAACATTTTCATGTCTTTTTAACTTTCAAAGAAATTTGTGGATCAGAATTTTGAATTAAGAATTATTTGTGTGTTCTGTGTTTGAATTCCTTAATATTGGGAGCACTTGTTACCTGGTGTCATAGTAGTTCAGTGAGCATAGTTTTCTATGACAATTTTCTCATTTCACTGTTCGATTACATAAATCACACACATACATGTACAACACCCATCTACAACTTGAGGTATGAGTCATTATTATTGGTTTGCATGATGTAAGTTCCTTTTTGTTTGTTTGTTTGTTTTTAATTACATCTTCCTGCAACACTTTAAGAATTTTTATTGTGGATGTATTCTTGGAAAACTTCCCCCATTCCATGCTTAAGTTTTACTAGCAATAATGCAAAAATTCTTAGCTTGCTTTCTGCATTTAAAATGTTGATTATGGATTATAGATATTTTAAAAAATACTCGGTGAGATTTTTGTGTTAGCTTCTAATTATTCACTTTCTAATTTAATTTCTCTGGTTAAAATTTAAATAATAGAAAGCCTACACATAGAAGCAGACCTGATACTGCCAACTTTTTTCTTGATTAAAATAGACAAAAATAAATATCCATCAACTGGAGGCTTACTTCTGGGGAACTAAAAGACAACTAAAAGCTGAAATTAGGGACCTGAATGTGCACAGGGAGTGGTTATCGAATCCTAAATGTGATGGTATACATAATATTTACAGTAGTCCAGATGAGAAATGTGACATAAGGCTTGTTTAAGGAGGTGGGCTAACTAAAGGGCGACATTTGTTCTGACCCAAGCCTTGGAGTAAGGAAACTTTTTTACTCTTGTAATCCTTATAAAAAGAGACATTGTCTCCTAACCTCCTGCATTCATTAATTTGTAGCACTTCCTAATACTCTAATTTTTAGCTCATTTTATTACTGCAAAATTATTCTCACAAGTAGTAGAAGCTCTAACACACCAAGCTTTTATTTCTAATCATTGCATGTTTTATTATAGTGCATGCTGTATACAAATTAGAGCTTTACTAAATTCTTTTAACTTATGAATTTTCATCTATTCTGATTTTTGATTCAAATCAATTATCTGAATTCTTTTAGTTGCTGATAGTCCCACTCCACCGCCACCGCCTCCCCCAGATGACATTCCCATGTTTGATGACTCTCCACCTCCGCCACCACCACCTCCAGTGGATTATGAAGACGAAGAGGCTGCAGTAGTTCAGTACAGTGATCCGTATGCAGATGGGGATCCTGCCTGGGCCCCCAAGAATTATATTGAGAAAGGTAAGGTACAGTCATCATTGAGTGGAGGTAAAGAAAATTTAACCTACCTACAGAATTTGAGAGCTGTAAAGAACATCTAGTCCATGTTTCTCAACCCTTTGAATAGGTTTACCAGCCAGCATAATTTAGTTAAGCCTTATTTCCTGTACATTTCCAATATAAAGGGATGCCCTATCTTTATTTTTTAAGTTAAAAATACGTCATGATGTTAGATGTGGTTTTTCAAATGACATAGGCTTCCAGCTGGAGATGAACTTGCCTGTTTGCATTTTATAGATGATAAGGCAGAGAAATGAGTTACATGACTTATGACTTACTTAAAGGAGTTAAATGACTTACTAAAGCTACACAATTAGTAAAGCCTTAAAACAAAATTTCTAAGCTCTTAAAAAGAGAAACCTTTCATATCTAAATATCTTAAAATGAATTGGGACTATCATGAGAAGGAGCCTCAATTAAAAAGTTTTCAGTTAGTTGATCTTGTAAAAGAGAAGATAATCACTAGAATTTCATTTCAGGAAATTATGTATAACTTTAACATCCAAATTTGTCAAAATAACCTGACATTCACTATAATTTATGCATTAAGAAAACCATGGTAAGAAAGAAATCCCGTTTTTAGAGAATTATTTGCTTTTTTTCATCCAGCTCTGTGTTGTTTTAAAATCTGTGTTTGTCGAGTTTTGAAAATGCTTGTAATGTAGTTTAAGCACATTGAATTGCTTTCGAAACACATTCCCTCACACTGGCCTTTACTCGGTTCACTGACGTTAAACAAGTAGCTGTAGCTCGAGACCACAAGCACTCTCCTGTGCCGGCTTTGAATACATGGCTAAAAGGGAATTTGCTGTTTTCCTTTTGTGTGTATATTTGTGTGTTTGTGTGTGTAAATTTTTTGAGTTGACACACAGTGTTATATTTGTTTCAGGTTTACAACATATGATTCAGCTTCTCTGTAGGTTATGCTGTGCTCCCCACAAGTGTGGCTGCCATCTGTCACTGTACAAGCTACTAAAATACCATTGACTACACTCTCTACGCTGTACCTTTTTAAATATTTTCAACAGTGAATATTCTACATACTGTTCAGGAAATCTTGAATATATTCTCTACTTTATGTTTAGGTTCTCCTCTGCCTTTAAATAGAAATAGGTGGTGGTTATATTGAGGTTGATAAACTTACATAGTCTTGAGTTGTGTACCTTTATTTTCTGGTTTGGAAAAGCAAATTTAACTTTAAATTGGGATTAATATGGAACTAATAAAAATGGATAAATTTAAAATGATACAGTGGTTAAGACACTTGGCAATAGAGCAGAATGACAAAATGTCTTTACGAGTTGAAATAATAGTCTTTAGTGGTCATCACATTTTGTAAAAGACCAGGTAATAAATATTGTTAACTTTTTAAACATAATTAACACAGCAGCATTCTCTTCAGGTGTACAACATAATAACTTGACACGTTTGTATTACAAAAATGAAATATTTTTTACTTTGCCAACCACACAGTCTCTTCTTTCACAGCTACTTAGCCCTACTCTTGCAGCCCTTAATACTTAAGTGAGCGGATGTGTCCATGTTCAGATAAAAAGAAGTTTTAATAAATTACCAAAAAAGCAATGGTTTGGATTTGGCCAGTGGCCATTGTTGGCTGATCTGTAGTCTATGTCAGAGAGTTGAGATTTAGAGGATTATATTTAAAGTCTTTTTAAATAGTCCTCTTTATAATCACAAGATGAATTAAGATGATTTAATAGAAATTTCCTTGAATGTATTAATCAACAATATGACATGAATGTTCCAAAAGCCAAATTCTTAGAGTACATTAGTTGAACTATGAGCTATATATACACAATGTATACATATATATATATATATATATATATATATATATATATAATATAGGTATATATACCAATCTGATCATATCCATTTATATTATACTACATTATGTCTACTTTTGAGTACCACATTTTAAGATTGTGCAAATTGGAATGTCAGGAGGAGAGTATCAGCAGACAAAATATCTAGGAAGTGCACCTATAATGTGAAACAGTTGAAAGCACTGTTTCTAAGTTGAGGAGAAGATTGCAGGGGAACTAGGTAGCTGTCTTCA
Source organism: Lutra lutra (assembly GCF_902655055.1). Classification (NCBI taxonomy): domain Eukaryota; kingdom Metazoa; phylum Chordata; class Mammalia; order Carnivora; family Mustelidae; genus Lutra; species Lutra lutra. Next base: position 14,264,526 of record NC_062285.1, on the reverse strand, counting down.
AATTTTTATCATGTAGAAGTAGGAGTTTAGCTCTTTGTATGAGTTAGGATTCTGGAGAGTGGAGTGGACATTGAATTGTTAATGATTAAGTACTCAGCAGTAAGGATTATTGTATGAGAGAATATATATGCATTGGGTAGGGGAAGTTGGGTACGACTAGGATTCATTTACAGAAGGACTTGGGTTCAGTACTGTTACCAGCTCTTTGTCTAAGTGGAACTAAAACCACGAGGAAAAAAAAGCTTTCATTCTGCTGACTAACTTTGAGGGTATCAGGCTTTTGTCAAGATCAGTCTGAAAGTTCTCTACATACCCAAACTCTAATGTATTGTGACTGTGAATACAAAGAAATTAATGTTACCAAAGCTAATAAATAATAATTGACAGATTAATTAGTAGTATGTTAACTAAGTTATTACAGTATTTTCCTTACTAATGATTTTCTAGTAATCACTCCGTTTTCTTGAATGGTTATGTAGCCAAAAGTAATAACAGGATAATTATTTATTTATTTATTTATTTATTTATTTATTTTTTTAAAGATTTTATTTATTTGTCAGAGAGAGAGCGAGCACAGGCAGACAGAATGGCAGGCAGAGGCAGAGGGAGAAGCAGGCTCCCTGATGAGCAAGGAGCCCGATGTGGGACTCGATCCCAGGATGCTGGGATCATGACCTGAGCCGAAGGCAGCTGCTTAACCAACTGAGCCACCCAGGCGTCCCAGGATAATAATTTAGTATGTTTTTGGGTTTTTTGGAAACTGGATAGGTCAGTGACCTTTAACTATGATTCTGCTGCAGAATTAAAATGCAGGAGAAAGGACTTGAGCTTACTTAATACGGTTTTGTAAAGGGGAAAAAAAAGGTTGCCTATTTTAAATTTTGTGAATGGTGCTATGGATCGGTACTTTAGGTCTCTTCCTTACTTATAATTCACTAATTCAGAAGGAGAAGTTACCTTTCTCAGGGGAAAAGCAAGTTCCAAAATACCTTAAGTGCCCTAAGCAGTGTTTTAAGAAAAAAGATAACACGAAGTAATGAACATCCCTAACACATACCATTTCACATATACTGGAAAATTACATATAACTTCAGAACTATCAGGCTATAAAGGCAGAATGAAGGAACAGTTAAATTTATAAACCTGTTTGGCAGACTAGTAATGTCTTGATGACTGTCTTTTCCACAGCACTGTTCATAAAGGAAGTGACCATTTTGGACTCAAAATAATCAAAACCAGAGAATTGGAAACCGTTCTCTACGTCTTAATTAATGGGTCTTTGCTCACCTATTTCCCCCTTTAAAAGATATCCCGTTGAGGGGCACCTGGGTGGCTCAGTGGGTTAAAGCCTCTGCCTTCGGCTCAGGTTATGATCTCAGGGTCCTGGGATCAAGCCCCGCATAGGGCTCTCTGCTCAGCAGGGAGCCTGCTTCCTCCTCTCTCTCTACCTGCCTCTCTGCCTGCTTGTGATCTCTCTCTGTCAAATAAATAAATAAAATCTTAAAAAAAAAAAATCCCGTTGACCTTTAACATATGTAAATACTCTTTTAAACAATCTAGGTATGGCTCCATAAATTACATGCATATTTTCTGTGGATGAGTAGGAGGAGATTGACCTCCCAGGATATGCATAATTTCCAAATTAGGTTGGGTTGTTACCTTGATTTACTGATTAGCTCTGTAGCTTTGCCCACTCCCTATTTTGGAAAATGGTGTTTTGCAATGGTTGGCACTTAGTTGATTTTTGAACAATTGAAACATGTAATAAATATGAAAATTCAGGGATCTTTCCTGGATAGATTGGTTGGAACTGTGGACTTCTCTCTAGCCAAGTTGTCAGTTTGGTCCTACCATCACGCCAGTGATTGAGGAACATGGTTGGCCACTGACTTAACCTGTTTTTACCAATGTAAGAATTAACAGTATATGTACAAATAGTTGGTTTTGCTATACTATCGATTTAACTGGCATTGCATTTAAAAATTCAGTTAAATGTTGGAAATAGTGCACTTACCATGGCATTTCCACTGTTCTTTCCATAGTTGTGGCAATATATGATTATACAAAAGACAAGGATGATGAGCTATCATTTATGGAGGGTGCAATCATTTACGTAATAAAGAAGAATGACGACGGCTGGTATGAAGGGGTCTGCAATCGAGTGACTGGTCTGTTCCCTGGGAACTATGTTGAATCAATCATGCACTATACTGATTAAATTTTTTGCTTTTAAAGTAGGTGGTTCTTATTACTCAGTCATACTGTGGGACTATTATGGTTAACAGAATTGTCTTAAAATGTGCCCATACTTTCAGGACATGCTGTTTTATTGATATAACTGAATGTCTACCTGTAAGCATACATCTTTGAGGCAGTTTGTGAATTGCTAAACAGCAATTTATACAAGAGGCTGTCTGTAACTGATTATGCTTATGTGCTTACTTACACAGTTAACTTTATGACCAGCTTAAGTATTCTGGGGGTGTGGGGTATAATATTTAACAAATCATGATTCAGATTGTACCATTACATGTTCAGTGCAGCATGGTTACTAACGCTATGTCAGACTAATATTAAAATCAGAAAATTTCAATCCTGGTGCTGGTCATACTTTTTGTTTAGACTTTCTCATTCTTGAAATATGCTATCTGTTTAAAGCATGCATACAAATTTATGTATTGAAATATACTTAAAAAAAATCCAAGATGCTTCCAATTTGTGTAATATTTACTTGGAGTACTCGTACTTCGGTCTCTTGAAATGAATTGAGTCTCTAAGGTCTCCATGTGAAACAAAACAAAGGGTTATCTGTAATGTTGTAATTTGTACCTAAGTTTTTTAATGAGTGAATTTGCATTATAAATTTTTTCCATTCATAAATACATAAGTGAACCAAAGGTTTTTGTCCTTTCCTTCACTGGTTTGCTTTTAAAATAAATAAATAAATGAATAAATAAATGAATAAATAAATAAAGATACTGATTTATTGCAGAATTATGGTTCTATTTTCTCAATATATTAACTTGGAAAAAAAATATTAGCCTTATCTCAACCTGTCCCAATGGCAGTGACTGATTTGTGCAGATTTAAAATCTGAGATGGGTATTTACAAGTCAATCTGCTGAATTCCTTTTTTAAAGTAACTTTTTCAAAGCTAAGAAAATGTGTTAAAGTATGCACATTCTGTAAGTAAAATTCTTAAGGACTGCCGTATCAGTCCTTTGGTTTTCCAGTGGATTGTTGTATACTGGGTTCAATGAAAGGAAATATCTTTTACATGTTGTTTTTGTAGAAGTGGGTGCAATTGACTTTTGAATAGGCGCTATTTAATCCATTACCTGGCACTAGCAACATAAAAATGTTTTAAGAAAATAATTCGAAAAAAGGTGGATCATATATAATCAGTGAACGGGGAATATACCTGACCAACAGATTTATATTGTCTTTTGAAACAATTGAAATGCAACACATGCACTTTGTGTGTCTCCTCTTAATTTAAGGGAAGGTTAGAGGGATGTTTTTTTCTTACCTTGTGTGTAATTCAATATTGCCTAGGATATTAAAGTAGAGCACTCAAGAAGTGTGGGTTTCTGTGTATTGAGGATTTGTTTGGATTTCAAATTACAGTTACGTACTGCGCGTTACAGACGTGTAACAGCATAGTAAATGATAAGACTAGTGCAGAACATTTATTTCTGAAAATTAAAGGCCATTATTGCTACCAAATCAATGTGACTGTTGTATATGCATTTTGCCTTTGTTAATTTTAAACATGATTTCAGTTATCACTAGTGATCAGCTAGCAACCTTTTTCATTTTTTCAAGTGGAATGTTCTCTTAATTTTGTATATAACCTGTTGTCTAAATTTTATGTACAGTCTTTTATAATAAACCATTCTCCTCTATGAAATTTTGGATACTGTTAAAATCTAATGTGGATTGAAATGTAGACTTCACATTTTTTGCGACCTTTACTCCTATGGTGAAACACGATAAACCATTTGAATTTTAACATTGATTATTTATTTGTGTAATGGCTTTACATGTGGATCTTAACAGTGTAAACAATACCACATATAACCATCAAGATACCTCGATTAGAATTTACAGACCTAGAGTGACAGATTCGGATGGTTTAATTACATTTAAAAAGTTTTCTGAAAAACTTTGCCAATAAAAAAAAATTGCCCATCAGTAACGTTGAAATGATTTTTTGAAATGATTTTTGGTTACCTGCACATGAAGCAAAGAATATTTCACACAATTCTTTAGGCACGGTCTGGTGGAACAGCTGCCAAGAAGCAGCAGAAAGAGTTGTCATTTCTCTCTCGTGAGGACAATTTCTGAAAGCTGTATGAGGGCATCTCTTTCCGGGGATGGTCGAAGTTTACTGATCTCTCGTATTGCTTCGTGGCAGTACCGCTGCGCGAGGTAGGTGGTTTGCTGCACACCGTCACTCTGGTGGGTAAAGAACAGAAGAGGACAGACGCCTCACTCTCTGCTCAGCTCTTAAATTCTTGCTGTGACAGTTAAAATGTCTCTGTCGTGAGCCAGTGCTGTCTCTCCCTCCCAGCTCATCATTCCAGCTTCCATGCCTACTGCGTTGAGGCACTTTCTTCAGATGGAAGCACATTTGTATTGAATCAGCGTGCAAAGCAACTCATTAATCTCAAATAGCCACCTACTTGCCCTTAAGTATTCGATTTTTTTTTTTAAAGATTTTATTTATTTATTTGTTAGAGAGAGAGAGAGCATGAGCACAGGCAGACAGTGGTAGGCAGAGGGAGAAGCAGGCTCCCCGCTGAGCAAGGAGCCCAATGTGGGACTTGATCCCAGGATGCTGGGATCATGACCTGAGCCAAAGGCAGCCGCCCAACCAACTGAGCCACCCAGGTGTCCCAAGTATTCGATTTTTAAGTGATAAAATTATAAATCTAAAAAACAAACATATACATAATAAAGCACAGAGGATGGAGGTCAACAGTTCCCTTCTACGGACCCCCGGCTTTACCTGCTTAATTAGCAACTTCAGCCATTATCTATTGCCTTTGTGCTGAGAAAGGTGAGGCTTTAGCCCAGCTGCCCTTCGCCTCCTGATTCAGTAATTCTGTTCCCATCTTCAGTTCTTCTATTACTTGTGTCGTCATGTCACACCAACTACTTCCTTTATCGCAAGGATACCAGTGTTCCCCTTCTTTAACACTACAGAGATCTGCATTCTCTTCTGGAGCCATGTTTTTATGTTGGTTCTAAAAGCGGAACGTTCATAAAACGCTGTTTCCGTGATGTACATATGTTTACTACAGAATCAAGTCATGTACTGTCACTTCATTTCCTTCCCCATCATTCCAAGCTCACGAGCCCACTGCCATCCAGAGTAGAATATTCCTGGCGTCACTCTGAAAGGCCTCCGATTTTCTGTACTTTACTGATACAAAATAGGATGCATTTTATTTTGCTTTACCTTAGTATATAGCAAATCCCACTTTTGAATGTAACTGCCTGATCTTTCTACCGCCTTCATCATCCTCTTTGTTGCTTAGACTGACCGCCTTCCAGCTGCACCCGCTGCCATCCCCAGCAGGTTTCTGTGGGCTGCAGCCCGTTCCGCTGGTTTGAGAGCTCACAGCTTTCACGGTCTTGGGGTTTCCATGTTACTAAAATACATCCACAGATCACTCTATAGTGTAAGTGGGAGGAGGACTTAACTCAGTGAATGGTTTGAAAGGATATAGGATTCTAGCTTTAGAATGTTTCCTCCTCATTCGGAAGGCCTTACCTACCGCCTCTTAGCGTCCAGGGTTTTTGCTGTGCACCAGCCAGTTCTGAACTCTTCTCCTGACCGCTCTTTCCATTTTCTTTTTGGATTCTCTTCCTGAAACGCCTGTTACCTCGTCGTACTGATCCTCGCAAAGTTTTTCTCATTTTATTCTCTTGCTGTTTATGTTCTTAAGGATTTGTTCATGTTAGAACCCTCCCTCCTCTGGAGCTACTTTTTCACAACCACTTAGAATTCTTTGAGCTTGTACTTATTTTTTTTTTTAAATACCTTATTCCATGGATACGGTATTTTTTTACCCTCCAGTTTATATTTTTCCCTGAGTATTTGTTTATCTTGGTCTCATTCACCAAACTTTTCATCAATGGGTTTAGTAATTCTACTAAGTAAATCCTAGTTGTTTCTAAGTAAATCCTAGTTCATTCACATTTAATGAAGGAACAGGGACTAGGAAGGAGCTCTGGGTGAAGGGAGTTAGGACTTAGAGGTCTTCGGAGAATTTAAGAGCACATTCTTGTACCTTTCTAAATGCACGTCTGCCGAGGCTTGCTGGATCTTCGTCACTGTTTTGCTAAAAGCGACAGTTAACTGCCCCTCTTTGCAGTCCCACTTCCCACTTTAGCCTTCAGGAATTCTGACAGCAGAGCCTCTCCCAGGTACATCACCTCTTTATCAGCTACCGTCCTTCTCCTGAGTTTCGCACAGTACTGCCAGACTACCCTCCAGAGAGGTGGGAGAGCACATTCTGATGCTTAACAGTATGAGACTGAAGAGAAATACATCCTTTGGAGGGGAGGGGGTCTTGCTTTTTGGAAATCTGCAAGGCAATGATTTGAAGGACTGCACTGACCATAGATCGGACCACACATTAGCTCACTAAAAACTGCTCACCCATCTCATTCATTAGATCTACTGGCTCCAAATAACTTTGGGTTTAGATTTTGGAAAGAGTTCATTCTTGAAAGACAGTTACTGAAAAGTGAAAATACGCAAAAAGATCTGGCTTCCTCTGGAAAGTTCTGAGGATATGTGCAGTATATCTGAAAAAAGCGGACAGCCCCGAAGGCGAAACAGTCTGCCTCTGTGGGTTCTTGAGTGACCACTGATGGCAGTTCTAGGACGGACCAGGGATGGCCCACACTGAGGTGACGGCTGTGAACACCCAATAACCCGGTGGTGGCAACGGTAAGCCGGCACCAGGAGGCCTGTCTGGGTGCTGCTGGTGGATTTGGGGAAGACTGCTTCAAACCAGCGGGCCTCAGCCCATACGACACATTAGAATCACTTGGATAGAGGCGCCTGGGTGGCTCAGTGGGTTAAGGCCTTTGCCTTCGGCTTGGGATCCCGGGGTCCTGGAATCGAGCCCCGCGTCAGGCACTCTGCTCGGCGGGAAGCCTGCTTCCCCCTCTCTCTCTGCCTGCCTCTGCCTGCCTGTGACTCTGTCAAATAAATAAAAAATCTTAAAAAAAAAAAAAAAAAAAAAAAAAAGACTTTGGTAGCTTTAAAAAAGTCCTAATGTCCAAACCTTACCCAAGACCACTTAAATTAGTCTTCAGAAAGAGTTCTAGAAGAATAAAGAATCATACAAGTTTCTCTTCCTCAGTTTTTGTCAAGTCAACAATTGACCACACTTGGTCTTGCATCTAAAATTTGTTCTGTTATTTGGTTAAAGAACTCTGCTGCACTGTACCTGCTCCTGCCTTTTTTCTTCGTAAAATAATCTTACCTGGGGAGCGCCTGGGTGGCCCAGTGGGTTGGACCTCTGCCTTTGGCTTGGGTTGTGGTCTCGGGGTCCTGGGATCGAGCCCCGCATCGGGCTTTCTGCTCAGCGGGGAGCCTGCTTCCCCCACCCCCCCCCCCCGCCGTCTGTCTCTGCCTACCGTGATCTGTCAAATAAATAAATAAAATCTTCAAAAAAAGATCTTACCTGTAATACATATTGTCGAGCTCTGTCCACATCTCCTGGCAAACTGAACCGTCTCATTATCATAGCATTCATTTCTGGGAACTAGCCATAAAGAAAGAAAATATTTATTTATTGCTCTTGTGAGAATCAAATGTTCTAACACTAAGTTTATAAAATAACAGGAAAAAACAAAAAGGTGATTAAATGTTTAGATGGTTTGGGGGCGGGGGTAATAAATTGTAGCAATTAAAGAAGCAGAGCTAAGAGAGACATCCGTCTTCCATGCCCGGGGCTGAGCGGGTGCTCAGAAGCAGCTGCTGATCCTTGTTCATTCTGGTGTTCTTTCTATTCTAGTCTTGGGTCCAACACTGAGTAAGAAAGAACGGACAAGCTATATCCCTAAAATCTCCTTACTGCCCTAAGAGTTCTCAAGCTTTACACTGCACCAGAATCACGAGAGGCCTGCTGGGCCACTCCGTCAAGGTTTCTTGATCAGTAGGGATGGGGCCTGAGCATGCATTTCTAGCAGATTCCCGGATGATACGAATTCTGCTGACATTCTGAGAAGCAGTGGCCCAAGATGAGGGTGGGAATTAAGCATTCTACTTTTAGTGCTAAGCTGAGTGACACTTGGAAGCCACTGAGGTGTCTGAGCAGAGGGTATTAGGAGCAGAAGGTGCTCAAAATTGGCTGCACACTAGAGTCAGTCGGGAAGCTTATGGTTGCCTGGATCTGCTCCCAAGGATTCGGATTCTGCTGGTGGGGGCGGGGGCGGGGGCGGGGTCTGGCCTGGGCATCAAGATTTCAAAAGCACTCCAGGTGTTTTTAATGTGCAGCCAAGTTTGAGACCCACTGAATTAGAGGAGGCAGAGAGGCCTGTCCTGTTACTGTAGGGGATTATAAAGAAGACCAGAGTTAAGCTGTGGCACTGAGAGAGAAAAGGAAACAGGTACACTGAAGACAACCTACGCTCTGCAGTAGGGAGCAACAATTCAGGAGAATTGTCACCATTAACGACCAGGAAGTCAGGACACCAGATCCCTTCATTTTCTAGACTAGTCAGAGCCCTAGTCCTGGAGCCTCCATAGTTGAGTGAGCTCTGTCACCTGTGGGTCCTAACCTCCTCCTCAGTGTCGTGAGGGAGCTTAAGCAAATGAGCGGACACCCGTTAGCTCTAACAGCTTCTGGTTCCATGACAGAAGAGGTAAGATATGTTTGGTTCTGGACACATCAGTGCTTACAGCAGTTGCCAGATTTTCCCTGGCAGTGAGCCTGAAGTTGTTGTCCTGTAACCACCATCACGGTATTAGTAATCCTAGAAGAAAAAATAGGGCACACATAGAAAAGCCTCAACCGGATGATGACAGATGAAGAATTAAGAGAGTTCCTTTCAGAGTCAAGTATGTGTCAGAACAAAGTTCCAAACACGTAGAGGCTGCTCACATGCTTAGAAAATGTAAAGGCCAGCAGACGGTCAGTTCTTAAATGAGAACAGGTAATTTGTTTTAGTTACTGGCCTTTTAAGAATAGAGTAAGTTTTATAGGAAACATATCAGGAAGCTCCAATCAATCAATTTAGGTGGTAAAAAGCCAAATCAAGTAAACATTTGTCTTAATACCGCATTCCAAAATCGGAAGGCCACATCCTCAGAGGTGAGAGGACGCTGTTCTGGGCATCTGGGATAATCACTTTGTTTATGGTACATGAGCTCTTTCTGCCGTACCAACAAGGGTGGTAAAATGTGCTGATTGTGTGGTTTCTCTGACTCCTTTTATTATAAAAAGCATCGAGCAAGCCAAGTTTGAAGAAAATATCTGCAGTGAGTGTGACTACATCCTTCCTTTAAACATGTAGTGTGTGCAATTTTAATATGCAAATACCGAACTCTTCCCCTAGGCATTCCTCTGTCCCCTTACTGCGTGCGATGTGGGGAAGAAACGAGAAGCGTTAACGGGAACAACAGTTGCCTGCTTGCAGATTTCGTGAGAAATAAGAAAACTTTTGCCCAGGCTATTCTAGTTTGAGGGTAGGGAGACCTTTTAAGAATAGGACGAGTCAGGGGCACCTGGGTGGCTCAGTCAGTCGAATGTCCGACTCTTGATTTCGGCTCAGGTCATGATCTTGGGGTGGTGGGAGGGAGCCCCGCATCAGGCTCCATGCTTAGGAGGGAGTTTGAGGGTTTTCTCTCGGCCCCTCCCCCCAGCTTTCTCTCTTTCTCTAAAATAAATAAATCGTTAGGGGGAAAAAAAATGGAACAAATCGTATTCTAACTGTGAAATGTATCCATAAACTAAACTAAACTAGAAAGGTGATCAATAAATGTAGCGAGATTACTCACACAAAACCTGGGTAACTAAGGGACAGCTAGTCAACAGTAACAGAAGCCAGGACAGCTGGTGCAGGGGCTGGGGCTGCTGATGGCAGCTGGAAGTGCGGTTACAGGCTGACATTTGGGTCTGGTGACTTTATCAAATAAGAGAAACAGAAGAAAGGAAAAGATCTTTTAAAGGATATTTGAGAACAAATGTAATCTCACCAAAAAAAAAAAAAAAAAAAAAAAAAAGAACCCCCAAAACACTTCCATTTTGTTTCTGAAGAGCTCAAGATCCAACTTACATACTCTTTAAAGATTTAACATGACGTTTCTGTTCTTACAGAAAATCCACGTACACACACAGAGGGAAGGGCACCGTCATCCCGGGACCCCTCCAGAAATTTTTCTTAAATCCCCCGTACTAACTTATCCAGAGAGCTCTTCAGAGTGATGTCAGAAATAGTGAATTCAAAGAGAGGGAGTTTCTATTAAGTTGCAGGGTCCAACGAATTCCTATTTCAAAACAACAGCTGGGTGGAAAAGGGTAAGCGGTTTCCCAGAGCTGCTTGTGGTCGAGACTCGGTGTTCTCAGATGGAAAAATTCAAAGACTCATTTAAGTAACTGGCAAACAAAACTCACCCACCTATGGAAAAAGATGACAGACCTCTTACGAGGACTCCACTAAGTGGGCTGGTTAGTACAGGTCCCGAGAGCTGACACAGGCTCTTCTGGAGCGACCCAGGCCCAGAGCACACGAGTTACCTGCTCTGCGGGAAGCCCCACGGGGGATCAGACAAGCTCTCCTCAGCGTCCACGCTGCCAGAATCGGACATCGTGGAGCGAAAGGAACACTGCTCTTACAGGAGTTGGTGTGTAATTGTCTGCTGTGCCATTTACCAGATGTTTAACTTTGGCCAAGTTTGCACATCGCTTTCTTACCCGTAGAGTGGGCATAATACCTACCACAGAGAGGAGTTGGGAGATTAGAGAGAGCGTATCAAAGAATCCTCTGCCAACCAGGAAAACAACGCACTTTCGTAAAATGGAGACACTGCACAGTCTCGTGTTATTTTGGCATCTGTTTTACTCAAAATCACGTAAGGCCCTGTAAAAATCTTTTCACACATTTCTGGCCAAGAATCCCCTTTATTGACAGTTTCATCCACAACAGAGCCTAAACTTGATGCTTTCTTTGAAAACGACTTCAACGTTTTTGAGTCACTTTGGCCTAAGCGCCACAGGACAGAACGGCGAGTCTGCTTACGAAACAAGCTCTGCCCAGTCACTTCCTCTCGGCCTGGCGGTCTGTTCCCTTTTCCGAGGCCGCCGCGCGCGGCTTTTCACTCCTTCCCCCACCGCCGTATGGGCAGATGGGAACGCGCTGTCTGGTGAGGGTGAGTGGGTGCCTCGTGATGCCGCATTTCCCAGTGAGACGCTCGTAGCACCGCGGTCTGGGACGCTGTAAGCTATTGTGTGTTCCTTTTCCTTGCATTTTTTTTTTAAACCAGCATTTTTAATCTCTTATGTATTACTCACTAATTAACGTGTAGGAGTGATCCATTTTTCCTCCTGACTCTGACCCACTGTATCTTAAGGGAGAATTACTCCTCACTCCTTTGTGTGGAGGAAAGCAAATTCAAGCAGGACAGGCACCGGTTCTGTCATCTCACAGACTCCTACGACTTAGCTCTTAGTGTCACGGGGGCTCATGGCGATTACTTGTAACTGCTATGATTTAGAAAAGTATGACACCCAAAGCTTTTTGGTAGACTGCAAGCTTCTTCCAGAAAAGACCTGTTCCTTAGTCATCCTGATAACCTGTCTTCACTCAAGGACCCTTCACTCGCATTTGCTAACCAGGGTCTCTGGAGCAGACAGACCAGTGTTCATAGTTGTCTAGATGGAGGGCCGTGTCTGCTATCCACTAGTATGCTGTCCTGGCCCAGACCCCCCAAGCCATCAGCTTCCTCCAAGGAGAATTACCCAGGTTATGGCTCTGCTAGACAGTGGATAAAAGATGATCTTTCCTGGGGCACCTGGGTGGCTCAGTGGGTTAAAGCCTCTGCCTTCATCTTAGGTCATGATCTCAGGGTCCTGGGATTGAGCCCCACATCAGGCTCTCTGCTCAAAGAGCCTGCTTCCCCCTCTCTCCCTGGCTGCCTCTCTGCCTGCTCGTGATCTCTCTGTCAAATAAATTAAAAAAAAAAAAAAAAAAAAAAAAAAGGATGATCTCTCCTTTCCTGGACCAGAAATTGATCAAAAGCAAGGTCACTGGTTTCAATAACGGAATCACTGAGTTCTATGGAAGACATAGCTTATCTTTGTAAATTCTGAGAAAGAACGGAGGCAAAAATCTCAGAAAGACTAAAAGTTACTAAAATTTTAGACTGAAGAGCTAATTTTTAATTTCGTGGCATGGTGATGAACATCTTATTTCTTTGCTAAGTTTTAACTGGCTTAAATACACTACAAAGATGAAAATCTATTAAAAAGATGTCCAAATGCCAGCCAATGTCCCACTTACTGCAAACCACATTTGGCCCAGCCCCAAGTGATGTGGCCGGGCTCCAGAGCAGACTCTGGAAACGTCTGCCTGCCTCACAGTCCCTGCAGCACGTGAACTTCCTAAGCTCTCATCCACACTAAGGAAACTATGAAGGCAGCTTTACTTCCTTCCTTAATGGACAGTCCCTCAATCCGAGGAAGGAGCTACGCGGTTCTAGCAGTGCGTTCCACCGACTTCTTGACATTTTGAGGCCACGGCCGAGGCTCTGTGAGAGCGCGTCTCATTAAACTTCTAGAACTGCAGAATTTCTCATGCTCGGAGGCCCTTCCTGTGCCTTTTTAAGGGGCTCTGAGGTACACCCCAAGTCCAGTCCCATAATCAAGATGTGGAGACCATTCACCTTGTCAGCACCTAAAATACATGGAAATCCTCATAATTTAATCTGTGAAGCGCCTCTGTGACCATCACAGTCCATCCTCAGTGTCACAGGTAAGGGCGCAGAGAAAGCTCAGAAGAAAAATAACTGGTCCCAACATCTCAGTCACAGAAGTCAGGATCAACTCCAGATCTGAGGTCTCTTAGGTAAATGCTTTCCCACATCTTCCTTATCTGAACCTTCCCATCGGCTGAGCCGGGAAGATCCAAAGCTCCGTGTCTGTGGGAGTTGGGGAAACGTACCTGTTGGCAAGCAAACAAGACCGGGCCAGTGGCTAACCCGAGCTTCAGGTCCGCTGACGTTGGTTTGCCCATTTGGTCAGAACACGAGGTGAAGTCCAGCACATCATCTATGAGCTAGTGAATGAAAACAAGCGATGTCAGCAGCGCGGCCACCCTGGGTGTCACTGTTGCCCTTCCCACTGTGCCAATGGGCCACGTTCCTAAAAAGCAGAGGACCAACCTGAAAAGCGATGCCCACATTTTTTCCGTATTGATAGGCAATCTCATGCACCGCTGGGTCCGGGCATCCTAGGACAGAGACCTGAAGCAGAGAGAGAATTCTGGAATAAGCTGCAGACAACAAGCAAGGCAGCCTCCCCCTGCATGCAAGGATGCAGACACCCACTCCCTCGAAGAAGAGGTGGTGAGGCGTATCACACGCAGAGTCAGGAAATCCCGCCACCAGAGCGAGACCAGATGCTCACACAATGCCCGTGCTTTCAGTGGAAGGATTTTAGCCTCCATCGCAGATTGTTCTCTTCGATTCTAGGGAAGCTACTCTCCACCCCTCCTTCCCCGGGATAAGTCCTCTTTCTTGCTGCTTTCAGCACACAGCAAACGTGGCCTATACACTGGCTCCATTTTTTTTTTTTTAAAGATTTTATGTATTTATTTGACAGACAGAGATCACAAGTAGGCAGAGAGGCAGGCAGAGAGAGAGGAGGAAGAAGGCTCCCTGCCGAGCAGAGAGCCCGATGCGGGGCTCGATCCCAGGACCCTGAGATCATGACCCGAGCCGAAGGCAGAGGCTTAACCCACTGAGCACGCAGGCGCATCTGCCTCCATTTTTAAAAAAAATCTATTGATTTAGGCCTTGTTTTAGGAAGAGATAGCTCATCTGCTCTAATCGTACATGATGTTGCCATCTATTTCCTCATTTGTAGTTCCTTTCTTTTAATAATTTTTGGTGATTTCACTCTTTTCTCAAACGCAGTTACTTCCTGATATGTAACAGCCTCCAACCGCACGCTCAGACCGATACTGTTTTCTCACCGGCGAAGCGTCTTCACCGGCCCTGCGGCTTGTTCCTCATGCACAACTGCTTAAAAGCCCTCCCCGCTTTTGGGAGGAGAAACAGCACTTCTAAGTCTTTTTAAAACTCAAAAAAACCTAGGTGGCACTGGCTTGAGAGCACTTCCACTGCTCTGCTAAGCATGCTAAGCAGGCCCGGCCCCATTTCCAGAAAACAAAGATCGGGTGAACCCCCAAAGCAGGGAACGAGAACAGCATCGACTCCACTGGAGGGGAAATGTCTACACGGAGTGCACGAGAGCCAGATGGCATCCGTGTCCCGCCTATAGTGGGTCACCGATGATGAATCCGTCTCCTGACTTCTGTTCCTGCCTCCGCCGGCCCCCTGGTCGGGACCCAGTCAGCTCAGGCATTAGTGGCGCCAAAGTGAGGGTGGAGGGGGGCTCGGCAGTCAGGCCGCTAGGGGCGCACTCATGCCCCCGAGATGTCCCGCAATCTCCGCGCATTCCTTGGTATTTCGCATCCATTTCTCTAAGACGCAGGATCCGAAGCCCTGAGCTGGTAGGGCTGCTGCCAGCTATGCGTGTCACGCAACTTTTAAACCTCTGCACGGTGCCTGGCATCTGGTTTTAACACTAGAAGTTTGCGGTTATTGTTAATCCTCTTCCCCATCCCAAGCACAGAAACAGGAGCTGGCAGTGTCCGTGCCCCGTGGCTACTAAAAGCCAGATCCCACCACGTGCTGAGCCCTGAGGACGTTTCTGATGACGCGAGGAAGCCTGGGCCGTGTCACGCCTGGCTGCATGCCCAGCGATGACAAAGTGCGCCGTCAGGAGAGGTCAGCGGGCCACTTCCTGGAGTGAATAATAAACTCGTAACTGCTACAGGGAGGGGGTCCTCTTTCCAACCAAATTAAATAATCTGGGAGACCACACGTGAGGCAATTTAGAAGCTCCGGCGAGAGTCGAGCTACCCATCACCCCGGCTGAGCGCACGAGCGGACGAGATCCGGGCGGCCGGGGAGGTGCCGAGCTCAGAGCGCGAGGACGCCCCCCTCCTCACTGCGCACTCGTGCTCACGCAGTTACCGCAACGCAAAACAGCACCGAGGTGCCAGCTTTCTTCCTCAGAAGTAAAAGACACTTACTTAAAAGCCATTCTCCTTCTGAACTCACTGGACTAAATTTACGGAGCTCCTAGGATGGGGACTTCAGAGTCTCTTAAGCCTCACGGCATCCCAGGGGCACTGCTGTTGCGGCTGATGGTCGGCGACAGCGAACTATGCTGGGCACCCGACACGGCAGGTCCCAGCCCGAGGTTTCCCGCGTGGTCACTCGCTCATGAGCGAGGCCTGGATGCCCAGAATGCACGGACCAGGGGTTCCGGGAAATGATGGAATCAGAATCTGAACCCAAACGGTCGGACTGCGGGGAATGTTCTCATCACTTTCCTACGCGGCGTGGCGGCCCAGAGGCCAGACGACGAGCCCGAGCAAGCCCATGGCCGTGCGGCCCGCGCCCCGGCCCCCTCGGGCGCACACGCAGACCCGGAACAGAGCAGCCCTTCGTGGGCAGCTGCTGCGGGGTGACCATGCAAGGGCCGTTCGTGCTCCGAACTCTCAGAGCGCGGGGCAAGCCCACTCCTCACGCCGCAGCCCGGGGAGGGGCCGCCTGCGTCCGTCCTTCCGAGGCCGGGAAGGTCCACACGAGAAGCACGAAGGAGGGGCGCGAGCGCTTCCTGTTCCCGCCCCTGAAGACGGTGCCCCGTGGCTTTGCCGCAGCGCGTGGGCTACCAGGACCAGTTAAGTCCAAGACAGCGGAGCTCGGCGAACAGGTCGGGGAGAAGCAGGCCCACCGCCCCACCTTCTGGAAGGTTCCCGAGAGCCTGTCTTGGAAAGGCCGGGGTCGCCACTGCCTGCGCAGGCGCCTGTTGTTTCTGACGGCGCGCCGGCCGGGACAGACACGTGCGCGCGCACGGCATCTTGCTCACAGCCTGCGCGGACCGGACGGCCGGAGCGCGTCCTTACGGTAGAAGTACCGGAACAGGCTGTCGTCAAACCCGGCTAGAAGTACTGGGGGGGGGGGGGGGGGGGGGGGGGGCACACAGGCAGCATAAACCCCAGGTCAAGAGCGAGTATTCCTAGTTCATAAAGAGCCGTTAAAACTGCGGGGGCGGGGCCCACACACACTCTGGAGGGTGGGAAAACCCGCCGACACACGCGGCACAGAGCGGCGAGGTAGGGAAAGCCCTCGAGCGCCCTCCAAGTCGCTCGGGTTCCTTTAGAAGAGAGCGATGCGAATTCCAGTTCCACCGCAGCCCGGGTCCGCTCTGCCGCCTGCACAAAGCCGGAGGCCCCGTGACCCGTCGGGGCAACAGAGCGACACGCACAGGCACCGCACCGCTCCCTGCTCGGCGCGGAGTCCGCTGCTTCCTCCCTGTGCCCCTCCCCCCTGCTCCTGCTATCTCTCGCTCAAATATTAAAAATAACTATATAATTATAAAATACATACATATACATAGATGAGATATAAAAAGACCTAGATAGACGCATACCCACAAACATACAGGGCAGGACCTTGGTTTCTAAATACCATTCTCCACCAGAAGGAACAGTCCTCCTTGGAGGAATTACGAATAACAGTGCTGGAAAGGACAAGATGAGGCTTGAATAAAGTGCGGAAAGAATGAAGGGGGTTGATGAACAGGACAAAGGAGCCGGGTTCAATGGCCTTCCCATTGGCCAAATATGGAATTCTTCAGCATTTACATAAGTAACAATAAAGCGTTGTAATCCATAGACTAAATAACAATGCAGGAGGCCATACATCTAAGACTGGAGAAACGCGGGGTAAAAGGAATGAGAGAACGCACGCAACCCTCATTTGCCTCCGTCACGGTACTATAAACAGATGCGAAAACTGGTGAGTTTGATAAGAAGCAGAATCTCAAAATATCTTCCCGGATCAGAAAAACAGTAACTTTTAAGTGAAGAAACTAGGCAGTCACCCCCACAATCAAGTCATCAAAGTGAACATCACCAGTAACAGGACACGTGGCCCTGGACACAACAAACCGAGGCGACGGCATCCCTTCTGCTGTTTTCCGGCCCCAAATGCATAACCTGTCTCTCAGCATGCGGAGCAACAGACCAATTCAACTCAAGAGGCTCGACGACAACCCGCCTGTGCTCTTCAAAATATCCAGGGAAGTGTTCCAGACGGAGAGACTAAAGATTCATGACCGCTAAATCCAACATGAGAACCCGGACTGGATCCCGAACCAGAAGATTTTCCCCTTTCGCATGACAGTATTATGACAGTAGGCAAAATAGGAATAAGGTTTATCTGCAGGTTAGGTAAGAATATTGTACCAAAAGTCAGTGTTGGGCAAATACGAGCCACAAAAGAAAATCCTCTAAGTGGTGCACTGTGGCTTTGAAAATAAAGTAACAGGAACCAGGGCTTATGCAGCACTGGAGAGAGGAGAAAGAATGAAAAAAAAGGAAGGAAGGATAGAAAACAAATGCAGGATTACAGTACCCTAGTTCTGGGTTCGAATCCCAGCTCAGCCACTGTCTGACTAACACTGGATGGGCCACTGGATCTCTCAGATCTCATTTCCATCAGATTATCTGGGGAACAAATCATAGCCTTCATTGGAAGCTCAACTGTATTCTGCGTGACTATGTATACAAATAAATAACACTCATTTAAAAATATCACTACTATTTTCCTATCAGTCACTGTCCTAAAACATTCCTAGATAGCCCTCTCTCAGACTTTACACTATTTCTATTAAAAATACAAGGAGTGGTTCAGGGAGGGGGTGGCGGTGTCTTTAATAGAACAAATAACAAGCTGCTCAAATTTCCTTCCAACTCCCATAACATCTTAGACTCTGATTAGTTCTTCCGTAATAATTCTGATGTTTAAATTCTCTGTAGTCCCTCTTTTGGGCGCTTCTAGTTTGCTTTGCATGAACTTTTGGAGCCCCATGTCTTTGCATTTTGAATACCAGGAGTACATAAAAACAGCCATGTTGAATATGTAACACCTCTGGAATATTCTACCCGTAGGCACTTAAATATAGAATCTTTCATGTAGAACGCTCACACTATGATTTTGCTTTATTACTCTAACAGTTCCAGGGTTTGGGAATAAATCACAGAAAAAGTGGGTCATTGTGGGATGATGCCAGCATGCCTCCTAGTGGAGAGCATAAAGCATTTCATTTTTTAAAAAAGGACTGAGCCCTGTTCATACCCTGTCTACTGGTGCCTTGCTAACCTGTAAAGCACGAGGTGCGGTTTATGAACAACTATGTGTGCTGTGAACAGAACGTCTCTGGCTCCCCAAACAGAGAAGATAGGGACTGCAATCCAGGCCTTCCTTGGTGCCTCGGGCCCATCTCCTTGGCTCTCCGCGGGATTTGATCACCTGCCTGGTTCTCATGGAGAGCTGTGGCCCCGTGCCTGTGGGACGTCCACTCTATGGGAACGACGACTCTCAGTGTGTTCAGTCTGAGCAGCCCCGCTACCCGCTGGTGCTTGCTGCTGCTGTCTTCAGCCTGCGAACACATCCGTGAGCCTCACTGAGCGCCCCAGCAAGGTGGACACTCCAACATCATGGAGACCTCGACCATCAGAGGTAGGATGGCCAATGAAGGGTTAAGGTAACAGCTTTCTGGCACCCCCTTTTAAAATCACTCATTCGTTTACTCAGCATTCTAGTTTCTACCATATTTTCATCCATCTCTCTATTTAAAAAAACCACACTTGCAATTCCTTGAAAAGAAAATGTTGGCCCTTTCAATAAAGACAAAAATGGCTAAAATCATGGCCAGCATGTTTACGTAATTCACACATCTTAGAGTTTCCATTACATCTTTTTAGAAAGAAAATGTCCTCATTTTTTTATGACTATTATCTGTTTCTTTTTTTTTTTTTTTTAAGATTTTATTTATTTATTTGTCAGAGAGAGAGAGAGTTTGAGTGTACAAGCAGGCAGAGCAGCAGGCAGAGGCGGAGAGAAGCAGACTCCCTGCCGAGCAAGGAACCTGAGGCGGGGCTCGATCCCAGGACCCTGGGATCAGGACCTGAGTCGAAGGCAGCGGCTTAACCAACTCAGCCCCCAGGCGTCCCTATTATCTGTTTCTTGACACTTTTTGGAACGGAGACTCTAACGGCAAGGGGCCTTTCTCACTGGAGAGGCCTGAGGAAGAGCCCTCATTAACCGCAGTGGTAGTAGGAAAGCACGAGAGCAGCAATGTACACCTGCCCCCGGAGGGCTCCCTCGCCGCTGCTTTGATGGCGACGGGCTGGTGCCTGCCCAGGATCCGTCGCTGCCGCGTTGGTTAGGCGGGGATGCCGTCAGAGGAGCAATGCTATGGCAAGAACCAGCTCTCATTTAGGGGCTGGCACTGAATGCCGCAGGTTGTAGTCTACAGACTCAGGAGACTACAGACTTTTTAAAAAAAGAAGAGCGGAGGGAAGGCCAGAGAAAGAAAGCAAGAGAGAGAAAAAGTTACGGTTCATACTTGACTTATAGCCAAAGAAAAATGGCTTGTTTTTTGTTTTTTTTTCTTTTTTCGCTGGGCTTGAACTCAGGACTCTGAGATCGAGGCTGGAGCTAAGATCAAGAGCGGGACACTTTACCCACCGAGCCACCCGGATGCCCTGGAAAACGGCCCGTTTGTATTTCATGCAAAAAGACCCAAAAGGATCTACTACTCATGACAAAGGACGAAGAACCCTAGGACAATCTAATAGGCATTTTCTCCTGGGCAAACAGTGTTATTACAGAACACAGCACTTGGCCACTTTTTAAGGGTAAAATGTCAGAAATGGTATACGGGACAACAGTTGGGAAAGAAATTATTTATGAGAAGTTGTTCAAAATGTCACACAGTTAGGAGGTGAGACCAGGTGCAGAGGGCTTATTCGGATTCCACTCTGGGGAGGAAAGACGAAAAGTGAACGTCCACCTAGCAAGAGAGGACCACAAAACAAGCCCCGCGGCAGAAGTTCTCCGCTGTTCGGGGTTGTCACTCTTTTCTCAATGACCTCGTGGGATTTGGGTTACTGTCTGAAGGCTCTCCAGGGAAATGCTCCCCATGAAGAGCAGCTCCCAAGAAAGAGCTAGGAGGCTTTTTTTTTTTTTTTTTTTTTTTTAACGTGAACAGAGACAGAACGTACATACTGCTTTACAACTGTTGGCTATCAGACTGGCGGTCTTCTTGAAGGTCTTCTCAAGGTAGTGTGCAAATCTTTCGGTCTCATTTTCTTTTGACCCTAGCTGAAGAAATTCACCTACAAAGAAAGAAAGAAAGGGGTCACTTGTGATACGGCTTGACTGCCTGGCTCATTAGACTAGGACTGAATAAAAAAGAAGAAAAGTCAGAATTAACCTACCACGCACCAAATCTTCAATAACTTGGGTTAAAATAGAGATCACAGTTGTATTTCCAATTCGTGCCAGAGCTATAGATGCTGCAGAAAGAATTAAATCACCAGCAAGAACAGCCTAGAAGAAGAAAAAAAAAACGCTTTCGGAGAAAGGTATCAGAGCAGCGGACCCCACAGCAGACCTGGCCCCTCGGAGAGACATTTGGGTTGGGAGGCAGGGATCATCTTGGCTCTAAGTCTTCCCCCACCTTGTCCTCAGCAGGAGTCCGTGTAATAATCAGTTACACATTCGGGTCATCGCCAGCATTGGGTTGGATCCCAGAGATCACCTGGTCTTCCTCTCCAGTTCAGAGCAGAGCAAGTGAGTGCCTGGAGACGGACGGGCATCTCACCCTCTTGCTTCGTCCCTGGCCGCACCAGGGTCCAGCGGCCCTCGGGTCAGCCGTGCTGGAACATTCACACTTTCCTCAAGCCACGACTGTCTCTCTCCTACTCAGAAAGCCTTTCCCCTTCTTCACTGGGCAGACTCAGCTGCACAGTTAGTTCGGGTGACACTTCCAGGAAGTCCACCAGGATCCCTCAGCCTGCAGATGCCCTTCCTCTATGTGCGCGCGGCTCCCCATGCATGCTGCTGTCTTCGCAGTTGTCTTCAACCAGCCATGCCCCTATTTACCCAACTCCTTGAGCGCAGGGCTGGGAATTATCTCAGCGGGTGCTTGGCACACCCCAGCAAAGGGCACAACGTGTGCTTCTCTCAAGTGAAAAGCAAACCTAGGCATCCAGGTTCCAAGTTCACTGCCTCTTGTTCCTAGACAAACTTTTTTGTAGTCAACACTAGATAATCGATATTTTTCTAATCTTTAGAGTGGGAGGAGATGCCCATACTGTACTTACAGGTTGTTTTAAATTATACATAACTGAATTATACACTGTAATCAAATGTACTCGTTTGCCTATTTAAAAAATGCCTGAGTTTTATTATAATTAGTATAATTACAAATTACAAATACTGGATGTCATAGAAATTTTAATTCACAGAATTTTCAACATCACATTTTACTTTTTTTTGTCTTTTCTCTAGTATCTAAAATTAGCGATGTTCAGTATATTTACCTGTTGGTCATTTTATATAACATATTGTACAAATTATTTCGACCTAAATATAAATACACATTTATAGTCGCTGCACCCATGATGATGGAGAGGAATCCCTCACCGACCCCCCCCCCCCACATCATTAGGGCTCTGGATCTCTAGGCTTTTATGTCTTTCCTCTTCAGGCCCAGGGATCCCAGAGGCCAAAAGGTTCCCACATATGAAGGTGAGGCCGCCACACTGGGCCCTGGGGAGCCGTGGGTGAGGGACTGATGGGAGGGCTGGAACCTGGGCAAGGTACCAAGGGCTCCTGCAGGGGGCGCCGCATGAATGGATTTTTACTGGAAACACAAGTACTTTCTGTTGGGAGGCAGAAAAGGGAAGGAGGCTGAGGGGCGGGGCGCGCCTGACAGACCAGTCTCAGGCTGAAGAGGCCACCAACAGCAGAGGTGATCACAGTGGGGACGACTAATTAGGCAAGTAGAAGACCCGAATTTGTACTCTTAAATAAGGCTTTAGGACAGGCCCTGAAAACAGACATTTGACTGCAGGGATATGTCACAGAGTTACCCGTGATCTCTCCAGAAAGAAACTGCACCCCCCCACACACCTTTTTTTTTTTTCCAACAACATTCTGATGTATGGAATTCTGTCAATAGGACACAAAACCTTTTATTTCAAATGTGAAATAAAAGATTTTAAATGAGATTGCAGGACTCAATACATAGCAAAGTCATGCACCCCAAAGCAAAACCAGCATGTGAAGGTGACAATTATGATATACATCTTTTTCATAAGGGCGATAGGAAAACAGGAGGGAACCAGGTCCTATATACACGGGAGGGCAGGTGAGCAGGGGAAACCTCGTTCGCACTCATGTTGTTTGGCGGCCCACGGAGGTGTGCGCTGGGGGCCGCCGCCTCCAAATGAAATGTCTGCATGTCTCTGTGTCCATTCATTTGGCACCGTTCCTGTCTGAACTCGTGACTTATGTATCTTTAGGCAAAAGTCCCCATTCTACATACCCTTTTCAAGAGATGCTAAAAAATACCGTGGAAATATGCTTTAAAATATACATATATGAACTGAACTCAATTATAGAGCCTCTGTTTAAAAATGTGTAATTTTCACAGTATATGTGTGTGTGTGTGTGTGTGTATCTTAAATATAGATATGTAAAAATACACACACACACACACACACACATATAGTTCAGCTTTACTCATTTACTTGCCTGGCACATGGCAGTCTGTAAATGGTTAAAGAATTAAACTGAACTTGAGTAATCTGAGCCCCAAAGTAAAATGTATGGTTCCTCGCGAAATGTGCTTTTTGGATAACAACAAAAATCCCTTTCCCTATAACCAAAAGGAATTCTATATAGAAGTGTGACTAACCAGAAACCTGAAGCTTATTTTTTCTGTGGTTTTCTCTATTATCAAATGTATATACACAGACAAGACGTGACTACTGTTTTGGAAGTTGGAAGGCTGCGTTCCAGGAAGCGTATTTTACTTTTTAATGAAACAAATCTGAAGAGTTAATGCACTCCAAAGAGCATGTGAACAGGTCAGAAGATGAAAAGGAAACAAAACACCGTACCTTCTTTTCACCCCAGATCTTATTAACCGTGTGTTTTCCTCGCCGGGAACTTGCATCGTCGATGACATCGTCGTGTACCAGACTAGCGGTGTGGATCATTTCTGCAATTAAGGCTATGGAGCGCTGGCTTGCTTGCACATCTCTAGTTAACAGAAAGCAATGCTTTTTAACACAGACGCCGCCTATAACCTTCTCAGCAATCATCTTGTGAAAACTGGACATCCGATCTAGGATAAAGAATTTTATTTCTCTAAGAGAAACTGTATAAACACTTTTTCGCTTCCCTACCGAGCCATTTCTATCACTTGGAGAACATTTTAAAAACGCATGAGTTACCCGGCCAAGATTCTGTTTTACGGACAGCCCATTCAGAAGGAGAATTTGTATGATTGACAACAAAAAAGGCTTAAATAGCCCAGAAGTCTTGGGCGCCTGGGTGGCTCAGTGGATTAAGCCGCTGCCTTCGGCTCAGGTCATGATCTCAGGGTCCTGGGATCGAGTCCCGCATCGGGCTCTCTGCTCAGCAGGGAGCCTGCTTCCCTCTCTCTCTCTCTCTCTCTGCCTGCCTCTCCGTCTACTTGTGATCTCTCTCTGTCAAATAAATAAATAAAATCTTTAAAAAAAAAAAAAAATAGCCCAGAAGTCTGGCCATTAGGCAGAAGAAGCGACTTTATGCCCTGTCACTGGGGTCTTGGGCATCCTGGCAGTTGGTCCGAGTTACGATTAGGTTAGGTGATTTCAGGGGAGCATGGGGGAGACAAGTTAAGAAGCAGTGCCGAAAAGTGTAATGAAGACCCCACACGGTCATGGTGTTTAAAGCTTTTAATATTGTGTTAAATTAGATGTTTAGGAAAGAGACTTCAAGAATCAAGACAGAATTTTGGTCAAAACTGTCTTCCAATCCATGTTTAACCTTTGCATTAGAAACTGAAACTTCTTGGGATGCCTGGGTGGCTCAGTTGGTTAAACGGTGGCCTTAGGCTCAGGTCATGATCCTGGAGTCCTGGGATTGACCCCCACATTGGATTCCCTCCTCAGTGGGGAGCCTGCCTCTCCCTCTGCCTATGCTTGCTCTGACAAATAAATAAAATCTTAAAAAAAAAAAAAAAAAAAAAAAAAAAAAAGGAAACTGAAACTTCTCTTTCCAGTTGTAATACCATATACGGGCTAAGCATTCTCAAGAAGATACACGGGTGTGAGGTTTATAGGTTTTAAAAGAAAATATGCCCCGGTTCCTTTCTAATCATCATCTCATTATCACTATCATCATCTATGGGCCTTTTAAAAAAACACATGCTGACCAAATGTTTCCCTTACTCCAGTGGCTTTTCACATTTCATCACACTATCTCTTAGAGGGGAGAAAAGTCAGAGGGATGTTGAAACAGGACTTTTTCTTTAAAAGAAAAAAATCTAGCTTGAACCTCTGCAAAAGAGAATGCCCATTCTAATTCTTCACATCTAGCAGAAAGCAATGAAAAATGACGTGCAAGCACATAAAAGATGCTGGTATTTAACTAGACACTAAATCAGCCTGCAGAATGCCTTCTGATCTTGCTTTAAATATAATTTTAAAATACGGTGCTTTGCCGGCAACTCTCAGCTAAGATTTCAGAATGAAACCTCAGAGCCTGCCAACTGCTTTTAGCCCAGGAATCACTTGTGAAGTACTGTCCATTATCTATTAACCTGTCACAGTCGTGACAGTTCTAAGTCCTTCCAGACCACACCACATTCTTCCGAGGTGGGAGAAGTAACGCAGCAGAGGGGAGGGACGAGTTCTAAGGCCATGACGGGAAATGAGAAGATGAATGCTCCCATCTGTGGCTTCTCTGAGCAGTTCTGAAGCCCTCGGTGAGACACAAACCCCACAGCAGGAGGCTTGGACCTCACAAATTTTTCAGATAAATGTGTCAGACCCTAACTTACTTGAGTTCAAATGCATAGGAAAATGAGAATGTTTACAGGGCTTTCATAGAAAAGTTATCTTTCAGGGTATTTTCTCAACGGCCTTTGGTCTAATACTCACTGCCTGGTGGTGAGGAGCAGAAACTACCTTAAAGCAACTGGGAGAGCCCCTCACTGTTCTCCTGCCTTCCTAAGGGGGGCCCCCACCTCCACTACCACAAACTAGGTCAGCAGATAGGGGCTCCTGCCCGGAGGTTGCTGGGAACTGGCAGCGCTCACCGAGACGCTGGAGTTCTTAAGATGTGAGGATATTAGAACAAAGACAAAGATTTCTTAAAATCTTTTGAAATCTCAGAGACCGGATGTATACAGAAAGGCCATCTGACTGGGCTAAACTCCTGCACCGTGCAATTAGGATTCTTGCTTAGAACGTCATTTGGCAATGGTGACACAGCCCCTACATGGGACGAGCGTCGGGATTTGCGATGCGTTCTGGTTGTATCCGATGTGCTTCCTCCTACACAAATGCATATCAGCTTCTATCGGGAGAATGTGCCACTGCTTTCCCGCAGCACAGCGTTGAGGGCTGGAACCAAAACCTACGTATCCTAAGAACACGCTCACACTGTCTTTAAGATGAGATCTCCCGAGTGCCAAACTGAGTCAAGCCTTCAGAAAGCTGGGCACCATCTCCCCTTCCTGCTGGGAGAGAGCGGACACGCTCAGCCAGCTTCTGGGTGTCTGAGGAGCAGACTGGCGAGACAGCATGGGAAACAGAGGCCCTCGGCTTGAAAGTCGGCTGTGGCCCCTGTACTTCTCACTCGCACGACTATGTGAAGACTCAGCAGCCCCAGGACATTTGTTTCTTCCCCTTCGTTAGACTTACAACAAAATTTTTACAACGGAGTATTTCAAGCACAGACAAAAATACATGGAACGATATAATGACAGGCCCCACCCCCATGTACTATCTTTACACAGCTTACATGCAATTGAAGCGAAAGGCTTTTTTCCTTATTCACACTAACACATAATGTGAGGTTTTGTTCTTTTTTCGTTTAAGACCTATTTATTTTGAGAGAGAGAGAGAGAGAGAGCGAGCGTGAGCTGGGGGAGCAGGGGAAGAGGGGGAGAAGCAGACTCCCTGCTGAGTGGGGAGCCGGACAACCTGGGGCTCGGCCCCATGACCCTGAGATCATATCCTGAGTTGAAATCAAGATTCAGATGCTTAACCGACAGAGCCACTCACGTGCCCCTACATAACGTAAAGTCTTAAATTACAAGTAAAATCCCCCAGTGTGAGAAAATCACCTCTAAGCAGATATTCAAATCTTCTCAATTGATTATTTTGGTTTGGAATAAATGAAGGAAGCAAATGCGGCTTCACTTTAACAGCAGAGACACAGACATTTCTATTCCCAGCTCCACAGAGGTTGTGTAAAGGAGAGAACTCGCGAGTGGTCTACAGAAGGCTATTTCTATTTCAGAATGTTCTTTTTGTCTCTTCTAACAATCCTAAAAATAAGCGCTTCACTTTGCTTGTTAGGACTTTGACAAGCTTCGTGTTTCTTAGCCATATACCCCTTGTCTGCCACGTCAGAATCCGATGACGGGCCCAGGAATCTGCATTTTTTAAAACCCACCAGAGGTGATGCTGATGCACCAAGCTTGGGAAATCCGTCCTTTCACTGGCTTTACCATAAGCCACAGGCGGACACACTTTCCTAGAGAAGGGTTCTGGGAGCTCCCCAGCAGCTCTCCCTCCAAATCACAGGCAAATGAAATAAGACAGCACGCTCCTTGTCCAAACATGACCTGAAACCTCGAGGCGTCCGTGCAAAGGTGTCATGCTACTGCCTCCGCGGGTCTCGTCTCAGCCCGGGAGCAGAACGGTTTGCCTGCTCACCTGCACCATCGCGGGAGCGTGACCTCTTTCCTCTTACACTCTGCATTCTCATGCGTCTCAAAGGACACGACTGAACCCTTCATCGGTTTGGCACTGAAAAAACTCACTATTTATAGTGCAATCTGTCAAGTCCTTCTCTTTCTCCATCAAACGCTTCAGGATGTAAACCCCCTGTCCTAGCTGTTACCTGATACAAGTGCGCGCTTTAGGTTGTCAGTACATGGGACAATATGACCATCTAGACGCCAATCCGTCTGTCTGTATCGGTCACCGAACCGACCTGCTGCAAGCTGGGGTCCTTCACTATGGCGACTGTGGAGCGTCTTCTGTTTGGCCGCTGGTCCGTTCGCGGCCAGGCTGCTCCCGCAGAAGAGGGGCCTCCGCAGAGGGAGAGAGAAGCCCCCGGGCCCCTCCGTGCGCTGATGTCATGCGATGTAACGCCGAGGTCTGGGCTAGCTTCTCGTGGCTGCCGTGACACGTGGCCCCAGACTTGGTGGTTTAAATCAACCATTCTGGAGGCAGGAAGTCCGAACAGCTCCATCGACTTGAAATCAAGGTGTCGGCAAGCTGTGCTCTGCCCCGACGGGCGCCCCCTGCCCCTTCCAGCCGCTGGCATCTGTCCACAGGCTTTGGCCTCCGGCCACAGGACCCCACCTTTAGGACCAGTGCCTTCCACATCTCTCTGCTCCACCTACGCACCTTCCCACTGTCCTGTGGGCACCAACCTCCTTCACCCCTCCTACAGGGAGACCCGTGGCTGCATTTATGGCTCATCTGATCATCCAGGATCACCTCCCCATTCCCAGATCCTTAACTTACATCCCTTCCGCAAAGACCCTTTCTTGCTCTGTAACGTAGCCCGGTCCCAGGGCGAGGGTGGGGACACCCTGGGCGGGGCTGTTCTTCAGCCCCGCGGTGTCCTCACCTTCACTAGCCTCTCAAGGGGCTCAACCGCTTCCTTGTCAGCGATCCAATTCTTGAAATACCTTTTCCTGCACCTAAGAACTCCGTCCTCATTATCGATACTACATTGAAGAGTCCCACCTTCCACAGGGGCGGAGTGGGACCAAGTGGGGGTCCCGACCGTCCCACTCTCTGCTTCTCGTTTGGCCTCATGTTTCCATCTCTTGCCTCTGCAATCTCGGTCCCCTGTCCTGTGTTCCTTTCGGGCATGGTGAGGATGTGACTGGCATGGACACCACAGGTGCCTTTCATTTAAGGAACAGCAGGTGCAGGAGCGATGCCCATGAGCTCAGGCTTGCTTAGCAGGTCGCTGTCCTTGGTCACTGGATACGCACACTGGGCTCGGGTGGCGTCCATTTCTCTTGGTTGACAACAGTGGGTTCAAGCCTGAACGTGAGCTGGAATTCAGGAGCAGTTCCAACGTCAAGAGAGAGGAACTGACATCCAAGAGCAGCAGCTCCTGTATTTGGGATTTATCTCCGGACGGAACAGATGCCTACGAAGCCACATCGCACATGACGCAGGCTTCATGCTACTGCTCGTCCTCTTGCCACTGAAGACACACTGCAGAAGTTCTGGGGTCTGTGGACATGTGGAGAGCAGCCCCCCGTAATGACGTCTTCGTCCTGCCAGCTTACCCAGGAGGGCTCTGCACCCAGCTCTCTCCAGAGGAGCTGGGCGCTACCGAGTAATGCACTGGTTTGTTTTCTTTCCAACTGGGCACAGCGAATGGAGTGTCCTTCAGTGATGACATCGCTGTGGCCTGGTGGGTGCACACGCCGCATGTTCACAAGCCTACAGGCCTCTGGCTCTCATCAGTGTCCTCCTATGCCTGAGTTGGACCTCACCAAGCAGACTGACGGCCAGCTGGTCACCAAAATCTCTTCCGCCTCAACGTGTCCTTCGTTACAGACTGCAGTTCAAGATCCCTTTTCAAAATTATTTTCTGTTGCTTTTTATTAATTCCTGTTAGCAGTCCATTTATAACAACATATTCAACACTCTGAGCACCTCACGCACTGCTGCTTCCCTATATTTATCTTTTCACAGCAGTATTTGTAAATGCCGAAAATTCCCTACCATACAAACTGAAAGCTGGCTAGAGGATGCACAACACGGCCACAAATTTTTGGACAGCTGGTATTTTTTTAAGCCGAAGAAACCTTTTTGTAAAGACTAAATCAGACCCCAGTTCAGAATCCGAACAACCAGCCAGTACAACTACAAACTTCACAATCCGAGGCCATGACAACCTGCGGTTACCTTCCTGAGCCAGCAGGCGCCTACGCACACTAATCAGTGTCTTTAAAACCCTTATTAAAAATGAAAGTGAACTAAATGATGCCAACAGCTAACCCTCATCTGCTTGGGAGCCCAGAGGCTCCTGCCTTAAAGCCAGCTACAAGACTCAGGGCCCAGTGCTTTGATTCGCTCAATAAATTCTTCCTCAACAGCCATCCGTGTGTGTCACAGTCAAGAAGAGGTTCCTGGCCTCACGGAATTTCATTTCCTAGCTAATGCAGAGAAATTACAGGCCATGACAACAGGGGTTTTCATGCCGGTGAGTAGGAGGGTGGCTAGCCCACCTCGCCTCCCTGCCCCCTCCAACCCTTCCAGACCATCCACAATTCCGAGCTGAGAAACCACTTACGCCAACACGCCACAGGGTAATACACACGAACGGGAGGGAGAACCGCATCTCAGGGCCCTACTACACTGTAACATGCGTCTCTCAATCTAAGTCTGTTTGATGCCGTGGAGGCCCCCAACTGTGTCAAGCTGTCCTTTAATATGTGGACTGCCACTGAGGGCGGGCATGGCTGCTCCAAAAACAAAAGCACATTCAGACACGTACCTCTGATGACCCAAGTAGATGATATTCAAACACCATTTCTTTTTAAACAAAACTCATTATTATGAACAATTATTTGTAAGTGCCAATAATATTTTTGAAACAATTTTTTTTTAAAAGATTTTATTTATTTATTTGACAGAGAGAGATCACAAGTAGACGGAGAGGCAGGCAGAGAGAGAGAGAGAGGGAAGCAGGCTTCTTGCTGAGCAGAGAGCCCGATGTGGGACTCGATCCCAGGACCCTGAGATCATGACCTGAGCCGAAGGCAGCGGCTTAACCCACTGAGCCACCCAGGCGCCCTTGAAACAATTCTTAATCAAACATTTACTGTGTTTATTTGTAAATCAATAAATAACATATGTATACAAAACCTAAAATTTAGAAAATCAAGACATCTACCTATGCACTGGAATGAGACCATTTGCAGACTTGAATGTTTTGTAAATAGCATAATCACTGCATAATATACCCTGAATACACAGCGTTTATAATCTCATTTTTACTATCAACTCTCCTCGGGAAGATTCTTAGTTTTAGTTGATTATAAAGCCCAAATTAATGAAGCTTTATGGCACTTCTGAAGCCCAGTCTCCGGCTAAGGCTCTAATCTGCGTGGCCATGCTTCCTACTTTCACATGCATATGTGGGTAAGTCACATGTATGTGTGGTTTTGTTTTCAAGTTTCATACAATGCACTGTTAGTAACTGGCACACAGATTCACAGTGTAAAATTATATTCCTCATTTCTATTCTGAACTTAACAGTCCAGTTGATTTTATTGTCTTTACCTGAGTACATATAAGTGTCATACATGGAGAAAAAAACTAGGATCTTAAGTGGTTATTTTCACTGCTTTGCTTAGATTCCGATTTAAATATAAATCGAGATGTGAATATATGCGGTTTGAGAGATATTTTAGAATTCTATTCTGACCCCATCTTTCTGGAAAGAATATGATGTATCATTTCTGGATAATTTAGCAGGAAGTGATGGCATTCCCAGGTAGTTTATTTATTTTTTTAAAGATTTTATTTATTTATTTGACAGAGAGAGATCACAAGTAGATGGAGAGGCAGGCAGAGAGAGAGAGAGAGGGAAGCAGGCTTCTTGCTGAGCAGAGAGCCCGACGCGGGACTCGATCCCAGGACCCTGAGATCATGACCTGAGCCGAAGGCAGCGGCTCAACCCACTGAGCCACCCAGGCGCCCTCCCAGGTAGTTTAAAAACAATCCTTCTGTTTACTGAATTTCTGGATTAGTCTGAATTCACCAATTTCTAAAACTGGCCTTAAGCCAGTTTTAGAGGTCTGAATCCTAGGTAACCACTTGGGGCCATGCAACCCAGCTCAAAAAGGCACTTCAAAATGTCTCAGGATGGTTTTTCAATTTAGGGAAAACAAGAAATTGCACGAAATCCTGAAATTAGGTGTGGAAAAGTGCCTGGTGTACAGGTTAGACTCCCTAAAACAATTCTACATTGTCCTAGGAGGCCTTAAAAAAGTTTTGTCTTCTGGGTAAATGATGGCTTTCTCACATGACACATTACCACCTATCTCTTAGTAGACCAAAGGGGCAGAAAATGAGAAGTGCCTTTTTACTTATATAGTACCAAATACAACTACCAATTTCTTTTTTAATCTGGAAAGATTATTTTAAGAGGCTCTGAAAGAGCAGAGAAACTAAGGACTAGAAGGTTTAAAAGTATCTAAAATTTAAATATTAAATCTTCTATACAAATTCTCCTTACATGAAATAACATACATTTAAATGTCCTACTTCCATATTTTAAATCAGATACTTCTCTAAAATGTGGAAGAAAGTGGAAATCATTTAAAATACAAGATGGGACACCTGGGTGGCCTAGTCGGTTAAGCATCTGCCTTCAGCTCAGGTCATTCCTGGGACCAAGTCCCCAGTCGGGCTCCCTGGGCAGTAGGGGGTCTGCTTCTCCACCTGCCACTCCCCGTGCTTGTGCATGCACTCTCTCACAAATAAATAAGTAAAATGTTAAAAAAATATATATAATAAAATACAAGAAGTAGGGGTAAATGAGCTATATAACCATTTTAATTTCAACCCAATTTAATTACATTAAAACTCAACCATAAAATACAGACATAAGTGAAATTTTTCTAAAAGGAAGTAAATATTTAGTATTCCCCCTCTCAAAGTAGGTAAACTACACTATAGAGAAGAAATCTACATGTACCGAGATTTTCTCACCTTGATACATGTAAAAAAAATGTTTATGTTGTGTAAATTTTTAGAGTTATCTAGTTAGAAACCTAGACTTCAACTTTTATAGACAAGTCCACTACAGGAAATAAGTCAGCACAATCATTTCAATTGGTTTTCTACATAATGGATGGGAGTTATTCCTTTTCTTTCGCTTCTCTGCACACATAAAGCATGCCACAGGATGTCCTGTTTTGCCATGAACGATGCAACTGTTTTAGGTTCACCTCGGCCGATCACACACGGTTCGGTGGCACTGAGAAGAAAACCAGAGGGGCGCCCGGTGGCTCAGTCGGTTCATGTCTGACTCTTGATTCCGGCTGGGGTCACAGATCTCGGGGCCGTGAGATCAAGCCTGTGTCAGGCTCCAAAGTCAGTGGAGTCTGCCTGAGATTCTTTTTCTTTCCCTCTGTCCCTCCCTCCAAAAAAAGAAAAAGGAAAAAAAAAAAAAGGAAAAAACTAGATTCTACCTTTTTTTTTTTTTTGACTTTTTTGTTTTGTGCTTTTTTTTTTGTTTTGACTTCTTCTTGGCTGCTATAAATGATTTTATTAGAAGTGTATGGCTAAGAAGAGTCCCCACTCCCTTGGTAAGATTAGGCGGCTTGTGTGATTTCATCACCATTTTCCTCAGCACAGGATTCTCTGGAATCATTCACTGTACGGGTTTGTTTGTGTGGGTTTTTGTTGTTGTTGTTGTTTTACAATCAGGGACATCAAAGCTTTCTTCTCCTTGTGGTGAGTTTTCTAGTTTGGCTTTTGTAGGCATTTTCTCTTCATCCTTCCTTGACCTTCAAGAAGCTCATTCTCACGAAGGGCCCAACGTCTGCTGCGACGAGGTGGAAGGGGGCGGCGGATCGTCGCCCTGCGTGAGGCTGAGCTTTGACAGTCGGCCAAGGAAATTTCAGGATCTTCTTCACATGCATCTGTCTCTGTCTCCCCTGCCTGATGCTCTTCCTCGATACTCGTCGTCATCTCCCTCGGAGTTCTCGCCCATCTTCCTAAAGGCTGCAATCTTCTGAATGAAGGTCAACTTCAAAGTCGACACAAAATTGACCTGAAACTGAATCCCGATCCAGCCGATCCCCTCGATCCCCTCGGCACTCACACCAGCATCCAGACCCAGGTCTGCCGGAGTCCCCGCTCGGTCACTGCTACTGCTTCTTTTACAAGGTACTTCCCGTCTTACGCACAGAGCAGGGCTTTCGCCAAAGGAAGGGGAAACACTATCAGTTACCAGGTAGCTCATCTGAACGTCCTTCTGCCTCCCTGCTCTTCTTAGGGGAAAGCTTCTCTTCCTGCAGCTCCTGTCGGGGTCCTTTTGATCACTCCCACTGTCCAGGTGACACCCATTTCCACCCACAGATGTGCTGAACCGGACGGTCCAGGCTGACTGACCACTGCCAGGTTTCTGCAGAGCCCTGAATCTCCTTCCCGGTGCTCCCCGCAGAGCGGCTTGGCACTCTAAACGAGTCCCGTGAGCTCGCTGGGACCACACACAAGCTGCTGCTGCTTCTCCTCACATAACCATGCGGTCAGACCGGCGGAGAGGAGACCTAACTTCTGTCCCAGGGGCACGCATCTCTGGTGCAGGGCTTAGCCCTGGACCTCTGGATGCCTGAGGGGCCCTTGCTCATAGTCTGTCATCTTGTGCACCGACAGACCCGAATCACTCGAAAAACAATGGCTTTGGTCTCCCCAGGCTCTAAGGTGCTTACGGGACCGGCAGCAGACACAGCCCTGTTGGTCCCACACGCCTGCCTGGCTTGGGGTCACACAGCGCTCTCCGTCGGTGACCACGGCTATCGGGCTCTGCTCACTGGTGGCTACAGAGGCTCCTCACCGAATGGGGCTTTTTCTGCATCCCCAGCATGGGGAGCAGGGCCCCTCAAAGCTCCCCAGTTCCCTCCACTGGGCATGTGGAAACGTGACAGCCTGGAGGTGGCGACCATTCCATTTGCAGGGCCCGGGCCACTGGAATGGGACGCTAGAACCGCCAGGTCTGGAGGGGGCTCCCGGAAGCGAGAAGTCAGAGGGCTCAGGGCTGCCCCTCGGGCTCTCGTTCTCCCTCCATTTCCCTCCAACTGCACAGGCCACAGAAGGAGCCCAGCTGGCCGAGGGGAGCCTGATGCGTGTCCCTGTTGCCCTCAAGATCCACTTCAGTAATGAATACAGATACATCAAAAGGGCCATCTCCGAGGTTGAAAGCCAAAACGTTTCTTTTGGCACCAGGTTTCCTGCCTATCCCATAAATCGCTACGGTAGTGGCTGGCTCAGTGGTTCGGAACACACAGAAATCAGGAATGGTTCCAAATTCGTGAATGGCCGGATCTTAGGAATCATTTAAGTGAGATGGTGCTATAATGGCTATTTTGTGATAGTTTTCCCAGGGGAGGGTTCCGAAATTTCCTTTGTCCATATTAGAATCATAAAGTCACCTTCTCTGCATGGAGAACTTCCATCACATTGGGAACCTTGATATAGTCACTAATGGGGAAATGGCATCTTACAAGCTGTGCCCTCTGAGCAAACGTCTGGCTTTGTCAACTGCTCCAATGGGATCCAGTGCAGCTTGGCTACCGGCACAATCAAGACCAATACGACGCGCGAAATCCTGTCACCCCAATCACTGGCAGTGACAGCCACTTCTAGGGCCGGAAGACTTCCACACAGAAACGGCTGGGGTCAAGACCGAGGGCAAGAGTGGGTCCCTCAGATGTGGCTTCCGAGCAGGGGGTCTGGCTTGTCTGACAAGGATCAGACACCGCAGCTGTACCGCGTTCAGTGAGAACAGCGATCTTACAGAAGGCTCTTGACTTGAAAGCTCGTTTCTGATCTAGATTCTTTGATAAAGTCAGTCCTGCCCTACAGTGAGTTTGCTGAACTCTGGAGCATGCTGGGCTCTCTGGGAAGCAGACTCTGAAGTTTCAAGTGTCTGACTCAGGATTGTCCTTGGGATCAAAAGCTGGGGGAGGGAGAGAAGGAAACAGAACTGTGCAGATGAAGGAGTTTCTGCTGCGAGGTGGGCCTGTCCACGGTCTGCACTGGAGCCAGAACGCCCCCTCCTCTCTCAGGCCTGCATGTGGGCCGGCTCTGGAGACAGGATTTGCTGCAGCCGACGAGGTCCTCCAAGAGGCTAAGAACTGAAGGTTCCTTGCCAACAAGACCCGGTCCAGCACAGAGTCCTTCACTGCAAGAGGAGTGAGGCGGCGCATCTCAGAACCACGACAGCTGTTTTCTGGACCTTTCAAGTTTGAGTCTTTTTGTTTGTGTGTTCCTCCTCTACCTGCCCAGATACTGGGTCATCACGATACAACAGAAATATAAAGATGGAGTCTTAAGCGCTTTGGGGCCATATTACCTTGGGAGAATATATTATGAGGTTCTGATTTCCTTCCCCCAAAAAATGCAAACACACAAAAAACTCCGCATACAATTCTAACGGACCCACACACCCTCATAACTGTCATGGACCTCAGGTTAAGAAGTCCTAGTAATCTGGCAAGGAATATTTAACAGACCACTGAAAAGCTTAGTAAGGGAAAAAGGAAAATCAATTAAAGGTAGTTTCCTCCCTTGCTATTTCGTAGGTATCTGTTCTATTAGGTTTTCTAAAATCCCCTCTAGGATTATCACTGACCTACATAATAGACATTTCACAAACAAGAAGATGATAGCTGATAAGCCATACAGAAGCCTTTAAACTTTTGACAGTGAGACCAAAGAGCAGGGATCTCTCAATTCTGCCATCCGCAGTGAGCAAGCAAATGAAGGACTGGAATGGGTTTTGGTGTCCCCGGGGTGGGGGCGCTGGCCAGAACCAGAGGCTCGGTGAGGTCCCACCCATGAATCTCTAGCTCCCTTTCGTCCGTGCTGTTCTAAGTCTTCCTCAGCAAGCAAAACCGGAAACGGCCCAGGTCTCCAGAAGCTTCCCCACCCTGTCCCCGTGTCCCTTCTTGCTTTAAGAGGCATGGAAGTAACAGCTAGATATTTAGCCAATTCAGAGCCTGATTCAAAAGGGCTCTTAGGAAGCAAGTATTCCCCAGAAGCTGGGCTCAGAGAATGATGCGCAGGGTACCACTCAATCAAATGCACGCCACCGCCACAGCTCTGCCTCTGTACTGGGCCTTCGTCCCAGCCCTTATAGGGGTATGAGGCCGCAGCTAAATTATCCCAGAAGGACCAGTGTTCAACTTACTTTTCCTTTTATTCAAGTAAATTCTACCCCCAACAAGGGGCTTGAACTCACAACCCCAAAATCAAGAGTCACATGCTCTACTGACTGAGCCAGTCAGGCGTCCTTGAACTTACTTTTTTTTTTTTTTTTAAAGCATTATTTATTTGAGAGAGGGGGAGAGCAAGCAGGGGGAGGGGCAGAGGGAGAGAGAGAATCTGAAGCCGACTCCCGGCTGAGCACAGAGCCTGATGAGGGACTCGATCCTGCAACCTGAGACCCGTGACCCGAGACTGTGACCTGAGCTGAAATCAGGAGTCGAACACTCAACTGACTGAGCCACCCAGATGCCCCTGAACTTACTTTTTCCTCTAGCAATGACTTTGTTGTGTTATATCCTCCCATGTTTTCTGCAACCAAGTTTATAGAGTTTCAGCAAGGCAAACTGAAAACACTTGCAACCATGGGGATAAGAGTGGGGAGGATTTAAAGCAATGCAGGAGGATGTCTTACTTCCCATGTCACCTCTGATGGTAATGGACTGTATTACACATTAATCTGAGAAATTAAAATATAAACACACACTCTCTCTAGACCAGTGGTTCCCAACCAGGGATGGTTTTGCTCCCCAGGGGACAACCGGCAATGTCTGGAGACATTTTTGGTGCGGTGCTACCGGCAGGCCCTGGGCAGAGGCCAGAGGCTCCACAGAACATCTAGGATACACAGCATGGCCCTCGCACCAAGAATCATCTGGCCTAAAACGTCAAGGCTGAGAACCCTGTGCTCTAGCTGGTGTGAGAGCTATTTCCAGTTTGGTTCATTTCTGCGGTTCTGCCTCCCAGGTGAAGTGCACATGGTCCCGAGAGCTCACTGTCTGTTCCAACTATGTTCCGGGAGTCTGGGCCCCGGCGGGGAGTAGAGGGGGTGGAGGTGTTGTCGGAGGCACCCTGAGGAGTAGAGGGGGTGGAGGTGTTGTCGGAGGCACCCTGAGGTGGTGGCGAGTGCTGGAGCTGGAGTCACAGCAGCAGGGAACAAAGGCAGAGAGGAGAGCTGCTCACAGGCGACCTCTGACACTCCCTGAGGCTTTCCTTAAAGTGTGCTCCCCTGAGAAGAAGGAACACAATGCAAACATTCCACACTAGGGAGACATTCGGGTATGTTATGCTGCCCTGGAATTCCGTCAGCAGGTCACACCATGTGAAACAAACGACTATGAGTTCAGTCTCGCAACGCCATCAAGAGAGAAAACAGGTGAGTCGGGAAAGCAGAACACAGAATCACAGGTACCCAGAGAATGACTGAATACAAGAGAGGGGAAGAGGGAGTGGCAGAGACGGCTGCATAAGGTCAAGGGTCAATCTTTTTAAGATTTCCTTGAATACAGTTGTTTTAATATTCAAAAATTTTATAGATATTCAAAACACAGCTGAGGACCAAAAGTCAAAATGCCTTCTTCTTCAAAGAGTTTTCTATGGCAAACTTCGGAGGGCCGCAGGAAGGCAGACCCTTAGGGCGTGGGCATGTGGCTCAGGACTTCATAACGATTAACCTTTGGACTAATGGCCCCAGGTATATAAATGATTACACGTATGTACGCACTGAACCCTGCTGTTCTCCTGCTGTTCTTTACTTCGGGGTGAGGAAACTAACTATGGCTTTTAATTCTTTTCAACACATTTACCTGCACTGAAGTTGTTCTTCTAAGACATTAAAAAGTGTGAAAAGGGAAGATGCCCAGACCAGGCGACTTTGGGGACTCCAAACCAGAAACTACTCACCAAAATGAATTCTAAGATAAATGCTACCTCTTCATCCGGAACTAAACGGCAAGCTTGGGAAGGAAGATTTGCCAAATATGAAAATGACTGAGGAGTGAAAGTAAATAACTCACCGGGAATTATTATGATGAATATTACACGCCCGGGCCATTAGCACCACGATAATTGGTCGAAAGGCTTTTCCTTTTCCATCAAAGTAGTATTCAGACATTTCCTTAAGTTCTGTTGTAGATATGAGTAGTTCCTGAAATGGAAGTTTCTGTGTCAACACGGCATCATGATAGCAAAAAAGGCAACAGGATTTCTTCTACAAAACTGATTTGATCTCAGCATGCTCGCTTGTACTCAGCACACTCATTTCACTCGAGAAATTCAACACTCCGTTGGAAAAGGTTCCAACATTTAAGGCCATAAACCTGGCTTGGCTGCCCTACGGCTGGGCCACAGGTGATACCTGGCCTGCCCGAGTGCCCAAAGGCCTAGGGCAACCCCAAAGACTCCGACAGACTCCAGGGGGTAACAGGAAAGCACTAGGTGGCCCAGGGACAAAAAAGGAACAGAGGCTGGTAGTCGCTTGGAAAATGGAGGAGAGAGACAAAGATGAGCAGCGTGGGAGCCAATGAGGCAGCAGTTAAGGGGGTGACTGGGGTATGGAGGCAAAGCTGTGCCTGGCTCAGCTGGATGTGTCCAAAGTTCACAGAGGAAGTTGAAGAGAGTTTGCCGATTGTCAGGAACTTAGAACTGAGTTGGGAAGAAACATTTAAAAAAAAAAACATAAATGTTCTGAGTGGTAACTTGAGTAATGGCATAATTAAATTAAATGCAATACATTTTTTTTAAAGATACAGTATTTATTGATATCAGACAGACAGAATGAGAGAGAGAGCATAAGCAGAGAGAGAGAGAGAGGGAGAAGCGGGCTTTCTGATGAGCAAGGAGCCTGATGTGGGGTTCGATCCCAGGATCCTGGGATCACAACCTAAGCTAAAGGCAGACACTTAACTGACTGAGCCACCTAGGCGCCCCTAAATGCAGTAAATTAAAATAAATGCAGTAAAGGTTCGGAGAGGGGAGAAATCAGTGTGGGCTAGAAAACCAAATATTTAAAGGAGGATAGAAGCTTTGACATAGAACTAAGTAAGCAGGATTTTGATTCATGAAGGGGAAGGTGACCTTCTAAGTGATGGATGTGTGTTTGCTGTATGTGCCTCTCAAGGACCTGCTAGAATGAATCATAGCTCAATTCCCCGCAGCAACAGGAGCTAAGAACAGCCCCAGAGGACCCTCGGCCAGACTCAGGTGAACCTGGTGCAGCCGGTGCAGCCGGGCCAGTCTTTAAGTCCCCAAAATACCGACTTCAGTGCCAAGCACGGTAGTAAGTGCAGAGGTTACAAAGAAAAATAAGACAGCCCCTGCCTCTGAGGAGCTCCATGTGGCTGGGGAGAAGGAACACAGTAGGCACACTACACAGTGGGACAGGTGCTGGCCCTACAGTGACTGTGTCTCCCCTCCCGGAGCACAAAGGGGGCACGGCTGGTGCAGGAGAGGCAGGTGGGAGAGGGACTCTGGCGGGGTCAAAGAAAGGGGCGTGGACAGACATAAACTGGGGAACTGACAGCAAGAGACCAGCCAGGAGGATGCAGGAGAGGAACAATTCTAGGATCCCGCCCAGGTTCCCGAGTGGTGCCTTCAATAAGTAGGAAAAACTTGAAACAAAGATTAGGGGAGGAAACCAGCGTTTCAGGTATGTCACGGGGAGACAGCCATAGGCCCTCCACAGACTTGCCCCGACAGTTAGATGCATGGTTTTAAGAGAGACAATTCAATGTGGAACAGACGTATTATGTGGGGATCCTAAGTGTGGGAGTGGGTAAACTGAGGACACAGAGACAAGAGGGAACAGAAAGAACCCAAAGGAAGGGCAAAATCAAAGAGAGTGAGGAGGGGACAGAGAGGAAACCAGGAAGCGGACTGAAGGATGGCCTAAGACTCAGGAGAACCAGAAAGGGGCAGAAGCCAAGGAAGTCTTCCAGGCGGTGGGGGGCGGTCAACAGCGTCCAGCAGTCAACAGCATCAAGGGAGATAGAACTGCAGGGTCCACTGGCTTTAGCAGAAAGAGCTCTGGAAGCTACGGGCTGGCAAAGGGAGTTTCAGGGGAGAGGCTGGGGAGGCAGGCACGGTGATGACAGCGGAGGAAGCATGAAAAGGCAGAGAATACTGGAAGGGAAGGGGGCACGCGGGGTCAAGGGACGGTCCCTGGAAGGATGAACTCGAACAAAGGAGAGAAGCGACAAGAGATGTGAGAGACACGGAGAGGGAGAGCTCGCAGATGAAGGAGAGCGAACGGGCAACCACGAGAGTCCTTCCTAAGGCACCGAGGAGGCAAAGGGCACGGGACCGAGCTGGAGGTGAAAGGACTCCTGGAACAGAGGGAACATTTACTTCAACCGGGAGGAGGAGCCAGCCGGGCGCAGGCAGACAGGCGCAAGC
Source organism: Lutra lutra (assembly GCF_902655055.1). Taxonomy (NCBI): domain Eukaryota; kingdom Metazoa; phylum Chordata; class Mammalia; order Carnivora; family Mustelidae; genus Lutra; species Lutra lutra. The sequence goes on along the minus strand of NC_062285.1, from coordinate 14,223,924 downwards.
CGCCTTGTAGACACAGCAGGTGGCCAGGGAGCGGCTCCTCCAGGCCTCGCCCGGAGTCACTCAGGCACAAAGTGGTGTTGCCAGGAGAGCAGGAGAGGGGAGTGTGGGTTTGGGGGGCAACGCGGACAACCTTGAGAGGGGAAGGAAGCTGATGAGGGGCAACTGAACACGTCTGGGCAGCAGTGGAGAAGCCACCAAAAGTTTGGGGGGAAAATGCGGTTAACAGAGAAAGCCCAATTTGGGGCAGCCTGGAACGGACTTTCAGCGCCTCACCACGCCCGGACAGGGGAAGGGACAGGTGAGGCTAAGCAGGGCTGCGTGTCTATTTTCTCAGTTCCCCGACTCTGCAGTAACCTCGGTGTGGGTGGTGAAGCGCCCTGCGCACTCCACACCCCTCCGACCCTCTTGCTGCTCAATAACATGGGACCCTGCACGCCCGTGAACCAAGTCCGCGACGGCGCAGCACCGGTCTGAACACCTGCGTTGTCTGTTCACCGGTCTCAGAAACCAGCACGACTTCGAGCACAGTCAAACCGAGCGGGCTTACCTTTCTAATGTCCTCGTACAGACCGTTCAAGTCTCTCCAGCCGAGTTTGAAAGGATCGCTGTACTGCTCCCCACTCTGTGTTCTGCTATGACAGCACGCGGCGGACGACGAGTGATGGAACCTGGGTCAAGCCCAAACGCACGCCACGTTAGGTGAGTTTTACTAAGTGAGATAATTTCATTTTCAAGTGAGAATTATATACACATCTACTTGCTAGAAGTTGGGCACGAATCCAAAATGGTCATTATGATTTAGAAAAACACACGGAATTCTCTTCTTGCTCAACAATATAGGAATAGTTTATTTTTATACTCAGGACACCTTGAGAAACTACAAAATCAAAGATGAACCTAGCTTACTGTGTTCTGGGTTTAAATTTTATTCCATTCCCATTTTTTGAAAAGGCAGAGGGCACACAGAGCAGACACTGTGTCACTTAGTTAACCTAAATACTCAATTTGCTGGACTAGCCCACCACGATTCAGAACAGAAATTTACTGGCAATATAGCTAATAATTTTAGCAGTTGTAACACAGATCATAAACGTACCGTGACATACTATACCTATTCGGAAAAGCAGATGTTAAACTCTTCACAAGATTAAAATAGGGCATCTGTAAAATAAAAGCATTAAGAAACTTGTAAGAATATTCATGAATAATGTGTTTATAATGCCAGAAAAAATAAATACATTCATAATTCATAGAATTCATAATAAAATTATTTACATGTAATATGAACTCATAATAAATTCATAATAAATTTAGTCTTTATCTTTTTCATAATCTTTACCTTTTAGTTGTCCCTTTGTAGGTGGGTTGCAAACTCTAGAAACGTAATAAAAAGCTTCCTTACTACAAAAGCAGTATTTGTCATTACAGAAAATATAAGGAAAAAAACACATCTGTTATCTATCTTTTTCTCCAAAGCATAGTTTCCATATTCCTATCTAGCTTTTCAGACTTGAAAAGGTAGTTTTCAAACAATCTCCTTCTCCTTAAGGAAGACTGGTCAGAGAACAGTAATGCTATTTACATTCTTTTACATTCTTAAACCAGTTGAAAACAGAGTAATCCAGTTCCCCCAAGCATCAGACCAGATGGTAAAAAGGAAGATTTCAATGAAGAATGAATTTACATTTATACATAAACACAACCTATTTTAAGTTATTGTTCCCAAACAGACTTGGAAATGCTACTTTTCGATCAGTAACATTCAAAAACAAGCAAGCTTAGCAGCACGTTTTGAGAATATTGGAGATCAAGAACAGAAGACTACTAAAAGATTCAGAGATGGTGACAAATATTAGTTCCAATGATTACTGAGTACGACTATGGGCCAGGAAATGTGACAGGCACTGCGGACCAAACACAGAGACTGCCCGTCTTTTTATTTTATTTTTTTAAAGAATTTATTTATTTGAGAAAGAGAGAGAGAGCACAAGTAGGCAGAGGCAGGCAGCGGGAGGAGAAGCAGGCTCCCTACTGAGCAGGGAATCTGATGTGGGGCTTGATCTCAGGACCCTGGGATCATGACCTGAGCTGAAGCCAGACGCTTAACCATCTGGGCCACCCAGGTGCCCCCAGACATGCAGGCACACAGTCATTTCAAAAATTACTTATTTATTGGCTCAGTTGGTGACACATGCGACTCTAGATCTTGGGGTCATGAGTTTGAGCCTGACCTTGGGAGTAGAGGGTACTTTAAAAAAATTTACTGATTTACTAAATTAATGTGGTAAGGGCTCTGTATCTGAAGAAAGTATTTTGACAAAAAAGGAAGAATTCAGCCCAAGAAAGATAAAACAAATCTGCTCTATTTGTAATCAAGTCTTACAATGTGCTTTTTACACTCTTTGACCCTCACAACTACTTGTCTCTTTATACAGCTGGGGAACTTGAAACTCAGAGAAGTCATGTCTGAAAAACTGATATACAGATATGTTGACAATATATCAAAAGAAAAAAGCAAGGGGCGCCTGGTTGGCTTGGTCGGTAGAGCCTTGACTCTAGATTATGGCTCAGGTTGATGAGGGAACAGAAGGCAAGCTGAGGACAGAGCAGAAGCCGACACCCCACAAAACACCCCCCATGGGGTATATGTGACATTCCTCAGGCGCTCCTGGCTGTCCGAGGGAAAAATAAATGAAATGGTTAACTCGTAGAGATCACAAGCCTGCAAGACCTCAGTCTCCCTCAGTTTACAAATGTCCTAGTGATTTACAAGGAAGAGGCTTTCTTACCAATGGCCTAACTTCAAAGACCCGTAACTCTGTTCCTGAGGCCCTAACATCCTCCTCCCCTCCCTAAAATTGAGGGAGGTTGAGGCACAGGGAAATGTAAATAAAGTTAAATTTCTTCTAAACCTAAAGCTCATTGATAGGGACTGTGTGACAGCAGGAGTGTGACATTCCTCCAGGAAGCTCCCAACTATTTTACTGTTAATGCCTTATTAAAAGGAAAAACCTTGACAGTGGCAAGGCCTCAGGTATCCCGCAGGTCCTCTTACCATATGAAAGTTATTTCAAACCCGCCCTTTCTCCTTACCTCCCCCAACCCCCCAAAGTATATAACCAGCCACTGCTCTCACCCCCAGAACAACAGCTCTTTCTGCCCAAGGGTCCGTCCCCATGCTTTAATAAACCACCATTTTGCACCAAAGACGTCTCAAGAATTCCTTCTTGGTCGTCGGCTCTGAACCTCACCTATGTTCTAGAACTTCATCATATGGCGCCCAAAGGTGCGGCTTTGAGTCTTTTTACATCTGGAGTCTGAGCTTCCCTGCAAAATTGGAGAGTATTTGCTTTCCTCTTCCTTTACTCTCATTTCAGGGGCCCTTCAAGAATTATGGTCTTAATGGAACACTTTCATGTCAATTGCTAGGGCTGTAATCCTCTAGCCCGTGGCTACTCTACGGGGAGGAGAAAGTCTGCCTCCCAGCTGGAAGTCAGTACCCTGGCTGGAATGGTAATAAGACCCAGAAGCTTGAGGCCCTCTCTTTGTTGCTGTTCTTATACAAACTTGTCTGTCCTGGGCACGGGAAGTCACCTAAGTCACCAGGATGGCTGCCATTCTTAAGACTCCCGGGTGAGGTTTCCTCCTGATCTAATGTGATCCCCTCCACATCCCTGGTCTAGCCACTTCCGGCCACAGGCCCTCCACTGGGAGCCGGCCGAAACCAGTACCCGACTGAATTAAAACCCAACCGGGACGTTACCTAGGGAAGCTGGCTGTCAGGACCACATGTGTTGGAATGTCACTTAGACCATGATGGATTTCGATCTTTACTCTTTCTTGTCAGTGTCCTCTACTAATTACTTAAAGCTACAAAATTGGGTATTTTCCCCTTGTAAACCTTTTCTAATATTTTCCATGGGTTAAAAATGGCAGGGCAATAACACAATGTCCAGAATATAGGACGGCACAGTAACTGGGTCCATTCATCAGACATCCATCTGTAGCCTAGGATGCGACGGGAAGGGGAGGGATGCCGGCACCCCTCCAGGGCCTTTTACAACAGGAATGCCTTCACAGGAAGGCAGAATTGTGCAGAATCATGCTCAATAGTGGTGTCTTGTTTGAGGGACACCTCCCATTGCTTCTGACACACGGGAACCTCTGACATATCCTGTGTGAGACGCCAGCCAGGAGTCGGGCGGGGGGGATTTGGTAATGGACCTTCTTTACTTTTCTGGGAGCATGCCTCGGAAGGCTTCTTCGGTTCCCTGGGACTCTACCTTGGGGTGCCTTTTAACCCACCGGAAGCAAACTGCATTGCAAAACTTAGGAAAGGACTGAGCTCCTGGAACACTGCATGGCCCCGGTGGGATCTATCAGTCAGATCTCCTCTGAAGGAAACACAGCAAATGGACCTAGGGGACCTTCACTCCTCTGCACCAAGACCCTGACCTAAGGACGTCTTGCAGAATGTGTTTGCCTGAGTCTGTCTGGCTAGTAAATCCCCTCTTGACATTTGGATGATAATTATCTAACTAAGCCTCCTCCTGGTAAACCCAGGCTGCTGGAGGATACACAGGCCATCCCTAGCAAAGGGGACTCTGACTTTATCTCTGTTCCTCCTAATAGATGTGGGGCTTCTCCCTCCCTCACTTCCCTGGTGAATGGCTGTGACTGGCAGCAACCGTGGTTGGTCTCCCTCGGGACGGGGACTTTAAGGAACATTCCCAAGCAGCTGCCAAAACTCCCTTTGTTTTGGGGAAATTCCCTGTCTTCTCTGGCCCGACATGGACTGCCTAAACACTGCCCCCCACCCCCCCGTTGTTGGCGGGAAAACATGGCGTCTGCTCCTCTGCTGGAGCCGATGAGCTCTAAAACCGGGAACCCTTTCCCTGCCTTCTGGTGGCGGCACTTTGTCTCCTCTGTGTCCCCTTCTGTTCCTGCACCACCGGCCTCTACACCATCCTCGGCGCCTCCTGCACCACAGCTCCCCGTCTCTTCGCGGTCAGGGAGCGAGAAGAGCACCCCCTTGACCTAACACCTCCCACTCCAGATCTCCCCACCCGTGTCTCAGGTAAACATTAAAAATGGCAGGGGGCCCAGGTGGAACATAAAACAGTATTTGAACCAAGTTAAGTCTGTTGGTGTAATTAAGATAGATGTGTCTCTAAAGTTATCGGCACTAAAGGTGAAACTTACTCTGTCGAGTTTTACCGAAGGTCAAATAACCTCATGTTATCTGTTGAAATTTGTTATCAAAAAGATGACTAACCTGATGGTTAGTTGTCGGTCTCAAAGTTTCCATGGGTAATGTTTTTTGGTTTTTTTTTATTAATTTTTTATTTTTTCAGCATAACAGTATTCATTATTTTTGCACCACACCCAGTGCTCCATGCAATCCGTGCCCTCTACAATACCCACCACCTGGTGCCCCCAACCTCCCACCCCCCACCCCTTCAAAATTCTCAGATCGTTTTTCAGAGTCCATAGTCTCTCATGGTTCACCTCCCCTTCCAATTTCCCTCAACTCCCTTCTCCTCTCCATCTCCCCTTGTCCTCCATGCTATTTGTTATGCTCCACAAATAAGTGAAACCGTATGATAACTGACTCTCTCTGCTTGACTTATTTCACTCAGCATAATCTCTTCCAGTCCCGTCCATGTTGCTACAAAACTTGGGTATTCATCCTTTCTTTTTTCTTTTTCTTTTTTTTTTTTTTTTACAGCTTTATAAACATCTATTTTTATCCCCAGGGGTACAGGTCTGCGAATCGCCAGGTTTACACACTTCACAGCACTCACCATAGCACATACCCTCCCCAATATCCATAACCCCTCCATGGGTAATGTTTAAGATAGCTTTCAAAGTCTTTGGTAACCTGAAACTTTAAAGTTTTGCTTGGATGATAAATGGAATTACATTCATTGGACATCTGGAGCTTTCCCAAACAGGATAAAGTGCTAAATCATTAATGACTGGACTGGACATAGGTTTGTGCTTTGGACTTATTGCACAGAACTAAGGATGTTTAAACCTGTTGGTAAACATGCTTTGTGCTTTAACTGATGGCAAATTTGTCTAAAAAATTCTGGTGGAACAGTTTGCAATTGGTTACTCCTCCGTCTTCACTGGAGACTAAGGTTTCTAAGAGTGCAGAATTCCACTAACTGTAACTAAGACTGATGGAAATAAGGGAAACAACTCTGTATGTGGAACAGTAGGAGATACGTAAGAAAGATATAAGGAATGGGAATGCATTTTTGTTAAAGGTAGAAGGTAATCTTGTCCTAAATGAGACTGGTTGTTTGGAGAAAAAATGGCTGGGGACAAAATAAGAATGCAAAGGAAAGTTGAAGAAGGTTTATGGAGGGAAAACTTTGGAACAGAATTTTAGGTGTGGTCAGGACGGACTAAGATCGAAATAAGCAGATTTTAAAGTACACTGGTATAAGACTGAAAGTCTGCCTTTTGTCCGTTCAAAAAGACAAAGTGTTCTTAAATTAACTGATCTGCTGTTAAGTAGAAAATGTAAAGTTTTCTCTTGGCCTTTCCAAAAAAACCATTTTCTATATTTTGCCTGTATCAGGTCTTTAACATCCCTATTCCTATTTAGGCATGTCCTTTAAAACTTTCTAAGGTTTTAACAAGTTTTCACAAGATTTAAATTTTATATGAAGTCTCTTTGACTCAGTAACCCTTTTCGTTGGTATGCTAGGTCACTTAGGAAGTACTACTAAACAAATGATACACCTTGGGTTACACCTGGGCAAATGCTATAACTATTCTAGAGGTTCTATGTAATTCCTAAAGTTTTAATAAGGTCATCACTAGATATTTTAATTATTGAAGTCTTACATGTCACAGATTTCTTGCTGTAAACTTAAATCTCATTAGCTCTTTAACCATGTCCATTCTACGTTTTTGTCATTTATAATTGTTCTAATTCTCTTGTAAAATGAGTTTCACCTTCAAGGATATTCCTATAAAGGACTTTTAGGACAAATACAAGTATTCAATATACTGAAAATCCTAAAACTGAAATGGATAAGAATTTCCAGAACTAACTAAAGCTGCATTCAAACTAAAACAGCATTAGTCACATGGGACTAAATAAACTAAAAGATTAGAGTGTCATGACTCTTGTTTGAAACATTGCTGGTTCTCTAATGTTTGCTCTTCCAGACTAAGGAAATTTTTTCTTAAGATATTTGTGACTTATAGAAATGTAAAAATATTCATTTGTAAACAAATCAAAGCATTCAACTTTTCTCTCTATCTGTACCCTCTGAAACTCAAAGGATCTCAGTAAGTATTCCTGCTTCCATGGCAATCCTAGTTATTTGCATAAGTTCAGTAACAATCTGTTCTCCTTGTAACAGGACACCATTGGAAACATTGGTTATTCTACCAAGGCTTTGACTGGAATGTCCTATTTAAGAAAGACATGCATAGACTCAGATATGACCAGACAGCTTAAAGGAACTAAGGTGGACTTTATGAAACCTGGAGCCATAAAGCCCCTTGGTACTGCTGGCGTGATAACTTGCTTACAGAGTTCCTAGCAACCTCACCAGGTGTGTAAAGAATGTCACTTCTAAGATCGATAAACCACTGGCTAAACTAATCCAGAAGAAAAGAGAGAGGACTCAAATTAATAAAAGTATGAATGATAGGGGAGAGATTACTAACACCAAGGAAACAGAAACAATCATCAGAAATTATTATCAACAGTTATATGCCAATAAGTTAAGAAACGTGGAAGAAATGGATGCATTCCTGGAATTGTATAAACTTCCAGGAGTGAAACAGGAAGACACTGACAACCTGAATAGACCAATATCTAATAACGAGATTGAAGCAGTGATCAAAAACCTCCCAAAAAACAAGAGCCCAGGACCTGACAGATTCCCTGGGGAATCCTAACACATATTCAAAGAAGAAATAATACCTATTCTCCTGAAGCTGTTTCAAAAAAATAGAAACAGAAGGAAAACTTCCAGATTCTTTCTATGAAGCCAGCATTACCCTGATCTCCAAACCAGGCAAAGACCCCATCAAAAAGAATTTCAGACCAATATCCCTGATGAATATGGACTTCAAGATTCTCAACAAGATCCTAGCTAACAGCATCTAACAGCACATTAAAAGATTATCCATCATGACCAGGTGGGATTTACCCCTGAGATGCAAGGGTGGTTCAACATGACACATCAACCAATGTGACAGAACAACTCAATAAGAGAAAACAACCACATGGTCCTCTCAATTGATGCAGAAAAAGTATTTGACAAAATACAGCATCCGTTCCTGATCAAAACTCTTCAAAGTATAGGTTTAGAGGGAACATTCCTCAACTTCATAAAATCTATGAAAAACCTACAGCAAATATCATTCTCAATGGGAAAGAGCTGACAGTCTTCCCACTGAGATCAGGAACACGACAGGATGCCCACTCTTGCCACTATTGTTCAACTTAGTACTAGAAGTCCTAGCAACAGCAATCAGGCAACAAAAAGAAATAAAAGGTATTCAAATTGGCAACAAAGAAGTCAAACTCTCTCTTTGCAGATGACATGATACTTTATATGGAAAGCCCAAAGACTCCACCCCCAAAACTACTAGAACTCATATAGCAATTCAGTGATGTGGCAGGATACAAAATCAATGCACAGAAATCAGCTGCTTTCTTATACACTAACACTGAAAACATAGAAAGGAAATTAGAGAATCGATTCCATTTACTATAGCACCAAGAACCATAAGATACCTTGAAATAAACCTAACCAGAGGTAAAGGATCTGTACTCAAGCAACTTACAGTACGTAAGAAATAAATTGAAGAAGACACAAAAAAATGGAAAAGCATTCCATGCTCATGGATTGGAAGAATAAGCATTGTTTATTCTGCCCAGAACAATCTATACTTTCAATGCCATCCCGATCAAAATTCCCCCAGCATTTTTCAAAGTGCTGGAACAAACAATCCTAAAATTTGTATGGAACCAGAAAAGACCCCGAATTGCTAGGGAAATGTTGAAAAAGAAAAAGCTGGGAGCATCACACTGCCTGATTTCAAGCTTTACTACAAAGCTGTGATCACCAAGACAGCACGGTACTGGCACAAAAACAGACACATAGACCAACGGAACGGAGTAGAGAGTCCAGATATGAACCCGCAACAGTATGGTCAAATAATCTTTGACAAAGCAGGAAAAAATATACAGTGGAAAAAAGGCAGTCTCTTTAATAAATGATGCTGGGAAAATCAGCTATGTAGAGAAGATGGAGTTTGACAATTCTCTTACACCATACCCGAAGATAAACTCACAAGGATAAAAGACCTCAACTTGAGGCAGAAATCTATCAAAATCCTAGAGGAGAATATAAGCAGTCACCTCATCAACATCAGCCACAGCAACTTCTTTCAAGACATGTCTCCAAAGGCAAAGGAAACAAAAGCAAAAATGAACTTTTGGGACTTCATCAAGATAAAAAGCTTCTGTACAGCCAAGGAAACCGTCAACAAAACAAAGAGACAACCCACGGATTGGGAGAAGATATTCGCAACTGACACTACAGACAAAGGGCTGATATCCAAGATCTATAAAGACTCCTCAAACTCAACACCCCCAAAACAGATAATCACGTCAAAAAATGGTCAGAAGACATGAAGAGACACTTCTCCAAAGAAGACGTACAGATGGCTAACAGACACATGAAAAAATGTTCATCTTCATTAGCCATCAGGGAGATTCAAATCAAAACCATATTGAGATACCACCTTACTACACCAGTTAGAATGGCCAAAATTGACAAGACAGTAAACAACAAGTGTTGGAGAGGATGTGGAGAAAGGGGAACCCTCTTACACTGTTGGTGGGAATGCAAGTTGGTACAGCCACTTTGGAGAACAGTGTGGAGATTCCTTAAGAAATTAAAAATAGAGCTTCCCTATGACCCTGCAATTGCACTACTGGGTATTTACCCCAAAGATACAGATGTAGTGAAAAGAAGGGCCATCTGTACCCCAGTGTTCATTGCAGCAATGGCCACAGTCGACAAACTGTGGAAAGAACCAAGATGCCCTTCAACAGACGGATGGATAAAGAAGATGTGGTCCATATACACAATGGAGTATTATGCCTCCATCAGAAAGGATGAATACCCAACTTTTGTATCAACATGGACGGGGCTGAAGGAGATTATGAGTGAAGTAAGTCAGGCAGAGAGAGTCAATTATCATATGGTTTCACTTACTGTGAAGCATAAGGAATAACACGGAGGATATTAGGAGAAGGAAAGGAAAAGTGAATTGGGGGAAATCGGAGGGGGAGACAAACCATGAGACTGTGGACTCTGAGAAACAAACTGAGGGTTTTGGAGGGGAGGAGGTGGGGGGGATGGGTGAGCCTGGTGGTGGGTATTAAGGAGGGCACGTACTGCATGGAGCACTGGGTGGAGTACATAAACAATGAATCTTGGAACACTGAAAAAATAAAATGTAAAAAGAGGGGGGGCCCTGGGTGGCTCAGTTGTTAAGCGTCCGCCTTCAGCTTAGGTCATGGTCCTAGGGTCTTTGGGATCGACCCCCAAATCGGATTCTCTCCTCGGCAGGAAGCCTGCTTCTCCCTTTCCCACTCCCCCTACCAGTGTGTTCCCTCTCTCGTTCTGTTTCTATCAAATAATTTTTTTTAAAATAAAAGAAAAAAAAGTGAAAACATTAAAAACAGCACTCCATGGCACATGATTAAACAGCTGGAAATGGGATTAATTCCCCAACAATTGTATAACTCAGCTAGCATCTTGGCCAATTCTGTGTGGCTAAGATGATGAAATCGTTCCCTAAAAGCCAGGGCATACCCCACCCCACAGGGTTAACTCCGGACTTGTGGAGGTAATGGATGGCACCACTTCCTTTATGACTGGATTGGATGATGCACTTGGGGATGCCCTTATCTCCCGAGACAAGTTTTCTTCCTTCCGCTTGCCAGTGACCCTTGGTAATTAGAATATTAACGCTTTACCACAAAGAGGTCTTCCAGATGATATTCCTTAGTTATATTTACCCCAGAAGCCACTCTACTGAGGTACAGTTGCAAAGAAAGTCTTCAGCTAAGCAGAGAACCGCCCTTTGGGTAAAAGGAACCTGCAGCTCACTATGGGAGAGTTCCTGACTGTAATTTCTTCACAGCAGGTCCAGAGTGTCTTTTTTTTTTTAAGATTTTATTTATTTATTTGTTAGAGAGAGATCACAAGTAGATGGAGAGGCAGGCAGAGAGAGAGAGAGGGGGAAGCAGGCTCCCTGCTGAGCAGAGAGCCCAATGCGGGACTCGATCCCAGGACCCTGAGATCATGACCTGAGCCAAAGGCAGCAGCTTAACCCACTGAGCCACCCAGGCGTCCCAGGTCCAGAGTGTCTTAGAGACCAAAGGCCACCAAGAGATGACAGGAGGCTGATTTACTAAATACCAGGCTATGCTTAAAGATATGCCTAAAGTAAAAGTTAAAACCAGTCAAACTGGGGTGCCTGGGTGGCTCAGTGGGTTAAAGCCTCTGCCTTCGACTCAGGTCATGATCTCAGGGTCCTGGGATTGAGTCCCAAATCAGGCTCTCAGCTCAGCAGGGAGCCTGCTTCCCTACCTCTCTCTCTGCCTGCTTCTCTGCCTATTTGTGATCTGTCTGTAAAATGAATAAATAAAATCTTAAAAAAATAATAAAAAATAAAACCAGTCAAACTTTAAACTTAGTCACCCTTCTGCCTGGACCTGACCATTTTACTTCTCTATAGAGCAAAACTGCTCAGTGGTTATGGATCTTGCTTATTCTAGTCGACCAGATGTAAGATGCCCCTATTGAAAATACAAGTGACAGTTGGTTTAAACATGTTCCCAAGTAACAGTACTCAGGGCTACTGACTGGTTTGCTACAGATAGGGTAAGGCGACCCGGCATCCGATGGCCAGCTCCGAATGGAACCCACTGGATATGTGGAACTAACCTGTGGCCCCGGCTTCCACCGCGATGGATAGGTCACCGCACCGTATTTTTGCCTGGATTCATGGACACATTACTAAAACCAGCACTATTCCAGCTAATCTCCCCAATTTAAAGCAAAGATGGACACAATCTGTTTTTAAATGGTATGCTCACTTAACCCATTTTTGCTCCATCTGTAGGGCTAGAGGATATCATTTGGCATTTAGATGCCCTTACTATATGCACCATGAAGGCACTCAGTGATTCACTAAATAGCATCTCCTCACTTAATATGACAATCACACAGATGCACGAGGCAGTCCTACAAAATAAAATGGCCTTAGATGTCCCAGCAGCAGCACAGGGTGACACATGTGCAGTTATCAAAACAGAATGTTGTGTGTACACCCCAGTTGGGGCTCTACAAAATCCTTCTTTTTCTCTCAGTGAAGTTCCTGGTTTAAAGGAGGATTATGGTCAATGGTTAAGGATCTCTTTGTTGGACTTCTCATTCTCACAGCCTTACTAATCTTAATGTGTTGCCTTCTACAATGTTTCTCTACTTTATGCCCAGACTCCGTGGCTACAATGACTTCACGTCGACAGATAATCCTGACCACTCACAAAGATACTTCTGCACTGTCAGCACTGGATTCGGCTGCCTCCTTCTTCCGTAACTCCCCTACACATTCCGCAACTCACCAATCTTGACCCATAGGTAGGGACAGCTCTATGCCCCTATTCAACAGGTAGAAGTTACAGAAGACGAGACCTTCAACAACCTTAAAGATTTACGGGTTAAAATTGTCTAGGGGGAAATAATGAGAGAACAGAAGGCAAGCTGAGGACAGAGCAGAAGCTGACACCCCACAAAACACCCCCCATGGGGTATATGTGACATTCCTCAGGCGCTCCTGGCTGTCCGAGGGAAAAATAAATGGTTAACTCGTAGAGATCACAAGCCTGCAAGACCTCAGTCTCCCTCAGTTTACAAATGTCCTAGTGATTTACAAGGAAGAGGCTTTCTTACCAATGGCCTAACTTCCAAAGACCTGTAACTCTGTTTCTGAGGCCCTAACATCCTCCTCCCCTCCCTAAAATTGAGGGAGGCTGAGGCACAGGGAAATGTAAATAAAGTTAAATTTCTTCTAAACCTAAAGCTCATTGATAGGGACTGTGTGACAGCAGGAGTGTGACATTCCTCCAGGAAGCTTCCACTATTGTTAATGCCTTATTAAAAGGAAAAACCTTAACTTGACAGTGGCAAGGCCTCAGGTATCCTGCAGGTCCTCTTTAGCATATGAAAGTTCTTTCAAACCCACCCTTTCTCCTTACCTCCCCCAACCCCATAGTACAGAACCAGCCAACGCTCACACAGGGCAGCGGCTCTTTCTGCACAACGATCAGTCCTTGTGCTTTAATAAGCCATCATTTTGCACCAAAGATGTTTCAAGAATTCTTTCTTGGTCACTGGCACCCCACCGAACTTCACTTATTTTTCAAAACCTCATCAAGGTCATGATCTCTGTGTAGTGGGATAAAGTCCTGCATTGGGGTCTGTGCTCAGCTCAGAGTCTACTTTTTTTTCCCCCCAGAGTCTACTTATGATTCTTCCTCTCCCTCTTCTTCTATCCCTCCCCTTGCTCAGGCTGGCGTGGGTGCTCTAAGTAAATAAATATAAAAAAGCATGCACAAAACCATACATATTCTGTGATCCCACTAAGAATTTATACATATATGCATGCATAAGTAAGATACACAGAGAACAGGGTTTAAAAGCATATAAACTAGGGTATTAAAATAGTTAATTTTGAATAAATAGGATTGTGGGAGTTTTTTTTATTCCTTTTTTGGCTTCTATTTTCTGATTTTTCTCTAGTGAACACATACTGCTTTAGACATATTAAAGTGACAGTAAAGATTGACTTTGCCAGGCAGGCAGTGGCCAAGGAAGACCGGCTGGGTTCCAGGATTTCCCCCAGAGCATTATATATTCAGTAAACCAATAAGAACATTTATAATGTCCCAAGAAAGCCAAGTTTTAATCCTCTCTTTTGATTTTACCATTTAACAGGCTTCTTTCACCTTCCTTTGTTAGTTCATATGAATTCAGTAATTCATTGTAATACTTAGTTTGAGACCTAACCTCTAACTTGGGGTGAAGAGTTAAAATTACACAGCTCGGGTACTTCTACCCAGCAACTGCACTACTAGGCATTTATCCAAAGGATACAAAAATAGTGATTTGGGGCGCCTGGGTGGCTCAGTGGGTTAAGCCTCTGCCTTCGGCTCAGGTCATGATCTCAGGGTCCTGGGATGGAGCCCCACATCGGGCTCTCTGCTCAGCGGGGAGCCTGCTCCCCCCCCCCCCGCCCCCGCCTACCTTTCTGCCTACTTGTGATCTCTGTCAAATAAATAAACAAAATCTTAAAAGAAAATAGTGATTTGAAGGGGTACATGCACTCCAATGTTTATAGCAGCAATGTCCACAGTTGCCAAATATGTAAAGAGCCCAGATGTCCACTGACAGATGAATCGGTAAAGATGTCCCCAGATGTCCAGGGAAATACAAATCAAAACCACAATGAGATACCACCTCACACCAGTCAGAATGGCTAAAATTAACAAGTCATGAAACGACAGGTGTTGGTGAGGATGCAGAGAAAGGGGAACCCTCCTCCCTGTTGGTGGGAATGCAAGCTGGTGCAGCCACTCTGGAAAACAGTATGGAAGTTCCTGAAAAAATTGAAAATAGAGCTGCCCTATGACCCAGCAATCACACTACTGGGAATTTACCCTAAAGATACAAATGTAGTGATCCGAAGGGGCCGGTGCACCCGAATGTTTATAGCAGCAATGTCCACAATAGCCAAACAATGGAAAGAGCCCAGATGTCCCTCAACAGATGAATGGATAAAGAAGATGTGGTATATATATACAATGGACTACTATGCAGCCATTAAAAAAAAAATCTGAATCTTGCCATCTGCAATGACGTGGATGGAACTAGAGGGTATTATGCTAAGGGAAATAAGTCAGTCAGAGAAAGACAATTATCATATGACTTTTCTGATATGAAGAATTTGAGAGGGAGGGTGGGAGGTTTGTGGAGGAAAGGGAGGGAAAAAATAAAATGAGATGGGACCAGGGAGGGAGACAAATCATAAGAGACTCTTAATCTCAGCAAATAAACTGAGGGCTGCTGGGAGTCATGGGGGGTGGGATAGGGTAGTGGGGTTATGGACATTGGGGAGGGTATGTGAGATGGTGAGTGCTGTGAATTGTGTAAGGCTGATGATTCACAGACCTGTACCCCTGAAGCAAATAATACATTATATGTTAATAAAATAAATAAACAAACAAATAAATAAATAAGATGCACCCAGATGTCATTGATAGGTGGGCACTTAAATAGAATACACACACACACGAATATTACTCAGCCATCAAAAATGAAATCTTGCCATTTGCGTCAATGTGGATGAACCAGAATGTATTAAGTGAAATAAGTCAGTCCGAGAAAGACAAATACTGTATGATTTCACTCATATGTGGAATTTAAGAACCAAAACAGATGAACATAAGGAAAGGGAAAGAAAAATAAAAGAAGATAAAAACAGAGAGGCAAACCTAAGAGACTCTCAACTATAGGAAACCAAACTGAGGATTGCTGGAGGGACGGGGTAACTGGGTGATGGGCATTAAGAAGGCACTTGATGTGATGGGCACTGGGTGTCCTATGCAACTGATGAATCACTAAATTCTACCCCTGAAACTAATAATACAGTATATGTGAACTAAACAGAATTTAAATTAAAACAAAATTAAGCAGTTAATACAGAGTGTTCTTAACCACTAGGTAGTGTAACAGTTGTTCAAAGCATGGTCTTTGGAAGATGGATCTTGTTTCCATTCCAACATTTCCTGGCCATGTTACCTTGTGACATCTTTCTGGTTAATGTCTACTCTGGGAGGGAAGCTACAATTAATTGAGATGTGTAAAGCTCTCAGCTCAGAACCCAGCATGCTGTTTACATTTAATACAGGGGCTACAGAACTGCAGTACCTACAGTATTTAATATCTACCCTTATTTTCTGCTTTAAGAGGGAGTGGTGTTTTCTAAAATAAGGCTAGAGGCACTCAGAGGAGCAGTGGACAATTGGTGTACTGCTGTACTGTTACTGTTCCAATACTGTTCCCTTCCTTCCCATCATGTACTCTCTCTGAAAGCCAACCTTGCCTCCCATGAATTTACTTGGAAAAAAAAAAAAATGCTGCTGCATAAGAATCAAAAACATACTGACAAGTGATTTGGCAGTAACAGACACACACTGGTTTTTGTCCTATTACAGGACTTGTTAACGCTCCCAACGGTGAGGTTGGGAGAATGTACATATATCAGGAAGCAGAGCTGTGTCTGAGGGCACATATGGCTTTTATTATTGTTGCTCTTTGTCCCCAAGGACTATGAGGTCCTAAGAGACTTGAACTAACCAAGGACACGTGCCTGAGGCAGACTCCAGAAAGCTAACTAATATCTACTATCCCTGCTGAGCAGGAAGCCTGATGAGGGTCTGGACCCCAAGACCACCTGAGCAGAAGGCAGATGCTTAATTGACTGAGGCACCCAGGTGTTCCTATACTGGAATTTAAATTAAAAAAAATTTTTTTTTAAAAAGGAGTGTCAAAGAAGTATCCAGTGCTATTAGATGGAGGGTGCAAACATCTCTCCAAATAATGCCTTCGTCTGTGATGCTAGAAACACTTAAAGTCTGGTTAGGACAGTACTGAAATGGATCCCAGCAAAGCCCTATTCTCTCTCCAAATGCCCGTTCTGGATAAGCTGTGATATGTATTCGGTGTTTGGGGAATACGTGGGAATATGAAACGTCCCAAAGCCCCAAATTCAATAAACTTTTTTAAAAACGAGCTTTGTGGATGCAAAGGGAACACATCGTAATCACCGCGTGACTGGAGAAGTCTCCAGTCTCTACAGATCTTGCTCAATTACTCTAAACGGAATGCACCTACCCTATGGCACGTTGAGAGTCAATCACTACAAAGTGCGGGAAAGACTGACTCATGGGGCCACAGAACACGTCACTCAACACAGCGTAAACTGGGTGGAAACAGAGAAAAATGAGCTCGGGCCCAAGAGCAGCAGAGGAGAGAGTCAAGAAGCCATGGTTAGTGCTGGGATTTCTGACTCTACTCAAGAAGTCACACTAAATCAAAGCTCAAGGTTTCTCTACTTGTGACATCCTCAGGCCGTTTCTCCTTCCAATGCCCTTCTGCCCCGTCCAGGTAGGGTCTCCCGGGGAAGCAACTACGGTGCGACAGAAACCCGCTGCCCAGAGCATCAGCCCTACACGCTCCACAAACCGCCTATTCCAACCCGCCTGGATCTCTGAGCCCTCCGAGCACCTTTGGCTCTAAAATCCCAGCACCCTCCTCCTGAAGCCCCCTGGCTGATATCCGAAAGGCAACAGCTGCAGTCGGGTCTCCAGGCTTCCCCGGCTCCCGACCCCAGGAGACAACCTGCCTGCCCCCCACCCCCGGCACTTCCCCCGAGGCCTGGCTCCCTACCGCTCCCTCCCCAAGCCCCGAGGCGCCCGGGTCCCCCAGGACCGCACTCTGCAGTCTCGCGCGGGGCGCCCCAGCTCCTGGCGGCCCCCCGGCGACCACCGCTCCACGTCCCCCCGCGGGGCTCGGGTCCCGGCGCCCAGCCAGCCCGTGGTCCCCCAGCAGCGCAGCCCCGCGGCCCCCAGCCCCGACGCACGTGCCGCTAGCTCCCATTCATTCCGCCGCGCCGCCGTCATTGGCGCCGTGACCTCTGCGCCCTGCCGTCGCCCGCGCCTCGGGGCCTCACCTGAGCGCTGGCGTCTGCAGCCGAGGGTGGCCCGGGCGGCCTGGCGCGGCCCGGGGAGCCGGGGCCGGGGCTCCCGGCCGCCGGCCTCCAGGAGCAGCAGCGGCGCCAGGACCACCGGCATGAGGCCATGGTCCGAGTCTGAAAGCCGCGGCGAAGCGCTGGCTCCGCCTGTGGCCGGGCGGCCCGCCTCCCGGGACCCGGAGCCGGAAACTTGGCACAGGAAGAGCTTCGGCCCTTCCCCGGCCGCGCCTGCTCGCCCCTCCCCGGGCCGGCGCCGGCGGCGCGCTCCCGTGACGGCCGCGCGGGACCGCGGGCGCCCCGCCCTCGCCTGAGCCCAGCTCGCGCGAGCGCCACCCTCCCCGCCCCTGCCGGCTCCGGAACCCGGAGCGGCCCCGCGGGACCTTCTGTCTGGGCGAGCCGTGTCTCCCGGACCCCGGCCTGCCGCTGCCGGGAGCCAGGAGCTCCAGCGGCCACCGTAAACATGGAGCTTTGGGAGACCGGCGGGTAACGAGAACTGCCACGGCGCCCAGCCCCGCAGTCGCCAGCTCTTCTGTTCCGCGTGTTGACGCAGCGAGATGACTCAGAGAATCGGGCTCCCGGTCTGGGGGCTCCCGGGTCCGCCGCTGTTTCTCTTGGGCGTGACCTGGCACGCCGTCGTCCGCTGCCCTTTGCTACCTGGCCTAGAAGGAAATGCCCGCCTTTTGCATCTTTCCAGTAACGTGTCGAACCGCCGGCTGGACTATTGTGAGACGGAAGCTAAATTAGCCTTGTCTCTCGACTTTTGGACTCTGTCCTCTGAAAACCTTATAGGTATATCGTGGCATAGATTGGCAGTCTGGCTCCTATCTGGGTAGGAGTCCCACTCGTGGGTGTACCTAGCTGTGTGAAATTGTTTAGTTTTAGTAATGTGGAACGTACTTGCCAGCCTAGGGGATCCTGGCATATGGACAGGATTGGTACCTGATGTGGGTTAGAAGACCTCTCCTTGGTCCTATAGCCGGATCTACTCCTCTCATGGTAATGAGAAAGCGGACTTAAAACAAATCCGTGGTGTAAATAGTGATTCAACGTGCGCACAGAGGCGGGGAGAGAAAGTGCAGGCGATAGGGGTACAGAAATGAAAGAAACTTCATCTGTCCTCAAGAAGTTCAACGTTATGGGGAAATAGACCGGCAAATAGGCAACTACAATTCTCTGAAATTTTTGTCTTCTTTTGAACCCTGCTTTTTGCATTTAAAAAATGAAAATACCCGTAGTACAGCTGAGGACATTATTTTTAAATTTCTCTTCAGAGTATTGTTTTTTACTGAATAAAAGCATAGAATAAAGTTTATTAAAATAAGCCAATCTTATGGTTTTTTCCCCCAATCTTGAAGAATATTATGTAAAAAAAAAAAAATGCCAGGTGTTTTACAAATAAAGTTTGTTAGTACACATCTATGACCTGATACAGGCTTGTGTTATTAAGAAATAACTCCGCGGGTAGACTATGCCATGGTAAAGTGTAGCAATTAAGACTTGTATTTACAACAATCCTACAACTTAGATTATTATCATTTGCCCTTTTTACAGATAGGGACACAGATAGGAGGATTTACATGTCTTCTCAAGCTCACAGTTGGCAGATACAGCACTATCTGCCAGGCCATTTTCATTTAGAGCTCGTTTTCCCTATTAAAACAAAATACCTAGCTCTTAAAGAGATGGAGCATGGCAAGGCTAAGTAGGGAGAGCGGATGACGTTTGTGAAGGTTTCTAACCACAGTGTAGCTAAGCTTTTGATGAGCCATAACCTACCAATAGGACCTGCAGAGTCCAAAGTAGTTCTTTGGACCCAGCGAGGCCAAGCCTGTGTCTAGGAAGTTAAAACCATTGAGCTGTTCAAGGAACCTGGAAAGAACAGACTCCTCTTACGTACAGGCTAGGAACAACCTGGGTCTTTTTTACTGTACTTGTATGAACAAAACAACTGGTATTGACTGACAAACATGGAGTAGGTGCGTAATTGAAAGCATTTTTCAAAGTTGTTATTTTGATGTTAAGAGTGGACTTTAAGAAGACATCTTTCCATAGTGATGATACCGTCCAAAACATGATCTATGGTAGGACCAGGTTTTATAGCCAAGGAGAGATTACAGACATAATACTGTGTATACATGTATATCATGTCTTGACTCATAGCATTGCCTGAAAATGTCTTATCCTGCTGTTATGAGATAAATGATCAATGACTATCAAGGTAACTGTGGTAAGAACATTTACTGAGAGAAGAGGTTCAGACATTGCTGCACTGAAAGATTAGCAATTTTTGTGGATTTCATAAGACAAAACTGAATGCTAAAGAATTTAATTTTGGAATGACTGATTTTTCTGAGTTGTTAAGATAAAGACTTACTGTACATTTGGAATTTTGTCTTGGATTGGGTTTATAGTCTATAACTGATTATTTGCTGGAAGTGTGACAAAGGTGAGGGGTGGGGACTTCTGAGGCAGTTAGCCTCTTTTCGTTCCACAGCCAATGACTAAGTGTATTGACTTTGCCAGAATGCGAATCAGTCAGTGCAAAATCGTGGGTATTAATGAACAGTGTATACTGTCTGTGCTCTACTAAAATGTTAGGGCATCATGGGGCACCTGGCTCAATGGGTTAAGGCCTCTGCCTTTGGCTCAGGTCATGATCCCAGGGTCCTGGGATTGAGCCCCGCATCGGGTTCTCTGCTCAGCGGGGAGCCTGCTTCCCTTCCTTTCTCTCTGCCTGCCTCTCTGCCTACTTGTGACCTCTGTCAAATAAATAAAAAATCTTAAAAAAAAGTTAGGGCATCATAATAAATGCATAAATTATAATTTAGTCTATTTCCACCTAGTGGCTCTCCTAAAAGAGAAGAAAATACACTGTTGGATCTTCTCCTTTTCATCGTGTTGTCAGGTTTTCTGTGGTGAATGCTGAAATCAGCTGTTTTTTGACTGACTACCCATTGGTTCCCCATCATGTGCTTCACAAACCATATATTTAGGAGAAAATGTAAAGGTTAAATCCGGTCCACATTTGCCTGTTTTTATACTCATCTGGGAAAGATAGAAGAGTACTCTTATTTCTGTTATAGCTGACATTTGGTTCACCTAGGCTTGGGATAAATAGAAGTTAATCTGAACAGTTGGATAAATTGTCTTGATGCCGCCTTTCTGTACTGATGCAAAATACCATTTTTATTATATAGAGAATTCTTAACATTACTTTGGGCTGTTTCTGTTCTTTTTATTGAGTCCCTTTGCATCTGTTTTGGGGATAACTTTTTAGTTACTGTGTTTTTATAATTTAGGATAAGAAAACTCCCATTTCTAAAAAAATTGGTTTTTATTTTTCAAGATTTACACTTTAAGATGATCAGCTTTTTTTTTTTTTTTTAAGATTTTATTGATTTATTTGACAGAGAGAGATCACAAGTAGGCAGAGAGGCAGGCAGAGAGAGAGGGGGAAGCAGGCTCCCTGCTGAGCAGAGAGCCTGATGCAGGTCTCCATTCCAGGACCCTGGGATCATGACCTGAGCTGAAGGCAGAGGCTTTAACCCACTGAGCCACCCAGGTGCCCCGATAAGCTTTTTTTTTTTTTTTAAAGATTTTATTTAGAGAATTTAGAGAGAGAGAACACATAAGCAGGAGAAGCAGCAGAGGGAGAGGGAGAAGCAGCAGAGGGAGAGGGAGAAGCAGGCTCCCCACTGAACAGGAAGCCATGACCTGAGCCTAAGGCAGATGCTTAACCAACTGAGCCACCCAGGTGTCCCTAAGATGATCTGTTTCTTCAAAAAAAATCCTACTAGGATGTTGGTTGGGTTGCCATATGTTTATTAAATAATTTAGTTACACTGGCATCTTGACAATATAACCTCTATCCAGAAACAAGTTTTTGTGTCCCCTTGTTTTGTGATTTTAGTAATACATCTGCCCTCTTCTGTTTGGTTTTTTTCTGTTTTAATTGGTTTGGATTAGAAGAACAGATTAAGATTTTTTAAATTGTATTTAAAAGAAAATACGTTCTGAGTATCTAAAGCATGTTCAAAACTCTTTTTGTACAGCTTTTAAAATAAGGTACATGTGTTTTAGCGCATGTTTTCTACATTTAGTAAAACATCTGTTGTCTGGTGTTGGAGTTTTTTGTAACTGTTTTTTTCAGTAATTACGATTTTCTAAAGGACAGAAAGAATGTGATTAATTGCCTAATATTTTGGGGTTGGATTACATTGAATTGGCTAGTACTATAATTCTAAAAGTATAATGCAGCTCACCTCCATTTTGCTTATACATTCTTATTTATAAACATTGTGTATCCTGTTGGCCTCCCACAAGTGAAAATCCTCAAAGACATGGTATGTGTCTTGTTTTAAACTTTTTCCATCTCCCATCTTCTTGGATGGTTCCATTTACTGTGTTATAGGAATACTGGATAGATACGGTTGAAAATGACAAAATAGACTTTAAATAATAAAGTGGGAAGAAGAGTGGTATAAATTGATTTTCTTGAAGAACTATAGTCCTAAGGAATATTAATGTTGTCTCTGGAACAATTGAGAATACTTCTTAAGAAGAGTTGTTTTGTTTTGTTTTTTTAATCAGCTGTGTTCCCAGTGGATCCTGTTAAAGAAAATTACGTTCGTAAAGTGAAAAACTGTATTTTTTCAGTTGCCTTCCCTACTCCTTTCAAATCAAGAGTACGTCTTGTAGCAGTTTCAAAGGTTAGGCTTTATTTTTTCACAACAAAAATAATTCATTATAGCTGTTGTCTAAAAGAGATAGTCACACTGTTTGAGTTGAATTGTTAGTCTATTGGTAAATGATTATATTTGTGTTTAAATTCAGACATTTGGAGAATGTCATTCTTAGAAATCACTTTTTGATACTGATTGCTAGACCCTAGTACTCCATTTCATCTTAAAGTTGACTTACAAAGATACATTTTTTTGAACAAAAGGGGCAAATGAGTTTAATTTTTAGAAACGGGTTATAATAACAAATGATAAATTGTTTCTCATGATACAATTGGATTTGGGGTAGAAATAGAACATTTACTTTTTTCTAGTTCCTTTAAAGAATGCGTGCTAAGAAAAATAGTATTTTTACTATGGATCACAAGAATTACATAAAAATTTTAAAACTATCTAATAGAACTGATTTTCCCAAATAGCACAAATAATCATATAAAGTATGGTATATCCCTCATGAGAAAATATTAATGTACTTTTAGAAGAGTTTCATTCTCTAAATTTTCTTTCTTCCATCAAGTCTCTTTTCTCAAAATTATTAAAGGATTACTTAAGTTTGTAAGGTGTTTTTGTTTTGTTTTGTTTTGTTTTTTTCCTGCCTCAGGAGGTTCTAGAAGATATTTTGGACCTTGACTTCCGTGTCTCAGAAACAGATGATTTTATCCGGCTTGTGAGTGGTGAAAGGATAGTATTTGGATCCATTCCACTGGCTCACAGATATGGTGGGCATCAGGTATGAGTAGTATCAGGATGACTTCCCTCATGTAAGATATAAACAGCTGGTGGAGATGCTTTCCTATTTATGAAGTTATTTTGCATTAATTCCTCTAATGCTAGTGTATGGAGACTACGACAAGATGTTTCTAGAATGTGTCATCATAAGATATTTATAACTAGCTGATGTGATTTCTTGCCGTAAGAAAGCTAATGCCCAACTTCCTTTGATGGAATGGAGAAAACTGGGGTAGCGCTTATGTAAAATTTCTGAGAATTATTGCTAGAGAGCTCATTCAGGGAAGTTTCAGATAAGAGATGTAGGCAAAGTCAAGTAGCACAACAAGTCAATATAAAAGCCCTAAAATGACAAAGAGATTATAGTTTTTCCAGTGTAGCTGCAGAACAAAGTTTTAGAACTGCTAGAAACGGCTAGAATTTAATCAGGATTAACTGGGGGTGTTATATATGCTGAAAAAATTAAGAAAGCACCCTCTAGAAGTGAAGTTAAGATATTGAAGCAAGTTCAGGTTGTGGCATCTGACTAAATTAAAAAAGAGAGAGAAGGAACACAGGACCAATGGTTGAACTTGCTGTGACTTTTCCTGTGAACCAGATAAGATTAACAGTCTGATTGTCAGGGGGCTTGTTTCCTTTGGAATATATATTAGGAAAAGCAGCAAAATGTAATGGGTTTGGAGTAAGGATTCCACAGTTCAAAAAGCCATTCCCCATTTAGGTTAAATTCATTAGATAGCGTTTTGTACTCACATGTACTGTTAGAGTACAAATGCAGACCTTAAGCCCTGCAGAGTTTTGTTAAGCTGTATTTTTTGGTAGGTTTTTTTTTTTTTTTTTTTGGCTTTTTTTTTTGGTAGTATAGTATATTCGATTTTTTTAAATCAATTTCACATTTCATCTCTTGCTTCTCTCTGATTTGAAATTATAAAGATTTATTTATAAGGATGGGTTTGTAATTTTTTAAAAAAGACTTTATTTATTTATTTGACAGACAGAGATTGCAAGTAGGCAAAGAGGCAGGCAGAGAGAGAGGGGGAAGCAGGCTCCCTCCTGAGCAGAGAGCCTGATGTGGGGCTTGATCCCAGACCCTGGGATGATGACCTGAGCTAAAGGCAGAGGCTTTAACCCACTGAGCCACCCAGGCACCCCAGGTTTGTCATTTTGAACAGTAATTGATTTTTATTAACAGAGAACTACCTTCTTGTTTCCCCTGACACTCCTGGCTCTGGATTCACCATTCTTTCTATTTATTTTTCACGGTGTGGGATATACCTAATGCATTGTTGACTTTAGAAATTGCCAGAGTATGCTGAGAGTACCTCTCAAGATTTGCGCTTTTAGAGGTAGCTAGAGATAGCAAAAATTAATGGTGATCTCTTCCTGGTAAAGATGAAAAATTAAAATAATGAGTAGATTTTTCTCAAATTTATGTTTTTCATAGTTTATAGAACTTTTTTGTGCCAAGAGCTATAAAGGTGCATGAGACCTGTCCCCTTAGCTCTGAATGCTAACTAATACTCTAGGGGAGAGGATAAAGAAATCAATTCCGATAACATCAGGGTCTTGATAGGGTTAAGTATAGGACTTAGGGGAATTCACAGAGCCCTCCTGGTCCCAGAAAGTCAGAGACACTTTCTGGTGGAAGTAACATGCATGTGGAAAATGGAACGATGTCTAAGTTAGCAAATCACTGTTGGTAATGATAATTATTACCATCTCACGAGCACTTGCATTATGTTGGACATAGTACAGAGCATCCGTTGGCATTCATTCTTAAAACAACCTGGCAAGGGTTATCCCATTTTACAGAAATGAAAGGTCAGTCTCAGTGGGATTATGTAACCCAGATTTCTGTAGCTAGTAAGTGGCTAACTGGGAGTTGGGCAACCACAACAGAAAATGTTGAAAACAGCTAACTATGTAAGTTCAAAAGCATATTTTCAGTTACAAGTATGTTCTTGATTTTATATCACATACATATTCTATAGGCAAACTTTCTATGAATGAATTGTTCCTAGTTCATATTCTGAAATTAAATAGGTCAGTAGATTAGTTCTAAATATTCTACACCTTACCAACTGGAGCTCAGCTGTAAGATGAAGAAGTTAATCATATGTCTCAAATTTATATTTTTAAAATGAATTTCACTTATGTGTTATTGATTGAATTTTTTTTCACCTTTGTTCAAGTTGTTGATTCTTATAATCCTAAAAATGCAATACCCCATTCTCAATTTTGACAAAATAACTTCAGCTATAAAATTACTATGAAAACTTTAAAGGGTAATAAGCATGAATAATTTTCCTTTTTCTCCTTTAGTTTGGGATATGGGCAGGTCAGCTTGGGGACGGAAGAGCTCACCTAATTGGAATTTACATGAACAGGTACCACGTGTTTTCTGGTATAATAGCTTTTCTGCTAAATAGTAACATGAATCTTCTAATACTTAGATTTTTTTGTTGTTGTTGAAGGCAGGGTGAAAAGTGGGAGCTCCAATTAAAGGGCTCAGGAAAGACTCCATACTCCCGGTACAGTTGGTATTTTTTTTCAGTCATCTAAATAAAAATTGATGTTTCATTACAACTGAAAACCTTTTTTTCTCTTATTTGACCTAGAAATGGTGATGGCAGAGCTGTACTTCGTTCCTCAGTGAGAGAATTTTTATGCAGCGAGGCTATGCACTCTCTTGGAATTCCAACTAGCAGGGCTGCAAGGTAATTCCTTTTTCCTTGAAGCTGACTTTCAGGAATGCGTCATGTTATCTGCAGGCATGTGTCAGTAAATTGAGCTGATAGATCTATGGTAGCATGATTTCTCATTGTTTCTTATGGTTTCAGGTACTTCTTGGTAGCTTGCTAGGAGTGAACATGTAACTTTAATTGTTGGATTCTCTTATGTTTCAGTCTGGTTGTGAGTGATGATGAAGTATGGAGAGATCAATTCTACAATGGAAACGTTGTGAAAGAAAGAGGTAATAATAATTTTTAGAATATACATAAAATTAGGCTAAGTTCTTAAAGAAGAACAGATCCTGGACATCTTTGCTGTCTTTTTAAAATATGACCTTTGGGGGCGCCTGGGTGGCTCAGTGGGTTGAGCCTCTGCCTTTGGCTCAGGTCATGATCGCGGGTCCTGGGATCGAGCCCCGCATCAGGCTCTCTGCTCAGCGGGGAGCCTCCTACCCCCTCTCTCTTTGTCTGCCTCTCTGCCTACTTGTGATCTCTGTCAAATAAATAAATAAAAACTTTAAAACAAATTAAAAAAAAATGACCATGGTTCCTTAAGATGTAATTGTATCACTAGGATATTACCATAGGATATCCTTTCCTACATCCTTACATCACTAGCCCTTTGGTTTCAAACATAGACATCTGGGAAGTGAAAAAATGTTTATGGATAGCCAGCAAAATGTTACAAAGCTGGAACCCAAAAGTTCATACACTTTCTTCTAAGGAGAGACCCTCAGACCTTTCCTCAGAGCCTGAATCCTTGCTCTTCATGCTTGCTTCTGATTGATTCAGTTAACTTTTTCCTCAGCCTTTAGTAAGCCAGAAATTAAAAGGGGTGAGATTTGTGCTGTAGGGCAGCAAAGAGAAACAGTGAGAGAAACTTGACCTTGAATGGAAGAGACCTAAAAAATCAATAATAAGTGTATTTGATTGATGGATTGATTGTAAGCTCTACACCAGCATGGGACTTGCACTCGTACCCTGAGATCAAGAGTTGCATGCCTGAGGTGCCTGGGTGGCTCAGTGGGTTAAAGCCTCTGCCTTTGGTTCAGGTCATGATCTCAGGGTCCTGGGATCGAGCCCCACATCGGGTTCTCTGCTAAGTGGGGAGCCTGCTTCCTCCTCTCTCTCTGCCTGCCTCTCTGCTTACTTGTGATCTCTCTCTGTCAGATAAATAAATAAAATCTTAAAAAAAAAAAAAAAGAGTTGCATGCCCTACCGACTAAGCCAGCCAGCCACCCAATATTAAACTTATTCAACAGTTTAGAAAGTAGAGCCACTGAGGGCTGCTGACAGCCCTGTCTGCTCTGTTGGGTCCCGTGGACGTCATTGGATGACCAGGCAACCTTTTTTGCTGATGATCATGGTGATTCACTGAGGACATGTGTTATATTCTTTATGCTTTAGCATCTAATATGTTTTGACAAAATTTTCATAAAAAGCAATCCCCCTAAAATATTCATGCTTGAAGGAGTTAAGGGTTATTTACCTTTGAGATTAGGAAGGATTTCAGTTGGGGGAGAAGAGTGTGCATACACAGAGAGCAAGGAATAGCACAAAGGCCCAGAGGTAGCAGTGGGGGTGGGATTGTGTGGAAAGGTGGCACCAACAGAGCAGGAGGCTTTGTTTTCTGGAATAGACCTCATCTTCACATCCAAACACACGCAAGGCAGCATTCTTTTTGGGGAAAAAAACATGCATTCTCTTTACTAATTGTATTACTAATGCCTATAGTCAAGACACAAAGCAGCAAAAGAAGGCCGCAAACATTAACACAAAAATACATAGATTCACTGTCTTTCTTCCGTGTTTCATAAGTTAGAACGTATGCAAACGTTTATTTATTGAAGTGGGTTTTCAATTAGTTACACCAAGAGAAGGCGCTTGCGGGGACTATGCCATGTAAATCATTTACTAATGCCCTATTTCAGGATGACATATGGGGAAGATGTCGCAACAGAGGAGACAGTGGGAATCCTGTGTTTGGAGCCTAACAGTTTAACTGAGCAGCCTTTAGTGAGGTTAGAGCCTTCATATTTATGAAAGTGTTGTGGTTCCTGACATTTGAACCAATTCAAGGCTTAAAGAAATAGAGAAAAATCCTTGATCCTTTCTAGGGTATCATTAGTTGCTTTTCTGATAAATTGGGTGCCTGTATTATTTTTTTACTAAAATAATTTAAATTTTTAGAGAAGTATATTATGCTGTATTTGCAGTTTAAAATGCTAAAAATATGCTAAAATGTGTGTTTTTCAGGTGCAATAGTGCTGCGTGTTGCAAAATCATGGTTTAGAATTGGATCATTAGAAATTTTGGCTCATTATGGTGAACTGGATTTACTAAGGTTAGAAAATGATTTTTTTTTAATGATAGGAGACAATTAAAAAATGCTTGTATATGTACTGTGAAGTTAAAATATTTTTGGTTTTCTTAGAAGTTAAAATCAAATATTTTAATTAATAAATATTTTAACACTCACTACATGTGGGTTTTCTAGGAGGCCAAAAGAAGTGTGAGACCCAGTAGACCTTTTGCTCAAGGAATTTTTAATCTGATAGGCAGCCCAGTTGTAGCTGAGGGCCTCGTGCCATTTGGAGCCCTGGGTGGAAGTGATTCAACCCCCCTCCAAATCCTCAGTCTACAGAGATCAAAGATCTCCTTTCAACTTCTGGGTTCCCAGAGTGTGTCTTCACTCTCGTGTCTCTTCCCCAGACTGCGGTTTTGACACCTGTGAGATGCCTGCTTTGCTCTGGGTTGACCCACAGCTGAAACTCGGCCCCTTCAGAAGGACAAAAGCAGGCAAACAGGCAAATGTACATAGAGCATTTAAGAACAGAATGTGTCTCACTGAAGTTTTTCTGCAAGGAGCACAGAGGATGGCTTCAAAAGAGCAAAAGCAACGGATTCTTGCTCTTGCATCACACAGTACAGCTTCCAGCATTTTGTGACGTCTTAGCGCCTGCAGCGTCTCTACTTACACAATTCCGTCTTCCCCAGGCCGATTTAACAAGAGGTGTCTTCAGGCAGAAACATTTCCTTCTTTCAGAGGAATTCTGCTTCCTTTTGTTAAGATAACACAGTTGGAAAAAGTTCTAAAAAGTCACATAGATTCTCTTAGACAAACTCGAGTCCTTTGGGGTGTGGATCCTGTGTTGTAGGTGTCAGCGCAGGAAGTCCCGATGCCTGGGCTGTGAAGGATGCGGGGAGAGAAGCCCCGAGGAAAATGAGGAAGCAGAGTAGAGAAGTCATCACACTGGCCAGAGCCGTTTCTGAGTCTCTTACTTAGCAAATGTTCTCAGAACTCCTGGTCATCCTGCTTGTTGAGAAGAGTTGTCTGCGCTCACTGGGCATTATTTCTAACTTCCCATTTGTTTTTTGGGTCCCTTCGGATTGGATTCATGATGTCACTGAAATTGCCCCATCTGGTGGTAGTACTTCTATAATAGTTCACTTATTTCTGACATTTGATGTATATTAGTGACCGCCACCTCCTAAAACTCTATCGGCTCACGTAAACCACATATATATTCCTTTTCGTTTCCCAAATGCTTGCAACAGTTCTTGACATACAAGCTCTTATTCACATGATTAAATTATTAAATGATTAGAAAAATGCATATATACACGAACTCTAATCCATTCCTTTTGTTTTGACTGGCTTTTAATAATTCCCTAGTCACATCTACAACCCCCAGTCTTTTTTATGGCTTCTTTCTTATCCAATACATTCAACACTATAGTTAGTTGACAAGTCAGTTAAAATAGGGAATAAAAAATATGATACACAGACAACTTAAATAACTTTGAACAATGGACAGTCTTTTGCCGCCCCACATTTGTGAAGCCTTATGTGACCTTGCAGACATAAATAATTATTCCCTGCTCTGTTATCTGTGTAACTTTTATATTCTGTTATTGGATGTGTTACACTGTAATGTCATTATTTCTTCGTGTGTTCTTCTCCCTAATGGGCTCTGTGTGCTTTGAGATTTGGGTCCTCTGGATCTGGGTCTTGGCATCCTTTCGCCCAATACGTGCACCTGGTGCGGCTTACAGTAGATGTGCATTTGTAATACACATGGCGGAATCTAATACTGTCTTAGATACTCATTTCCCATTGTGACTGGTATTGAGGAAGTATTTCTCTATGGCTGTTTTTTAGAGTAAAATCTTATTTTAATTCTTAAAATTTGAAGCTTGAATCTAGTGGCTTCCTGGATGTCAAGGGTGGATTTAGATAATTTGTTATGGGGGGACGCTGATGCTTTCTCCTTCTTTTCTCCAGGACGTTACTCGACTTCATCATACAGGAGCATTTCCCCTCAGTAAAGGCCACAGAACCTAACAGATATGTGGTAAGTTTGGTCAGAGAAAGAGAAAGGTCAATACTCAGTTTTCTCTTCTGGCCCGCCAACATCAACGGTTACAACTTAGAACTTGCCTGGGTAGGTAGGAAAGGAAATGGAGTGCACTTTGAACATTTTGTTAGGTGAGGGGAAGGTGAACCACTTCATAAACAAGACACAGATAAGAAAGTTGTTTTGTTTGAAAGGTATCCAGAGAAAAAGAACAGGTGCTGCTACCTCTTGACTCTGGATGTGATGTTTTGCACACGTTTTGTAACTTGATCTTACGTAGTCTTTTCTCACACGTGAGAAATACAGATATTTCTGTAGTAGTAGTAGTTCTAAAATAAACACAATACGTAACAGGAAAATGTGATTTTCTATTCTTGTGGAAATGATTTGGTCTTCATAACCCTCTTTCATTCTCTTAGCAGCCACAGCGAAGGGAATTCCATTATTTTTCTTTGTGATTCATTTCAAAGTTTAAGAACTTACTTTGCTTACATTTAACTCCCTTGTGCTGAATTCTAATGCTTTTCCTGTTCTTATTGGACATGGAGAAGGCCTGGTAATAATACTATGTCTGGGCCTTTATTTATTATTTCTCAGTGACTAATTCCATATTCTTCCATTTTTTTTTCTTACATTTGTTAGTTTCCATTCCTTTTTCATCTTTTGATATCCTGAATTCTTTCCATGTTCTCCCCACGACTTAGCAGAAGATCCTAAAAGAGTATACATTCCTGAAAATCTGAAAAATTTCTAAATTTTATTTTAGGAGTTTTTCTCTATGGTGGTATCAAAGACGGCACAACTCATTGCCTTGTGGATGTCTGTTGGTTTTGCTCATGGTAAGTCATCTACCGATGCTTCATTTTCTTGATGAGAAAGTAGAGTTAATTTGTTGAAGCAGAACACTCCATTTTTGTGTACTTCAAAACATTCCTGCTGATGAGCTTAACATTTATGACGTATGAATTTGTTTTTAGCAACAGAGAAGCAATTTTCTTGTGTTTAAAATGGTTTTGAATGGAACGGTATGCACAAGATAGAATAAGCATCCTCAATTCAACAAGGATGTTATTACCTGTAAAACTTTCTTTTTTTAAAAAAAGATTTTATTTATTTAAGTATTTTAAATAAATTATTTAAATATTTAATACAAATATTTTATTAATAAAAATAATAATTCAAAAAATTAATAATAAAATTATTTATTTAAAATAAATATTTAGGGGCGCCTGGGTGGCTCAGTAGGTTAAGCCGCTGCCTTCGGCTCGGGTCATGATCCTGGGGTCCTGGGATCGGGCCCCGCATCGGGCTCTCTGCTCGGCAGGGAGCCTGCTTCCTCCTCTCTCTCTACCTGCCTCTCTGCCTGCTTTTGATCTCTCTCTGCGAAATAAATAAATAAAATCTTTAAAAAAAATTTTAAATAAATAAATAAATAAATATATATATATATATATATATATTTTTTTTTTTTTTTTTTTAAAGATTTTACCTATCTATCCGACAGAGATCACAAGCAGGCAGAGAGGCAGGTAGAGAGAGAGGAGGAAGCAGGCTCCCTGCCGAGCAGAGAGCCCGATGCGGGGCCCGATCCCAGGACCCCGGGATCATGACCTGAGCCGAAGGCAGAGGCTTTAACCCACTGAGCCACCCAGGCGCCCCTTATTTATTTATTTTAGAGCGCACAAGAAGGTAGAAGGGGAGGGGCAGAGGGGGAGGGAGAGGGACAAGCAGACTCCACGCTGAGTGCAGAGCCTGACCCTGGAAGCTGGACTTGATTTCACAATCCCAAAGATCGAGACCTGAGTCAAAAGCAAGAGCTGGACGCTTAACCAACTGAACCACCCAGGTGCCCCAGCCTTAAACGTTTTCAACCACGTGGCTACACGATATATTTTGGTCACTTTAAAACTGTTTTTAAAATCTCAATTATAGGGACGCCTGGGTGGCTCAGTTGATTAAGCAGCTGCCTTCGGCTCAGGTCATGATCCCAGCGTCCTGGGATCGAGTCCCACATCGGGCTCCTTGCTTGGCAGCGAGCCTGCTTCTCCCTCTGCCTCTGCCTGCCACTCTCTCTGCCTGTGCTCACTCTCGCTTCTCTCTCTATGACAAATAAATAAATAAAATCTTTAAAAAAAAAATCTCAATTATAAAAGCACTGTATGCTTATGGTAAAGAATGGTAAGTATAGGGCGCCTGGGTGGCTCAGTCGGTTAAGTGGCTGCCTTAGGCTCAGGTTATGATCGCAGGGTCCTGGGATCAAGTCCTTGTGTGGCTCCCTGCTAGGTGGGGATCCTGCTTCTCCCTTTGCCCCTTCCCCTGGTCATGCTCTCTCTCTGGCTCATTCTCTCAAAGAAATTTTAAAAATCTTTAAAAAAAGGAATTGAAAGTATACAGAAGTGAGTGTAAATTTCATTCTCCAGGGTAATCATTATTAACCATTTTATATCAATATTTTTGGACTCTTTTAGGATGATACTCATACACGTCCTGTAAAAAACAGGGCTGGCTTGTGTGTTTGAAATCATTTAGCGTGTGTAGTTGCATAGGAAGGAGTATCTGCTCGAACTAAGAATAACTGAAAAACAAATCATGTATGTTCTACTGTCTCCAGATGAATACCTAAAGGGAATCCCACAGTGAGAAACTTCTTGAAATCCACTTAGCTGATCACACACATACTCTGTGTATCTGTCTTGGAGTGGGTTGGGGTAGGGAGAGCAGGGTAGATGTTTCAGAGTTTTTGCTGTTAGGAACCATGGCACAGTGCCTACCTTGCAACTGTATCTTCATATTCCTGAAGGCAACTTTTGAGGACAGACCCCTAACATAGGATGGCTGGGTTAGAGAGTCTGTACATTTAACATTTTGATAAACAGGGCCATCTTGCTCTGAAAAACACTGAAACCCGATAGCGGACACAGTTGCCAAATATCTTGTATTAGGCTGGCGTATCCATTCCCCGGCTTCCTCCTACCCCACACTCTGGCCACCAGCCCTAGCCCCCTTGCCTGGGAGGGCACACTCCCTCCCCCTTCTGCTAGGGTCTGCAGCTGAGGCCTGTAATGGGAGTGCATATCCATATTTTACCCTTTTCCCATCCTTTGGAAATAAATTCATCTTATTCCTTTACTAGTTTCACTTCCATTCCGAGTAACGTATATTTTTTTAAACAAATGCAAGAAATTGAGGATAAGTAAGAAGAAGTTGTATTTCTTGGGGCTTTTGTTCTGTAGTATTTGAAATCTTTATGGGGTGAGGTATAAAACAAAAGGGTAAATTTAGTTAAAAGATGTAGTTTTAATATATATTAGGTATTTGATATCACCAGTTAAACTTTCAACTGATAACCCAATTTTATTTCACTTCCAAAACAAATGCATTTCCATTTTCCTATTCTTGATAATTTCATACATTTAAAAATGCTTTATTATTTTATTACTGTGATTTTGGAATCTTTTTGTTGTGCTTTCAGGTGTTTGTAATACTGATAACTTCAGTTTGTTATCCATTACAATCGACTACGGCCCATTTGGTTTTATGGAAGCCTATAACCCAGGTATGTGTGATTTATATATAAATATGTATGTGTGTACACACATATATCTTATTTCACCGAAAAATGATTACGGGTTTATTTTAGATAAGTTGTTATAGCTAATACAGTGTTGAGGTAGTAGAAAGAATTGGGTTCACTCATAAAACGGTCACTTTATGTAGTACTGAATGTTCCAGGTGCTACAGGGAAACAGAAATGAGCCCTTCGAGGTCTCTGCCCTTAAGGAATTACATATTAGAGAAGATGACAGGGAGGCAGTAGGGAACCTGTGTGTGACAGATGCATGTTTGACTTCTGGCATCTGAGCCACAGTGGCTCGGTGCCCTTCCCTGGACAAGTTACTTAACTTCTCACGTTACCAGCCTATAAAATGGAGGCCATAGTAACACAGTCCTTGCAAGGAGAGATCCAAGCAGGCTTTGTGGACGGTGTGATACTTGAGGTGGGGTTTGAAGGACATTTATGATCACCTGAAAAAAAATATATATATTTTTTAAGATTTCACTTGAGTGCAAGAGAGAGTAAGCATGAGCAAGGGAAGGAACAGAGGGAGTAGGAAAGAGAGAAGCAGATTCCTCACTGACCAGGGAGCTGGATGCAGGACTCGATCCCAGGACCCTGGGATCTTGACCTGAGCTGAAGGCAGACGCATAAGAGACTGAGCCACCCAGGCGCCCCTGATCACCTGAAAATTCTTACATAGTAGAAATATATTCCTCTATTAGGCAAATATTCATATTTAAAAAGAATTTCATGTGTATGGGTAGTAAGTGTTTATGTTAATTTTTAGTTAAATGTTTAACGTCAGAAAGATTTAATAAATGTAAACATATCTAATGAATATAAATTTATTAAGGTTAAATATAAACTTAGAAAGGGAGAGGACATTTATTACAATTATCTCCACTATGAAAGGCTAGTAATGGGCATCTGGATGGCTCAGTTGTTAAGCGTCTGCCTTTAGCTTAGGTCATGATCCCAGGGTCCTCGGATCGAGCCCCGAGTCAGGCTCCCTGCTCAGCAGGAGGCCTGCTTCTCCCTCTCCCACTCTCCCTGCTTGTGTTCTTTCATGGTCTCTCTCTAAATAAATAAATAAAATCTTTTTTGTTGTTGTTGTTTGTTTGTTTGTTTAAGATTTTATTTGAGAGCGAGAGAGTGAGAGCGTATGAGAGGGGAGAAGGTCAGAGGGAGAAGCAGACTCCCCATGGAGCTGGGAGCCTGATCCCACTCAGTCCTGGGGCTCCAGGATCATGACCTGAGCTGAAGGCAGCCACTTAACCAACTGAGCCACTCAGGTGCCCCTAATATTTTTTATTTTAAACAGATTTTGTCCCAAACACATCTGATGATGAAAGAAGATATAAAATAGGAAATCAGGCCAATATTGGGATGTTTAATTTAAACAAGTTGTTGCAAGCTTTAAATCCATTACTGGATCCTAGGCAAAAGAAGCTGTGAGTAAATCCAAAATCCACTAATTAAATCTGTATAAAATTACATTTGTATAATGATCATTTTTTCAAGCTAACATTTTAAGAACCATCTTAATATTTAGTCTTTAATAATGAAGCCATTTCAAACTGTATTTTTGTCTAGTACAGTTTTGGCTTTTTCCCCACAGTTATTAGGATGAAATGTTTCCCTATTTATTGCTTTTTAGGTGTTGTGAAATTTTAGCTTATTTCTTCTTTGATCTAAGGGTTATTTATCACTGTTTTTCTTAATATCTAATAATTGGGCTCATTTTATTCATATATTTTTATATGTGTTTGGTAAAATATACTATTTAAAATGTGTTGTTTTCTTTATGACCCCCAAATAATGAATTTTGTGCATCTGTAGTCAAAGGTTTTACTATATCAAATTGAGTGTATTATTCAAGGCCTTTATGACTCTATTTTTTTATCTATTCGATAAATTTGATGCGTTAGAAATGTGTATTAAGGGGCGCCTGGGTGGCTCAGTGGGTTAAGCCTCTGCCTTCAGCTCAGGTCATGATCTCAGGGTCCTGGGATCGAGTCCCGCATCGGGCTCTCTGCTCAGCAGGGAGCCTGCTTCCTCCTCTCTCTCTCTCTGCTTGCCTCTCTGCCTACTTGTGATTTCTCTCTGTCAAAAAAATAAATAAAATCTTAAAAAAAAAAAAGAAATGTGTATTAAAATCTCCCACTTTAATTGTATTTTTATTAAGTAATTTTTTCTGATGGTTTTAAATTTTAATATTTTGCTATTGTGTTATTGGTACACACAGGTTTTTACTTATATTTCCTTAAAAAAAAGTGCCTTTTAGCCTAAAACCATGACCCCCTTTATCTTGATTTAGCCTTTTAACTCCAAATTTCAATTTATCTGCTATTAATATTGCAATTCTTGCTTTCTTTTCGTTGGATTTGCCTCGAGTCTCACTTTGTTTTTCTACCTTTGTCATTTGTCTTACAGTATGTTTCTTGTAAAAACAGACAACACATATAGCCAGGTTTTGACTTAATGTGATGGTTTCGGTCTTAAGAGATGTGTGTAGGCTGTTTACATTTATTGTAACAACTGATTTATTTTATTCCTGTCTTATACTCTGCTTTATCTCTATTTTATGTATCAGTTCCCCGCCACCCCACCGGCTTTCCTTATCTATTTATGATTTGAGAAGTTCATTCATCACTCCCCCATCTCGATTTGGAAACTGCTGTATTCTCCACCTGCCGCTGGTAGTTATCTTCCTTTTCCTGCCACTTTCTCTACTGTTATGGGAAAATGAGTTTCCAAGTACTTTTCCTTCACTAAGATTCTATTGACTTATGTAAGTTTTCTCCTCCATTTCAGTGAGACTCAATTCTTTTCCTTTTTACCTCTAAGAACCCAACTGCCGGCCTTTGCTAATAAGGTAGTTTAGTATTTTGAATTTCAGACTGTTGTAGGTTTTTCTACAAAGCATAGGAAGTGTATCTCTCCCATTATAAGTCTTTGCCCTAGCGCTTCCCCACCTGCACAAGCCCACATTTCTAATCATTTCACTGCTGGCCACCGCTTTTTATTCAGGGTTTCATCTCGAAGTCTCTGTTTCAATTACTCTATTATTTCCCTTAGTGGGGTATAGAGGTGATGTATTTTCTGAATTCTCGAATAACCGTTACTATTTTTATTTTACGCTGACAGATGACTGAGACTAGGGCACTAGATTATGGATTCACTGGTATGTAACAGAAGCCCAAAATAATAGTAGTTTGAACAAGAGGGACATGGTTTTTCTCTCCCCTGAAAAGCGTGCAGGTTGGTAACTGAGGGCTGGTGGGGACTCTGCTAAGTCTCAGACGGCTTTGACTTTTCCATCCCACCATCCACTCACTGCTGAAGTCCTCAGTGTCCGGGATGGGGCACCATCTGGAACACCCAACTTCTGAGTGGCAGCGTGGAGAAGAGGCAAGTCTTCTCTATCGCAGGATACATGTCAGCATTTGTACACATCTCCTCCCTCCTTTCCCATCAGCCAGGACTTAATCATAGAGCCATCTGAGTGTAGGGGCCTTCCATTGTATCAGCCCAGCTGCACTGGTCCAAGTTTCCCTTCCCTGTATGGTTACGGGTTCCGTTGTAAGATCTGGAAGGCGGAAGTGAAGTCACGGAAGGTCAAATCCTTCCGAAAACCCCTTGTTCTGGCACCCATAGTGCTTCTGCTTCTCCGCCTGCAACTACGTACCCAGCGAGGGAAATCTCTGCTTTTGCTTACCTGTTGACTTTCTTCCCTTCACTTCTTTTTGTGCTTCTGGCACTCCATTCTTGGTATGAATCCCTCTTCATTTGTCCCCAAGTCTCTTATTTTTTTTTTCCTTATGCGTTCCATTTCTTTGCATTTTTGTGTAGGTTTTGTGGTATTTCTTCTCCCCAGTTTCCTAGGCCACTCAATTTGAGTCTCAGGAGTAACCGTCTTCCGTCTCAATCCACCCACTGAATTCTGTGGCCTGAAATACTGTCTTGGAGTTCCAGAAGGTCTACTGAGGCACAGTTTATTCTCCTGAAAGGTCTTACTATTGTTTTCATAGTGGTGTCTGTCTCTACTAGCCGTTCCATTGTGCTGAGAGCCAGCCGTTCTGGGGATCTTCTGTTTCTGCTCTCTCTGGCTATGAGAGGAGAACACTTGGGCGCTGCGTCATTTTCCTTTGCCTCTCCACGGGGGCTCCACTCCGGTTAAGCTGTGGTACCCCTTTCACGGGCTGGCAGAGGACCTGCAAGCAAGTTTTTAGCTTTCCACTCGGCCTCTCGTAGGCTGTCTCTCTGCTCCCAGCTCTCCTCAGCAGCCAAGGCTAGTATTCTCCTACCTTCGGGGTAGAGAGGTTTTAGCAGCTCTCCTGAAGCCTCGTGGAAGCCAGGGAGCCCACTAATTTTTTCCAGTAACACTTATACAGGTAGGGTCCTTGATGTCTTTGCTCTGCTCAGCCATGCTGTACCTCAAGATTGAGGGCCTGCAGCCTTGCTCAGCCCCTCTAGGCCTGCCTGCCTCCTCCAGGCCCTACCAGCTCAGAGGCCCAGGAGAGGGGCTAAATTAGAGCAGGGAAGGGCAGGCACCAAAAATTCATTTGAACCACCATCTTCCTTTGACATCTCTGGTTTAGTGTTTGGCCTTGAAGATTTTTAAAGGAAATCCCTTATCCCCCTTCGGGTGGTTCCTGTTGGGGGAGGGGCAGGGCTTCATGAGAGTACACAGTTCTTCTCTGGCTCCACTTAATTCCTCTCTGGGGGATGAAGGGTTAATGACCAGTTTGGTGAATTGGGGAGATGGATTTAAACCTGTATGGCTCATCCTATTAATACCTCTCTTTCTGGAGATCCGCCCAACCAGAGAAAGCATACATTTTCTGCTTTTTTATATGAAAATTTTACAGGGGTGTGCCCAAATGGGGGAGGGCCATAGATGTAACTGTTATTCTAGTAGTTGAGTGAATAAATCTTTCTAATGTAGGTACAAAACATTAACATGCCGATTGATCCATAGACTTAAGCCATATTTTCCAGACTAGCTTTTATTTTTTTTTTTAAAGATTTTATTTATTTATTTGACAGAGAGAGATCACAAGTAGACAGAGAGGCAGGCAGAGAGAGAGAGAGAGGGAAGCAGGCTTCTCGCTGAGCAGAGAGCCCGATGTGGGACTCGATCCCAGGACCCTGAGATCATGACCTGAGCCGAAGGCAGCGGCTTAACCCACTGAGCCACCCAGGCGCCCCAGACTAGCTTTTATCAATAATAAAGCTGAACTTTTTTAATCTCAGAGTCTGACTATTGTGTGATCTCTCCTTCTGAATTCAGGCTGAAGAAAAAAGGGTACATGGTTGCCTTTTTAAACAACAGAATAAATAATAAATAGACAACATTGTAGTGTTTATAATTAGTTACTCAAAATGAAATATCTAGCATATGGGGGTGCCTGGGTGGCTGAGTGGGTTAAGCCTCTGCCTTTGGCTCAGGTCATGATCTCAGGGTCCTGGGATGGAGACCGGCATTGGGTTCTCTGCTCAGCAGGGAGCCTGCTCCCCGGCCCCCCCACCCCACCTGCTGCTCTGCTTACTTGTGTTCTCTCTTTGTCAAATAAATAAATAAAATCTTAAAAAAAAAAAAGAGGAATATCTGGCATATGTATGTGAATAAGCATGAATAATAATCTAAGTATGTTAATAATTATATAGAATGTTAAGATATTTCTTGATGTAACCACTGGGCATTGAACTCCTTGAGGGCCAGATCACAGTATAATCACTTCTGTGTCTCAGGGCACCTGGGTGGCTCAGTCAGTTAAGTGTCTGCCTTCGGCTCAGGTCATGATCCTGAGGTCCTGGGATAGAGCCCCGCATTTGGTTCCCTGCCCAGCATGGATTCTGCTTCTCCCTCTGCCTGCCACTCCCTCTGCTTGTGCTCTCTCTCTCTCTCTCTCTGTCAAATAAATAAATAAAATCTTAAAAAAAAAATCATTTCTCTGTCCCTAATGTATTTGCCAGAAGATAAAGCATATTTTTCACTCTCTCCCCCACCTGTCCCCCAAATCTAAAATTGGATTTCCAGTACAAGATCCCAAGCGGAAGGCAAAGCATAGAGTAATTTCATTAACCCCAGGCAACAAAAAAAGATTACTACGATAAAGATAAAAGTTTTATATACCACCTATGGTTTTCTTAATTAATATAACTAAAGATATATTGGTAATGCATCATAGTTCAAAATCGAAGCAATATAAAACAATATTCATTAAGCAGTCACTCTTGTCTCCATGAATTTTCTCTCCCTTTTGCCTTGCAGAGTTCATTTATTTGCTCAACAAATACTTACTGAGGTCCTCAGTATGTGCCTGACATTGTTCTAAGTGCTAAGGGGACAGCAGTGAATCAAACAGCAGGATAGTTGGGCCTGTGCAGTGCTTGCTTCTGGTGGGAGAGACAGTCACACAGAATAAATAAGTTCCATAGCTTATGAGAAGGAGATGAGTACAATGGAGAAACACTAGCAGGAGATAGGGAATAAAGGCAGCAGGGTTTGCAGTTTTAAAAGGATGGTCAGGACCTCACTCGGGCAAAGGGTTGAAGGAGTCGCAGGAGCAAACTACACAGATACCTGGGGGAAGAGTGCTCTGGGCAAGGGAACAGCCTGTGCAAAGTCCCCGAGCAGGTGTGTGGGGGGTGTTTAAGGAACAGCCAGATGGCTCCTGTGGCTGCCGCAGAATGAGCAAGGGGAAAATTTACGTGGGATGAGGTCAGTAGGGTAAAGAGGGGAGCTTCAGAATGAGTTGAGCTTTTGTATGATTTAAAATACATGTAAAGGGCGCCTGGATGGCTCAGTGGGTTAAAGCTTCTGCCTTCGGCTCAGGTCATGATCCCAGGGTCCCGGGATCAAACCCTGCATAGGGCTCTCTGCTCAGCAGGGAGCCTGCTTCCCCTCCTTCTCTCTCTGTGTGCCTCTCTGCCTACTCATGATCTCTGTCAAATAAATAAATAAATCTTTTAAAAAAATACATTTAAGAATATTAAGAAATAGAAACTTAATTTGTTGGGCGCCTGGGTGTCTCAGATGGTTAAGTGTCTGCCTTCTGCTCAGGTCATGATCTCAGGGTCCTGGGATCCATCCCCACATCGAGTCGTTCCTCCCCACCCCCACTGCCCACAGCTGGCTCTGCAGGGAGTCTGCTTCTCCCTCACCCTCTGCCTCTCCCCCTGCTTGTGCTTTCTCTCTCTCAAATGAATAAATAAAATCTTCAAAAGAAAAAAAAAGAAAATTTGTTTAAAGATGAGTTTAAGGTTAAGAAGCTTTAATCTCTCAGAATGCTCATTGAATTGTACAATGCACATTCATGCATTTCACTATGTGCAAATTTTATCTCAATAAAAATAAGATTATAAGACAAAAAGGCTTTAATCTTCATATTTTTATGAAATATATGAATTGAGATTGATAAATGTAATTACCATATTTATATTTAATATGTGGAAAGTTCACATTGTTCTTATGAAACATAATTCAAGAATGTTAATTTTGATCAGGTTTAACTGTCCTTCCTTTTTTCTCCCTGTAGAGCTGCTCAGATTCTTGAGGGGTATCCTGTTCTTTATTACACAAGGTTTGTCCTTTTGAGTAGAGATATTAAAGCATCCTGGTTGGTTTGAGGACAGTTCTTAAAATAGGGAGACTTGAATTGAACTGACATTTCTCTTTCAGATTTAGAGACTTGTTCAAAGCCAAACTGGGGTTACTTGGAGAAAGGAAGGGTGATGACGATTTAATTGCATTTCTCTTACATGTGAGTTTGTCATTTTATCTTTTTTTTTCCGACTAACATTTGAATTATTAATCAGCATCTTCTTGAAGACTTGAGATTGATAAATTTAATTATTTTCATTAGCTCATGGAAAAGACAGAAGCTGATTTTACAATGACATTTCGGCAGCTCAGCGAGATTACTCAAAGCCAGTTAGAGGAGCTCAACATTCCCCAGGTAGTCATTTGTGACATTTTGTTTTCTCTTAATTAAGTTTTCTTTAACAGATGTATTGAGGTATAATTTACATGCCATAAAATCCCACTGGCCTTAAGTATATAATGCAGTGATCTTTTATAATTTACAGATTTGGGCATTTATCACCGTGATTTGATTCTAGAACTGTCCCCCCATCACCCTAAAAAGAAGATCCTTTGTGCCCATTTGCCGTTAATCTCTGTTTCCACTCCTAGCCCCAAGCAGCTACTAATTTACTTTGTGTCTCCAGGTTTTCACTTTCTAGACAGTTCCTATAAATGGAATCATACAAAATGTGGTCTTTTGCACTTGGCTTCTTCATTAACTTGAGTTTTGTGGTTCCTCCATCTTGTGACTGTATCAGCAGTGTTTCCTCCTTGTTGCTCAGTGGTACTCCCACTGTGTGGCTATTCCATCTTTTGTTGATCCATTTACCAGTTGATGGACATTTGGGTCATTTCCACTTCTTGGCTATTGTGAATAAATACTGCTCTGAGCATCATGTACAAGTTTTTGTGTGAACATGTGTTTTCGTTTCTCTTGGATAGACACTAGGAGTGGAACCGTGTCTTATTAATTTTTATATCCATCCCACCTGACAGTTCCCAGCACAGCACTGACGTTCTATAAATATTTGCTGAATGAATTCATGGTGACAAAATAAAATGCAGTTGCGAATTAAGTTTTTAAAAGTAAATTATATATTATTTAAAGGAAGGCTTTTGGATAATATAAGTACTCACGTGTAATCTCTGTAAAGACTTGGTTTATCTTAAATCATGCCATTACATGAATTTCCGTGAATTAGAATTTTGAGTTGAAGGTTATATAAAGAAAAGAAGAACATATTCTATCTTAGTACTACTTCTATTTAAACTAGCATGTCTTAAAAAATCTGAATATTACAAGTTATTATTAAGGAACATAAAGTAACATGAAGTTAAAATAAACAACTAATATTCATATAATGAGCAGCCTATTACCACGTTTTCATTTAGCAGTTCTGGGCACTGAAGATGATCTCAGAGCACCAGCTTTTCCCCGCCTGGGTATCCCAGTACCTTTTGAGACTGAAGAGGTAAGGTAATCTAACCACTTCTAAAAAAGCATGTGACATATTTAGCAGAGGGAACCCATCAAGTTTTCCTTCAACTTTCTAACATTTCCCTTTTTTT
This sequence comes from Lutra lutra, assembly GCF_902655055.1. Taxonomy (NCBI): domain Eukaryota; kingdom Metazoa; phylum Chordata; class Mammalia; order Carnivora; family Mustelidae; genus Lutra; species Lutra lutra. The sequence goes on along the minus strand of NC_062285.1, from coordinate 14,180,779 downwards.
TTAATTTTAATTTTTTAATTTAACATATAATGTATTATTTGCCCCAGGGGCCAACATTTCCCTTTTACTCCTGGGTACTTTGTACCTGCTGAGGTATCTGTGGCAACACCCCACCCATGAAGACAGCACTGGTCTGTTCACCTCAACTCTGATAACACTGCTTCCCTGGTGGCCCAGAGAACCCATGCCCGAAGCCCTGAGGACAGCTCCCCAGGCTTCTAGCCAGTACCTATTAGTTGTCACATCATATACCTTTGTGAGAAGTTACTTTGTGGGGCACCTGGGCGGCTCAATGGGTTAAGCCTCTGCCTTCAGCTCAGGCCATGACCCCACGGTCCTGGGATTGAGCCCAGCATTGGGCTCTCTGCTCCGCAGGGAGCCTGCTCCCCCTTCCTGTCTCTCTGCCTACTTGTGATCTCTCTCTCTGTCAAATAAATAAATAAATAATCTTAAAAAAAAAAAAGGAAGTTACTTTGCTTCATAAATTACAGTGAAGTAGAAGCAACAAACTTGGGAGTAAAGACATTGTAGGTCGTGGCTTCTGAAGGGAGAGATGGAGAGAAGTAGCTCTTCCCAGTTTAATTGCCCCTGAGGGCTGTTTGTATAGATGAACATGATTAATCAAGAAAAGGAAAAAATGGAATTATTTTCAGAAAACTATTTAAAATAAAAGTATCAGACAATTTAGATTTTTTTTAGACAAAACTTTTTAATTTGTAAAAATAAAAGGTTTGGGATTAGCTAAAATAAACAAGGTAGTATTTTATATATTTTTTAATCAAACTCAGTATTTTTTATCTTCCTTTCAGACACTGATTCAATGTGATTTTTTTAAGAAAGATTTTATTTATTTATTTGACAGAGAGTGAAAGAGGGAACACAAGCAGGAGAATGGGAGAGGGAGAAGCAGGTTCCCCACTGAGCAAGGAGCCCAGTGTGGGTTTCCATCCCCAGACTCTGGGATCACCTCCTGAGCCGAAGGCAGTTGCTTAACCAACTGAGCCACCCAGGCGCCCCTCAATGTGATTTTTAAATGTTTTTCCCCAATATTTGTCTTGTGAAATAATTCCCATCCTTTTAAAAAGAAGATATGAGGAGACAATGGTTAATTTTGTCCTTTGTTTTATTCTTTATTAGTAACATGAATGATTCAGATTCTGAAAGAAGAAAAAGAATGGCAAGTGAGTAAACCTTTTGATTTTTTTCAACTTTAATGATTATCACATAAAAGCATGTAATTACTTGAGTAACAACTGATGGTTGTTTTTTGGTTTTTGTTTTGGGTTTGTGTTTTTTTTTTTAAGATTTTGTTTATTTATCTGAGAGAGAGAGAGAGAGCACGAGAAGGGGAGGGTCAGAGGGAGAAGCAGACTCCCCACTGAGCAGAGAGCCGGATGTGGGACTCGATCCCAGGACTCGAGGATCATGACCTGAGCCAAAGGCAGTCACCAAACCAACTGAGCCACCCAGGCACCCTTATGGCTTGTTTTTAACTAGAATAATTCTAGTTGAGTATATTTTAGTTGAGTTGAAGTGTCAGCTACGAGCTTTTCTAAATGACCTTTAACGGAGTATAACAGTTCTACTTTTAATACGTTTGCATATTGAAGTTAAAAATAATATTGTCCTAAGAGATGGTAGAGAGACAAGGTAGTTTGGGTTATGGTGGGAAGAATGTGAGTCTGGGGATCTGGCAGATGAATCTCATCTTGCCACCTTTTAGCTGAATGATCTGAAAGATACTTAACTCTGAGTTTCAAGGCCCTTAGCTATGATAAAATGGGGATATTTTGCAGCATTGTTATAATGAGAAATAATGTATGTAAAGTTTGCTGGTACAGTGCATGGGCCATAATATACATCCAGTAAATGATGGCTCTAAAAAGGAATCATCTCTATATATCGATTTCAGTTTATCATGTGACTTCACACTTGGATTGGAGAAGAACAAAAAGGAAATTAGTTCTTTCCACAGTGCGGATTCTAAGGAGATCAAAGAAGTTCAGACAGAAGGTCCAAGGTCCTTGAG